>NC_050576.1:407060352-407717852 GCF_011100635.1 Trichosurus vulpecula | reverse complement strand
CCAGATCACACTTGCATTCTAAATCCTTTTTCCCCATGTAGAGAAATGGCACGAAGCAGCAACACAAAGAATTGCAAAAGATTCAAATGACAGGAGACCTGCATCTGCTACTTTTATTTTGAAATCGATTCTGAACCTTGGCCACAAGAACTGCAATTATCAAATTATATTTAAAATGGTTTGAAAGGAAAGCCCTCTTTCAATATGTAAAGTCTATAACTTTTTAAAATATTCTTGGCACCTGCCTTAAATACTTGCAGCACAAAACTATTGTGCAGATCTTTAAAATTATTAGTGAGAAACTTGAATTATCTATTAAAAACTTAGATTGAGATCTAGTTTTAGAATTCTCCAGGTTTCTTATCTGGGACCTGCCACTTTACTTGACTAATTAGTGCACAGAACTGGTAGTCAGGAAATCTGAGTTCTAGACCTAACTCAGACCAGTAGTGTGGCCTTGGAAAAGTCACCTGCCCTCTCTGGACCTCAATTTCTTCAAGCTGTAAAATGAGAGGGTCTGTACAAGGTGGTCTGCAAAAGATCTCCTCCAGCTATAAAATTCTAAAAAATTAGCAGTGAAGGACACTGATTATTTTAATTACAATAATAATGTAACAATTTGTTGGCCCTTGAAAGAACTGTTGTGCCTTTCTCTATATGAATCCTACTTTTCCTTCCACACTCTTATGAGCTCAATTCATCCTTAGACTGAAGCTACTTTCCAGATGCCATTGTGTCCCATATTAAGCACTACTACTAAAAGGATAATGTTAAACATTGCAATTTTAAAGCAAAACTAATTGAAGTTTTTGTAAATAAACCTGTCAGAAAAATGCTGCCTAAAAAAGTGTATTAATATACTATGCTGTATTTTTTTAAGGTAGAAATGTTGTAGTATTTCATGTGTACATATTGGGAAAATTGAACAAAAATAGGATGTAAGTCCTTGTGTTCATTTGGTATCGTTCTTTAAAATAACTTCATGGTAGAAATTGTGTTTAATATTTTTTCCCTAAAAATGTCACTATAGACTACAAGAGACCAGAGTTAAGTCATGTGGAAAATTGAGGGTGGTGGGAATTGTGTGCTATCATGATGATGAATTAAACCCTGAATAAAACCAAAAAAAGGGGAACAAATTCCCTATAAGGATTGATAGGCAGGGAGAAGAAACTGGACTCTACATCTATATAATCAAAAAATTGCACTTTGATTTAGGAACTGATAATGGGAATTTTTTAGTTGACATAGCTTCTCTGAACATAAAAGCCTATCTAGAGATTACTGGATTACAGAGAAAAAAAACAAAACCCTGAAACTCTTTGGTGCTCTTGGGTGTAAATAATAATGCTAACTGTGTTTACTTCTTCTTCATTTATTTTTTGGGGACTCTTCATTTTTATAAATTATTTTGTTTTAAAAAATCCAATAAAGGTTTTATTCCTGGATGTCTTTTTTTCCTTTATATTTCACAGTAAATGTTTGTCTGCTAATCTTAGACTTGTTGCCTGACGATCATTATCTTTAGGGAAAAGGATAAGTTGCAGTTACTATTAGAATTTGGGAGACTAAGTGAATTATAAAGGGCTATACAACCAATATATATCAGGGCCAAGACTTAAACTTAGTCCTGAGGCCAGAGCTACATCCACTGTTGCAGTTCTCTCCAATTTTAAAGCTCTATGTACGTATACACACATATACGTGTATACATGGGTGTTTCTTGTGTGTGTGGGTATGTACGTGTACAGAGAGGGAGCTCCAGTGTGTAGAGGATAGTCATATGTTTGTTTTTGTTTCTGTGTGTAAGTGTACATACACGTGTGTGTATACACATAAAAGTGTGGATAGAGCACATATGTGCACAGCACCGAAAAGAGCTGGCCTCAGAGGGCCTCTGATACATAACAAGTCACATAATCTTTAAGTGCCCCCAGGCAACCTCTGAGACTAAGTGGTAGAAATCACAGGTGTAGATTCAGCTGCTTGCTAAGATTCTTTTATATAGGTACAACAGCTCTTCCAAATGTAAGATGAAAAGATAATTATATATAATATATATATAAACATACACACACACATATCTATAAAACTTGTTCAGACCCAGATGCAGTAGTTAACCTCACAGGGTTGTTGTAAGGCTCAAATAATAGACAGTGAACATCCATGGTGACATTTCCAAACTATCCACTCTTTCATATCCTGATCTTTAGGAACAAAGAGCAACTTGTCCTGATTTTCAAAAAAAGGAAAATCGTAAAACCTACATAAAGATAGAGAATTTAACTTTCACTCTTTGAAAAGTCCTAGGATTTGTTGTTAAAGGGATAGTTGGTGTTCTCAACTTAATCATTTTTAAGAACAGGAAACAAAAACAAAAGGGAGCAGCTCAACCTCTCCTCAGTTATCATCCCATATCCCTCAAGCAATGGTTCATCTCTTCAATCCACTGTTTTCCTTTCAACATAGCTTTTTAAAAAACTCTTTTTTTCCCCTTTGCTCCTGTCTTCACCCTTATCTCCTTCAGAGATCCAGTACCCTCAAAGTTATCTTAATAGGAACATGATAAGTAAGATTCATCCTTTTCTGTTCTTGTTCTCAAATTCATCTTGCCATTTGGTTTTGCTTCCATCTTCTGTTTATTTCTTTTCAAAATTTTAAGTTGGTTTGTGAGTTCCCAGTTTATCTGTGTTGGTCTGTTAAGACAAATCCTATTTTTCCCCTCCATTGGCATTACTTCCTTCATTATTGAATTTTAAATCTCTTCTGGACTAATGGCTCCTGCTGAACTTTAGTCCTCAGGATCCTACATTTCCTTCTGAACCTTTTGAAACCTGCTTTCTCGAAATCTATGGTGCTTATCAGATTATGTCCAAATTACCCCTCCTCTTTCATAAATCCTTTGTGGGAATGCTCATTTCCCTCAGAGGATTCCATTCTTTCTGTCCAAACCACTAATTCTGTACTTGTTGCTCAAAATCAGGTCCAGAATATAAATTCTCCTTTTTGATTCCTCAATCTTTTGAAGTAGGAAGTTGTCACTAAGTTAAGTCAAGAAGTTCTCAGGTGCTCTGCTTTTGATAGCATTTCAGAAGGTTTCCGGGTAATTGAAGTCCCTCATCACTACAGTACCATTCCTTTGTGCCAGGCCTGTGATATTTCTCAAGCTCTGTATTTGTCTTTGTTCAGGTGGTATAGTAATAGTAGCAACTAGTATTTATATAGCACTTTAAAGGTTTTCAAAGCACTTCACATATACATGAATCAAGGGAGGTAAATGCTTTTATTATTATTAACATCATCACCCCCATTTCGTAGATAAGGAAAAATGTGCCAGAAGAGGTTAAATGACTTAATCAGGCTCTAGTAAGTTTTTGAAGTAAAGTTTGAACTCAGTTTTTCTTGACTGTGTCTAGCACCCTCTCTACCTTACCACCTAGCTGACTCCAGTGACAAAATCACATTTCTCTTACTGACCTTCACCTAAATATTATGTGTACTTCCTCTGGCTCTTGGATTTCCTAATATAAATATATTTAATAAATGATGTTATCCTAACTATCATTTTATCCATCCTATTTCTTTTCAATGAAATTTACCCACCTACAACCATTGTCTAGTCACGTTTCATTCCGTGCATTCTCAATGATACCCATAAAAGTCAAATTTGACTTCTTATGTTGGGACTTTTTGCTTGTTACCTGAATTTTAGAAATTTGTGTATAGAAGTTTTGGGTGTCTGAACTATTGGTCTTAGTCTAATTGCTTTCTATGTAATCTAGTTTTGGGGTTACATAGGTACTCTCTCCATCAACCACATCCATCAAGTACATTCTTACCAGTTTTTGTTAAATGTATACCATCTCTGTCCAGGAAACTGTCATCCTTATATTTTAAGCTCTGGTCAAAAAGTCCAAATCTGATAAGGCAGTATTTGAAAAGCACAAAGCATAGTGCCTAGCACACACTAGGTACTTAATAAATGCTTGTTCCCTGCTCTCCCCCCACCCTTTCCCCCTGCAAACCTAATTCACTACCTTCTTAACCAGCTATCCACTTCTTACATCATTTTTTCTCTTCAACATCCTTGCTTCAACTGTGCAACAGTGAGGAAATGCAACCTGTACCCCTGGAGTCTTCAGTCTTTCTTACCCAAGACTATCATGTGTGCTCATATAGTCAGCAGGCATCCATTTTGGTAAGTGTTAGGAAATCGCTGTCATATCTTGAATATGTAACCTGGAAAAACAATAGATCTTTACTCTTATTTGTTCAACAAATAGCTGTCTCAGTAGCCATGAGCAGGGAATCAACAATTCCTCTTACTTTTTCTTCCCTTGACCCTTACTGAACGATTTCTCAGTTGATAGTGTGTTTCTATAGTATTCCTTGGAAGACAAGTAACTGCTTCCTCCTCAAAGCTTCCAGCTCTCTCCTCTCCAGGAAGACCGTCAAATATATATTTTGTGGGTTTATTTTATATCCTGCAACTTTGCTAAAGTTGTTTATTATTTCAAGTAGTTTTTTACTTGATTCTGTAAGAATATCACCATGTCATCTGTGAAGAGTAATAGCTTTGTTTCTTCTTTCCTATTATAATTCCTTCAATTTCTTTTTCTTCTTTTATTGCTAAAGCTAGCATTTCTAGTACCAAATTGAATAATAGGGGTGATAATAGACATCCTTGTTTCACTCCCCAATATTATTGGAAATACATCTAGCTTATCCCCATTACATATAATGCTTGCTGATAGTTTAAGGTAGATGCTATTTATCATTTTAAGGAAGACTCTAGTTATTCCTATGCTTTCTAGTGTTTTTAATATAAATGGGTGTTGTATTTTGTCAAAAGCTTTTTTTTTTTGCATCTATTGAATAATCATGGTTTCTGTTTTGTTATCGATATGGTCAATGATGCTGATAGTTTTTCTAATACTGAATCAGCCCTGCATTCCTGGTATAAATCCTACCTGTTTGTAGTGTATTATTCTCGTGATAAGCTGCTGTAATCTTTTTGCTGATATTTTATTTAAAATTTTTGCATCTATATTCATTAGGGAAATTGGTCTATAGTTTTCTTTCTCTGTTTTAGCTCTTTCCGGTTTAGGTATCACTACCATGTTTGTATCATAAAAAGAATTTGATAGAACTGCTTCTTCACCTATTTTCCCAAATAGTCTATAGAGTATTGGAATTAATTGTTCTCTAAATGTTTGATAGAATTCATTTATAAATCTGTCTAGCCCTGGAGATTTTTTCTTAGTGAGTTCATTGATGGTTTGTTCAATTTCTTTTTCTGAAATGAGGCTATTTAAGTATTTTATTTACTCTTATGTTAATCTGGGCAATTTATATTTTTGTAAATATTCATCCATTTCACTAAGATTGTCAAATTTATTGGCATACAGTTGGACACAATAGCTCCTATTATTTTAATTTCCTCTTCATTGGAGGAATTCATTTTTGATACTGGTAATTTGGTTTTCTTCTTTTTTTAAAATCAAATTAACCAAAGATTTATCAGTTTTATTGTTTTTTTTTCATAAAGTCAGCTCTTAGTTTTATTTACTTAGAATTTTCTTGATTTCAATTTTATTAATCTCTCCTTTGCTTTTCAGTATTTCTAATTTGGTATTTAATTGGGGATTTTTAATTTATTCTTTTTCTAGCTTTTTTAGTTGCATCCCCAATTCATTTATCTCCTCTTTATTTTATTAGGAATGCTTCATTATCTTTAACATCCTTCTTTGAGTGCCTTTAGCTTGGCTTCAGAAAGAGTATCAGTCCATCTTTGGAATACAGATAGTCAGTTGACTGGTGGAAATTCAAACATCATATATTAGATACAATTCACTGCCAATTTCCCCTTTGCTCTTAGGTTGAGATTTTCAGACTGTTTTTTAACTACTGCAAGGGTATTTATTTACATCTCAACTTTAATTTTACAGCTAGTTATCACCTGCCTCTTAATAATGACCATCCCATTCAAACTTCTTTCCTTAATTTCAAGTCCACACACACCCAACCTCTTTTCTTTCTTGAACCAACCTTTTCTTTGTTTTACTTATTTGTCAAACTCACCAATCAATCCTGTCAATTTGCTTTACCCTCAAATTATTCTACTTTGTCTTATTTATCTTGCCTTGAAAAGTACTTTATCCCTTTCCTTCTCAAGTCTTCCTCTTCAGATCCTATTCCATAATCCTCCTTGATCCTCCTTAACTCTTAATCCTTTTATATCTTCATTACTTTTCTTTGTTCCCTTCTTTCAACATGGAATAATTGTTCTCTTCCCAATTTTTCAATGAATAAATCATGCTTTTGTTTATGCTTCCATACATAATGTTCACCTTATCTTACTATTCTTGACCCTGGAAAGCATTGACTACTGCAAACTGATATGTCACCTTCTAAACCCATCTCCATTTTCCCTAGGTAAAGAAAATGAAAATAAATACAAGTAGAGGCAATGTGGTATAATGGAAAGAACTATGAATTTGAAGCCAGGAATATCTAGATTAGAATTCCCTCTCTGATACTTATTGTGTGACCACAAACAAGTCACTTAACCTCTAAGCTTCAGTTTTCTCTTTGTAAAATGCTAATAGTGTAGAATATACCTGCCTTACACATTTGTTGTAAGGATTACTTGAGATATGAATATAAATTGCTTTGCAAATTTTAAAACACCACATAAATGTCAGCTACTTATATCAAGTGCATTGGCAGAATCTGAGTTGGAAATTTCATTCAAAGCCAGATAGCCTAACACATTCAAGTACAGGAATCCTTTCTAGCACGTATCTAGTGGTCATTCAACTTTTACTTGAAGCCACTGGTAAGGAGAACACAGTACCTCCTACATAGCCTATTCCACTTTTAGATAGCTCTCATGATTTGGAAGTTTTTGCTTACATCAACTCTAAATTAGCCTATTTGCAACTTTTCCCCATTGTTTCTAGTTAATCTCTTTTCAGCCAAACAGAGCTATGCCTTTCCTATGTAACAGACTGAGATAGTTGAAGACAGCTATCATGCCCACCGCTTCCCTAGCCAAGAGTTACATTTTCCATGCTAAATGATACCAGTTCTCTCAACCAATCCTCATAGAATGGTCATTCTGGCAACACTTGGACTGGCTGCCTTGGGAATGAAACTAAACTCTTAGGAGTTCTGTTTCTTCCTGACTTGGGAAGAAAAGTTATTGGGGCATTGGAACAGGAAGGTGGAGGTTTCCATTGCAGCAACAGTTTTTAAATCTTTTTGGAGAGTGATGTAAAGAGAGCTGGGGAGAGCAAGTGGCACCCCAGCAGCAGCATCAATGAATAACAATGATACAAGATACTTTCCAAGAGACTGACTTGAAGACTCAGAGTGGCTGCAGTTTTATTTTCCCTTTCCTTGGCTTATTACTTTGCTTATTTAGATAATCCAGCAGGGAGTGACTGAATTACCCCTATTCTCGTAGGAGAAACTGCTGGAACAAGACCAAGTCTCCATTCTCTAATCCTCTCTTAATATATTTCATCAACATGTTCCCTTTCTCTGAGTCAGAAACCTGTCAATTCAGTAATGGGTCTATCATAGGTGTGAACCAAGCTTCCCAGGGTACTTCACCAAGTCAGCAAGCAGAGCCAAAATAGAGCCTCTGCCTCCAAGTTGCTTACATTCTCAAGGAAACAGGTAGGTAGATACAAATAGAATAAATGGGAAATATGAGGGGAAAGTTTTAGGATCTGGGGGAAAGCAGGAAAGGCACAGGGCAAGTGGGATTTGAGCTAAATTTTGAAAGAGGTCAGAGAAACTAAGAGAAGGCATGGGGATAATTAGTGCAAAGACACAACTGGAGATGGAGCTTATACTTTAGGAACTGCAAGTAGGTCAATATCATAGGTAGAAGAGAACAAAATATAAGAAAATTGGAAGAGTAGGAAGGGACTAGACTGTGAAGATCCTTAAATGTCAAACAAAGGAGTTTATAGTTGATTCTAGATTTAATATGGAATACTAAAATGATTGCCAGGTTGGACTTAGGATACCTCTCTGGAAGAATACATTTATACTCAGGTTTTGCTAAGTGTGACTCTGCTATAATGGAACTAGCATATTCCATTTTACAGATGAGTTCTTTTTTTCATGGTTTGACTTTATTCTCCTTACTTCCAGCCCCATTTTGCTTTTATTACAGCCTCTATCCTCTTAAGTAATTCTTACACTTAGAAAGTAAATGGATCTATTTCAAAATATTACCATCTGCTGTCATTGTATGTGGTAACCTTTGAATGACTCAACAGATCAGGTAGTTCAGAGTGTTGAATTGTTTCTCTCCCCCTGACCTCACTAAGAATTACTTTTCATTCTACCAATTCTTTGACCTTTCTTTTCAATGTCCTTATAATGCCCCTGTTTCCAATCTCTGGGTCCACCACCAGAATCAGGAGACTCCTATGGATTCCTAGTTCAAAAATATCACAGTGCTTTCCAAACTAAGGCTAATGCACAAGGACAGTATTTAACATAACCAAAGAACTTTGCACCCAGGTAATTTAGCCAACAATACCACATGCAACTCAGCAGCAATAACAAGTGCCAGCAAATGGCTTTCATCAAGGCAAACATGCAGAGAAACAGCTATAATTCCAAAGGCATTCTGCTTGTATATCAAATAGGCAACTATATAACAGTATTCATTTTGGCATTATCAAATACAAAGTGTTATTGTTCATATGCAATAGAGTATTGGAGAGGTTATCAATGGAAACTGAATCTCAAGATATTGTTTTAAATTCAATGACAAATATAAAATAATATTCAGAACAAAAATCACTTGGATTTAAATGATAAGAGATAAAATATAATATAACCATAAATAAAAGTATCCTTCAAAATAAAATTCCGTGCCAAAATTGATGGACATAGAAAAAATCCAGCAAAAAAAAGATTTAAATTAAATATTCAATAGTCTGTATAAATATATAAATAACACTATATATATAATTATCCAAAAAAGTAAATTCAATATTTAACAATCTTTCTTAAAAGTATTCAGTTGCCAAAGACACTTTATATTCAAGCTATATTTTTTTTAAAAGAATGAAAGTCAAAAAAATTTAAAAATTACAATTTTTTATACTCTCTGTGTTATAATGTAGGAAATTCCCCTTGAGAGAAACAGTAGAGGAAAAAAAATAGTATTTAAACTCTCAAAGCAGGGAAAAGGGTGGAAAATGGTCCCCTAAACTAAAGGCCTTTCACCATCCTAATTGCCCTCTCTAAACATGCTACAGCTTATCAATACCCTGCTAAAATATGGTGCTCAGAACTGGGCCCAGTATTTTACATGCAGAAAGACTAGGACGGAGGGATAATGTGATCTCACAATCCTAGACATAGTGATAGAGTATAAGATTGCATTGACGTTATCCGCTATCACAGGCCTACACAACATGTGGCCCATGGGTCACTCGCAACCCGCCAAAGGATTTCCAATGGCGGGTGAAAAGTGTAGGGTTGCCACTGCACATGCTCCTGTTTGTCGCATGACCTGCAGCAACCAACTATTGTCAGTCTGTCTCTAGTCTAACCAATCCTCTGCACAAAGAAGGTCAGCCTGTTTTAATTTTGGCCCCTACCTACTACCCGGTTGTGCACGTCTGACCTTCCATATCACACTGTTGATCTAGATTGAGCTTGCTGTCTGCCTAAACTGCCAAGTTTTGTTTGTTTTTTTTTTTTTCAAATTGCTGCCTACCCATTCACAATACCTTATGCAAAAGCAAAAAGGGACTAGAACTTTTAATTGGTTGAATGCTTATGATAATTCCTACCTTACATTTGCTTAATTCAATTCATCAATAATTTATTAAGCATTTTCTATGTGCCAGACACTTTACTGGATATTTGGGATGCAAAGACAAAAACAAAACCACTCATCCTTTCACTAGCTACTGAAATTTTATATTTTCCAGTTTACAAGAGACTTTCACTTAAGTTATTTCATTTAATCCTAACAGTTTCATGAATAGGCAGGGCATTACCCCTACTTTGTAACCAGATTATGACTTACCCTGAGTCACATAAGTAGTATGGCAAAACCAAGAGTTGGATCTAGCTCATCTGACTTCAGTTTAGCATCCCAAAAATCTTAATGCTGGACCTGCACTGAGACTTTTGAGAGTCCCTATATGTTGAAATAAAACCAAAGCACATTTGGAGTGTCAGATAGCATACAGAGCAGGGGCAATCACATTGGCATGGAAGACGAAACCGCAAGAGGAAAGGTTGGGGAGGGGTTGTTTTAAAAAAATCAGTTAACAAATATTTATTAAATGCCTATGTGGGAGGCACTGTGCTAAGTTCTGGGAATATGAGGGATTATAAACTACAGTTCCTGCTCCTAAGGAACCCTTAGTCTAAGGAAAGGAAAAATGAAAGAAAATTGTCAAGTTACTTCCCCTGAGGATAACTGCTAGTACTTTCAGGATTTGGTCTATTAGCACGGACTTTAAAAAGCATGAGACTGCGGAGGGTATGGTTTATTTAGTAAGTACGCTTAAATTACAACTAAGAAAATATATACTTAAATACACATTTATATAAAATAATGCAGGCAAACACACCACACCCATAAAAAGCAAAATGTTACTTTGTGGATTTATTTGTCATGACAGTCTGCCACTATTTCCAAGTTTCAAATAGTTCGTTCTTGAAAATTAAATAAGTTCTACCCAACTACGTGCCTATGAGTTGAAAGAAAAACATTGGGCAAACCTAGCCTTTTCATTGCTTTTCATTGCAGTGTAAGCTGCTAATGTTGGCCTTTTATGAGAAGACACCATCTCAGAGGAAATCAGAAGGGCAGGCTGGGTTTGTAACAGAATAGGTTATAACAGTAAACAAGCATATAGCCACAGCTAACAGAGGTTGTCTATTCAGATGGATATACGGGATGAATGTGCTATAGTTAATCTCCAAAGATTTTAATGTCTGGAAAGAATAACTAGTAAATTCATAAAGCAGAGTTTTGTTTAGAGTTCTTGAATGTTAATACACCTCATGCCTTAATTAGGGGTATTAGCAGATGAAAATATTGACTTTCATCCTAGCTAATATGAAAATTCTAACACATTTGAAGAAATTTGAAACATAACTGTTCACTGCTCATCACGACTGAATCTTTAAAGAAGTGCACAAATTTTGATTCAAATAAACTATAGGAATTGATAATAGAAATGTAACTGACACTCTAGTTAAAAAAAATTTTTTTTATCACTCTTCCTTGTTGGTAATAGCCTTTCATTGTTTATCTGATACCTCAGAAGCTTAGAAATAAAGACATGCTAAGCAGCCTGTGTGAAAACAAACCTGTACACTAATATGTCTCCATGTGTGAATGTCACATTATTCCCATAAATGGCCAAGTTTTGCTTAAAATGTATCATGTCTTATGAACATAAATATTTTAAGTGAAAATATAATTTTATAACAAGTTTTGAATGATTTTAAAGAAATAAATTAGACAATATAATAATTTACTTTCCACAATTATGTTTGGGAAGAAGCAACTTTCTAAATTTTGGCAGGGAAAATGAATGACAGAGAGATCCACTTCTCTAAGATGGCACATCTCATCTATACTCCTGATGCTACTTAACAATAGAGGGAAATGAACTCTGGTGTAAACTTGTTTTCACTCTTTTTTCTCTCTGTCTTCTGTTGCAAAACCAAACTCTCACTACTTCTTTCTCCAGATTCAAGCCCTCAGCCATCCGCATAATCTCTTGAGAAGAGGGTTTGCTTTGTCCTCCAAAATATCTTTCGAGAGCTTCCTTGGCAGCAATGCTGGAAAAAATAAAATAGTCTCATTTAAATGAGAATTGGCAGATCAAAATATCTATTCCTTTTGGTGCTAAATTCCTAAAAAGGATCTGAAAATAATTTTTAAGAATTTGAAAATATTTGGAATGCTAGAACCCTTCTTAATATGCTCATCTAAAATCTTAAAGGTTTGTAATAGTATTATAGCCAAAAATGGACTTCTCTTTACTATGCAAACCCAGCAAGAGAGCAAGGGAATTACAGATCACTGGTTTCCTTTTTTTATACCAGGAGAGGGCACTACATTCTTCACAAGAGAAATAAATTTCTAGGCCCTTTTATTTAGAGACTACTGAATTTTCAGTCAAACATTTATACCAATCTAAAGCATTTGGAAGATATAGTGATTTGAGAAATATAAACAGGAAAAAAATCCTATCCAGCAACGCTTCTTTTATCTGTGTTTGTATCTCAGATCTTCCCCTGTGTGACCCTGGAAGGAACATGTGAACACTCTGGGCCTCAGTTTCCATTTGCAAAGTGAGAAGGTTGGAGTAGGTGATCTGTAAAGTTCACCTCTAAGTCTGTGCTCTGATTGCAGGGTAACTCCAAGAATGAGGGGTTTGTGGCCAGTCACACCTCAGTGTGAAATCAAGAATCTAGAAAAGAGAAACTGGAGCATGAACAGTAATCTTAAAGCAGCCTGGCCTCTTTTTGTTGTTGTCTGTTTGTTTTACTTCTTACTTTTATTTGCTTGTGAGGCCTAGAGGATCTTGGGGCGCTGAACTGTAGTACATCAGACCCACATAATTCTTTGAAGTTTGTTGTCATGTATTTTTTTAAATGGTTTAACTGGGAACATAAGTGGACTATCTCAAATCCACTGGAATTAAAGATTTTCTAGCCCTAAGTGAAATCAAGGCTTTGGAACAAGCATATGTATTCTGCCAGGAGGAGGAAGGAGTCCAGAGACAAAGTCTTTATGGTCTCTAGGTAGCAGGTTGGCTGCTTTGTGTTCCAAAATATAGAGCCAACAAACTTTTCACTTCTCTATTAGACTGTGAGCCACCTGAGGTCTGCTGTGTGTGTGTGCTGGGTGCTTAGCAGTGTTTCACACATAGCCTAATAAATGTTTATTGCCTGCCTGGTTGACTTTTGGAGGAAAGAAATGCTTTTCCCTAGTCAGATGACCATGTAAGGTTAAACCTTTCTAAAAGAGCTGAAAGTTAGCCTTTGAGGCCCAAGCTAAATAAGAAACTCCTGAGAGTATTCCTTTTCTTGTGAAGAAGTGGTGGCAACTCAGCTAAAGGCTCAAGCCCACAAAGAAGGTAACTGCACTTGGCAAATAAATATATTTTACCCTCTAATAAACTACTGCATTTTATTGGCAACTTTAACGTCTCAATTGGATAATTACCTTATGGTTGTTCGCCTTTTCCTTTTCCGTTCATTTGCCCCCACTTTATCGTTGTATAAAGCTATATTTATGGAAAACAAAGAAGAATACACACAGAGAGGACAACTATTTATGACATTCAATTTCTTTAAAACATTATAGAATCAAACCTTATAATATTTTCTTTAAATGTTCTGGTGTCTATGCAAGTAACTAATTTAATATTGAATAAAATTACTAGGAAAATTATTAAAGTGATAAACTTTACAGCAATTATTTTCTATTTTAGCAATTTACGTAGTGCTCTAAGATACAAAACTATGTTCTTAAATTCTAGGTCTTTATACCCTACTCTCACTTCATGATCCTTTTAACCATTAATGTGAGAGTTATTTTAGCAATTTAATAGTTAGCTGCCTCAAAAGCAACTCTATTTTTACTTGGGAGATTTGCATTGTGTAACGCTTTAACTAATATCAAGTTAAGAACAGATTCATATATTATCGTATTCATACATTACACTTACAAAGGAGAGGAGAAACTATCTAAATGAGTTTCAATTTCACCTCCTTACCTACTATCATTTTTCTTTAATATTTTTCTTCCAAGAAGTTTATTCATTCATTGCTAAATGCTGTTTTCCTTTAAAACATTTATTTCTATACTTGAGTTCTTTGTTTCTAAGGAGAGAATCTGAGGTAGCTGAATGCCCATTTAAAAAATCTCTTTTAACATTACAGAAGGGGGGAAAGTTCTTCATTTATCATTAATCTTCCCACAAAGGAGTTATTGATACGCTTAAAACTCTAGAAACTGCAGAAATGTAGCTGTGGTACCTCCTACTTGCTCAGCTTCATCCAGCCATTTGGATAATATTGATTTTAGTTTGCAAGCATTTTTAAAACTGAGCTGCAGGTTTTCAAATCGGCAAATAGTTGTTTGACTGAATTCAGAGCCGTGCACTGCAGCCAGGGCCTCCCCAACATTTGTCTGGGTGTAGCCTGTAAATGAACAACAGTAAGAAGGACAATGACAGCAACAGTAACATTATTTTACTAGCAGGAGTTCTGAACCTTTTTGTGTGTGTCATGGACTCCTTTTCAAGACAGGTGGAGTCTATGGACCTCTTATGAGAATAATTTTATTTTTATTATATTGTTGTTGATTTTATTCTGAGTTTGAATACAGCCTCACACACCTGCTACCCTGAGTCAGTCACTTAACCTTTGTATGCTTCTGTTTGCCTTAGTTTCTTCATCTGTAAAATGGGAACAATTATGGTCCCTACTTCACATAAAATGAGTTAATATTTGTAAAGAACTTTGCAAATCTTAAAGTGTTATACAAATTCTAATGATTACTATAATAATTATTATCATTAAATGCATAAAAATAGATAAGATTTCAAGTGAAACCAATTATATTGAAATAGTTATTAATATTTTTTAAAACTCTAGGTTGGCTTCCCCTTCCTTCCCCTCACAGTAGAGGTATTTCTTTACACTGGTCATTGGTAAAAATCTTCAATAATCTTCCTTTGTCTATTATTAAATGTTGTTTATTAATTATGTTAGCAATTAAAAATTAATGGTAATTTTGATTATTTAACAGGCTCCAACAAGTGTTTGAGAGGTACAGGAAATGAAAAGTACAACCAGAAATCATTGATTCTCTTTTGAAAGTATCAAGCTGTATGCAACCAGTAAATGAAATAATTTTTCTCCACTACAAGGGAAAAAATTTTCCCTTGCTGTACCTGCCATTTGTATTATTCAGGTAAACAGAATACTAGGCTTTCACAAAGACATCTTAAGCCAAAGATCTTGTTTTGGATCGATTAATATATTGGTTAACCTGGTTAACATATCATGATAATATTATGTTGGGTAATATTCATGATACCCAATAAAGTAAGTATTTGTTTTCTACTTTGATGAAATGATGTAGAAAAATTAATTTCTCAATCAGGAAGTTTAAAATTGAATTGTTTGGTACCAATAAGGACTAGAAAGTATCTCTTATTTCCTTTATGTAACATGCTCATTAGGAAACACAGGCTATAGATGAGAATATTTATTCCATTCATTGGAAATTATTTTTGATTTCTTATCAAGAGGGATGGAGTCACAAAAATGATCCAGAACCACTTTGTACTCCAAGTACATAAATAAGATAAAGCATGAAAAGCAGATGAACAATATCAGCAGTTCATATAAATGGAAAACTGAAACTCTATATTGTTTAGATGCCAGGTGCTGTTTATATTCACAATTCTCTGTAATTACATAATATTTTTGTGCCTGAGGCAAAAAATTGAATTCTTATGATTCACTACAATGAATGTCAACATGAAATAAATAATTGTCCATTCAAAAAGGAGAATGATATTATAGAATATGAACAACCATTATGATGATATGAACAATCTTTTTTTTTCTATTTTGAAAATAGTCTACATTGAAAATTGTTATGGCTACTTTTAGGATTAAAATATTGGAATGGTTGTAACTCCCTCTGTACCCCAATAAATCTCCAGGTGAGGAAGGCAGAAGAAATGTTGGTATTTTAACCAACTTTAAACTTAGGCTACCACAAACATGTCAGCATGTAGGACCCATTGGAACTTTTTTTTTGTTTGCATGTTTCCTTCCCTCCCTTAGAAAAAAGCATCTCAGAATCTTTCCTCTTATTTTTTTTTCATTTTCCATCTTTATGATCATGATGCCATAACAGACAGGATAGTACATATTTTTGCAATAATTTTCCAGCTCTTTCCATATAAAATCAGCTCTGAGGTTGATTATACAACACTTGCTTAACCTGCCCATGAGGTTCACAACACTATTTCCTGCTCTGTAATCATTAATGATCTCAAATTTGCCACTATTTTGGCACATTTCATCATCAACGTTAAGAAGCAGGTAATTATTTTGGAGTATATACAGCCTATAGAGAACCTGGCATTTTTATTTCTTTCTGAATTGTTAGTGCTTTTTTAGAGCTGAATCAGTCAGGACATTCATGTGTGTACCCTGATGGTTACACTGCAAGATGGTGTAAAGAGGGTTTGTTTAACTCTTTAACCTATGGTAGGATTGTAGAATTATATTCCCTGGCCCTCCACACTTATGTATGGATATTAAAACTTGATGGAACTCTATGACATAACTATGATTCATAGCAAACACATACCTAATTTAATTCTCCTCAATTTGAACTCATTGGCAAACTTTTCTAGTTCTTGGATTTCAGGAGAATCCATGTCGGTTGGTTCTTCAACTGATTTGCTTTTTCGATGGAATTCTTGCTTAAAGTCAATGGCCGTGGGGTCATCTCCCAGGAGAGGCTGATGCATGGGAGGAAAACCATGACTCAAGGCATGGTCAGGAAACTTATAAAGGCAAGGGGTTAAGCTACCTGCTAGAATAATATAAAAGAAAGAAAGAACTAGGTAAAATAATCCTTCATTTCACCACTACCACTACTACTACAATCTACTTACTAGTACTACACCCACTACCAGTACTTGTACCAATACTACCATAACTGCTACTGGGGCTTCTACAGACACATAATAGCACGCGCACACACACACACACACACACACACACACACACTTTTTACCTAAGTCCTAGTACGCTTTGCAATATAGTTTATTTTGCTTTTGTGAAATTACACAGAAGTGCTTTTGCTTTCATTGACAAATGGCAAGTGGGGAACACAGGCAACATTCAATAAAGGTAAGCAACTTTAAAATTTCAGATGTGAGTATTCTTATGTTTAAAAATCATGATTCTTTAATTAAAAAGAAGGCAAAAAGAATTTTTTAAAAAATATTGGCAAGAAGATTCTAGCATTTACTATAAAATAATAAAGATTTTGAAAAGTTACATAAAAATTGCCTGTCAGGATTTCTTAAGAAATAATTATTAGATACAAGTGACTCACTTCCTAATTATCCATTTAATGACTTACAAGTAAAGTAGGAAGGTGGGAAAGGAACAATCCTAGATAAACCACAAACTGGAGGATCAATTCATGAATACTGGAGAGCTGACTGTACAGAAAGGTTAAATCACTTAAAGGGGGGGTCAAACAAATAGGCAATAAGACAGAAGAAAAAGACATGCTTTCTAATGTTCTGGGTGCTAATATATTCCACCTCATCAAACAGAAAATCTGCATAAAGGACTTTGAGACTGTTACTATTATTTTGTGTTGAGCACTTTTTAGTAGGCATCACCCAGGAGATGAGGCCACTGAGAAGGAATGTCTGCTAGTAAGACAGGAGGCCTCCCATTCTTTTGATTGACAGAATCACACTACATTGTTTTTATATTTTTCCTTACAATCATGATGTTGTGGCACTCATCAGTGGAGCCTCCACTTCCAATTTACATTTAATTGTGGATTATGCAAGTGAGAAATTCTGTTGTACAAAAGTAGTAAATAAATTAGCTATGTTCCTGATGGGGTGTAAATAATTAACATTAAGGGAAGAAGGAAATAAAAATCATCTTCCACAAATGACTCAAAATATTTGCTTCAGAATTTCATGCTTCTTGATTATTTCACAAACATTCAGAAATCTAAAGCATGTATAATAGCATCGCATTTTCCTGGAATGTGATGTGGAAAACCTGATATGTTGAGAAAAGGAGCAAGTAGGTAAGAGAATTGGCAATTTTTATGATTCAAAGATAGTTTCACATGGCTTCCTGGTTCTTATAGACCGAGGATTCTTAACCTTTTTTTGTGTCATGGACCCTTGAGGCCTATAGACCTTTCTCAGAATAATATTTGGTTGCTTATATTCACAACTGAAAGAAATGCTAAATTTCAGTTAGATGTTAGTGAAAATAAAAATCTAAGTTAATAGAACACCTGAAGACTGTCTACAGATCCCTGGATTCCAAGTTAAGACCCTTTGTCATGGTCTATTAGTTTAAAAACAATCACCCATACAAGGGGATGCCTTATTAAAAAGTAAGAAACAAAAGTTAAGACAAAGAGGTAGAATGCGTATTGCTTTACTTTTTAAAACAGAATCCAGTTTTACCTATTATGTTGCTGGGATTTTTCAGAAAGTTTTCCACTTAATGCTTTCTACCTTGGGGGTACTCAGAGGATCTCAGGACCATAGGTTTAGAAATGAACATGTACTCATCTGGTCAACTCTGTAGAATAACTTGGGAGTGTGGAACAGAGATCACATTGGAAAATTCCCCTTGCAGTTGTTTTAGAGTGGCATTTATAGTGAATACTTAAACATTGCTAAGCAATCTGGACAGAATAGTTCTGATAACATAAATGAAAAGAAATGTTCATGTAAAAGAAAAAATAATTGATGAGTTAAATATGAATTACATATGTATGTATATATGTATATATACACATATATGTATATTACAAGTTTTACTCAAAGTAAAATAAACACTAATCATCCATAGCAATGTTAAACTGATTTTACTCATGTTTCATTATTAGGTTCATGTTTTTCAGTAGTTTTCATATACTTCATTAGATGAATTTGTTTCATTATCATGACTGTATCTCTAATTTAGTTTTCCTAAGAGATGCCAAGTCATTTAAAGTAATTAATCCATACTTAATTTATGTCAACTAATTTTTCTCTTACATAAACTCTTCATTGTGAACTCTTGCCCACCTCCAGCCAGATTTCTTAGCAACTTAAAAGAATTTTGTTTTACATTAATGTTGTTCTTGCCTGCCATGCTCCTATCATTATATGCCAGCAGTATCCATCTATGCATAGCATTATGCCTTCTTTCCCTCTAAGAATCTAACATTCTACCTATTACATGTTCCTTTAGGGATATTGGATAGAGGGTGGAATAGGCAGGTTTTGAACTAAATGAGTAAACATAGAGGGTTCGTGAGAAATGTTTGATGGTTTCCTATGGTGTAAGCATTACTGAGGGAGGGGTCAGTAACCCAAATGATCTGCAGCAAACTTCTCATGGCCAAAAACAAAAAAATACCATAAGGTCATTCGTATGGGGAAATCTGGGGGAAAGATATGAATTGATGACATGGAATATGTATAGTCATTTATCTTTCAAAGTGTTCTCACATTCATTACCTATTTGTATCCTCCTAACAACCTCATTAGTTAGACAAGGCAGGTATAATTATCTCTAGTTTACAGGTGGGGAATATAAGTCAGAGGGATGTCAAGTGATTTCTCCAACACCACACACAGAGTTAGTGGGAGATTTGGGACTCAGACCTGACTCCTTCCTTTTATACCTATCTTTGGTCCACGAAATGGCTTTCAGTTACTTTATCCACTATGTTTAGATATGTAACAACCAGCCTGTATTTACAAACACAGCTCATTTAATTGAGTAATGACAATTTTCTATACTTGATTTCATTAGCAAACTAATTTGTATGGGCAAACATTATTTACTTAAGATGTTATCCCACCATATTTCAAGAGATTTCCATGTGGCTTACTGATTAAAACATAATGCAAAATAAGACACATAAAGATAAAACAAAATAGGATCCTCTTAAATAGGGTGCCTTGAATATAATAAATATTTAATAAATAGTTGTAGCATTTTTTAAACAGGAGTAGATGATAGCAGGTATCTAAGATGAGTCAACTACTACTAAGAGGGCACTGAATTTGACTGTAAGATTCCTGACATCTGATATAGTAGAAGACACAGTGTTTTCAGTGTCTATCTAACTAGAGAAAAATATGCGGGTTTTTCAGCAAAACCATTTACTCACCTCAATGATTTTTTTTCATGTGACAGGTAAACACATCCCAACAGAAAAAATGCGGTGTTTTTCCCTATTAATTCATTTCTACAAATACTTATGGTATACCTGCTAAATTCAAGATACTGTGCTAGTTACTGCAATACAAAGACATCAGCCATATGTTAAGTACCATTTGTTTTGAGAGCTATATAGATGGCTAATCTTTCTACAGGCTCCATGTTCATTTGTTTAAAGATTACTTAGGAACATATGTGCAGCAAGGATGTTATAAACATTTACTAAAGTACTTCTAAGCACAAAAACCCACTGGCAATACCTGTTTGCATATGTAGCTACTTGAACAGATTTAGAAACTTTTTGATTATTCCCTACAGTACAAAATATATTCATCGGTCTTGAGTAAGTAACCCCCTATGTAATCTGAACATTTTTTCATACATCTGTGTTAGGATATAGTGGTGGTTTGGGTAGGGATATGAATCACTTCAAAGTAATAAAGGTAGAAAAAGAGAAGCACAAGATTTGCTTTGTACAGAGCTGATTTCATTCATTGCCTTGGGAAGGGACATGCTGCAGCAAGTAACACGTGAACCTGAGAGGAAATAGCTGATAATGCCCCTGGTATTGTGGGCTTGATCTCTTAAGGACAAGTGAAACAGAGACCCAGGTAAAACAGGCCGTGTTATCTTAAATGTCAGGAACATGTTTCCTCCCTTTGTTCTCCTCTTCCTTTTCCCTCTTCCCCACCAGAGTCTTGTCTGACTGATGTTTTACCATCGCTATTTCTCTCTCATAATAGGATAGCACTAAACGACTCCTCTTCACCCACAAAGAAAAATGTATAGCTAAATGGACAGCTTCTTGTGATGCAGAGGTAAATGCTTATTTCTTTGCCCTCTTCTAGTAGTTGACATGACCATGACATGAATAGGGCCCATCAGTGGGGCTAGGAATGAGGAGGTCTTACAGTGATAACAGCAACGGCAAGGACAACGACCACTCCACAGAATACAGGGTAAGGTATTTAGTAGTCTATACTGTTCCTTCACCTTATCTCTATTAACTACTCGTCCAGATGGTGATGACAAAGATGGGCTTGGTTCAAAGTAAGATGGGGACTGTAGTAAGGATAGCAATAATCTTTATCTTTTTAGTTACAACTTTTTTTTCATTATCATATCATTCCAAAGCAGTGAGCAATCTCTTTACTCCAACCTCAATAATTAAATGCAAAATTTTCCTTGTCTTTTCCTTGTCACTAAAATAATTAATATAGCACACATGTCATTTTTTCATTGCCAAAATGAGGCACTTCAAATCACAGAAATGCAGAATTGGAAATGCCCTAGTCCAATTTCTTCCCAAAGAATAAATCTTTTTTTATACACTATTGACAATCAGTTATCTAGCCTCCTCCTAAAGACTACTAGGGATGAAGAACTCACTGTCTTTTCCCAAGGCAACCCACTCATTTATTCAATAAATTCCAGTGACTTCCAATTACCTCTGAGATCAAATATAAATTATTCTGTTTAGCTTTTTAAGCTTTTCGTAATCTGGCCATGACCTCACTTTCTACCATCGTAGTACATTACCCCACTTCCTGAAGTCTATGGTCTCACTTAACTGACCTTCTTCCTCTGCCTCCCTCCCATATGTTACACTCCATGTTCTGTCAATTATTTTGCATTGGTCCTCTCTTAGTCACTTAGTCAGTCAGTAAAAATTTGCCAAGTGCATACTATGTTTTAGGCACTATACTAAGTAGTGGGGATACAAAGAAAGGCAAAAGACAATCTCTGCTCTCAAGGAGTTCAGTGTAATCCTGTACCTGGAATGCATTCTATTCTCACCTCTACCTCTTAAAATCTCTTGTTTCTTTCAAGATTCAATACAACTACTGCCTTCTACCTGGCACCCTTAGTGTTTAGTGCCCTCTTTCCCAAAATTGCCATGTATTTGTTCTGCATATATTCCATTTACATTTAATCATTTACATGTATTATTACCCCACAAAATGAAAGCTCTTTGAGGGAAGAGATTTGTTTCATTTTTTGTCTGTTTCCTTAGTGCCTAAGTTCTGTGTGGCCTTTAAAAAAATTAATCAGCCAGTGCCTTATTTTGATTACTATTACTTCTCATGCTTCATGGTGCTGCTAATATATTAAATTTTTATGTGAAGAAAGGAAGCTGAGTAAAGAATCAAACATATTATTATTGTCATCATTATTATTACTAATTATTGTCTATTGAAGCTGCAAGTCACCCTCATTTTGACAAACTATTTTCCTAAAAGAAATTTTGTATTAATTAGGGTTTATTGTAATCCTTGTCTTTTTCAAGATAAGGGGTAATTATTTTCTTTGAAGCATTATTTTTGTAACCTCATAATTTAATTTTCAAACACTCTCTTTTCTAGGTTTTTATGACACCACTCTCTCCTGGTTCTCATACCTGTGTGACTGCTGCTTCCCTTTTTTCTTTGCTACAACTTCATTTAAGTTAACCCTTGGATTTCTTCCAAGGGTTTTCCTGAATCCTCTTCTCTTTTCCATCTATGTTATTTTGCTTGATGATCTCATCAGCACCCATGAGTTCAATTTTCATCCTTTGGCAAATGATTCACAGATCTACATACCTACCCCTAATGTCTCTCCTGATCTCCAATCCAACATCAGTAACTGCCTATTGGACATCTCAGATTGGATGTCCTGTAGATATCTCAAACTCAGAATGTCCAAAAGAGAGCTCATTACCTTTTCTTCAAAACCCTTCCTTCTTCCAAGCTTCCCTAATACTATCAAGGGAACCATTTGGCCCACAACTTTGGTGTCATTTTCACTTCCTCTCCTATATTCATCCCACATGTCCAATCTATTGCTAAGTCTTGTTTCTACCTTCACAAAATTTCTTGCATACATCGCTTTCTCCCCACTCACACTGTCACCACCCAGATGCAGATTTTTATCACCTCATGCTTGGACTATTATGATAGCCTTTTGCTCAATATTGCTGTCTCAAGTCTCCAGGGGTGGGGAACCTGTGGCCGTGAGGCCAAATATGGCCCTCTAGATCCTCAAGTGTGGCCTTTTGACTGAATCCAAACTTCACAGAACAAATCCCTTAATAAAAGGAGTTGTTCTATAAACTTTGGACTCAGTCAAAAGGCCGCACCCAAGGACCTAGAAGGCCACATGTGGCCTCAAGGCTGCAGGTTCCACACCCATGCTCCCTCTTCCACTCAGCTGCCAAAGTGATTTTCCTAAAGCACGAATCTGACGATGTCACTCTCTTACTTAATAATGTCCAGTGGTGTCCATGAGGTACCACTCCTAGAATCAAAACAAAACTGTTTTACATTTAAAACCTTTCCCAACTTAGCCTCTTCCTTTTGTTCCATCCTTCTTACCACATATGTGAGTTTTGTGTTGGATTTTGCTTTCACCTTTCAGTGGCACCAGTTACAAATGGATGGGAACCAACTCGCACAACTCAGAGAAGGTTGTTAAATTTTCAATGTAAACATTTACACCTCAGAAATCTGAAAATACTTTATATAAATCAGGGTTTGATTTATTGTTTTGGTTATTGTCTTAATTTGCCACAATAATTGAGAAAATGTCAGCAATGAAGATTAAATTTTAAAAGCAAGTTGAGCATATTTATATATCTATATTTATTTTGTTCTGCTTTTTGGAGAAGCAGTTGTTAAGCATTTACTACCACATCCCTACATAGTGTTGTGTCTATCACATATATACATTTGTTGAGTATTTTACTGCTGAATGTTGAGAAATGGATGAGAGACTAATCACCTTTCTAATCCTTGGAATTATCTCCATCAACCTGAAATTATTGCAGAATACTTCTTTGTACACAGAAGGTACTTGATAAATGCTTGTTGATTAGTTGACTAATTATTCAAGAAAACCTTCCAAACTGAGAAGATTCCAGTTCCACTTGGGTATTTAAAAGATTCTCCTGTTCAACTTCAACCTCTGCAAACTTATCTGAATTCCCAAATTCACAAAATAAGACACAGAACAAATACGACATGCATTTGAAGAAAAGATAGGGGAAGAGTTATGCAATACAGTGTCAAAACATTTGCAGCTATATATTCAAGTATTGGAAAAATTCAAATATTTCACCATTAAGTATTTACTTAGAAAGTGCTATCAAAACAAACAAAGTCTTCCAAAAACTTGTATCCTCTCTTTTCTATTTTTGACCTCCTTATTTTATTTGCCTGGCAGTGGGATCTCAGGATCAAAAGGTATGAACGGTTTTGTCTCTGCCTTAGCATAATTCCAAAAAATTTTCCCCCCAAATAGTTGCAGCAATTTATAACTTTGCAAACTATTTATCAATGTGCCTGTCTTTCGGTAACCCCTCCACCACTGACTATTCCCAAATTTTGTCAACTTCGTTAATTTTTCTGGATATGAGGTGAAACCTCAGGGTTGTATTGGTTTGTTTTCTTTTATTATTGATAGTTGGTTCAATTTTTTATGTTGGTCAATAATAATTTGCTATTCTTCATATCATTTGACTATTTGTCCACTGGGAAATAATTTTTGGTGTTACTTGTTCACATTATTTCTCTATTTATTTATGACCTCAAATAAAGATGGTTTTCTAACAATGAGTAAGAAAGTAATACATTTTTGAAGGGAAAAACTTTTTGAAAAGCGATGCTTGGAAACATTTCTGTTGTTATGTGATATTGTTGCTGCAAATGACATGTCACCTATGAAAACTCTCATCTGCATACTGGAAAAACTTGGAAACATAATTTACTAACATGTTAAAAATCTCCCAAATGAAAAATTTCAATGTGTTTTGAAATCATTTGTTAAAAATATAAAAATGCAATACTTTAGTCTGAAGAACTAATTGATTGAAAGCAGGGAAATACTAAATTTACTAGCAATGTTTCAGCAAGTCTGTATCCATAATTGGGTAATAACAATTTAGATTTGAAGATCTTTCTTATCCATTAATAGGCCATGTGACCTGCTTACATCGCAGGAAGCCTAAGTCACATGTGGTGGGAGGAGCTTGCTGAGAGGAAAAGGAAAGAGCGCCACAGAAAACGAGGAGAGATCAGTTAGAACTGAGGGAAAGAGCAGACATGCTAGATGTGCTATGAGTGATTGTTGGTGGCAAAGCCCCAGCAGGGGGCAGGAAGGTTATGGGATGACTTGGCTCCCTTCTGTGATGTCATGTTTTAGATTCTTTGCTGATATTATAAAGTGAACTTACTGGTTCTGGAATTTGTTTGCTGCCTGAAGGGGTCAGACTTATTGGTTTTGGGACCTGGTTCTCTGGTGTCAGAATAAATGGTTTACTTCTTCTACCTTCTATATGGAGAGTCTTATATCTTGCGATACAGAACCACATAGGCATATTCACAATTATCGTCTATATTGTGATTATTGCCTTGCTAATACAAATTGGTAAATGAGATTGAAAAATGAGTCACATGATTTAGTAAATACAGCCAATGATGAATACCCAACCCACACTATAGTTTCACCTATAGACATTTCCTGATCTGTTTTCTGGACTAGTAGTATTCTTTATGCCTTAAAATTATATACAATATAGAAAACATTTATGGAGTTTATACTGTTTACCCAAGGAACTACACGGTTTGTCAGAAATGAGTAAACCTAATCAAGTATGACTTTGTACCAATGAACCTATCCTTGCTCTTAGTGTTTGCCTCTTCACTTTCTAAGTATTCACAAGCCAGTCTTTAAAATCCCTTTAATAATCTTTTCTAGAATTTTACCAGGAAATAACATAAAGTATGCACTTTGTTCTTTTTTTTTTTCTGAAAATTGGGATGATAACTGCTATTAAATTCAGACGTTTTCTTATGTAGCCATTGTTTTATGTGGTCATTTTGCTATTTCAAAAAAAAATGCCAAAGAAGGAAGTGTACCCAATTTAAATAGTAGTGTCAAATAATGACAATGTGAGGGAACAACTTAAAGATTTGAATTAAACTCATTCCTTAATTTTTCTTTCCTTTAGAAGAGTCACAGTAGATATGTAGGATTCCTAAGGCTCCTCACAATTTTTTTAAGTGTCTGAAGTCAGATTTTATTTTTTTATCTGTATATATTTTTATTTAATATTTTAGTTTTCAACATTGATTTCCACAAGATTTTGAGTTACAAATAGTCTCCCCATTTTTAACCTCCCCCCACTCCAAGAAGGCAGATATTCTAATTGCCTTGTTCCCCAGTCAGCCCTCCCCTCTTTCACCCCATTCTCCCCCCATCCCTCTTCCCCTTACTTTTTTGTAGGGTGTGATAGATTTCTATTCCCCATTCCCTATATATCTTGTTTCCCAGCTGCATGCAAAATATATTTTTTAATTTTTTCAAGCATATGCTTTTAAAACTTTGAGTTCCAAATTCTCTCCTCTCTTCCCTTCCCACCCACCCTCCCTAGGAAAGCAAGCAATTCAACATAGATCACACATGTATCATTATGCAAAACACTTCCACAATGCTCATGTTGTAAAAGGCTAACTATATTTCCCTCCATCCTATCCTGTCCCCCTTTATTCAATTTTCTCCCTTGACCCTGTCCCTTTCCAAAGGTGTTTGCTTTTGATTACCTCCTCCCCCTATCTGCCCTCCCTTCTATCATCCCCCCTTTTTTTATCCCCTTCCCCTTACTTTCCTGTGGAGTAAGATACCCAATTGAGTGTGTATGTTATTCCCTCCTCAAGTTGAATCTGATGAGAGTAAGATTCGCTCATTCCCCCTCACCTGTCTGCTCTTCCCTTCCAACAGAACTGCTTCTTCTTGTCACTTTTATGTGAGATAATTTGCCCCATTCTATCTCTCCCTTTCTCCCTCTCTCAATATATTCCTCTCTCATCCCTTAAATTTATTTCATTTTTTAGATATCATCCCTTCATATTCAACTCATCCTGTACCCTCTGTCTATATTCCTTTCAACTCCCCTAATACTGAGAAAGGTCTCCTGAATTACACACATCATCTTTCCATGTAGGGATGTAAACATAACAGTTCAACTTTAGTAAGTCCCTTATGATTTCTCTTTCTCATTTACCTTTTTATGCTTCTCTTGATTCTTGTGTTTGAAAGTCAAATTTTCTATTCAGCTCTGGTCTATTCATTGAGAAAGCTAGAAACTCTTCTATTTTATTGAAAGTCCATGCTTTGCCTTGGAGCTTTATACTCAGTTTTGCTGGGTAGGTGATTCTTGGTTTTAATCTTAGCTCCTTTGACCTCCGGAATATCATATTCCAAGCCCTTCAATCCCTTAATGTAGAAGCTGCTAGATCTTGTATTATCCTGATTGTGTTTTCACAATACTCAAATTGTTTCTTTCTGGCTGCTTGCAGTATTTTCTCCTTGACCTGGAAACTCTGGAATTTGGTGACAATATTCCTAAGAGTTTTCTTTTTGGGACCTATTTGAGGAGGTGATCGGTGGATTCTTTTTATTTTACCCCCTGGTTCTAGAATATCAGGGCAGTTCTCCTTGATAATTTCTTGAAAGATTACATCTAGGCTCTTTTTTTGATCATGTCTTTCAGGTAGTCCAATAATTTTTAAATATCTCTCCTGGATCTATTCTCCAGGTCAGTGGTTTTTCCAATGAGATATTTCACATTGTCTTCCATTTTTTCATTCCTTTCATTCTGTTTTACAATATCTTGGTTTCTCATAAAGTCACTAGCTTCCACTTGCTCCAGTCTAATTTTTACGGTAGTATTTTCTTCAGTGGTCTTTTGGACCTCCTTTTCCATTTGGCTAATTCTGCCTTTCAAGGCATTCTTCTCCTCACTGGCTTTTTGGAGCTCTTTTGCTATTTGGGTTAGTCTATTCTTTAAGGTATTATTTTCTTCAGTAATTTTTTTGGGTCTGTAATAGTAATTAAGGTGGGACTTTTTGCTTTTCTTCTCTTAAGTGCCTTTACTGATTCTGGCCTTTGTTTGAATGGTGCAGATAAAGAGGGATCTTTTTGTCTTGGTTATTTCTCAGCACAGAGACAATTGGGAGTCATTGATTTGTATATGCTGGGATACTGGAGATGGGGAACTATCCCACACCCATCCTGGGTGAGGTCAGAGTCCAACAGGAGATAATTGAGGACAGCTTGTGGTTTGACTTTTGGGGGCACACTCATGGAAGGAGTGTTGAGACTCTGGGTAAGCTGCAACTGCCCCCCAGCTTTACAACTCAGATGTTGGTTCTTCTCTGGTAACTATGTATTATTATTTGAAACAGACAAGGCGTGTCTGTTGACATTTCTAATTTGTTTGTATTTGCTTTAAAGTACAGTGTGCTGGCTTTTTCCTCCGAACTAAGTGAGTGATATTTGTGTGTTGGTTTGAAATAAGATTTTTAACCCCTTAATGCTATTTTCCTTAGTAAAGCAGATCAAAAGAATCTGTGTTGGCAGCTTTCTGTGTGCTGGCTGTTGGTGGATCTTACACCCCCACAGCAAGTTGTTGACTTGTTTTTCATGGTTTTCTTGCATCACTCTTTTCTCTTCCCAATTTTTCCTCTACTTCTCTTACTTGCTTTTCCAAATGCTTCTTGAGTTCTTCCATGGCCTGAGCCCAATTCATATCTTTCTTGGAGGTTTTTTGATGTAGGATCTTTGCCTTCGTTGGCTTCTTCTGGCTGTATGATTTGATCTTCTTTGTCACCAAAAAAGGAATCTAGAGTTTGAGTTTGAGTCTGAGCTCATTTTCACTGCCTGTTCATGTTCCCAGCCAACTACTTGACCCTTGAGTGTTTTTGTCGGGGTATGACTGCTTGTAGCTTTCAGAGCTACTTCTACTCCACCGTCACCCCAGGCTCTGTCACAGCAGGGCTCCTCCTCCCCCAGGAACTGCCAACCAGGACCGCAGTCCAGATCCAAGCAGGGCACAGCAAGAGAACCTGCCTTTGTGCCCACAAAGCGCTCCTTTCATTCCTGCTCTGATCTGCTGCTAGATTCCTCCCACCTTGTGAGCCAGGGACTCAGGAAGCTGCTGATGCTGGTGTTCTAATGGCAGCCTTAGGACTTCCTGCTGCTGCTACTGCCACAGCTGCATGAGCTCCTCCACCCCCAGAGCTAGTGGCCGGACAGCTCTAAACTCGATCCTGAAGTTTCCCCTTAACCTGCTCTTTGGTGTTTGTGGGTTGAGAAGTCTGGTAACTGCCAAAGTTCACTGTTTCATGGCCCCAAGACCTCTTCCGACTGGCTGACTCCAGGTCTAGTCAGTCCCAGTATGGCCCACACTGGGCTGCCCTCCACTCTCAGCACCATGCTATAGATCCTTCCCAGTGACCATCCAGGCTCTCCTGGGCTGGAGATATGTTTCCCTCTGCTATTTTGTGGGTTCTGCAGCTCTAGAATTTGTTCAGAGCCATTTTTTATGGGTGTTTGGAGGGATTTGCGGGGGAGCTTAAGCAAGTCCCTGCTTTCCTGCTGCCATCTTGGCTCTGTTCTCCCCGCCCCACCCCCCCCAGCTTCCTCACTGTTTAACAAGATCATTTCAAATGCCACCTCCTCCAAGGTGCCTTCCCTGCTTCCTTTCTCATTCAGGCCTCCCTCGTTTAACATTTTGTTTTATAACTGCTCAATGCACTTATTGTTCAAAATTGAATATTATATGCATCTCGTTTATGTCATATCTTCTTGCCAGACTGTAAACTCTTTGAAGGTAAGCACTGTACATTATCTAAGCTTTGTATCTCCCCAGTTTTGCAAACATTTGCAATTTTAAGGCAAGAAGAGATAAATACAGAGAGAATCATAAGTATAGTAAATCACACAGTAGGTATTTTGAATCCCCAACAGAGGTGCAAGATACATAAGAGACCATCTAATCTGATGTTTTAACTGTACTGATGAAAAAAAAATGAGGCTCAAGGAGGTGGGGCTATTTGCCCAAGGACATAAGGCTAGGTGGTACCAAAGCTGGGACTAGAACAGAGGCCTGGCCTTGGACTAAACAAAGCCTAGGTTCAGTCTCTGCCAGACTGGCAGACTGGCAGATGCCAGTGCTCTTGGGCAAATCACTTAACATTTCAGTGCTGCAGGCAACTTTCAAAAACTAAATGCAGATGAGTTGCCCACCTCCACTGATGGAGAGTGTTTCCACATCACAGACCCAGACAAGAGCAAAAATCTAAAACAACCTAAGTGCTTTTTGTGACACGGAATCTCCTGTCCCACAGAAGTACACTGAATTAAGCAGACAACCTTTAATGTATCACATCAGTGATTATTTTCCAATCCCAAAGTACTATTATTAATGAAATGTCTTCACTATATATAAGCCTTGCAGTGCATGCAATAAAATAACAACATTAAAATGAAGTAATTTCATATCATTTGAAATATAGTTTCCTTGGTATCTTCATTTTCATATAGAGTGTGATGCTGAGAATAGCTTTATAGCAGGTGACACAATGATTTCTGGGATTGCATGGAAGTGACTATGTTCCTGAATGTCTTGGGAATAAGGAGAGGTTTCAAATGACAGAACTAGGTTTCCATTTCTGTATTTTTATATCCTTTCTTTTTCATAACTGAAATTCTGTGTTTGACTACTCAATTTCTGCAGCCTCTGTGGAAATGGGGAGGGGCAAGGAGTGCAGATTCTAGACATTTCATTTGTCAAGTAGCAAATGATAATCCTGATCATGTGTCAAAATTTTGAAAAATTGTATATCATAAAACACTTTAATGTCATTTCTCTCTAAAAATAATACTGATAACATCTAATCATTCTTGCCACGTTAAGGTTTTCTGTTGTTGTTTAAAGGCACACGTACAGATTCAAAATGCATTTTGATTTTATTTTACAATCTCGAGACATTCATAAATCTTAAAAAGTGACCATTTTTTTATTATTACTATAGAAAGGGTTGGACTCTTTCTAAAAGGGTTGTGCTAAAATTTTTTGTTCCATGTTGGAAGACAGAGTGTGGGGAGGGAGGGCTGGTGCCAGGGAAGATTGTTGCCTGAAAGTCTGAGTAGTGTTATGGGAAGTAAACTGAACTTAGAGTCAGAAGAATTGGTTTAGAACCCAGTCTTCACTGTTTACTAGCTGGTTAGCTATAAGAAAGTCACTAATAGGTGGCACTGGGCCTGAACTCAGGAAGACCCGAGTTCAAATGTAACCTCAGATGTTTACAAGTTGTGTGTCTCTGGACAAATTTGTTTGCCTCAGTTTCTTCAACTGTAAAATGGGGCTCACAACAGCCCCTACCTCCTGGGATTGCTGTGAGGATCAAATGAATTGATATTTGTGAAGTGCCTGGGACATAGTAATCAGGTGCTATGTAAAATACTTATATTCTCCTTTCTCCTCCCTCTTTAATCTGAGTTCCGGTTTTCTCATCTGTAAAAGCGGAGAGGGTGTTGGGAAGAAGGGACTAACAATAGCCATAGTAGCTAACCTACGGGGTTGTAGTGAACATTTAATGAGATGATGTATATAAAGAGTTGTGCAGAACTTAATATACTAAATACCACTAGCTGCAGTTGCTACTAAATTATACTACCATCCATGGTCTAGCATGTAAACAGAGGATCAATTCTTTAGTGCCAGATGCTTTGTGCAGGGAAGAAAGGCAAATAGAGAGTATATGACTGTGTCGTCAATAACCACCCCACTTGTTAGATGAATAGCAAGCAGTTACTGATTACCAAGGTATACAAGGGGTGTTGTGCAAGCCAGTGAACTACATGGAGGAATGGAGTCATGGAGAGTGAGACATGACTGAAAAATGACTTAACGACAACAAGTGTTCAATCTTTCTTCCAAACTGTGCATTCTTTTGCTATCTTTGTATGGATTGAGACTTGGAGTCAGGAAGACCCTAGTTCCAATTCTCCTTCAGACACATACTAGCTGTGTGACCCTGGGCAGATCACTTAACTTCTCTGTGTTTCAGTTTCCCCATCTATAAAATGGTGGTAATGGTAGCATCAGAGTTATTGTGAGGACCAGATGAGTTAATCATTGTATAATACTTCTCCAACCTTAAAGCACTACATAAATACTAGCTTTATGGAATGTGACAGGAAACTCAAGAATTCAACAGTGTCATTGTGCAATTAAATAATATATTCTGTTCAGTGAGAATGATCATCCCATATGCAAATGATGAATTATCATAAAGATTAAAAATGTTAAATTTCAAATTTTGGGTGCTCTTTCTTTGATAGTTCAGAGGGCACTTCAAGATCTAACAGGTTTTCCATCATTTCTATCATTATGAATATCAGTTTTCATTGTATCATAAAATTAGTGAAAACATCAGTTCCAGGGGAATTATGGATGATAGAATAACGGATAAACTAGTTTTGTCTGAATTTTTATTCTGTTTTGGAAGCTGAAGGAAACTTATTTAGGGGTAAATTGAATTGTACTTCAAAGTAAAACATATGTAATGAGGTAAAGATGCTTGTCATCAATTTAATTACATTTCATAATTTTAAGATGAAATGAAACTTTTGTTATTTCCTGGCACAGAAAATGAACAGTAAATAAATGAGAAAAAATTGTAAAGAGTTCTCTCTTTTTTGGAAAAAAAAAGCTGATTCCATAAATCCAACTTGAAAATATTTTGAATTGCTTTTCATTATAGCAAGTGTCTTGACATCTTAGGCCCCTCATTGCAGAAGAAATTTAACTAAATTTTACCAAAGGAGAGGACCATTTGAGTCAGGGGAGATACATTCTGTAGGTAAAAGAAGAAAGATACAGAGAAAGGAAGGAAGAATGATCAATTTTTAAAGTTCATAAGTTTTAAAATGTAGGTCCCTTTGGTAGCTAAAGGTTTACAGATTAGTTTAGTACTTAACATTTCACTGATAGCTGAAATTTGCTTTGACTCAGTACCAGTCCTTAACTTGGCAGTTGGATAACACCTCCAAAACTCCATCTACAAAAATAAAAAGCCTCTGGATGCTGAAAATATTGTCACAAAGTCTATACACTCAAGTCCACAGAAGAGATGGTTTGTTAGAATGAAATAGCTTATTATTTTCAAACGTTGAATTTGAACAGGGAGGTATGATTCTAGAGCAGGGGTGGGGAACCTGTGACCTTGAGGCCTTCTAGGTCCTTGGCTGCTTGAGTCCAAGTTTTACAGAACAAATCCTTTCATTAAGGGGATTTGTTCTGTGAAGTTTGGATTCTGTCAAAAGGCTGCATTTGAAGACCTAGAGGGCCCACATGTGGCCTTGAGGCTGCAGGTTCCCCATTCCTGTTCTAGAGGCTCTTAAAATGTCTAAATTGAGAAGTAATAGCTAGCAGCAAGGAAAAAAAATCAGGAAAAAAACTGGAAAGAATTCTAGAACTCTAAGTGTAGGTTTGGGTTTATTTATTGTAGGGTCAAGCAATCATACATACTTCAACAGCCTATGGGAGTGACTTTATTACCTAATAATTTATCTTACCACCATCATACCAATACTGCTCTCCAAATACAAATACGTACTGGCAGGTTGGGTGCCCATAGGGTGGTTGATACTTCTCTCAGGGCTGAAGGGGTCATTTTTTGGGTGACTATCCTCCTAACAATGTAGCTCACAAGACTTGATCAGTAAAACAGTATTCTCAATTAGCTTTTTAAAAAGGACATTGACTCAAATGGCATAGCAAGCAAAGTAGTTACAAAGCATTTCCCACAAAATTTGGGGCACAAACTCCTACAAATACACAGTCTGTGAGGGTAAGAGTGAGCACAATGTACAATGATCACAAAGCCCATGTGGAAAATATAATGATAGCTAGGCACATTTTTAGTGCTATACCCATGGCCAGGGCAATTCAGAGCTCTGAAATATCTGGGTCTAGATGTGCTTTCTTTCTCCAGAGGATCCTCATGAATTTTGTTACATGGTGCTTTATTAATGATGGAAAAATTCCTCTGCTACTTGGCTGGGCTGCCTCCTCAAAGAGAATGGTGTCTCATCTGCATGGGTCCAACTTCTAGTCTAGGCCAGCTTGTGGAACTAGCTTTTCACTGCGAGCTGCTGCTGCTGCTGCTGCTACTGTTGCTGGGGTAGGAGTGGGTCAATTAGCTGCTGCTACTAAAACAGGTCACTCTCACTGGGTTGTATGGAGCAGTTTGCTTATCTGGGTTTTCGTAGGTGCTGCATTTTCACTGCACTCATTGATCCATTGACCCTGTGGATTCATTCTTCAATGTGCAGGCGCAGTTTTTACCACCTTTAGCATTTGCCTTGGCTGAGTGTTATAGCTCTCTTTTTAGCTGCAGTGTTAGAGCATTTATTTATTTATTTTTAGCAAGGACTGGCTGAAATGCCTTTCCATTTCCATTTCAGTGTCCGTGTCTCTTACAATTTACAACCTTTCTGAAACATTAATAGGGCACATTCAGATGCAACATTTTTAGGTTGACACTTCCAGAAGTTAAATGTTTTGCTCCAGATCATACCACTAGGAAATGGTGAAGTCACAATTCGAACCCAAGTCTAGTACTCTGTCTACTATACTATGCTCTCTCTGTAATTAATGATCATAATGATGACACCAAATCATATAGAAATGGTTAATATCTGTCCAATGGTCTGCATTTCATAAGAGAGGGATTATATAGTTCATTTTGAAAGAGTTTTATCTAAATGACTAAAATAAAAATCAGTCTGGTCCTTAAACTTTAGTATTTGAACAATTCAATTAAGTGAAACATTTTCTGAGACTGTTAGATGAAGTATTATGGCATGTCAGTATCAGTTTATTCTCATCTTTCATGATAGAGAAGGGAATTAGTGTTTATTAAGTGCCTATTCTCTGACTGGATTTTCAGTACTTTACAGACAGCTCATTGGAGGTTTACAACAACTCTGCTGAGGTGCTATGTAATTAGTGTCCTGATTTTACCTTTGAGGAAACTGAGGCAGAGGGACGTTAAGTCATTTGTCCCTGATCACATAGCTAGTGAATATCTGAGGCTGGATTTGAACTGACGTCTCTCTGACTCCGGGACCAATGCTCTATTTTTTGGTAGTCAATAGAAAAATGAAAATAAATATTTTGATAATCAAAACCTTAATGTATAGCTTTCAGTCTTATCAGTAAACAATGAATGTGCTCTTCTGTTCTTTTCAGGGAAGAAGGCTGATGTAAAGCCACTTAGGGAGGCCTTTGATTCTTCATAATTAATCAGGGGAATAAATACCTGTCATGCCATTTATGGATGCAGACTTCACAAGAGGATATTATTTAATCCAGAACATGTTGAAAGAAGAATGTTAGAGCAAGAGAACACACATTTATGACAATTGTCCAAGATACATTTTTCTCTGTGATAACAGAAAAACCAGACCCATAGTTTTTAGCATAATCAGCCGTACCCTATCCTTTCCACCATGAACTGGGATAATTACTGCAAGCACAGACCAGTGAGGGACAGCTAGGTGATGCAGTGGATAAAATGCTGGGCCTGGAGTCACGAAGACTTATCTTCCTGAGTTCAAGTCTAGTCTCTGACATTTATTACCTGTGTGACTGGGAAAGTCACTTAACCTTGTTTGCCTCAGTTTCCTCGTCTATAAAATGAGCTGGAGAAGGAAATGGCAAACGACTCCAATCTTTGTCAAAAAGACCCCAAATAAGGTCACAAAGAGTCAGACATTACTGAAGAACACAACAACAGGCCAGTGTTGTTATAGAGGGACACTGGATATGCAAAATCAATCAACCATGAATAATCCTAAACTTCTGGGTTAAAGTTCTGGCCCCAGGTTGTCTCCTTCAATGGAATATAAGCTCCTTGACCTCAGAGCAAATTTCATTTCTGTCTTTGCATTTCTAGTGCCTAGCACAGTGCTTCACTGGGGGTAAGCTTTTAATAAATACTTATTGATTCATAGAGCAATTGATTAGAAGTATGTCTATAGACAAGTTGCTTTCTCACTTTCTTCCTCAGTTTCTCCTTTTTAAGTAAGAATAATAATACTTCTACTCCCTATCGTACAAAAGTATATAAAGTAAATAAATAAGTAAATAAATAAATAAAATAATAAAATAAATAAATAAAAGTAAATAAAGCACTTTAAACCCCAAAGTACTACATAATCAGTCCATCAACATTTGTTAGGTGCCTACGATGTGCATTGCACTGTGCTAAGGGCCAGGATACAAAAAGAGGCAAAACATAGTCCCTGGCCTCAAGGAGCTTACAATTTTATAGGGAAGACAACCTGCAAAGATATGCAAAGCAACCTATATAGGAATAATGGGACAAATAGGAAATAATTAGCAGAGGAAGACACTAAAGATAAGAGGGGCTGAGTAAGGCTTCCAGTAAAAGCAAGGATTTTAGTTGGAGTTTAAAGTTAAGTCAGGGAGATTGATAGTGTGAAGTGACTGAGAGCATTCCGGGTATAGGGGATAGCCAGAGAAAATGCCTAGAGAGATGAGTGCCTTATTCACAGAATGGCTACAAGGCTCTTCACCACTGACTTCATCATTCCTTTATGTATTTATCCCTGTATTAGAGGATGAAAATGCAGTTAAAAAATGGTTTTGATTCACAAAGCTTACAATCTACTTCCTAGGATTTTGTTTAAATGTATTTCTACCAATTTTTATTGGTGATATTGGCCTATACTTCTCTTTCATTGCTTTAGCCTCCCCTCATTAGATATTAAGATCATGTTTGTTTCTTAAAAGAAGTTTGATAGAGTGTTTTCTTTCTCAATTTTTTGAATTATGCTTAATAATTTTTTAAAAGTGTTTTTAAGATGGCTAGAGATCTGCCTATAAGGATTTACCTGTAAATCTGTCTAGACTAGAGGGTTGTACCACACCTCACTCAATCCCCAGTCACTGCCCTTTATAGGTACTTAAATTTTGATTTCTGAAAGGGAACTATTTAAGAATTCTGTCTCATCTAATAAAAACTGCTCAGGGGATATACATACATATATACATATATGGATATGTGTACATAAATGCATGCATATTTTCATTTATTTCTTTTAATTCTCAGGGTTTTTTTTGGCATAGAGCATATAGTAAGATTTCACCTTGTTCATTTTTTGTCTTGGTAATTTTGTTTTTCTCTCTCTTTTTTCAACCAAAGGATTTACTTATATTGTGTCATTTTTAATTAGATTTTAGATTTATAAATAGATTTATCACTTTATTTGCACCGGAGAATTTTTTTGGGAAAAGCATTTATCCAGCAAAATACAGTGCATCCCAAAAGTTTTAGTGCAGTTTTAAGGCATACTTAATTTACCTTATCTCTGCTCTGCTTCCACCAGATTAATTAGGGGGAAAATGGAACCAATTTCCCAGAAAGCTCTAATAGTGTGCTTTGTAACTTTGTGTGTTCCTCATTTGACTAATGTAAATTCGTAAGATATGTAGGAAAGAGGGACGGGCAAAAGAGAGAAAATAAAAGCAGAAAATCACATAATCATATGAAGAGAAATTTGCAATCAGTTTAAAAAATTTATTTATACAAGTTAATTATAATTTATAGAATTTAAAATTAATAATAATTTATATACATAAATATAAAAATTAATAATAATTTATAGAAGTTAATTATTAATTTATAGAATTTAAAATTAATAATAACAACAACACTTTGTATAGTGCTTAATATATGCTAGGCATAATGCTAAGTGTTTTACAATTATTATCTCAGTTGATCCTGACAACAATCCCAAGAAGTAAGTACTATTATTACTACTTTTTGCTGATGAAACTGAGCCAAATAGAGTTTTAAGTGACTTGCTTGGGGTCACACCGCTAGTAAATGTCTAAGGCTGGGTTTGAATTAATTAATATTAAGAAATGCTACTTTTTGAGGAGCTCTTGTAGAATATTGGAAAGAGCACTTAGATAGGAATCTAATAGGGCACAGAGTTTGGATCTGTGATTTCATTCGTTGAACAGAACTCCCAGGTAAAGAGACTCCTTTTTCTAATGCAGCTTCCTTTTCTGGAATTTATAGTCCCAGAGAGTTGTCTGGAGCACTGAAAAGTTGTGTGACTTGTCCAGGGTCATATACAGTAGAGGGCATTCATCAGAGACACTACTTGAATTCAGGTCTTCCTGGCTTCAAGGGTTTCAGAGACAATGCCTTTTCCAGGGACCAACAAGAGCTGGGGAAAGAGTGCAGAGTAGAGTAGGTGCAGGCATTTTCACCCACAGCCATTTCAGCTTCTCAGTGGTTTCTTGGGGCAGTAATAGAGCACCCCAAAAGGAATATGAAACTTGACTTTGGAAGCATGAGGCTGCCTCCAAAAGGATAGGTAGCCAAAAAGATTGTAGCTGCAAAGATTCCAGGTAACCATGCAAAAGAAGGAGCAGGAGGTGGTGAAGGTAATCACAGCAGAACAGAACTGGGATGCTGAGGTGAGATGGTGACAAAGCAAAAAGGGATCAGGGTAATAGCAGCCCACAGTGCAAGAGTTCCTCACCTCAACCCCAGCTTTTCCATAGCTCCTGAGAAAAGAGAGCAGTTGGCTGCCTCTATTGGTGTCTGACTTATCTGCAGGTTTGGAAGCTTGGTTTAAAGTTTCCTGTAATTCCTGTGCAATCAAAACCATGGTTAATTGCTAAACTGTGTGCCAGTGCTTGAAAGTAGCACTAAGGGAGGCAATTGGAAAAACTCAGGAGGGAAGAAAATTTAAAACATGTGCTTCAGCAGCATCTGCAAGCGAGTGGGGGTGGGGTAAGGTGGTAGAGAAAGGAAGGAAGGAAGAAAGAAGGAAGCAAGGAAAAAGAGAGAGAAAAGAAAAAAACTTATTTATTTTTTATAGCTTCTCAGAGCGCAGAGAATACTTCCGCTAGGTGTAGGGGTGGAGAGAGGAGTACTCTCAGTCTTAAAGCAAGTTAGTAATCACTGCACTTCACTGGCTAGGTTAAAGTACACAGCAACCACAAAATCCTTTGCCACAGAACCAATTTTGAAAGCCCATCCCACTGGGGGTGTGAATCCTGGGATAGCTCTCCCCAGAAAAAGGTAGGAGTGGTGTAGAGTGACTGACTGGTCTGCACTCTCAGAATAAAGCTAAGGTGACTTACAGACCAAAAAAATTATGTTAGGAGAACTTCACAAAAAGACAAAACAATAGATTTTGATGCATTATAAATTATTATAAAATTCTTATGCTGAAATAAAAATCATATTACACTTACATAGCTTTAAAATACATTTATTAAGTTTCATAGGCTGCCTACAGAAGGCTACCTAGAGAGATTTTCTTTCTAAAATATTTTCCACGAATTCATATATTGAGTGCAGTAAGAACATCTGGAATAGACCTCTGGATGTAGAGTAATAATAAAGCTATTATTTATGTAGTGCTTTATAGTTTGCAAAGCACTTTGTTTTTGTTAACTCACTTTATCTTCTTAACAATACTGAGAGAAAAGTGCTATTATTGGTCTTGTTTTATAATTAAGTAAACTGAGACAAGTTAAATGAGTTTACCAGGGTCATACATACACATGAAGAGAATCACACAGCTAGATACACACACGCACACACACACGAAACAGGAATCAAAGTCAGGTCTTCCTGATTCCAAATACCGAGTTCTATCTTGTCACCAAACTGCCTCAGTTCTATGAACCTATGAACTCAGAGTAAGACAAGACAATTAACAAAATATTCTAATATTACTTTTCCAGTTTCTGTTCATCTTTGGAGAAGTGAAGCTAGGAAAGATTATGAATTTGTAAGTCCTTTTGGTTCTTATTCGAGGCGTTGCTACATAATGTAATTATTGTCTTTCCAAATACTAGAAAATACAGCTAAAGAACTTTTGCCAGGTGATAACTACTCTTTCCAGGTACATATCCCCAACTAAACTCACCTAGTTTGGGATTTTTTTGATATCTTTAATCTTAATCTGTATCTTAATCCAGTCTGCTGAAAACTCATCAGATAAAAGATATATTCTCTTACCTGTCATCACCCCGTAGGCAGACTGTTGGTTTCCATAATGGCAGGAAGGAACAGAATAATGAAGGCTTGCTGATGTGTTTCCAAAAGTTGTCATGGAGAAATGCATGTGCGAAAATTTAGGAGTTTGGATCAAAGACAAAATAGACGGGACTGGTAAGAAAATGTATGAGGATTCAAGACATATTCTTTTCAACCCAGAAATATACATATATATGTGATATGTATGTTCTATTATTTTTTAAATGTTAATTGCTAATCATTACTCATCTGGATGAAATTCTCTTGTAAATACCATACAATAAGGTACTTCCATTTCTCAAAGATGATAACCATTAAAAGGGCTTACATGACTAGAACCTCATTGCAATGCCAAGTTATCCAGCTACTTTCTAGATGAAACTGCCTCATAGTGAAATTTGTGGGGTACTTTGATAACTAGATCCCCCAAGATACTACGAATTGGACTATATAGCAAACTTCACTTAGCAAGGGTAAGTCTCAAAGTGATCTTGCTTTCTATCAAATTTAATGGTAATTAAAATGTCCTACATTTGAAAAGGTAAACTGGATTTTTAGACCTTTTCACAAAATTTTCTTATAGCATCAAGTTAGTAAACTCACTCAACATGTACAGCTTATACTAGGAAAAAAAAAACCAAAAGAAGAAACAAGCGCCAAAAACCTGATATTGAAATAAAAAAAAAACCCATTAAAGTTAGTTTATTAGACCCATACAATTGAATCAGTGCACTTGGCCAACTCTACCATTCTGGTTATAAAGTCTTCCAAAAATTATTCAAGGTAGTCCTAAAATGGTTTGAGTATCTTGGCCTTGATAGTTGAAGCAACTATGTGTGTGTGTGTATGTGTGTGTGTGTGCGCGCGCGCGCACGTGTGTGCGTTTGTGTGTGTGTGTATGGGCGTGTGTGCGTTTGTGTGTGTGTGTGTATATATATATGCGTGTATATATATATATATATATATATATATATATATATATATATTGCTTCATTGAAAAATCAGTGATAGGTTCTTATGACTTGAATATGCAACTTGAGAACGTTATCATGTTTGCCAAAGTCAAAGTTATATGGCAGATAGGAAGCTAGCTTCAGAATTGAGAAGACCCACCTTCAAGCTTCATCTCTGACAAATACTGGCTGTGTATTGGCCAAGTGCCTTATCTTTTCAGCCTCCCAGTTAACTCTCTAGTAAGGTATAGAGAATGTGTAGATCTGCACTGGTAGAGGGGATTTCCTTCTTGGGAGCCCCTATAACAATGAAATCCCAAGTTCCAACCTATCATGCTTGCCACATTAACAAAATTCTTATCAAATTTTAAAAGACTAGAAGCCATCATAAGAAGGGATATAGAATATTGTAGATTAATATGTCTATGTTGCTATAATTTTGATATTATTTATTTGTCATTGTTTACATGCTGATTGTGGTGTTGGATTTTCCTTTAAATAAGGATACTAAAATCTTTTTTAAAAAATTAAAAATGTAAAAAATAATACAAAGTTTGAAATTAGGGTAATTCAAACGGAAGTTAAGTTTAAGGATTTAAAAATTAACTAAGAACATTCTTCCTCTCTTTTCACCTTAAATGAAATGCTTTCCCCTAAATATCTGAATTTTTAAAAAAATCATAGATGAATTTCCCCTTTTCAACTGATATATAGAATCTAAATCATCTTTAAATAATAAGGTTTGGCAAATTTAAATTCCTTACTATGGCCTAGGAAAATATGTAATTAAACATACATACACACAAAATTTGATGCCTAAATATTTTGCTGTCAATAATGAGTAATTACAAAACTTCGGTTTGGTTAATACCAGAAGGACTTTTCATTAATAGTTCATTAGTCCAAGCATCAAGTGCCAATGTAGATTATTTTAGAAGACAGTCTTTTTTAGTTTGCTGTGGCCAAAAATATTATTTGTCCTGTGGCTGAAAAATTCATCATCCCCTAGCCAGCCTGATGATAAGACTCTCCAAACTTAGCTAGGCTGTCCTCAGACAATGGTTCATCCCTGGAATCATATTTGAAACCTTTCCAGATTTGTAGACAGACCTTGCACCAGATTGGTTAAGCCTTTTTGGAATGGTGGACTTTTTTTTAAATAAAAGATCACCTTTAATATTCTTCAATATATATTTGTAATGTTTATAGTTAATTCTGAATTAACTTTCTGAGTTTTCATTTATTTTTATGTTCCTTTTATTGAAATTTGGAAAAGGATGAAGGTATACTATATTGAAATTTGATACATGAAATTATTCTGGTATATACAGGTTCATTTAATGAATTAAAAAAAAAACAAATCAAGAATCCTGTGTTATGGAAATGCTTGTTTTGTTCCATGAAGTGAAAATAAAGTAAATTTGTAATAGAAAAAATAAATCAAGAACAAGGTTCTTAGCTAGCTAATCATACAGATAATTGCCTCAGTTTTATATTTCTTTTTATACACAAATAAGCAACATGGAAAATCATTTTACATTGCTACAGAGTATGAAGTCACAGTGTGTTACCTTCTCCATATTTACCATTGAACAAGTATATAGTGGGGTCCATTGTTGCTTTAAAAGAAAAAGGTCAACTGTTTTAGTAATTGTGCCTTTTTTCTCCAAATGAAATTTATTTTTCAGTACTTTCAATACTACTACTGTGTTAATGAAATTTTCTTTCAATTTGGCCTCAAAAATTATCCGTGATAAAATGTTATATCTTGAGAAGTTTTGGTAACATAGGAAATTCATTATACCTATTCAGTTACATAATTTCACCAGAGCCCAGGCATCTAAGCCTTCAAAAAGTTTGGAGCGTGTATTGGACTTAAATGAACAGTGGACTACAGTGGACAATGTATTTGTTGACCTTCTCATATTCAACCTATAAATTTTATCATAAAAGAATGTTCTGAAAACTTCAGAAAATTTAAAATATTGTCTATTTATCAAAAGGTAAGCAGTCTTTACATAAAAAGTTTATTTCTTTTCAGTAAAGATTTTTTTTATGTATTTGAGAAAGGGGAAAATTGCAATCTGCTCTTCAGTATTATTAGTACAGACAATTTACACTCTCATGAATATGTCCACTTTATAGATCAACTTTTTAGAATGCAATATAAATATATTATTGTACAATAAAAATAAAAATCAGCAACACTCAGTCCATGAGTTGTTAGTTTTGTAATAATCTACTTGAATGATCAGATTTTAGTTATTTAAGGTTTGTTCAATTCTAGAATAATGATATAGAAAACTTATTTTAAAAAGTTTCTTCATTCAGTATAGTGGACAATATCCACAGTTTAGGACTTATTATTACAATTTTAATGTTTATCATATTAGCTCTACAAATATATTGGTTCCAGCTGTTTTTTACTTTGCTAAAAACTTATGAGTTTATTAGTATTTCTTTAATTTTTCCAATCATCGAAATCTACTAGAAACAATCATGGATATTGTACAACAATTTCACTTGTTATCTGATTTTGGGATAAATTTTTAGGACTTAAAAGGATACAGTGTAATTGGAGCTAAAAAGGTAAGTAAATCCTTAAGAGAACCTATCAGTTTCCAAAACCAATGAGATGTAACACTTTTTAGATGCAGTTTCCAAAGTATTAGTTCGTTTAGTTGATTTGTTATGTTTTACAAAAGAACTTTCCTTTAAGATAGTCATCAGGTTACACTTATCCTTATTACTCAGTCATAATATAACAAATTCAGATTCACTTGCTAATAATGAAAAATAATTTCGTTGCCTATATCACAAATTGCAGCTAGCTAATTGTCCCCATATTAATTTTCCTTTATTTATGTAATCAGTAACATGATTTTTGGTTAAGATGAGGGTTTTAGCCGCTAGTTTCATTTTTTTGGCTTTAGTTGGTAATGCTCCAAAGCATTTACCATATTTCCTCAAGTATGTTTGAATTTTATCAATGAACTTAGAATGATATAAATTCTAAAGCTAAAATTCTGAAATGACCAGACCAATATTATTGGAATTAACAGAGTCAGTACCTGTTGACACCACATTCGTAGCATGGTTGGAGGCTGGCAGGCATTCAGCAACACTGTGATGCATTATCAGAGGCAGAGTGGCAGAAGATTCAGAATTCAGAGGTACAAAGCTATCAGCTGAAGTAAAAGGTTGGCAACTCATCCCCAAAATCAGAGAAATAAAAGAAAGAATGCTATTTTCTGGATTAGAACTTTTAGGCTTTTATCCTACAAAGTGCTGTCTCAATTCTCCTTACTTGCATATATACATCATGAGGGCTCTGAAGCACACAGAGGGCGTGTGCAGATATTTAAACTGCCTGGAAATCCCTTCTTACATTTTAATGTTCTTTCTCCATCAGTATTGGTATAGAAACCCAAAGCCTCCTCTTATCCAAACAGAACCTACACCCAATTCAACAGGTAGAGGGAGAGTGGCAGGTTGAGGGAAGAGAGAAACCTGAGACCATAACTGACAGCTTCCACAAATCAAGTCTTTAGAGAGGAATGTATTAGTTTAGAAAAAGTAGCCTTCTAGAAAGTCCAACAACAGAGGAAAAGAAAACAAACGATGCTACCATCAGGTAGGCATTTACTGATAACACCATCTTGAATGCAAGCACGATCTCAAATTCAAGCATGAGCTTTGAAGAAAATCATAGCTCCTAATCCAGTCATAAATCTGTAATTATGTATAAATGAACACATTCTAAAATGATTTTTGCATTTCAGAGTGAATTTATTTCAACTAGTGAGTTGATCTATAGTTGATCTATCATTTGCATAAATTTAAAAATGTTGATCTATGATATCTGATATTTGTTTTTATTTATTATAATGCTTCATTGACATTGGCACAAAAATGATGGAAAAGGATTTTATTCAATTTTCCTCCTTTTCTTTCTCCTCTTGTCCCTCCAACCTGCTATGACTTCTCCTGGAATTAAATCGAATTCTGTGATGAATATTAACTTAGAAAGGCAGCCCTGCTGTATCCCAAAGAGATCATACAAATGGGAAAAGGACCCACATGTACAAAAATGTTTATAGTAACTCTTTTTGTGGTGGCAAAGAATTGGAAATTGAGGGGATGTCCATCCATTGGGGAATGGCTGAACAAGTTGTGGTATATGAATGTGACAGAATACTATGGAATAATGGAACAGGAAATGATGAGCAGGCAGACTTCAGAAGAGCCTGGAAAGACATATGAACTGATGCTGAGTGAGGGGAGCAGAGCCAGGAGAACATTGTACAAATTATAGCCACATTGTGTGATGACTATCTTTGATAGACTTGGCTCTTCTCAGCAATGCAAGGTTCTAAGACAGCTCCAAAAGACTCATGATGGAAAATGCTATTCACATCCAAAGAAATAATTATGGAGTCTGAATGCAGATAGAAGCAGACTATTTTTTCTCTCTCTTTTCTGTTTTTCTTCTTTTTTGTAGTTCATTCCATTAGTTACAATTCTCCTTTGCAATATGACTAATGTGAAAATATGTTTAATGTGAATATATACGTAGAGTCTATATTGAATTGAATGCCATCTTGGGAATGGCAGGGAGGGGGGAAGAAAATTTGGAACTCAAATGTTGTAAAATAAAAATAAACTAATTAAAAAAAATAGAATGGCAGCCCTGAACCCACAAGGACTTGAGTTCCGTATTGGAATCTCCTCAATAATCAATATTCTCTGGCTCATCGTACTGGATGGAAGAAGTCATGGGCTCAAATCCTGACTTTGAAACATAGTGACTGCATGACCCTGTACAAGTCACTTAACTGCTTTGTATTTTCTAGGCAATTATCTAAGACTAAGTTGTGGAAAAGATGCTGATTTGCATTGCTAGAGGCAAAGTTCCCTAAACTGATGTAATCATGTTTAACATGATGTAATCATGTTAGTTCCTGTCCCTGTCACTATCCTTATGTTTACAATCAATCCAGGCTCAGTTCCCAGGGACATCTGAAGTTGGCTTATTTCTAGTTCTTCCCTGTATATCTTCAGATCATTTACAAGCAAGTCTATTTAGGACTAGAACTAGGAACAAGTTTACCACAAAGAACAAAGCAAGCAGAGAACACTGGTACCAGAAAAGGTTCCCCTCCCATAGGCCCCACCTTTGCCCAGAAAAAGTAACTACAAGCACTCCATCTGAGGTAAGAAAAGAACACTGGTTTGCTAGGGGGTCAATCGACCTACTTCTCTTTTGAGCCTTACCTTCCCCAAGGACTTAGATCGTTGGTGTAAGCTGAGTGCCACCATGGGATTAAAATGTCTCCAAGCAGGGACAAGACTCAGAATCATAGGAGAGTTTTTCCTTTGAATATTCATGGTCCATATTATTCATGGTACCAATGAAGGGCAAGGTCCAGGTTTGCTTCTCCCTGTCATAATTCTGTGCTTCATGGCTCTTAGCTCTAATATTCAGCCAGTTCTAACTGGCTCTTGGATCTCATATTCCCTTCAATTGTCTTGTCTCTTGGACTGTGTCTCTGTCTCTCTCTTTCTCTCTGTCTCTGTGTATTTTCTGTGTCCCTGTCTGTCTGTCTGTTTGATCTGGGTGCAGGTCATCATGGTCCACGGGGTTGTGATGGCTCTCACTAACACTTTGTTGCCCTGCTGCACTCCTCCCTCCTTTACTGCTGCTTCCACCACCATTTCTATTTTTGCCTTTCACCTCTTGCTTTTGCTACTGTTCATTCCTGAGGAAAGTTTTATAGCTCTTTTAAAATGAACCAACATGGCCAACAGACCTTTGGATATATTCTTTTTTATTAATCAGGTCCGCAGTCTATTCTGTGCAGAGGAGGTCTTCGGAGGCTAAGGAAACCTCTTGACTTTCCTGTTTTAGAAAAAATTGTTTCCAGTTCTCACTTCTAGCCAGGTTTCAGAAACCAGATTCCATTCACCTCTTGCCCTCCTCAGGTTGCATGTAATGTGTCTCCAAACAGGGTTATCGTCTCCTAATGTGCTTTTTTGAGACTGGAGAAAAACGTTTGTTCCCTATTCCATTTATTTTTCTGACTCCCATCATTTCTACCATGCCCATCCTTTTACTCCCATATGCCCTAGTACCAGGCCATTCAACTACTCTAAACTTAGCCTTGGAGAATCCTGCAAGGAATCACACCAAAGCAGGAACGATGAAGCTGACAGTTCCTGCTGTCAACTCTGACACAATGAGTAATACGTATGTTTACACTGTATGTACTTCAAAGGACCTATGCTCTGTGGGTGCACCGTTCAATGGTGCAAATCTCAACCTACGGGATTTATTATCCCATGCAATGTTTTTAATGTCCTTTCACAAATCCTTTCCAGGGCAGGGTAGGGAGAGTTATCCTTACCTGTTGAGAGCTGCCTTCCACATCTATTGACAGGATGTAACTGCAGCAAGCAGGCTGTCTATAGCTTATCTCTCATTTTCAGAACACAACCCACTCTTTTTCTGGACATATGTCATTTTGATATCTTTTACACTAATTATTTTGCATGTAAGTTTTCAGTTATATTGACAGTGGCCTATTTAAGCTAGTTGTTGTTCATTTTTCATTTTAAAAGAGGACCACTGACATCATGGGGTGGTGCCTTGGCATGCTTGTGAATCGGATTTAAGTGATGCAGAATTGCACAAAGTCATCAGCCTTACTCTCTTCCAGAGTCATCAAAGTCAAGGTGATTGGCAGTGGCCCAGGATTCAATGATCTTGGTGTCTTTGATGTCTGACTAAGTTCCAAGCACTCCACAGTGCCTGCTTCAGCCACCTTCATGGCCATTGGAACAAATTGTTTTCATCCAGCAATTCTGTTCGGGGAAATCTTAACATGCTCAAGACAGACATCCCACTAGCTCACTGATAGGTTTGAAACCTATCAATTATGGTTGACCTGGTTTATCCTATCTGCCAAATGTATAGGGTATACAAGGTTCTGGGTGTACGGGATGTTCAGGGAGGACTAGCACCTTTGGTGTGGGGGCTTGCTGAACACTTTTCATGGCTGCTCATCCACCTTTGGTGTCCTCCTGTCACCCAACTCTCGCATGTGGCTCCAAGAAGATGTAGTATGTGCAGCAATCACACCTCAGTAAAATAAATAAATAAGCCTATTCAACCTTACAGTACTTATTATATTGGACTTTGAATGATTGGCAGTTTTTGATTCTTTAGATATGGCAGCAAAATGCCAGATTTGAATGAAAATAGCTAATATTTGGAAAAATGAAAAGAGCTCCAACTATTTTCTATCTTAAACATTTTATACTTTAAAAATAATTTTCTTCTAATAATCTTATAGAGAGATTAGCACAAGCATCATTAATTCTCTATTATTCCAGTTTATAAAAGAACATTTTGAGGCTGAGAAGTTAAGTGACTGGTTCAGAGCCATATGGCTAGAAAGTAGCAGAGTTAGCTTCTAATGCAGGTCTAACAAAAAACAAATCTTGTGTTCTTTCCCCTCCACCATTCTCCAGGCGATAAAAGCATATCATTTAGTATAAAAAAAACTTGATTAAAAATCAAATAGGAATGAAATATGTAATAACTGATCATTTCAACAAAGTACTTGAGAAGTCACTACTATTTCAGAACACATTATTGATAAAATATAACATAAGAACCACCAACATGGAATTCAATTTATTAGAAATAGAGAAGTCTATGCTTCAACTTCTCTATTTGACATTTTTTATTTTCTGTCTTTTCCCAAAATACTTTTGAAGGGCTTTTGTCACATGTGGTACAGTACAAAAGGGTATGAAGATTGAAATTTGGATTAAACAGACCTTAAGGCTTATTTATGGATCAGTCTATCTTCAAATCAAATGCCAATTAGTAAAAACTTTTCAAATGAGCATTTTGGAAATTTGAAATTGCATAAAGCTTCAGCGAGTTTTAGTATGTGGTTAGAAGTTATAGAAATAATTAATGTGCAATGAATACTACAGTTTACAGAGCCACTAGGAGAATAAGAAGACTTTCATACTTCGGTCATCTTAGATATTTCTGATTACGAGCACACCCTCCATTGGTGCAGGTTACAACTTACCCGTACCTTATAATTTTGCATAATTCTTGTTAATTTCTTCTCATAAACCTTCCATAAAAAATTGGCCCAAAGTGACCTCCCTATATGTCTTTTTACATTCTATGGCATCCAATGCATCATTGATGGTACCCATCTGTTATTTTTCATTCTTGATACATGGCTGCTTTACCTCATTTTCTGATTATACTTTTCCTGGAAGATATCCTTTCTTCCACTTCTTACATGCAAATCATCACTGGCAATATGCGGCACCCTACGTATTTCTATCATGAAGCTTCCTATTGCCCTTTGGGGTTTTTGGTTCTCCAGAAATTGAGCAGTTAGCTATAGAGCATCTCCAGGAAAATATTTGTTAAAGTATGGTTATTGATTTTGTTTTGGTTTGTTTTATTTTGGTGTCAGGGAACAGTTCAGGACTATTGAAAGCACTGCACACTTTCCCAAATGCAGTACAACCTGCTCTCCTCCTGTATATGGAAAGAGTCCTGAATATCATTTGAAAAAATGCCACTCAGTTATGAGACCATCTCATTTTCTTTTTTCAATGCCTTTATCAGAAATATGTATTGATAGACTAACTCAATGGGTTGCCAACTATAGATTGTGTTCTATACAATGGACCATGTTCTTCCACTGTTTTGTTCTTATTGTTTTCTGTGTGCATCATAAGAATAATCTCTTGAGTGTTACGAATTTCACTGAGGAAGTCTTCAGTACTCTGGAATTTGATGTAGCCAGCAAAATGTCTTCTGAGAGATGAACATCTGGAGGGCTTTGCCTTCTCTAGGGAACCCCTCTTCACTCTACATGTAATTCATCTTCCATGAACTTCCAAGTTTATCATGAATGCTTTTTTTAACCCCACCCCCACCCACAACTCCCAGAAGAAGGTACTGGATATAATGAGGGTTGAGCAACCTTACAAGAATTGAAATTGGCTATGTATTAATAGATAGGAAATGAGTAGCTAATGGCGTGTGAATCATTTCAAATTCATCTGGACTTAGGCTATCTTTACCAAACAGTTAAAGAACAGATTAAAATTAATGCCAAATTAGAAGGATAAAGATGATAAGAATACATGGCATGAAATTATAATAGCTCCATCCTGGGTCTCCTCAGAAAGAAAGTGATGCTGAAGAACGGGCAGTGATCTTCATCACTGGAGCGAGTACATACGTTAATAAGATAACAGGTCCATTGGTGTATTGGAGAAAGAAAATGACATTGATTCTTACAGAAGAGCACCGCTGCAGGGTGGATATTATTCTGGATTTAAGTCAGGAAGACCTGCATTTAAATGGTACAGCTGACACAACCATGACTCTTAACTTCTCTAAAGCTCAGGTTTGTTTTTGTTTTTGTTTTTGTTTTTTAATCTGGAAAATGAGGATGACAATGCCAACAGTACCTAACTCAGAAACATGTTGTAAGACTTAAATGACATAATATACACAAATAATTTTGCAAACCATAAAGTATTATTAAATATTATTAACATAATTTCTGACAGCAGATTAATTAATGTAATCACTATAAGAACAACCAACCAACCAAGAAACACTCGCTGTAAAGCACTGTATGTCCTGGCAAAGTGGAAGTACAAGCCAGTCAAGAATAATGCTATCTCATAATATAAATAGAGATTCATCTGTAAAGTGTTAAAGAGGAGAAAGATAGAAAACAATGAATAATATCACCTCACAAAGAAGTGGAATTTAAGAAGGGAAAATAAGTCATTAGAAAATTTGTCATGAGATCCAACTAAGCTGGATCATTTCACAAATATTTATAGGTGAAATTAGAGTACACACCCCCACACCCCCACACCCCATGCCCCCACTACCCCCCCAAACCGTGAAAAATGGAACAAATTTGATAGTGTTTCAATAATCTATTTTTATCATTAACGATACTGAACACTACCACATCCTATAGGAGAAAGGAGAAATAGTAACATGATGAGAGTAAAACTAATAATTAAGGTATGCTAATATTTAAAGTTTTCTGACAACATATTGAACAATAATAGGATTTTAAAATTTCATTGCACATACTAACAAAAATGACCAGGAGATGTTTTGTGGTGACAAAATTGTAGAATGTTGCTCCAATTGCTAAATATTTTAAGATTTTTTCAATCAGCATAGAGACCAGGTTTCTCATTTCTAAATTTAGATTCTTTTAAGGAGTTTTATCTATAGTCATATTAGTTACCTTTGATAATAGGATCATGGGATTTGGTACTGAAAGGGACCAGGTGCCAGGTTTTATGTCATCAGTAGTATTGCATTCATCTACTATTCCTCTAAGCCCTAAGTCTCAAATATGCTAAAGCAATGTTTTCTGAATGAGCTCGAACAAAAGTTACTCAAAAAAAGAAGACTCAAAAGTGTCCCTGGCACTGTGGATTTTTTAAAAAAAAATTATAACTTAAAACAATGAGATATAAATAGTTATACAATTTATCTTTTAATTGTGTTCTTGCTATTCAAAGTTGACTGAATGATATGATATGGTATGGTGGGTACCACAAGACCTTCCTACTTCAGAAATAGCCTACTAAATTCCAGTTATTAACATCATTCATTTGGGGTAAGGTTATATCTTGAAAAAGCCCCACTTAAAATGCAAATGTGTTACCCTGGAGGAGTAAGGCATTAACCAAGTATTATACCATTAGCTTTGATTAGTTTATCGAAGAAGTAAAGGATTGTCCTAGTCCCTTGGGGAATGGTACTCTGATCTATGAGAGTTTAAGGGAGTGAATATAAGGAGGTAGAAGGAAAGGAAGAAAACCTTAAGAAATCTGCTGGATCTATGCAGACTGGGCTACTAGGCCCAATCTGTTTTCTTTACTCAGGATTGCTGTTTGGACTGGGTTCAGTCCTATGGAGAGAAAGCTATGCTCCTCCATCACCCTATACCCTCCAGAGATGATTTTGCTTATAGCTTAAGCTATGGCTCACATCTAGGGTTTCTTCCAAAAGTGGGAGTAAAAGAATATTCAATATTTAACATCAATCAGGTGTGGGGCAGGTAATTTATTCCTATAAACAAAACAAATGTTAAACATAAAAGACTCACAATGCATATTAACACAATGACTTAAACACACTTCAGGAACTTAAATTTTGACTATTGTTATATCCACTGGGAAGCTGATTAACTTAATCAAAAAATAAAGCAGTTTATTGGATTTCTAATTAGGCATTTTAGTTATTTGCACTATACTGTCCATACAATTCCTTATATGTCTTTGTGGTAAAACAGAAAAGTTTGGGCCAGTCCTCTTGTTGGTAGCCATCCTCTTTAAGATTACTGGACTGGTTGTGATGGTCTCTCTCCAATTCACAAAGTTTCCTCTAAAGCTGAACATGTCCATAATGGGATAGGTATCGATTCACCTAAGATCAGGAAAGAACAAGCACAAAAGAGGCCCAAACCCAGTCTCAGGCTTGTCTAGGTATGCTATATACTTTAGACGCCATATACCCACAGCTGTATATAGGTAGTGGGGTAGGAATAAGATAAGCCATTTCTTTTCCCACTCTTCTCCTGAAAAGCATTTCAAAGACATCCTGACAAAATTCACAAATAGAAAGGAAAATAGAATCTGAGAGGGCAATTATACCTTTTTATATTGTCACTCTTCATTATTAAATATTAATATTCATTATTCATAATTCACATATATTCACATATTCATCTTATCAGCATTTTTTACAATGCAGCCAGTAAGGGGCATACCTCTTCAATTCCAGGCATAAAAGCCTTTGAACTCCTATAACAACAATGTTACTTGCAGTTGCTGTGGCTGTGTAAGGCCAATAACACCAGCACACAGGAGGGCTGCTAGCATAGGTTCCTTGATCTGCTTTTCTAAGGAAAGCAATTTTAAGGGGTTTACAATCTCACTTTAATTAAACATACATATATCATTCACTTAGTTCAGGGGAAAAAGTCAGCACCCTAAACTTCAGAGCAAATACAAACAGAAATTACCAACAGAGAAAATATAAACAGAGCAAATAACACAAATCCGTAGACAGGCTTCTAGCTGTCTGACCAAAGCTATACATACATAGTTACCAGAGAGAGAAGCACCAATATCTGGGTTTTCAAAGCCAGGGGGGCTCCTTAATGGCTACCCAGAGTCTCCACACCAACACTCTTCCAGTGGGTGTGCCCCAAGCAAAATGCTAACCTCAGAGTATATATATACCTCTTCAGGGTCAGAGGGCATCTCAACCACGCATATGACCTAGGCCTTCCCGTGACTTAAGCAGGTCATCAAAGACTCCCAATTCAATCAAAGATTCTTGATTGAAACAAAGGCAAGACTCAAAGGCACTTGATTGCCTTAGCTCTGAAAAGGTCTCCAAAACAAAAAACAGCAAAAAGTCCCACTCTGCTTGCCATTACAACTCTAAGTTACACATGACTAGAAGCAGACCCCAAACCTCCACCTGGAACCATGGGATGGACTCTATAGACAGGAAGAAAACAGGGAAGAAAAGAAAGAATGAAGGAAGGAAGGAAAAAGCAAAGGAATCAGGGAAGAAGAGGGAAAATGAGAGGGGAACAGACAAAGATGAGTAAGATGTGGTCCTTGGATCTTATGGTTCTAGCAGGAAATATGAGATGTATCTATATATTATTCATAAATGGTAAAAGAGAAAATCAAGTGGAATAAGGAAGGTACAGATAAAATACTACTAGTGTTCAGAAGGAAGAACTATTACTTTTAGCTGTGGACATCAAGATAGGTTTCCTGGAAGGAAGTATTATCCAAGTTCAGTCTTGAAGTTTAAAAAGTTTGAAAAGTGGACCTGGAGCAGGGCAGGGTAGTGGGTAGGTAGAAGAAGGCATCCCAAATGGAAGGTACAATGTGAGCAAAACCTCAGAGCAAGAAAACAGTGTTTGAACCCTTCAGCTGAATACTTCAGTTTGGTTAAAACATGTGCATGTGTGTAGGAGAATATTGGAAGATATGACTAGCAACCCAAAGCAAGGCTAAATCATGGAGAGTCTTCAAAGCCATACTAAGGAGCTTGGATTTTATTCAGTTGTCAGTGGCATGTACCAGAGGTTTTTGAACAGAGATGGGACATGATCTGAGATCTCCTTAAAACTAATCTGATGACAAGATATAGAATAGGCCATAGCTGTTTACTATAATAGTTTTAGGTAAGAAGTAATGAGAGCCTGAACTGTATGATGATAATGGAAATGGGGCGGAATATGAGAACTATTGACAAAGCAGAAGCAGTAGGATTTGGTTACTGATTGCATGGGGTGTAGTGAGGAAGAGGAAAGAGTTAAAATTAACAGTAAAGTTTTACATTAATATTAATAAGACTGATGGTCCTTTCAATGAAATCTCTATCATTCCAATCCCAATCCCTGAAAATCTCTCCTTAAGATTTGCTAAATTGTTTTTCTTTGGGGAAGATAGAGTAAGTCGAGAAGATGAGTGAGTTTAAAGGGTTCCAGAAAGGAGTGGGAAGGATAATGATATGTTAGGTTTTGATTATCTTCTGTCTGAGAAGATTTCCCTGAAGGAAATGGCAATATGCAGTAGGCAGATGAAAATGTGGAATTAGAGCTCTGTGGAAAGTTCAACCTTAGAGATTTGGATTTAGGAGTCATCTACATAGAGGTAATGGTATAAACAAAGAGTAGATGGAATTCCTATGAGAGACTATGTAGAAAAAAGAGAAAAGGCTTGAGGAATGCCTATCCATCAAAAACAGAGGTAGTAGACAAAAATTTTGAGAAAGAAGGATATAGTCAGAAGTTTCAAATGGTGAGGAGAGGTCAAAAGGACAAGGTCTTTAAAAGACTGGTGAATTTGATGTTTCAAACATCAAATGGTGACCTTTTAAGAATGCTGAAAGTCAAAGTGGAAGGTCAACGATTTGAGAAGAAACCTATGAATGACATTCAGCTGCCAGTGATGGGTATGTGGAGGGCAATGAAACAGATCATAGAATAGAAATATACTTTGACTACATACCCTATCAGTTGGAAAATAGTAGCAACAGCACATTTTCGTTGATCCTTTTATTTTCTTTCTCTTCCCAAATCGCAGAAAAGTGGAGTATTTCAGACTCAGAACAGCCATCTAGTCCCAAGTATATTCAACACAAAGCATCTCTGTAACATTTTCACCAAGTGGTTATCCAGATTTCATTTGAAGACCTCTGGTAGGGAGGAGGGGTCCACAACCACCTGAGGAAGAATGTTTTATTTTTGGATAACTTTTTAGGAAGTTTCTTTCCCTGCCATTGAGCTAAAATCTGCCTTCCTTTTTTGCCCCCCCCCCCCACTACTTTTTTGCTTGGGATTGTATTATTCTCTGTATTTGCAACCCATAGCACTTGGTACATGGTAGACATTTAATAGATATTTATTAATTGATTGATAATCATAGCCAGAAAGACACACTCAGGTTTTTTTCCTGCCTATTCATTTGTTCAAATCCTGAAAATTTCCCTCCATTTGACATTTTAATTTTTTCCATAAGTAATTATGTAAGTATAAGCACATTTTGTAGCTACTTGCACATTTAAAAATCACAATACATCAGAAAACCTTTTCAGTTTAATTTGTTGTGGGAAAAAGTGTTAACATTAAATTGTTCATCAAAGTCAAGATTTTGCATGATTTGTCTATACTACCCACTCATAGACACAGTGGATACAAGGTTTTTGCTATTTTTAATATTTATGTATCTGTGACTGCATATACAGACAACCATACATATATTTTTTGATATAAGACAGAACTTGGGGGAAAAAGTGAATTCTAGGTTTCAATAACAAGCAAGATTATATCCATAAATCATAGTAATCCTATGTCACTTTATTCTAACACATCCTCTAGGATTAGTAACATAGAGGCTCATTGAATTTGTTTATGTTTCAAACCAGTTTTGGTGCCCATATCATGGTATTTAGATCATAGCTCTCAAACACCTGGAACAGCCCAGCATTCTTGAATATAACTGAATCTGATTAAAATGTAATTGGGAAATATTTAACAAAATAAATTAAAATCCCATGGAACATAGACGGTAATACGTAGTTTTCTAAGTCAATATGCGGCCTGTAGGAATCCTTAAGTATGGGTTAGTGGCCTCTATTTCTATTTGAGTTTCACAGCACTGATTTTAGATGGTCAATATCTTGACATTGCTTTTGAGAGGAAACCTCCTATAATGGATAGAGTGATAGTCTTAGAAACATGTTAAGTCAGCAAAGACAACAAACATTTACTACACACCTAGTATGTGCCAGGCATTGTGCTAAGACATCAGTATCTGGAAGTACCTGTATTCAGCTCGGCTTCCGCAGGTGTCGTCCAAGGAAGAAACCTCTGTGCTGACTTCCCTTTCTCTTGCTAGAGCACCTGACCCCTCCCTAGCCATAATTCTTGCTTTTACCACCAAACTCCTCCTCACTGTCAAATGGTTCAACATCAGAAAATGACATCCCTTTCTTAACAACAATGAAGTCAAAGGCAGTGCGTTACCACCTGTTTTACCATTGCTTTACTCGTAGAGCTTTTCCATGTAACTTGAAGCTGAAACCTCCTATATTTATTATCTCCCCATTAGAATATGAGGGCAAAGATTTTCTTCATTTTTCTTTTCATGCCCCAGCTCTTAGCACAGTGCTTGGCACATTATTAAATATTGAATAAATGACTTTCATTCATTTATATTCACTTGTTGAACTTCTGCCTCAGATATTAGCTACAGAGACCCTGGTCAAATCACTTCCCCTATCTTGGACTCAGTTTCCTCATTTGTAAAATAAGGGGAGGTTGAACTTGATGACCTCTAAGGTCTCTGCAAGTTCTAAATCTGTGATCCTATTGTAGAGTAAAGGAAATAATACTGATGAACAGTTTGGAGCTTCGTAGTGATATTTTCAATTGATAACAGCTTTTATTACCTTTCTAAATTTTAGTTTATGCTGCTGTGAACAAATAGTATTTCAAGGTTTTAGATACTTGGGAAGAAAAAATATAGTTCGGTCAAAAGGAGATGGAAAACCTACAGGATTGGTGAATGAATTCAAAAGAATTTATTCAGCCAATTTAAAAAGTTGTGAAATGAATTTTGTTTACTGCTGATCACTTTTGAAAATGCAGTATAACACAAAGTCATTTTGTTAGTGAGAAGTCCACAGCTATCTGTATTGAATTATAAAGTTGGCAACAGACTTTATTTAAATTGTGTATCAGTAATGAATCTCAGGCACCACTCTTTATTGATCCTGAATGCTATAATGAATGTATTAGGTCGTTCCTTCTCCCCTGAATTACTGCACACTCAGAAATCAAGAGCCTATGACAACCAATGGAAAACATAATGTCAATGGCTTACCATCCTGCTGGAGATGAATACTTTCTTGATGCCATCTAAAAGACAACCTTGGTATTCATGGAAATAAATGTCACATTGGCTCAGAAATGATTCTCACTTGTGAGGATGCTCTGTAGTCATCTGGAAACAGGGAGGGTGATTTAATCTTTCTTTCTCTCTTTTTCTAATGTGCAACAGAGTGATTATGGTTCACACCAAGACAAGATTGCTGCTTTCTAATGGCATTACATGGAGAAAAGAACCTTGGTCAGACGTTCAGTCAGTAGCCTTGACAGATTCATAGACATTCATTTATTTGTTAAGGATATGAATCTTTCACGGAAGGACTGCTTGCCAGCCCCACCTCTACAGAAAGCAAGATTTTTCATTCCTTAAACTCTTATTCTATGTTGCCTACAGCACAAGGGCTACCCCTTTGCTCTACAGGGCTCTGTCAAGGGACTCTCCAAACTGGATGCAGTTTTGGGAGAGCTTGACCTCCTAAAAGAGCAAGGCATGCTTTTTCTAGCGATCTTTGCTTAATATAACTGAACTATGGTAAAATTCCAAATGAAATCTCTTAAGAAAACTTAGGTATGGCTCATTATGGGTGATGGCTGCAGTGCAAACAGTGCTGGGCTTGAAGTTAGGAAGACCTGAGTTCAAATCTGGCCTCAATCATTTGTGAGCTGTGTGATCTTTGGCAAATTCACTTAATTTGGATTTGCCTCAGTTTCATCACTTGTAAAACAGGAATAATAGTAATACCTACCTCTCAGGGTTGTTGTAATGACCACATGAGATAACTGTAAAACGCTTAGTACAGTGCAGGGCACATAGCGAGCATTATGTGTATGTATGTATGTATGTATGTGTGTATGCATGTATATACATATATATGTGTATATGTGTGTATGTCGAGTCATTTCAGTCATGTCTGAATCTTCGTGATCCCATTTGGGATTACGAGAGTGCTTTGCCATTTCTTTCTCCAGCTCATTTTAAAGATGAGGAACTGAGGCAAACAGAGGTAAGAGGGTTAAGGCTGAGAGTCACACAGTTAGTAAGTGTCTGAGGCCAGATTTGAATTTATGAAGATGAGTTTCCAGACTCCAGGCCTGGTGCTCTATCCACTGTGCCACCTATCCTCTTCCTATATACATGTGTATGTATTTTTGTGTGTGTATGTATGTATTTATATATACACACACATATATATCAGTTATTTATTTCACCAAAAAAGAATTTCTTATAACATATAAAAAAGCTCATAAGCACACAACACATACTTAAAACATGCTGTATACTATAATCCATTATCTCTCTTATTCTAGCCCAGGAAGTTGATACTTAAAACATGATACACTTTGTGGGACTTAAACAGGTATTGTACTCTCTGAAGGTATACTCAAGGTGCCTGTGTCTGACCATCCTGACATTCACGATTCATCCTCCTTTTGGTGATCATCTACTCTAAAAACAGTATAGTTGCAAGGAACACTTCTTTTTGGGACACACATACCCCTTTCAGTGACTCCAGACTTCTTGAGCTCACAGAACAGCTACCAAGTCTGAAACCCATCTCTCATTTTTGGTAACTTGTGCTTAGGGAAAGCAACAAAAAAAATCAGATGAGGTAGCCAAGGACTTGTGATCCAGTCTCAGACACACATGGGCAAACATGTCTTCACTGCCACGTGTATCCATGCACCATAGCTGCTCTTGTAGATAAAGCAAGGGGCAAGAGAGTCAAATCTAGGTCTTCTCGACTTTAAGCTCCATATTGTGTCCACTACACCAAATTTAATAAATGTGTAAGTAATGAAGTCTTGATGCACTTTAGAGAAGATAAAATCATGTTGGAAAGAGCACTGACTCTGAAATTAGAGCACTTGGGTTCAAATCCCAGCTCTGCACTTAATATTACTTCTGTAAGTTCAGGCAAGTCACTTAACTTCCCTTGATCTCAGTTTCTACATCTCTAACATGAAGGGATTAAACTAGATGACCTTTGATGTCCTTTCTTTCTATAGATCTGTCCTAAATTTTACCCCAAATATTCTTCCACAAGGAAGTCACCAATGTCACCTCCCATGGAACAAAACCTTCCCTTCACCCAATGTTCATTCTGCCAGTATTATAATGATCCAGTGTAACAAGCATTTATTAAACACCAACTGATAAAATCCTGTGTAAAATCCTGGGTTAGCCAGTAGAGAATATTAAGGAAAGAAAAAAGTTGCACCCATTTGTAACAACAATGTTGCTAGCAGCTGTTGTGGGGGCATAACGCCAATAACACCAGCACATAGGAGGTCTGCTAGCACACGTTCTTTGATCTGCTTTTCTAAGGAAAGTAACTTTAAGGGGTTAACAATCTCACTTTAATCAAACATACATATGTAATTCACTTAGTTCAGGGGGAAAAGCCAGCACCCTGAACTTCAGAGAGAATACAAACAGAAATTACAAACAGAAAATATCAACAGATCAAATAACACAAACCAGTAGACAGGCTTCTAGCTTTCTGTCCAACATCTCAGTACATAGTTACCAGGGAAGCACCAACATTTGGGTTTTCAAGCCAGGAGGCTCTTAACAACAGCTGCCCAGAGTCTCTCTAGTCAAATCACACAACACTCTTCCAGTGAGTGACAACCCCAAACAAAATGCTAACCTCTGAGTTTATATACCCTTCTTAGGGCCAGAAGACTTCACATCTAATCAACAGAAAGATGTGGACCTGGGGCTTTACACTTAGTTAGCAAAAAGGTGTGGGCCTGGGGCTTTTCACCTAGTACCACTTAATCAAAGGCACTTGATTACTTTAGCATTCTAAAAGAGAAAACAGTAGAAGAGTCACACCTTAGTTACCAATACACCATTGAAGAGCTTTATATTCTTCCAGGAGATACAACATCCAACATCTCTCTCTCTCTCTCTCTCTCTCTCTCTCTCTCTCTCTCTCTCTGTCTCTGTCTGTCTCTCTCTGTGTCTCTGTCTCTATCTGTCGGTCTGTCTGTCTGTCTGTCTCTGTCTTGTTCCCTGTCTCTGTCTCTGTCTCCTTCTCTCTCTTCCCCCTACCGATATGGAGACACTCATCTTGTATACTGACAATGGTTTACAGATTTTAGCTTTCCCCTAAAAATAGTTTGGGAGGCAGGAACTAGGGAATAATGAAGAAATCTGAGGATTTTCTTGCCAGCTACAATATCCAGTTTGTTATGTACAACACAATATGTGTCAGTGGAGACAATGCCCTGTAGAAATGGATAAAAATCCAACCCAAAGGGAAGGGTCTTTTGGGCAATACAATAAAATTGAACTTCATCAAGTTCCTTAACGACAAAGATGGCTGTGTGGTGAAGCAGTGTGGTCTGACGGAAGAGCTCTTGGTGATTGAGAAGGACCTGCATTGCTACCTCTAGTTTCCCTTTCCTTCTTGCATCTGTCTCCCCCTCATCTCCAGAGTCTACCACCCAGCACCCATGACAGTCTGCTTTCAAACCAGTTTGCTGGTCTGACAAAGTGACCTACATTTTGGGTAGAGGAAGACCTGGTGGAGCACATGGCAACAGTTTGCAGCATCAAGCCCCTGGCTCATTTATTGGAATAAAATTTTTTTAAATATATGGGAGTGAGAGGAACGAAGAGAGAGAGAGAGAGAGAGAGAGAGAGAGAGAGAGAGAGAGAGAGAGAGAGAGAGAGAGAAACAAGCACCTAGGTGGTTTAGTGGACAGAACATTGGAGGATGAAATTATGAGCACCTGAGTTGAAATACAGCTTCAGATATTTACTAGCTGTGTGACCCTGGCCAAGTCACTTAACCTCCATTTGTCTTAATCCATTGGAGAAGGAAATGGCAAACCACTCCAGTATCCTTGCCAAGAAAATCCCATGGATTGTGTTGGCATGGTCCATGAACTCACAAAGTGTCAGACACAACTGAACAACCACTATACTCACATGCACACACAGTGCCAATCCTCAACATTCCCAAGATTAATTTTCCCAACTTAAAGCATTCAGTGATTTTATTAGTAACCTCATTTTCACTTTCACATTAGGAACTGGGATACGTGCAGTAGAGAAAAAAAAATGAGAGGCATGATGCACACAAATTTGTGGTGTGGCTGGTATTCTACCAGGTGCTTCACTGGTCTTGTTCATCTTTCAGTTGTAAAGAGCTCCCTGCATATTCATTGCATATTTTCAATGTTTGCTTTTAAAATTCAAGTTTTGTGTTGCAATAATGCCCTGGCTGATCTGATCAATCTGATATGTCCTTCATGACCTCGAACACCATTCACCAGCCATGGAGGTGGTCGAGACTTCACCAATCTTGGCATTTTCTGACTGCAATGAATAAAGTCCCAGAAACCTCTCCCTTGGTTTTCAGAAAGTGGGCAAGTTAGAGAGCTTTAGAGCAGTATAGTATACAGTACAAGGCACTCACGCCACTATCTGAAATAGTGGAAGGTAAGAGTCAGGTTTTAAAATGTTTTAGTTTTAAGGATTTTATTAGCTTTACAGTATTTATGGTATTGTAGATTTAATGTGTTATGGAAAGCGAATATTGTCTGAAATCAATTTTTAAAATTGAGATGTTAGCACAGAAGGTCACAGAATTCTAGGGAATTACTAGTTAAAAATGTTTTGCATGGTGCCAATTTTATTTTGTGTACTTCATTTTATGGGTTATTTTACAGTTAGTGTGTTAGGGAAAGTGTTTATTAGCAGAATCAATGTTTTGTTACAAAGAATTGTATGTAGAAAAGTGTATTTTCAGCAATCTCCAGGGAAAGATTACAGTTTTTTTGTGGTTGCAAGAACCTAATCCCCTATTTTCCATAGGTTTAATAGGTGAACATTCCCATTTTTGACTTTCACACTGTTTTCTGGGAATATTACCCCTGTGAAAGTTGAGTGTTTTCTACACACACACACACACACACACACACACACATTCCACAGTGTATACAAACAAGTGTTTATATGAAGAGAGTATTATCTGATGATAACAACCAGGGAATCAGCATATCAAGAGAAGCTTCCTATGTGGTGGACAAGCGTGTGAACTGAAATTTGAGGGAAGGTAAGGATTCTAAAAACCAGAGTCGAAGGACTGTATTTTAGGCATGTATGTGTATATGTGTGCATATATACATGTATATATACATATGTATTTTACACATCATATATGTTATACATGCATATGTAGCATTGATAGCTAATACCAATACTGCAGAAGGACAGAATTTCATAAAGCATAATAAAATAGAATGTGTGTATATATGTCCTTAAATACATATATGTATATATATTTAATGTATTATATATAATATATTGCAATATATTACATATACACATATACATACATATTTGTATAAGTTTTTAACCAATGCATTACATCTATTTAAGTTGTTTTTCCATTAATAGACTAAGACTCATGGCTATCTATATTTTTTCATCCTTTACCCATTTGTGGCCAGTGACAATGTCACAGTGACAAAAAGGGATTAAGGGTTCAGCCTTTGTCCATGGAATCCAGCAAAGATAATTGACCAACATGGATATTGAACCTACCCACTTTAATGAGTTGCTATGAGAAGAATGCTTTGTAAACAGTTTTTAAAAAATCTAAATCTATTATCTTAAATCAGCCTTTTACTTTAAGGTTTGTAGAGTCATAGAATTTTATACCTAGACAATACTTCAGTAGTCATTAAGTTTAGAAAATTCTCCCCAAAGAAATTAACTGTTAAGAGAGGCAGTACGGCACAGTGGAAAGAGAACCACCCTTAAAACCAAGAAGATGAGGGTTCAAGTCCTACCTGTGTGACATACTGGCTCTGTCACCTTGGACTTGACTTCTCAGTACTCCAAGCAACTCTCTGAGACTAAGTTGTAGAGAAGGTGCTGACTTGACATGGTGGAGCAAATTTTCTCACTTATGAGTTCTCTATGCTAAATGAAATCACAGGTTCAGTCTCTATTCCTAGTAGACTGTGGCAATATGGTAACTAGGAGGAAAAAATATTAGAGGACTTTTCAGAATAAGAAGTTGCATTTTAAATGTTATTAACCTAATTTTATCATAATTATCCTCATCATCAATTAATGTAAGTTTATCTCAACTTTTCGTGATTGAAACTACCCATACTTCTTTAAATGTCTTTTAATAGTTACTTTCACACAATTATCCAATTTCTTTTAATGGTATATAAATTGAAAAATCCTAATCTCTGTACAGATACTTTCATTAAGTGCAAGACTCAATGTTCTTTTGGCATATTCAGTATTTAAGCATGGGGATATAAAATCAATACTAATTCTTCCTTTAGAAAAATGGGATACTGACAATAAGCTAGTCATTTTCACCTCCGCCAAGGCAAATGATGAGAACAGATTAAGAGGTTTTATAGGAAGACACTTTCCCATGCCCTAAACAATTTCACTGGACTTTAAAAACATATAGACAGCAGCTTATTAGGTGTGGCTGCCAAAGTCTGGTTCCTTGGGGTCTGAATAAAAACAAGTGTAATTGCATTATGGTTGACAATAGCCTTAAATCCCAATTCAGAAAAAAGTGGGGCTACTTGATAAAGGATAAAGTAAGAATTTCTTTCACTGAGCCACCTGTCCTTGCACTAGATTGGCTCTGCAAATGAAAACCTGTAGAAAGGCATGTTGTAGTCAAGAACTGTCACCTGAACACTGCTGAAGTTCCCACGGATATCAGGGAACAGGAGCTCATGAGTAAAGGACCACTGACATTCTCGCCCCACTCGCTAGATTTGTTTACCTTTGAACTGCTGGATATCATAAGTAGGCAAGATGTAGAACTCCAGATTCAGCTAAGCTGAATTTCTCTGTTTAAATTTGTGTGTTTTCATTCCCTTAAGTCACTTACATAATTAATATTGCTTACCTTGGGGAAAGGCATTAACTGCTGTAGATCTCCATTATAACACAGGTTATCATACTGCCTTGATTGGCAATGTACCATCTTATCTTCCCAACTAGACTCTAAGTCCCCAGAGGTTGGGGACCCTGTGTCACTATGTTTCTTTGTATATGTAATGTGTCTAGGGAAGTGTATTCTGCATAGACGGTAAATAATAAATTTTTATTAAATGATGCATTAATTGATTAAATGGAGCTAGCTATAACTGAGGTTCAGTCATGGTCAATAAAGTCCAACTACAAAAACTTGATATAACACGGTTAATCTATAACTTAGACATTATTTTCACTTGCCAACCTAGTGATGATATGACTCCATTGTTTTTTGGCCCTCTAAGATACTTTTTGTGCAAGAGGACCATTAATGGTAAATTACTAAATTCAATAAGTTTGTTATTTCAGACACTGTGCACACAAAGACAAAAATGAACCTTTTCCTGCCCTCAATGAATTTGCATTCTGCTGGGAGTAGGAAGGGACATTAGGTAGTCAGGTTAGAAATCTAAAGTAATTTCAGGGCTGGATTAGAAGGAGCCTTAACAGTGAAGCAAGATCAGAAATGGTTTTCCTGTATAAGGTGGCACTTGATTTGAGCCTGAAAGAATTAAGGATTCCAAGTAGAATTGCGAAAGAAGAACATTCTATTTTCCAAATAAAGTAAAGGATAGAAAACATAATTACAGATATTGAGGAAGTAATAACTAAAATACTGTAATGCTAAGCTCTTCAACTTTTTGCTAAGGACTTTATCAATGGTTTCTAGATTCCTATGGGTGGTCTTATTTGACTGTACATGAATCAATAGCAGTGGATAGTAGGACTTAGGTTTAGCAAGTCTTAGCAGGCTGTCTTTCAGCATACATTCCCTAAAAAAGTAGGCCTTTCTTTTGTTTTTTGTCAGATCAACAAATAGCTGCCTGGGCATTCCTAAGTAGTGAGGAACAACTATTCATTTCTTCTTTCTCTGATCATTTACTAGTGTGACATTTAAAAAGTTCAAGAGACATAATTTCTGGGTAATTTAATCATTTTATTAATAAGGCTAGTGTGTTATTAATAAAAGAGGTCAGTGGCATTCTCAAATGCCAAAAGAGCCCTCATGTCAGTGAGCTTATAGTTTATATACTCATGGAAGAGTGGGTGTTCCTAAGGGTGGCAATCAACTCTGATTAGTTAACAATTAATGAGAGAATGAATATTATAATGAGACATAGGCTCATTCTAGTGAAGGTCTTAGGGATATGTAACTTGGATCACCCAAATCTTGGTCAAAGAGATATCCATTTCCATGTCACCTGTTTGACAAAAAAGTAAAATCCACATTTTCCCAGAGCTGTCTGAATAAATACAATCAGCAGGAATAGTCTTTGAGAAAGATTTCCCACACTGGTTGATTTCTGGATGAAGAGGTAAAAAAGAGGAAAACACTTTGGTACTGATTCAATAATTAGTAATACAAGAGAAAAATAATCATTTCTCTTACTAGATAGTCTCTCTTTGGGGGAAGGGGGACCTGTGACTCCATAATTCTTGGAGCACAAGAACCTGCTTCCTTCTAAGGGGTTTCAGGTTCCCCCATCTCAATAGGAAGAACCTTATAAATTTAGCCATACTCATTTCTTCTTAAACTAAGTAAGGCATATCCCAAGGAGAACTGAGGCCACTGAAGTGTCAGCTCTCTTCCAGAGAATAATGGATTTCTTCAACCACTGTCCTTAGACAGATTGTACCCCTGAAATACCCCTCTTGTGAGACTCAATGAGTTCCTGAGAAGGATCCATCCTTCATGAAATAGTGAGACACCTGAAGCCTCTCCTCTCCAGGGAAGGACTCTGGTCCTGGGAGAAAAATTTCCTTCCTGAATACTAGGCTGTTTCACGAAACCACATAAAGATATAGTTCACTGGAGAAAATACTATCTAAATGCATATTTATTCTGTTCTCATATTTTTGTAGGTGGATACCATTCTCATGAGAATTGATAGGCATTTATATCTGTAATTGGGAATGTCTTCTCAATCTCCCTTTAAAAAAAGTACTGTCCACCATAATATTTTTCTTTCTTCTGGGATCTTTCTCTTCCTGAGATAGGTTGAAAATTGATTTCTGAGTGCTTTAAAAATTATGTCTCCTCTAGTGTGGATTTCTCTTGCAATTATTTGGTTTCAGCTGCTTTTCATCTCTTTACATGTCACTGCCACCTTTTTACATAGTATATGGTCAACTTTATCATCTCTCTACCAGATGGCATCAAATAAAGTCTATTTACTATGTTCTATAATTTTATCTATTTTGCACTACAATAGCTAATATTTTATATTTTTTGCATGATAACTGACTTAATTTTCCATTTTCCTTTCATCTTTCTGTATTCTAGGTGACTGGTTCTCTTCCTTATTTAAAAAAATTCACAGAAATTCATACAGGAGGAGTTTGAAAAGAAATATCATAAGCCAATGTTATCATTATGTACTACAACAATCCATTTTTATTTGATTTTTCTAATGAAAGTAGAATACTCTTATCAGAATCACCTAATTATGGTGCTGTCTGATATAAAGACATTTTAAATGTACAATGAATGTGATAAACATTTAATGGGAGAATAAATTGATGCTCTGGAAGTTGTGAGTAATACCTAATTAAAACATTGATAATACTTAACTAATATGAAACCACATGAAAATTATTTTATGAGAAATATCCCCTCCTTCCTGAAGACCTACAAAGTGCAAAATAAGTATTTAGGCTTCTCTAATAAATACCTAGGAAGTATATAGCACTTTAAGGCCTACAAATTACTTTATATACTTTTCTTATTTGATCCTAACAACAATTCTGTGAAATAGGTAATATTTTATATATGAAGAAAAAGGCTCAGAGAGAGAAGTTAAGTGACTCTTGCCCATAGTCTCACAGGTAGTTAAGTGTCAGATGCTGGTCAAAGACCAGCCAATACCATATAGCTTCCCTAGGAGACTAATTAATTAGGAGCCCATCCCATGAGTACCTTAAGTCCAAAATTTTCAGGGTGGCTCTGGAACATTAGTAGGGGGTGATGGATTGGCATAAGGTGGATAGCAAGGCAGATTTCTGTATCTACTGTGTAAAAGAAGAAAAATGTATAATGTTCTGAGTTTATCCTCAAAGCAAAAAAATGAAAAGGAGATAGGGAGATCATAAAGTAGTAAAAGTGAAGGTCATCAAGATCAACACCCTTCTTTCATAGATGAGGAAACTGAGGACCAGGGAGATCAAGTGACTTTTTCCAAATTTACACAAGTGCTAAGCATCAGAGACAGGATCTGAACTGAGGTGCTTACAGTTGCTTTTCTTTTTTCTCTTTTTTCTAGGTTTTTTTGGTATTTATTTAGGATTTTATTTTTCCCCAGTTACGTGTTAAAACAATTTTTAATATTTGTTTTTAAAACAATTTCCAAATTCTCTCCCTTCCACACCCTCCACCCCATTTGAGAAGGCAAATAATTTAATATAGGTTATACATGTGTAGTACTGCAAAACACATCCATAACCATAGATTAAAAAACTCAAGAAAAATAAAGTAAAAAAAGTCTGCTTCAGTCTGTATTCAGGCACCATCAGTTTCTCTGGGGATGGATAGCATTTTTTATCATAAGTCCCTCAGAGTTGTCTTGGATCATTGCATTGCTGAGAATGGCTAAACTATTCTCAGCTGATCATCTTACAACATTGCTATTATTTTGTACACAGTACATTTCACTTTGCATCAGCCCATTCAAGATTTTCAAGGTTTTTCTGAGAACATCCTGTTCATCATTTCTTATAGTATAATAGTATTCCATCATAATCACATACCACAGCTTGTTCAGCCATTCCCCAATTGATGGGCATCCCCTCAAATTTCAATTCTTTATCTTCAGCTGTTGTAGAAATCTTTGTACATTTTTGTTTTTATCTCTTTTGGGATACAGACCTAGTAGTGGTATTGCTAGGTCAAAGAGTATGCAGGGTTTTATAGCCATTTGGACATAATTCCAAATTGCTCTTATAGAATGGTTGAATCAGTTCACGACTCCACCAATACATTAATGTCATATTTTTTCCCACATTTTCTTCGACATTTGCCATTTGTCTTTTCTATCCTATTAGACAATTGAATAGGTATGAAGTAGCACCTCAGAATTATTTTAATTTGCATTTCTCCAATCAATAGTGAGTTGGAACATTTTTTTTCAGATAGTTATAGATAGAGTTGATCACTTCATCAGAAAATGGATTATATCTTTTGATCATTTATCAATTGGGGAATAGCTCTAATTTTTATAAATTTGACTCAGTTCTCTATATGTTTGAGGAATGGGAACTTTATCAGAGACACTTGCTTCGAAATTTTTTTATAGTTACTATTGCTAACTGTTTTTCCCTCCATCCTATTCTTCTCACCCCTGTTTATTCTATTTTCTCTCTCCTTTCTCCCTGTCCCTCCTTAAAAGTATTTTACTCAGGATCACACCCTCCCCCAATCTGCCCACCCTTTTATTACATCCCCCTTCTCTTATCCCCTTCCCTTCTTACTTTCCTATAAGGTAAGATAGTTTTCTATAACCAATTGAGTGTGTATGTTATTCTCTCTTTCAGCCCATGCTGATTATAGTTAGATTTACTCACTCCCCCTTATCTCCTACTTCTTCCCCTCCAGTAAAAGCTTTTTCTTGCCTCTTTTATGTGGGTTAATTTCCCCCATTCTACTCTCCCTTTCTCTTTCTCCCCCTATGTTCCTCTTTCACCCCTTAATTTTATTTTTTAGATATCATCCTTTCATACTCAACTCACATCTGTGCCCTTGGTCTATTTATTCCTTCTAACTTCCTTAATAATGAGAAATTATGAGTTATAAATATTATCTTTCTATGTAGGAATGTACACATTTTAACTTTATTAAGTCCCTTATGATTTCCCTTTCCTGTTGATTTTTTTTTGCACTTCTCTTGAGTTTTACACTTGAAAGTCAAATTTTCTATTCAGCTCCTTTCAACAAAAATCCTTTAAAGTCCCTTGTTTCACTGAATGCCCATTTTCCCCTGAAGTATTATACTCAGCTTTGCTTTTTTGTTGTAATCCTAGCTCCTTTGCCCTCTGGAATATCATATCCCAAGCCCTCTGATCCTTTAATGTAGAAGCTGCTAGATCTTGTATTATTATGATTGTAGCTCCACGATACTTCAATTGTTTCTTTCCGGCTGTTTGCAATATTTTCTCCTTGACCTGGATACTCTGGAATTTGTCTATAATATTCCTGGGAGTTTTCATTTGGGGATCTCTTTCAGGAGGTAATTGGTGGATTCTTTCAATTTCTATTGAAATTTCTATTTCAATTTCTATTGAAAGAATCTGGTTCTATAATATCAGGGCAGTTTTCCTTGATAATTTCTTAAAAGTTGATGTCTAGGCTTTTTATTTGATCATGGTTTTCAGGTAGTCCAATAATTTTTAAATTGTCTCTCCTGCATCTATTTTCCATGTCAGTTGTTTTTCAGTGACGTGCTTCATATTGTCTTCTATTTTTTCATTCTTTTGGTTTTGTTTGATTGTTTCTCGATTCTCATAAAGTCATTAGCTTCCATTTGCTCCATTCTAATTTTTAAGGAATGTTTTTCTTCAGTAAGCTTTTGGACCTCCTTTTCCCTTTGGCTAATTCTGCTTTTTAAGGCATTCTTCTCTTCATTGCCTTCTTTTGTCCTTTGGCCTACTTTGTTTTTTAAGGTGTTATTTTTTCAGCTTTTTTGTGTTTCCTTTACCCGGCTATTGAGTCTTTTGTTATGATTTTCTTGCATCACTCTCATTTCTCTTCCCAATGTTTCTTCTACATCTTTTACTTGATTTCCAAAATCCTTTTGGAGTTCTTCTTCTATGGTCTGAGACCATTTCATATTTTTCTTGGAGGCTTTGGATGTAGGAGCTTTGCTATATTCTTCTGAATGTGTGTTTTGATCTTCCTTGTCACCATAATAACTTTTTATCATCAGAGATTTTTCTTCTGAGTTCGTTTGCTCCTTTCCCCAGCCTATTACTTGACCTTTAACCATTTGCTAAAGTAAGGCTCTGCTTCCAGGGAGGAGGGTGCATTATCTCAAACTTTAGGGGTTTCGTGCAGCTGTTTTCAGAGATACTTCTGGAAACCTGTAAGTTTTCAGTTATTCCAAGATGGCATGATCTAAGGAGAGGTGTTCACTACTCTCCTGGCCTATGCTCTGGTCTGTGAGTGACCACAAGCATTCTTTTCTGTTCTGGAACTGTGAGGAGGGTCCCCCCTCCACTGTGGCCACAAACACTGCTGTGCCAGTTTTCTTCCTCACCTTGGGACTGACACACCCAGGATCCAAGTATGGGTAAAGCAACAGTGTTAGCAAAAAGACCCCTGTAATCTCCTTCTGACCAGTTGTTTGATCCCCTTACCATCTGAGGGTGAGGACTCTGGAAACATCCACTGCCATTGCAACTTTTGCTGCTGATTCACTCACTCCAAAGGCCTGTTCCTGGTTTGCTGGGGCCAGGGCTGTGCTGGCACAGCCTGAGCTGGAGTATGCTCCTCTCCCACTCAGGTGCGACAGACCCTTTCTGTGGGCTTTCCAAGTTGTCTTTGGCATCTGCGGGCCTGCTAGCCTAGAAACCACCATTGCTGTGAGTTATTTAGTTGCCCTGAGGCCTGCTCCAGCCTGGTGCCTCATCTGTGCTGTTGTGGCCTGAGCTCTTCTCTCACCTTGCTGCAACAGACCTTTTCTGCTGACCTTCCAAGTTGTCTTAGGCTGGAAATTTGTTTTGCTCTGTCTTTCTGTGGGCTCTGCTGCTCTAGAATTTGCTTAGAGTTATTTTTTACAGGTATTTGGAGGGGTTTGGGGGAGAGCTCAGGTGAATCTTTGCCTTTACTCCACTATCTTGGCTCCATGCTGCTGGGTTTTTCCTTCCTTTATTATTTATTTTTTTGTAAAATTAGAGTTTTATTGGTGCCTTTTAGTTTTACATAATGATTACTTCTGAATATTTTCTCCTTCCTCTATTCCCAAAGAATTTTCCTTTGTTATAAAGAAATATAACCATGCAAAATCAACAGACATAATAATATGATAAATATTCTATAGCACCACCACATCTTTATGGATCTATAACTGACTGAGAGACATAGTGACATTATATACTTTAAATCCAATTGAATGACTGTTCAAAGAGCTAGGTGAACACTGTGCCTGGAGTCAGGGAGACTCAGATCTGCTCTTAGAAACTTATTACCTAGGTATCACTTAACTGCTGTCTGCCTCAGTTTCCTCAACTGTAATGGGAATAATGATATCAGCTATTTCCCATGGTTGCTGTGTGGATAAAATGAGATGATATTTTTAAGCATTTTGCAAACCTTAACGTGTTATATAAATACTAGTTTTTGTTTGTTGTTGCTATTTTTTGCATTGTGTAGTTTTCTTGGAACTAACCCTCTTGGTCAGTAGTTCCCTGTCTTGAAGTGTATGTAACCCCAAGGGTTTAAGAAGTTTAGCTAGGTGGCACAGTGAGTAGAGCACTGGCCCTGGAATTAGGAGGACCTGAGTTCAAATCTGGTCTCAGACACTTGACACACTTACTAGCTGCATGAGCTTGGGCAAGTCACTTGACCCCAATTGCCCTGCCTTCCCCCCTGCAAAAAAAAGAAGTTTATCAAGAGGGTATAGGGAATATTTGGCAAATAGCAATATTGAAACTACTTAATTATTGTTATTTTATTTCTTATGTGAATATATGTGGGAAACTCTAAAATTTATTTTATATAGGAAGTTTAACAGAAAAGTAAGACGTAAGAAGATGGAAAAAGGTTGTTCCGTAGGGTCTTTTCTACATATATTTTATATCCAAATTTGCACCAAAGACTGTTCAGGTCAACATGAATTGTAAACAGTTAGTGAAAACAGTTCCTAAGCTTCGGACATTTTGTTCAATTAGAACACAAAATGAGAAATCTTACTTCAAGAGAATGGTTAGTAATGAGGACACAAGTGACATGAGGTCTTGCGTGGAATTTTATAATGATAATTTTCTTAAAGCTTCTTTTTTAATATCGGAGCAAAGTAAAGGTCATGATAGTACTGGGAAAGCATGACCTAATAGGGATTAGCCTTTAAGCGCCCTGAAAATCCAAGTTTTGATTTATATTCATATCTGAACTTTGAACACACTTTGCAGCGATGAATATTAGTGTATTAGACAGGAAAACATCATCTGTTCCTCAGAGCTGGCAGTTTAGAGTTTCACATCTCTACCCAACATCGCCTGGGCAAACTGATTCCATCAGCATATTCAAATCAGACCTCAGCATCATTTAAAGGTCATTTGGAAATCTATGAAACATAAGACAAAGGTGGCAAGATGCTTATTTAAAAATTCTAAATGCAATGTCAGAGTTTCCCCATAAAATTTCCTGGGTGCTTAATAAATGCTTATTGATTGATTGAGAACAGTTTTGTAAAATTTCAGGAACTAGTTAACAATATTTCAAATGAAATTCAAAATTCACCTTCAAATAAATTGCTTCCATAATAATCACAATCATGTTAAAAATAAAACCATATAAATAGAGTTCTTTCATTTGACAAAGGGCTAGGGACTGGATCTATGATTTCAATGGTGCAGGAAACTCCTAGATGAGGAAATTCCCTTCACTAAGGCAGGTCAGCACTTTCTCTGCATTTTAATTGCCATTATGTTAGATCTAGGAATTTGAACTTGGTCCTGGTTCAGCTCTTCACTTGGTCCAAATTCAACTCTCAATCCACTACAATACGTTATGTCTTTCACTTCACAAAGAAAGGATAAAATACAAGATCTAAGACAACAGGCTTTTTGACTATTTAAGGTTTCATCTTAGAAAGATGTTAACTATTGTTTTTAGAGTGAAGAAATGAATGAATTATTTTAGAAAATAATGCCAATATAAATATAGGAAATTTTTTTTCTCCAAAAGTATGGAAAAAATTGAGCATCGAAATCAGACCAGGCAGAGTTGGGCTTCATTAATTTCTTTGGACACTAGGACAACTAGTGGAGATTCTCCCCCAAATACTTTACCTTTATAATAAGAAAGTACCATCTCAGTGACTATCTGGATGTCTAAGCCATATATAAATACATACATGCACATACATACACAAATATATATAGATATTTATATCTATTTCATGATATACATATATACTCAATTTCTTCCTATAGTATACACTGCATATAATACACACACACACACACACACACACACACACACACACACACACACACACATATATATATATATATACACACACATGAGTATGTGTGTGTGTATGTGTCATGTACGGGCCAAATGCAGTCCCCCTAATTATGTATGGTCCCTGATTTTTAAATTTTAAAATCTAATAAATATGAAGCCCATTCTTAGTTGGTAGTGTAGAAAATTGGGGAGTAGGGAGAAGATAAAATTTGGACTTTCAGGATGTACCTAGACCCTGGACTTCTCACTGTCCCTCCCACCAATCTATTGCAAAGGCCTGTCAATTTCATTTTTGTTATGGTTGTTGCTGTTTGTCCTTCATTCTCGAAGAAGACCATGACATCAGGGAAATGAGGACATGACTTGCAGTTGACTTTGATTTGAGTGAGGGAGGGCTGTGCAAGGTCACCAGCCTCACCTTCTCCTTCACAGCCATCTGGATCCAGTGACCAGATATTCATCAGGATGACTGGAGATGACCCAGGATGCACTGGGATACCCTGGCCCTTGTAGACTAAAGTCTTTCCAGGTTCTCACTTTGAGTGAGGTAACTCCTATTCAGTGAATAGGCCTCTTTAAGAAGTTAATCAAGGGTTGGCCCCTTTACTCAAAAAGCAATAAAACTGTCAGGGGAAGACCCTCAGGGCTCCTGGCCAAAGAGGAACAGTTATTATTTACTGTTTACATTTACTCGGTGCTAGGATGGCAGGGACCTATTGTCCAATCTATGGGCTCCAGAGTGAATTGAGTTTAAGGTCTGGTCTCAAATATTCTTACTTCACTCCTCTGACACTGCCATGACTTTGGGGCAAACCCTTAAAAGTGATTTTCCTAAAGGACAGGTCCAGCCATATTATCCCCCTACTCAATAAACTCCAGTGACTTCCTATAACTTCAAAGATCAAATACAAAATTCTTCATTTAGCATCGAAAGTTCTTCATATCCCATTCCACTCCTACTTTTCTAGTTTCCCTACACCCCTCCATGTACTGTACTCTTTGATCCAGTGACACTGTCCTCCTGGCTGTTCCATGAACAAGACAGTGGCTCTGGGCATTTTATCTGGCTGTCCTGCATGCCCAGAGTGTTCTCCTGTCTCATCTCTACCTCCTAGCTTGATTTAAGTCCCAACAAAAATTCCGTTTTACTATAACTGATTTTAGCCAGAAGGAAATGAGGGACTGCTGGTACCCTGCTGTTATCGGTTATCTTACTCTCAATAATGAGTTGCTATACCAGATGCTTCATAGACATTAAGTGGTTATTATGCGCCAGGAACTGTGTCAACACTTGGGAATATGAAGCAAGGCAAAAACATGAACTCTGTCCTTATGAAGTTTACATTCTAATGGAGGAAGGTATATGCATATATATATATAATAAATATACACACATATACATATATACACATGTATGTATACATATACAGTATATCTTGTATATATACAAGATATATACAGTGTAAATGGGACATAATCTCAGAGAGAAGGCACTAGAAGTGTGTGTGTATATGTGTGTGTGTGTGTGTGTGTGTGTGTGAGAGAGAGAGAGAGAGAGAGAGAGAGAGAGAGAGAGAGAGAGAGAGAGACTGGGAAAAGCCTCTTGCAGAAGGTGGTAGATGATCTGAGTCCTGAAAAAAAACAAGGAAGGCGAGAAATTATAATTGAAGCAATAAGAGCTGATAAGATAATTAAGTGAAGTAGCATGGAAGAAAAGAAGAGAATCTAGGACAAAGTCTTAGGGGACATTGACCATCTGTGGGTTTGACCTGGAGAAACATCATGTAAAGCATATTGAAAGTTAGATGGGGAAAATTTAAGGTCAGAAAGTTAGGAGAAGAAAAAGAAAGCAATATCATGGAAAACCTAGGTAGGAGAGAGTATTCAGGAGAAGAGGGTGATTGACAGTGTCAAAGACACTGAAAGGAGGTCAACAAGGATGAGGATTGAGAAAAGACGATTAAATTTGCCAATTAAAAGATCACTTGTAACACTGGAGAGAATAGTTTAAGTAGAGTGATGAGGTCAAAGCCAGACTACAGAGAAGAGAGCGAGAAGAGAGGACATGGAGGCACCAGCTGGAGATGGCTTTTTAAGTTTAGTCACAAAAAGGAGGAGAGATGAAGGATGATAGCTTTAAGTAGTAATGGAATCAGGTGAAGGTTTTTAAGGACAACATATACAAATTAATATCGTATTGCTTGCCTTCTCAATGGGTAAGGGAGGGGTGAGAGGGAAGGAGAGTTAAAATTCTTTTTTAAATGTAATTGGGAAACATTTAGTGAAGAATAAGTTTTTTAAAAAAGATAATCTATACATAGGAGTGTGGACAAAGGGAGAGATTAAAGCTTAATGAGAGCGGGGATAATAGAAGAAGCAATTTGCTGGAGAAGATAGCATGAAATGGCATCACATTTGATTTGGGAAAGATTAGTCTTGACGAGAGATAAAAAGGGTTGGAAAAGCATATGTGACAAATAAGATAGCAAATCTGTTGTTCAGTCATTTCAGTCATGTTTGACTCTTCATAACCCCATTTGGGGTTTTCTTGGCAAATTTAACTGGCATGATTTGCCGTTTCCTTCTTCAGCTCACTTTGCAGATGAGCAAACTGAGGGAAACAGGGTTAAATGACTTGCCCAGGATTACACAACTAATAAATGCTGGAAGCTAAATTGGAACTGAGGTCTTTTTGATTCTAGGCCTGTCACTTTAAGCACTGTGCCACCTAGCTGCCCCAGTGAATCTGTTACGGAGGTGTAAAAAGGATTGCTTTGCTACACTGAGGTCCCAAGTGATGATATGCAACATGAATTTATTGTGAACCAATGAGTAGTTTTTATTCATCTTCTATTCATCAGCGTGTGAATAAAAGTGAAGGCTGCAAGTGGTAGAAATATTCCAAGATTGTGGCTTGGCAAGGACTTGAGTATACAGAATAGTGCAGAGTTGAACTGATTCACCAAAGGGTCAAGATGGGGAAGAGAGAAGAGTATAGCCAGTAGGAGTGGTGCGGGGGTAAGGTCCAGTGAAAGAACTAAAGCAAGGACAATTGAAGGTACTGTGAAGATGAAGTATAGGGTTAGGGGTAATAAGGCATAGGGAAAGAGAGAGAATATTAACTGATTATCATAAGCTGAGGAAATTTTGGAGTTAATGAACATGAAAGTGGAACACTATGGGTGATGGCAAGATCAAGGTTATAATCATTTCTGTAACTGAAGTAGGGTGGAGGAGCAGGTCACAGAAACTGAGTAGATTGAGGAACGGGGCAGTTGGTGTGTTAGAGGGCTTATCAGTACGTATGTTGAAGTCCCTTACTATGAGAATAGGAGTATGGGGGGAAACGAAGACTTTAAGGCAGGCATTGAACTAACTTAGGAAGGAAGGATTGGTAGATAATAGCTACCAATCTTGGTTGAGTAATAAGTTTTGACTAAATGAACCTCAAAAAAGTCTCCTGAGTGATGGTGGTAGATGGAGGGCTTGGAAGTGGCAATGGGGAGCAAATAAATAATATTCCAACTCTGTCACCAGTTAGTCAGGGGTCATAATTGAAAGTATAATCAGTATTAGATAAGTTGATCAGGGTTATAGTAACATTAGGAGGGAGCCAGGTCTCAGTGAGTATTGATGGGTGGAAGAAAAAAGAAAGAAAAAGGTGAAAGATGAAAGCAATTCAGTTAACTATGGAACAGGCATTCTAGAGAGCAAAGTGGAAGAGGCAGATAGATTTGGAGTGGGGCATTTGGAAGCTAGGATTTTAAGGGAATGTGAGTAAGGGAGCAGGCAACGGGGATAGAGAATAAGGGTTGTATAATAAAAGCTAAGGGTTCAGAAATTGTTGAGAGTATGCTAATTATTGAAGAACAAGTCCAGGAAAAGTATCATTTGCTAGAGAGAAGCCAATTGAGGGAGGCAGATAATTAAATTGTTTCAGGCCCTCCCTCAAGGTCGAACTTTGTAGCAAGTGCAGATGATGAGTCCAGTGAGACCTAGAAGCAGACAAAGGTATGGTTTTGGGGAGTCTGGATTGCCAGCAGGTGCTAGCAATTTGAAGTGGATCTGATCCTCAGAGGGCTTCTGGAGCACTGGAAAAGGCCTTGAAGTCAAGACAGAGGCCAAAGCCATGTCCTATATCAGGGCTAATTTAGGGTACCCCTGGAAGTCTCAGGAGTAAATGGTATCATTTTTACTAAATGACTGGGCTTAATGAATAAGCTATCAGGAGAGAAAAGAGCACTTAATTGATACTCAGAATCCTTGGGGTTGGTGGAGAGTACTGGCATCTTATGACTACAATTAGCAGATGGAGGTAGACCCAGAGGTTTTAGAAGAGAGAGAAATCAGAATGAATTAGAGGGAGTTCTGGCCTTCTCTGGGTCTCTGCACCAGTTCTCACACGTGAAGATAGGTAACTCAACATCTGACATCATCATGCTCAATGGCATAGCATAGCAGCTGACAACAAACCGACAATTTCAGGAGGGCACGGGGACAATTCTGTTACACTCTGGATGAACCTCCAATTTAAGTTAAGCTTCTAGATGAGCGCAATGATGGCTCCTTTTGCTGCCTACTCACCCTGGTGTAGAAGCACTGGGCTGTGGTTGTTGGAAACCAGTGTGATGATATGGAGGAGTTTCAGTGTTCCCATAAGGTATTCTTGAAGAAGGATTTCTTCCTGAATGAACATGACAACATCACTGATGATGTGATGAATCTTCAGTAGCATATCTAGGTAACTGGCAGGAGAGGAGAGAGAGATGAGTATGTATGAGCTTAGACAAACTCTCAAGAAAGCAGTCTCCCAGACATCAAGATAGAATTACCCATGGCTGTTGAAACACAGTTAACTTCATGGACAGTTAGGACAGTGCTGCCCTGAGTCTTAAGGAGAATCATATCCTTTTGGATGAACTTCATAAGTCTAACCATGTATGGGGAGCCTGACCTGGACAAGTCTGGCATCATGAGCACCTAGAAGAAACGAGTTGTATCAGGTGCTGGGGGCTCATTACTCAGATGAGAATATACGCATTATTTTGGGTAGTTTGATCTGCTTCTTTGTCAAGTTGGATGCCATTTCCTGATTTTTTTAATAGCATGGAGACGGAGGGCCACACAGGATAAAAATACAGATAAGGGCTCCTATGGATATCACAGCAGCGGAGGTATAATTGGATATACTGTGGCTTTTCTTCAAAATGATACTGCTAGGGGGATAGCTAGGTGGCACAGTGGAGAAAGCACTGGCCCTAGAGTCAGGAAGACCTGAGTTCAAATCTATCCCCAGATACCTACTAGGCCATGTGATCCTGGACAAGTCACTTAATCCCAATTGCCTCCAAAAAATTGATAATGCTAGAATCGTGTCATCATTTTTAAAAATATGCAGTGGAATACCAAAGTGCTGCTAAATGTTTAAAATGTTTAATTATTAGTGGTTAACATACATATATGCACAATGCACTTTTAAATTTAATTTGCATTATTAATGTTTTCTTTATCACTTTCTTAAGTCTAGACAATAAAAAAAAACAAGTGAAGCCCTGATTTGTAGTGTTTTCCAATTTCTGAGATGTAAATGCTCACACTGAAAATTTAGCAGTAGCCTCTGGGTGTCATGTATAATGGGAATGCTATAGATAGAGTACTGGGCCTGGAGTCAGGAAGACCTGAGTTCAGATACAGCCTCAGATACTTGACATGACCTGGGCAAGTCCCTTAACCCTGTTTGCCTCAGTTTCTCATCTGTAAAATGAGCTAGAGAAAGAAATGGCAAACCATTCCAACATCTTTGCCAAGAAAACCTCAAAACGGGGTTGTGGAGGGTCAGATACAACTGATAAACAGCTCAAAATCATGTGTGAGCTGGTATACATACAATCTAGCTCTTCTCTGACTTATTGTTTACCAAAATCCACACCTCCATCACCAATATCGACTTGGCACAGTAAACATTTCATACACTCATGGGGGAAATATGTTTTAGGGGATGTGCCATCAAGCTTCATCATCACACAGAAAGCCCTTGGCTCCAAAATAGAGATATGAAAAGACACCTCCTCCTTACACCTTTATAGAGGTGGAAAACACATGAGTGTAGAATACTTCACATATTTTCAGGTTTTTGATTACTAATTAATTTTGCTGATTTTTTTCCTTTTCTTTTTTCTTAAAAAAAGATCATTTGTTATGTTATATGGGTTATATCTGAAAGGGGTTTCAGGGAGGGATGCTGGGAGAAGTTTAGTGCTATAAAAACAACATATATCAATAAAATTGTTCTGAAACAAAATAAAATTTAAAAAATGAGTTAATGGAGTTCAGCCGGTTAAGTGGGAAGCACACCACCAGAGATTCATGATTATTGTATAGAGTAGGAATATAATTCCCAGCAGTCCCTCTAGAACTTTGAGAGTGAATTTTAGCAGTGATCACTCCTTCTGGAAATCCTCCAACCTGCTACTGTCAGTGCGGTTTGGGCGAATGAGCTGACCCAGAGAAAGAGAAGGTGCATCAAACTACAAAATCAACACAAAAAGGAGTCAAGGAGTAATTAATGGAACTGAGCAATCTTAATCCTGGAGGACAGATAATGAATAGCCTTCCTTTCTTTAGATAGAAATGTGAGGAATTGAAGTTGCAGGATGTTACAGTGCTGCCAGACGTAGTCACTGCATCCATTGTTGTGAAAATGTTTTTAAATCGTAAGGAATAATTCAATAAAGGAGCTCAAGAGAGGCATAATAATGATTATTATCATAACAACATTTGTATAACACTGTGTGCTAGGCACTGGGCTAAACACGTCTACAGTTATCATCTCATTTGATTCTCATAACAAATCCTGGGAGGTGGTTGTTATTATGATCCTTACCTTAGAGATGAGGAGAATGAGGCAAAAAGAGAAGTTAAGTGACTTTCCCAGGGTCACACAGCTATAACAAGAAACTTTACGGTCTAAAAATAAAATAAATCAATTGAAAGATAAGCCTGAAAAGTAAGAGGAAAAGAAGAAAAGTAACGGGCTTTAAAAGTTGGGTAGGATTTAGATTGGTAAAGAAAACAGCGGAGGTATTCTAGGCTAAAACCATGAATTCGCAGTACTTGGATACTGATGGATTTATCATTTTGATGCAGATTGCAACTTTTACACACTTTTTCATCTTGTGAGATTCTTAATTTCCTCCCGTAAATCCTCCACCATGCTGGAGCTCTTCCTTTGTCACTTTCAACACTTCATCAATTCCAGCGTAGTTTACCTATTATTCCACTCTCTCACTCTACAGCTAGCCAGCCTACCTTCCTTTTTGTTATCATTCATTTTCTTCTTGAAAAAGATAAATTGAATGGATAAAAGGGATAAAGTGTGTGTGTGTGTGTGTGTGTGTGTGTGTGTGTGTGTGTGTGTGTGTAAGAGAGAGAGAGAGAGAGAGAGAGAAGGAGGAGAGGGAGATAGGCAGAGAGAGAGAGACTCTTTCTAGAGGCTCTTTTTCATCTGCTCTATCATTGTAAGCCTCATTCCGAAAGGAGGGCACCATTGCTACTTTTAACTCTCATCAGCAAAAGATTTTCTCTGTTCCCAGACCTCATATTTGTTGGAGGGACTGCGAGGTAGATGATTGCTTTGTTTGTTTTTTAATTGTCATTTGCAACGCTATATTAACCCATTTACTGAAAATACAACACAATAGAAAGATCATCTAACATTCTTCAATGTATATTTAACATGCTGTAAATTACATTGAAAACTTAAATGTATATCTTAATGAGAGGATTCAAAAATCATATTTTATACCTTTGGCTGAAAGGAAATCAAGCTGTAATTTTAATATATATGCCAAGTATTAAATATGAAAATAAATGAGATGTATTAATTAAAATGCAGAAAATAGACCTTTAAAATGAAAGAAAAATCCTAATAATATAATTTTCTCCTAGTCCCACAAAGAGGCTTAAGAAATACACTTAAATCTTATAATTGCTATGAGGTAGACAGCAAGCAGGTCTTTTGAACTAATGGGGTGTTGGAAATCAATTTAAAAATAAAATGTTATCACTTTTAAACAACTAAGATATTGTTATATTTGAAAGTATGTGCTATCTAGGGCCCTTAGAAAACTCACTGTTAATGAACAGGTGTAAATTATCCTTCATTAGCACATTTTTGTATGCAAAAGGTTGCTTCAGCATTGCTTCTTCTCTTAACCAGTTTAAACCCACATGGAACCTTGTTTACACCATTGGGTTGATTAGAAAACTCAGCCTTCATAGAAAGTTCAAAGGTTAATTTCAGCTTAGTTTGCATCCAAAAAAGGCATCCTGGTATAGTGAAAAGAGTAAGTTTTGTGGAGTAGAGATACAAAAAGGAAAAGATGATAGTTTTAAAACAAATGATGTCAATAAAATTTTATTAAAAACAAACTAACCAACCAACCCAGGAGTTGGGATATCTAGGTTTTAGTCCCAGCTCTGCTATGCTACTTTGTGAAGTTGGGTAAGTGACTCAGCTGGTTTGAGATTAAGCTTCTTCGTCTCTACAACAAGGGGTGAAGACTAGATAACCTCCTTTCAGCTACAAAATACTGTTATTTTATGAACTACTTCAACCTCTTCCAAGAATGGGATTATATGGAAGGGACTTCAGAAATCATAGACATTTAGGGTTGTAGGAGCATATATTTAGAGTTAGAAGGGACTTCAGAGATCATCTACCAGCCCAATCTTATTACAGATGAGGCAGCTGAGGTAACAGGGAGGTTAAGTATGTCACCCACGGTCACACAACTAACTATCTGAGGAAGGATTTGAACTGCGATCTTCTGACCCCAAGTCTAGTGACCTATCCACAAAGCTATTCTGTCTCCCATTCATTCTGTTCAACCACCTCCTTTTATTGTCAAGAAGGCTGAGGCCTAGTACATGGAAGCGAGTTCCTCAAATTCCTAAAGAAAGTGCTCCAGCTCAGAATTTGCCAAGCTCCAACTTGACATTAAGAAGCTTCTAAAAGCCTAATTCTGAAATTCAGGTCTTATCCTAGTGGAGACAAATGTGTGTGTGTGTGTGTGTGTGTGTGTGTGTCTGTGTGTGTCTGTGTGTATGTGTAGTATGTTTATATATGTGTGTGCATGTATGTGTGTGTATAGATATAGACATAGAGTCTGGTAGATATAGCTATAACTCTTAGATCCTTTTCTCTTTTAGGGAAGACTCCAGGAGGGGTGGGTTGGTAAATGCTTATGGGAGACTTACCAAGAACATGCTGATAAATGTCTGATAACCAGATCTCGGGGTGGGTGGGAGAGAGTACGTATAAATTATTCTTAAGTTTAACCTACACTATTAATATCTTTTCCATCACTTTTCCAAGTTCAGACAATTTACAAAACAGTAAATCAAGCTATAATTTATAACATTTAGTGATTTGCAAGGTATAAGCAATCACACTGATAATTTGATAATTAGGTATGAGTTGGTATAAATGAACTCCAGTATACCCCTGGGAGACTTCCTTGTTCTCCACAATAAATTCAACGCTGTGCTTTTCCCCTACTCAAATGAAGGAAATATATAAATAAAGATGCAAATGGAAACTGATACCCAATCATTGATCCCATAAGAACTTTGCTCCCACCACTCTTATAATGCTTATTTAATAGCATACAGAACATTTATCATTCTCCCTAAGTTCCAAATTCCTTTCTGTCCATACCTCAACTTCCTAAAGGCTCTCTGTTTATGTCACTTGCTATATTTATAGTTCTAGAAAACAGTTTCTTTTTGGAGCTAACTAGAAAAAGAATGAAATGGAGTTAGTGCTGAGTGAATAATTGGGACAAGGAAAGGCAGGAAGGAATGAGAATGAGAATGAAAGGTTGAATTATCTGTACAGGGAAGGAAGGTCAGAAGGTGATACAGACAATACGGGCAATGCCATGTTAAAATTGAAATATACCAAACAACATCAACAGCAAAACCTGACCATTTTCATAGTAGTTTGTTTCATATGCAGTACTCTTTTTTTTTCTGTGTATGTCGATGTTTGTCAAATGTGTAATAATAAAAAGGAAAATCTTAAACACAACAAAAAAAGGTTGTCTTCATGCTCTAGGCATAGTGGTAGGCAGATAGTGGTTGTTGCTAATTTGCTCCTGGTAGCCCCCTGCTGATATCATCACACACTCATCTAACCCATACCTGAGCTGAGAGAAGGCTGTATATCACCATACTTCCACTTTGGATAAAATATGCCCACTGTGTGAACCCAAGAACATATGCATATACATTCAATATTAGCATTAAGCTAATTGAGGGTTATGTAGGGAGAGGTTTTAGGAGGTTTATCTTTGCCATTTGGGAATAAGATGTTCTCGTGTGCAAATTGAAGCGTCATTCTATTTCTCAAATGCTCATCAAGCCTTCCTAAGTACTATCTAAAATGACATCTACTCCCTGAGGGGGAAAACATGTTTTAGAGATAAGAAGAGGGAAATTACAGCATGTATTTTCCATAGTTCATAAAACATACATTTAAGTTATAGCTGAATTGACCACTCAAGGAAAGTTGGAATAATTTCTCTTCCATATCCCTTATTTATTTCCTTAGTTTCTCTCTCTCTCTCTCTCTCTCTCTCACACACACACACACACCAGCGCATTTCCTTCCCCTCACCCCACCCCCTGTCACAGGCATCTGTTCTATTCTATATCAATCACTTTATGTTCATTTTATTTTCCCTTTCTGGTTTTGACTTCCTTGCCCACTCCAACCCACTATCCAAAGAGTAAAATATCAATTTATTCTTTTAAAGAAGTAATTTCATTTTTTTAAACAAAGGTTGAAGTTAGGTCATATTTTTCAATATATTGCTTGCCTATGGATGTAATATTTTGTGCTTTTTTGAAAGGAGATAGAAAAAATATTTAAGGAAGAAAAAGAGAAAAGGAGCCAAGTAACTTTTCAATTTTCAATGTTTGAAAACTGTTAATTCTATTTTTCTTATAAATATTTAGATAGATTGTCTTTAAGAACAACTGAGATACAGATAATGCAGAGGAGATTAGTAATATATTAAATCAACCCAGAATTATTTTAATTCTAAAATTTAAAAAAATCTAAATGGGATTATCAAAATGAAATTATACCATAATGGTATATATAGTTGCAGCCACAAACCCTAGGCTTTACAACTACACGCACTGAAGAAGACCTCACATGTATATGAGTATGATACTTGTCATATAATGATTCATTTTCAAGTGTTCATATGGGAAGGATTTCCAGGCAAATAGGCTTCCTTTTAAACCTGGTAATCTTTAACAACTCACATTAGTGCAATATTTCTTTGAGGAGGATATTCATGAAGAAAACCTAATAAGGTATCTATTTTATAGTAGCCCAAGATAGGATTCTGGCTTTTGATTATGAAGCACTGTCTAGTAACCAAGTAAGTTTAACTGTTTGGACTGATCTTAGATGATAATAATCTAAAAAACATATTTTAGCGTAGTGTTTGGCACATACTAAGTGCTCAATAAATGCTTTTTCCATTCTATTTTAAAGCTTTCCCAGATCATTTCTAAGAAATGAGTTACTGAAGAAAGCATAGGCCATTGGCATTGCCTGAAGATCTAGCTGCCCATTCGGGCAAACATACATTACCTGAGTAGAAGATTTTTCCAAATCCATCCAATCCTAATCCTCTTTCTTAAGCCAGCACCCAACAGTCATCTTCATGTTTGTTAGGGCAGATTTTTTCCCTATTTTTTTCCTGTGATTGCCAAGAACAGATCCTTAGAGTTGCCGAACAATTGTTCCTTTACAAGAAGAACAATGTATCGCTTAGATTTATCCCAGAAAGAATCAACTTTGGCAAGATAACAAACTTCATATAGAGAATAAATAAATTTATTAAATGAATACTTAATGTTTTAAGTGGGAACTAATTGATATTACTAAGTATCTCCACCTGGCAGAGTATTTTATTAATAGAGCCATTTAAAATAACCATTATTAATGAGAGGAGAGGATTGTTTATATTTTGAGAGTTGCAAATGGTGGATACCTACTTACTGGAGAGTACTGAAAGCTTCAAAATGCCAGGGATGAGGAAATAAGGTTGCTCTAGAGTTCTCACTGACATTTGATGTATCTGCCTATATTATTTCCCTTCCTACACTAGAGATCTTGTGAGTGAGCATAGCTTCAATGACAAGAAATTCTAAAACCAGCAGAATTTGATATGATGAGGCAGCAAGTTGGCACAGGAAGATCCAAGTTTGAATTCAGCCTCAGACACTTATTACTTGTGTGCCCCTGGGGCAAGTTACTTAACCATTGTCTGCCTCAGTTTCCTCAACTGTAAAATGGGGGTCATAATAGCACCTACCTCTCAGGGCTGCTGTGAGGATAAAATGAGATAATAAATATTATAAATAAAGCACTAGGCACAGTGCCTGTCCTTGATAAATGTGTGTACTAAAAGAGCAAGACTTTGGGAGGGCAAGGCCAACTGACATCACCACTCATCTCAGAGAGACAGTTGTAGCTTCAGTTAATTATAAGAATTTTCAATTACCCCTATGAAAGCTCCTTAGGAGATTCTTGACTCTCCATCATTCCACACTTTCAAGCCACTGCTATTTCTTATAGATTCTACCTCCATATTATGTCTCCTATATGTCCCTTTCTCTATACTCATGTAACTACAAACCTACTTCAGACCCTCATCAACTTTTACTGGAATTCTGCAAAATCCTCTTAACTGGTTTTTCAGGCTCATCTCTCCCCATCCATCTGCTACACAGGTGACAAATTAATCTTCAGAAAACATGTCGAACAGTATCACTCTTCTGCTCAAAAAGCCCCAGCAGCATCCTACTTCTTCTAGAATAAAACAAACTACTCTGCTTGGTATTAAAAAAACAAAACAAAACAAAACAGTTTTAGGCTTACTATGCATTACTCCCTTTTAATGCCCTCTGTAGTTCATCCAAATTGGTCAATTTACTTCTTGGACATGATATAGATCTCCTCTCTCTGTGACTTTGAACTTGGGTACTCTGGTTTCCAAACCAGTGGTCTTTCCGCTGTAACATTCTTCTTAGATTATGGTATTCCATGATTTGCATCCATATAGAATTGCTGAAAGAATGTTTCTATTAAAATAGGTTTTGACAGGGGGAAGCAATCTGGGTTTATTGAAAACTCTGGATAATTTCCCAAAAGAAATCTAGTTTATTCTCTACCATTTCACTTCAAGATCTAGCTTATTGTCTACTTGCAATACCTGTAAATAGATATGTATATGTACACACACATATAGACAGAGAGATGATGAATGGAGGAAGAATAAATAAAGATAAATGATAAAGATAAATAGATAACTCCTTAGAGCTCCTGAACTATGTCTCCTTGACTAGAAGAACAACATACTACTTAGAATAGCCCAGAAAGATTCAGTGTTGGCAAGATGACAAACTTCACATAAAGAATAAATATATTTATTAAATGGATACTTAGTATTTTAAGTGGGAACCAACTGATATTACTAAGTTTCTCCATCTGGCTAAGTATTTTATTAATAGAGTCATTTGAAATAACCATTATTGATTAGAGGAGAGGATTGTTTATACTCTAAATATATGAGAGAGATAGAGATAGATAATCAATGAAGTTGTTCATTCTTTATTTTTGAAGAGAACCAATGGCATTATGAGGTGATGTCTTGAATTGCATGTGAATTAGATTTAAGTGAGGTATAGTTGCACAAAGTCGACAGCTTTACTCTCTTCCTGAATCACTGAAGTCCAGTGGTGAAATGTCTGGCAGTGGCACAGGATAGAGTGGATGACCTTGGCATCTTTGAGGTCTGAGCAAGCTCTAAGTGCTCTATCAAACCTGTTTTAGCTGCCTTCGTGGCCATTGGAACAAATTGTTCCTATCTGACCATTCTGCCGTGGGAAATCTTCACATGCTTCGGGTAGACCTTCCTTCTAATTCATCAACAGGCTTGAGGTCTATTGGTTACCTTCAACATGGTTTAGCCTGTCTGACAAGATGGTTTTACCAGGGTTTGGCTGCTGTGCTTGCTACAGCTTCTTGGAGCAACAAGTGAGGGATCAATGACAGATGGAGAATCAGTAGATAGGGATAGAGATAGAAATAAATAGAAAGATAGATCAATAATGGATGGATGGTGGTTAGATAGACATAGAGATAGATAGAAGATAAATAGGTAAGTAGATAGATAGATACTTAAGTCAATGAGATGCCCTTCAAACTATATATATATATATATATATATATACATATATATATATATGTATATATATATATATATATATATTGTCTCCTGTACAATATAAATTCTTTATCTATTTTGTTTTTCCAGAGTGTTCATGGATGGAATTGAGGAGGCCTTGGGGTAGTACTAGTAGTACCAGCAGTAGCAGAAGCTTCAGTAGTAACACTAGTAGTAATAATAGTGCAATAATAACTGATATTTGTATAATGTTTTAAAGTTTGCATAGCACTTTACATACAATATTCCAAATCCTAACATATTAAATCTTCTTGACTTTAAGTCTAGTATCATATCCCCTGTAATGTTCTCCATTTCCAGTATTCTTAAATAGAAAGTTGGTAATTACGCAGAGAGTTACAGATCCAGATGGAAATTGTGAAGAAAGGACCTACAAAAAGGAACCCTCATGGGTCTAAGTGAAATTGAAGATTCTGATACATCCTTGAGACTAATACTCTCCCTCCCTCTTTCTCCCCCGCCCCTCTCTCTCTCTCTTTCTGTATGTATGTGTATGTGTATGCATATGCGTATGTGTATGTGTATGTGTATGTGTGTATGTATGTATGTATGTTTAGTTTCCCTCTTAAGAAAAAAAATTCTTGCCAATATTATGCACTTCAGGCTTGGAATTAGGGCCGGAGAGTGGCCCAAGTGGAGAGTGGGTCACATTAGTCTGAGTGGTATTCATAAATAGTCCCAGGTTTCTTCAAGTGCTAGTAGTAAGCCAAGAGAGGAAAAAAAAACTTTCTCTACTAAATGGTATCTTGATCCTTTGTTTTATTGTAGCAAGGTAGAATTGGCTTTTGGAGGCCGTCCATGAAGAATGCTTAGAGTTCTCATTCCTTGTTCTCAGTGATCATGTAGGAGCTTTTTGCTGTGTGCTTCCGGCCATGTAGTGACTCTGCACTGGGAAAAAACCAAAAACTTTGTGTTTTGGTACAACATAATAAGCCTTGAGTGGTGCTTTAGTCCTCCCTTGCCCCCATGGCAGCAGCAGGAGAGATGGGTTCTATAACAGTTAAAAGAAGATACAACTTTCAGTTCAATCTCTCTGGTTTCAGTTATCATCATGAAATACAAGACTTTCAATGAGTGATGGGGAGGGAATGATCTCTACCTCCAGCATCACCATGACCTTACCCATGTGTCAGCTAGTGAAAAGGGACTTGCCTAGGTGAGTTTGAACCAAGGCTCCTACTTGGCATTTCAACTTCTTTGCTCGTTTTGTTTGTTTTTCCTGATCTTAGGTGAACCCAAAGAGTTCAGATGTCCTGGGTCCCATAAGGTTAGAGGTGAATGACTTAAGGAAAAGAGTCTTCAGAAACTATTCCAAGCATTTGGGGTGATTAAAATCAGTAACAAGAGGATTGAGCTAAGCTAAGTGGCCATTTTATCAGCAGACATGTGTTGGAACTTGTTTGGTCAATGGAGAGCCAAGGTGACATAAGATATTTAATTAGCAGTTCTACAAATTGCTTCATGGTCTGATGAGGTTTAAGGGCCAGCTTCTCAGAAGATTTTTGTTATTGAATATTATTTTAAGTCATTCTGTTAATGTGCACTTTGAGTCTCTTATGTTTAGCATTTGTTTTGGTGTAGCAATAGCCTAACAGATTCATACTTGATTCATAGTGATCAAATTCATTTTTTACTCCCCTCTTTTAGGGAAAACACAAAAGTGAACCAGAACTTAATCTGTGTATCATTTGCCCCTGCTGCACTGGGGTGAGGATTTAATGAGCCAAAGAGTGTGAGAACAGAGAGTCTAAACTACCCTTCTTTGGTGTCCAGTTTCCCCAGTACTGAAAGGACTAATCATATGCCTAGTTATAGAACAGGGAGTGTTCCATATAGCACCACAGCCCCTATGGGTTCATCAGCAGTTCTTCATGTTTAGATGATGGTGAGATCTTCAACATGATGGTTTCAGAATCATAGTGTCATAAATGTTTAGAACTGGAAAAGGACCCTTTTACTGAACTTGTTCAAAAGGATAAGCTGCGATAAGCATTAGAAGATACATTTTGCATTTTTTTTCCAATCCAGATGATTAACAAATTTTCTCACTGTTTTTTAAGCACAAAATAGACTTAGTCATTTTCCCTGATGGATTATCTAAACAGATGGCCAGTGGTAACTGGTATTCAATAATGATGCAATAGGTAGATTAAAAACAGTGCTGATATCTTTTCTTATAAAAAAGGAAATTAGTCCATTTAATTAATGGTACTATCAGGTTGCTGTCAACTCAAATCCTATGCAGTTTTTTAAAGATAAATATTCATAAACATGGGTACTAAAAGATGACCTCTTAGGATTTGAACATAGGTAAGCATAAGAAAATCTTAAACATTGCTATTATGAGAATGGATCAGATGATGGACTAATCATTATTATCTGTTGATTGGCTTATATAAATTTGAAGAAGCTCCTTAAAGGAACAAATGCAGGAGAGTTAAGTTTTTGTCCATGGAAATCCAATAAGAACATGTAAGTCACAAAGAGTTGTGATATTTGTTCATATCCCACCTATGAAACCACAGATCTTTGATGTATTAATGTATTTCTATAATAACCATAATCATCATGATTGTCATCATCAAAATAATAGATGTATGTTATGTAAGGAAATCTATACAAAATCATTGTGAAGTACATCTATATATGATTTGAGGGCATCCCTTGATAATTGATAGTATTAGGGAACAATCACACTTTCACAAGCAGTATTCAATAATAAATCACCTCTTTACCATATCATAATTGACTGAAAGATGTAGAAAATATAAGCTACCATTGTTCTTATGGTTTGTTTATTATGAAAAAATAAAGATTTAACTTAGTAGAGCAAAGCATTACTTTATAGGCTCTTTTATAATAAGAGTGTCCTATACACATATCAATATTATTCAAGATTCCTTGGAAGATATAACAACAAAAATAACCCTGTTCAATGACCTTGGATGATAACCATCAGGTGATGTATAAAATAGAAAGATATAAGTTCACCAAAATACTTACCACTGTGATGGAGTAGATCTAGAATAAATCATGAGTTGAAAGGGATTCCTTGTGGATGGCAAAGTCCTGCAGATGTTTCTGTTTACCAATTATATTGTGTTGATTACATTAAGCCCCAAGAAATTGATGAGCCTTCTGGAGTGATCTATACTTATCAAAGGAGTTTGAACTGTCCATCCATACAGGAAAGACCAAGTGGATAAAAAATGTTTGTTGCTCAGATTTCAATGTACATCTGAATGTACATATAGAACTTTCCAACAATCTTAATATCTGGCACAGGAATGGCAATAGCTGGTCCCACAGTTGGAAAGCATAAAGAAAGCAAGATAGATTTGCTTTTGGGAAATTGGGAAAGACATTTTCTATATTTCCCATGATAAGAAAGTCCCTTTTTTTTAATACAAATATTTTACTTCTATTCTATAGCATTAAGACCTAGAATACCACTATTAATGCAGAACTAAAGATGATAATTGCACAGAGGGCAAAGGGAAAGCACATGAGAATGGGCAAGCCATAAGATATAGCCAGTGGGGAACTTTGAAGAACAAGAATGAAGAATATCATCAAAGGATTATAATGACAGAAAGAGAAGATAGGCTGGTCATGTGGCAAGAACAAGGGCTAATTGGTAGATAGCTTGAGTGCTACCCTCATGATGTCAGAGGAAAGCAATAAAGGTCTCTAGGATGTTGCATAGATTTCCTGTAATGGGACATTGATGAGAATCCCACATGATGCATAGGCATGGATGAAGTATGATCTGTATCAATGGAGGAAATTCTGAAGTTGATAAGATCACAGATACATTTCAGTAATTGGGTATGGAAAGAAATTGTTGAAATGACATTATTCCTTCAAGTTAAGAAAATCTGGCACCCAGAAAGACATGATCAGGTGGTCAGAATTAGATCTATCTACCTATCTTTTTATCATCTACCTATTCATTTATGCATATATGTGTGTGTGTGTGTGTGTGTGTGTGTGTATGCATACATGCACATGCGCACACACACAGAGCTTGATTTTTTTTTATAAACTCAGACCAATCCTAATACTATAAATACTGAGACCAACATATTCTTGAGAATTCAACAAAGTGTATTGTGTCTAGAGTATTATCACAGAAAAAATATGTTGTCCACGATAACCCAGATTTTACATCGGCCCAAAGAAGCTGAAGAACAAGATTTTAAAAAGATGTTTGTGTATTAAATACTCAATCTCCAAACTATGTTGAATGAAAAGAGATCAAAATATAGAGACCTAGGAGAAGAAATTAAAACCATGTGGGAATAGAATGAAGTATATATCATTCCCATCATCTCATCTGACACTGGAGCTGTCTGAAATATGCTTTCATAAACTCAAAGATGAGTTTACATCTTTGTATTTTTATTCAAATATAAAAGACAGTCATTTTTTCTTCCTGTGCATCAGTCCATAGAATATTGAAAAAGAATACTAGGATAGCAACTTGAACCAGGACCATTTTTATCTGAACTCCAGGGAAAAAGATGAGAATGATAACTACATCAGTCTCTCAATTTGGTAGCCTACTAGAAGTACATGGCTCATCTACTCCCCTAAAGACTTCTATAATTTCTTTCACATTTTAGAGGGATATACATTTGATTAAGGTTGAGTCCTACCCTGATGGCTCCACTATAATACTCCATGACCAGCAATAGGCAGCCAGGAAAAGGTTGTGATTTTAGGAGAGCTGCAAGGATCTCTCTGCCCTTCAAATAGCTCTGCGTATGCAATTCTGACCAGTAGCATCTTTTTTTTTTCTATTAAGACATTGCGCTTGAGGGAGACAATGGGATGAAAGGGCAAGAGCAGTATACTGGGCATCAGGAGATGAGTGTTGTCAAGATCTAGCTCTACCACTAGCTATTTCAGGACCTTAGATAATTGATTTAAACCCTTCTAGCCCACAGTACCTTTATCTGGAAAATGAGGGGTATGATCAGATGATCTCTAAAATTCATTTAGGTATAACATTCCGATTCTGTTTTCAGGCAAAGAAAATGCCACAAGCCATTATCATAAACAATCGCATTAGCAGACAGCAGGGCCTTGAGGAATAGTTGTCTGGTTACTAACATCAGAAAGATTGATTCATTTAAGGAACAAGGAACATGAGATTTAAAGGCTACCACGTACCATGAAAGCAAACTGTTTCTTGTGACCATTCCGAGCTTTTCACACTTGAACTATTGCTCTGGCATTTTGACCCCAATCTGTTCTTGCCACTACATTCTGTCTTGACCCTTATAGTGAAGTTCCTTACATCTCTGTTCTTACTTTCCCCTCGGTTTTTAATTCAGTTGACTCTATTTCATATCCAGTTTGAGTGCTGCTGTTCTCCCTGTATATCAAACAATTGCAAACATTCGTAGGATTTTGAGGACATCCTGTGTCTCTCAGGACTGGTTGCTAATCTTAGCCATAATCTTCTGCTTCCTGCTTCATAGTGGTGGAACACAGCAAACTTAAAGTAGAGGTAAATACTTCAAATTTACCAGACCAGAGCACAGGCAAAAGCCAAGGAGTAAGGGAAAAAGACCTCTGAGCAGCCAAAATAGAGGTCACAAAGTTCATGCACTGAAGACCGTATATTTTGCTCATAGAAGAATTGCTTAGAACCTCAAGACTATTTCCTTATATTTTACACATAGCTCTAACATTTGGCTATCTAGATCATAAGATCAACAGATCAGACGCAAGATTAGAACAAATAAGAATGGGGGTAAGAGGCACAATGAGAGCGGTAAGAATGATAACAAGGGAGGAGCAAGTGGGCAGAAAGAATAAAGAAAAGACAGGAAATCTCAAAAATAAGCCTAGCCTCATTCAGTAGGCTCAATAATCCTGAGGCCATCAAAGTATTTCTGCCCAGTAGAATAACATATTCATGATAATGACCTTGAGTCATTAAGAAAAGGTTACATTTCCTAATAGAACACATATCCCTAATAGATAAGCTGTGTAGGATGTGAATAAACAAGTCTCAAATTGCAAACTAGTGACAACCATATGAAAGAAAACTCCAAGTCACTAAGAGAAAAGCAAAACAAAACAAAAAACCCAAAGAACACCAAACCCACAAAACATGCAAACAACTCTTTCTTCCCCCTCCTCAATAATTTCACCTCACACTCAGCAAATTGGGAAATATGACAAAAGATTGGAATAGTAGATATTGGGGGAATTGTGGAAAGACAGGCACACAATGATGATTTTTTTGGTCAAGCTGTGAATTGCTATGATCCTTCTGGAGAGCAATTTGGAATAAAGCAAGTAAAGTGACTAAAATTCCATATCCTTTGACCCAGAGATCCCATTGTTAATCACATACCTGAAGGAAGTAGTTGAGAAAAAGCAGGGGTCCATGTACACGAAAATATTTATAGTAGCACTTTTTGAGGGAGCAAAGAACTGGAAGCAGAGTAGATGCTCATCAGCTGGGGAATGATTGAACAAACCATTGGCCATGAATGCAATGGCATGTTACTGTGCTATAAGAATTGATGGCTATAATGAATACAGGGGAACATGGAGAGAATTACTTTCTTATAAAAGTATTTATTCCTTGAGTTGCTTTCTAAGGCCCTGAGAGAGTTGATATATCTTACTAAGGTACCTGACATACATATGGAGTATGTGCCGGGGGGATCTAATCTGTGGGATAGCAAAGATGTTCTAGTTATTTTCCAGAAATGCAGTCAGCATTTGAAGGAGGGTGGTCTGCAATTTTTTTTTTTTGAGACAGCCAGAAACTATTAGTGGAATTGGAGCATCAAAACAAACAAACAAAAAAAACCAACCAACCAAACAAACAAACAAAAAAACATGGGAAGAATAACTTCCAAACCTGCCAAAATCAGGAAAGCTTTTCATAGAATCTAGCAACTTCCCAATATTTATTTATTTGTTTTCATTTGTTCTTTTTCAACTTAACAACAACAACAGTGATGATAATAATAATAATATTTGCATTGCACTTTAAAGTTTGGAAAGCACTTTACACATATTTTCTCATTTGATTCTCATACCAACTCTATGAGGTAGGTGCCATTATTACCCTCACTTGACAGATGAGGAAACTGAGGCAGACAGGGTTCAGTTACTTGCCCAGGGTAACATACCTGTTAAGTATTTGAAGGAGGATTTCAACTCAGGTATTCCCAATTTCATGTCCAGTATCCTTACCCACTGTTCCACTTACTTGCTTCTACACCTGTTTTCACACCATGACCCATATAAGTGAAGTATTTCTAAGGCAAGATGAATATTATTTCTTTAGTTTCTCCTTGCTTGTATCAAATGCTCAAATGCATTTATCTTCAATAACTATTTAATAAAATGTCTTTCAAAAACCAGCAGGTGGCACCACCACACAGCTAGAAGTAGAAAAAATTAAAATGAATCAACTGGGAAAAAAAGGGAGAGGGTGCAAGTTATTCAGAAAACTCCTGTACTAACTGAATTCATTTTCTTATTCCATTTTCTTCCTTTAATTTAACTGGAAAACACAATTGTTACATGGCAAATATACTTTATTTCTGTTTAATTGAGCACTAGCAAAATCCTTTTATGTTAAACTTCAGTATAACATTCCCAAGCTATTTGCTGACAAAGTAAAACCAAACACACTCTGTTGGTATACACAATAGATATAACTGCTTTCCAAATTGTAACACAATCCTCTCCCGAAGCAAAGATTAGAAATAGGGTGAAGGACACCAAAGATGCATGCATTCCATCTTCCCATTGAAAAGGGAAACGTTTTTTTTTCACAGCATCGGAACAGATGGAACAGCATCCCATTGTATTATTTCAATCATTTCATCACGAAAATGAAAGGTACTTTAGAAAAATGAGAGGCATAATTAAAAATGAAGACACAAAGAAAATATCACAATGTCTCTAACAGATTTTTTCAGTAGTCAGATCCCTTGTGAATTCAACCTTTTTTAAAAATTATACAATATTCTGAAGAACAAAGGCATTCACAAAATAATCATGATTTATTTTGGTGCCTATAAAAGCACATGAAATTTCACATAAATATTTTTGAAAACTGTAGTAGTTGCTATTATAAGCTGGGTTTTAATTCTGAGGCATTTTGGAGCTTCTGCTTAATCATGATTCCTAATTGGTGGAGAAAAAAATAATTCAATTTTGCTTGCTTGTGTGATCAGTAGAATTCTTTCACGAGCTTTGGGGAGTATAGACATTCTTTATTCTCTCTTTAAGAGAAATGTATATGGTTTCATACTCTTCCAAGACAGACTGTGGAGAGAGGAAAGACTTTGGGAAGTGTCAGACAAATAGAGGACTTGAGATGTTTCAACGTGTCTTGAATTCCAGTTCATCTCCATGGAAATTTTAGGGAATTTCCCTTTAAGTGAGATTGGGGTCTTCCCCTTAGTTGAGTTAGATCTCACTTTGACACCATCTAACTGTCTAAATAGCTCATTCACACACACACACACACACACACACACACACACACACACGATATGTGTGTATGTGGATGGGTATATGCTCCTCTGTAGAACTTCCATGATTATGATTTGCTACCTCCTTGGGTAGAAAATTTATACTTACTATTTATATTTACCATTTATACTTATTATTCATTATGATGCTCTTTGGTGTAATTAGCATTTTGTGTGGAATCAAACCTTTAGGTGTAATCTGTAACTACACCATTGGGTGCCCTTCCTCTTTAAGGGATAGTGACAAGGAAAGGAGCCTGAATCTAAAAATCATGTCACTAGACTAGCACTATTTAGGGGAGAAGATAGATATTATTCTAGTCTGGCAGGACAATTAGTTGGGAGAACAGTCTAGTTAGGCCTTGTGGCCTCTTCTTTTGCTCCCATCCCTGCAAAAATTATAGTCTTTATGGAAGAAAGGCAGGGGGGGCAAAATTATAGAATTATTTATGCCTGCCTCCCTATGAGGAACATTTAGACACAACTTACATGGACATACATAATCTACATGAACAATACACATCTTACACTATTTAAAAACGTTATCATCTTAGCAATATGTTTTTCATCCACTTAAAGGTTTTGTTTCCCTTCCTGTCAGTAAGCCTAACCAGATCCATTGGAGCTCATTACCATGGATTTAATTGGAGAGAATTTATAGTTTTCTGGGGCTCCTGCAATTCTCATAGTACAAAATCTTACCATCACTATGGAACCTCTTTTGTTTGTACTTTAATCATGATAACCACCAAGACACTAAGTGACAGGAAGAATGGAGGTACCTCTAATAGAAATAGAGAAGTGTGCAAGCAGAGGAGGTCTAAGGAGAAGCATAACTAGCTCTCTTTTGGATACGTTGAATGTGAGATGCCTTCAAAACACCAATTTGGAAATTCTTGTGAGCATGTTGTGATACAGGACAAGAGCTTAGGATAAGTCTCTTCATATTCAGTTGATTCCATCTTGCTGGCTATGTTGACTGGGAGTCACACATTAAAGATGATTGTTGAACCTTTGAGAGCTGATGAAATACTTGAGAGAAGTAGAAAGAGAACAGAGGAGAAACCCAAGCAGAGTTCTGAATGATAGCTATGGTTAGAGGGCAGAACATGAATGATGAACAGTGAAAGAGATACAGAAGAAACCATTAGGAAGAGAGCCAATAGGGAAGAGTATTATGGAAACCCAGGGAACAGAGAATATCCAGGGGGAGAGAGATGTCAACAGTGTTAAAAGTTGCACTGGGACCAATAAGGATGAATGCTGAGAAAAATTCCTTAGATTTAAAAGTGAAAACATTGACGATAGTATCAGTTGACTTTTGAGGACAGAAGCCAGATTGTATGCATTCGTGAAGTGAATAAGAAGTGAGGAAGGAGAGAGAGCATGTGTATGTAGATTTTCTAGAAGTTTAGCTTTGAAAAGAAGGAAAGGCATAGGACAATAGTTTCAGGGAATGGTAGAGTCAAAAGAAGGTATTTTTTTAAGAGGCAGCTAGGAAGTGCACTGGATGGAACACTGGATCTTGAAGCAGGAAAACCTGATTTTAAATCTTGTTTCAGACACTGATTACTGTGTAACCCTGGGCAAGTCATTCAATCTCTGTTTGCCTCAGTTTTCTCATCTGTAACATGAAGATAATAATAGCACCAGGGTTGCTCTGAGGACCAAAGGAAATGATATTTGGAAAGCACTGTGCAAACCTTAGCGTGCTATGTAAATGCTAGTTATTATTATTTTAAAGATGAGAGAAAACTAGGCTTGTTTGTAGGCAGTAGAAAAGTAACTAACATCAAAAGCTTAAAGATTAGAGCAAGAAGGAGGACAATTGAAGGGAAAAACTTCCAGAGGGGGAATTACGGGCTTGTCCAGAAGGTGGATGATGCTAAGGGGATTTGAGGTATAGAATAGGGGAGAAGTACTTGAATACCTCTATTTTCTATTTTCTCAGTAAAGAGGAAAAGTTTCTGGATCATTTAGAAAAAATAAAGGAAGAAGAAAACATTTGGATTGGCTACTGTTGGGAGTATGATAGAGAAGAATAAAAGGATTGTCTTGCAGCAGTAGTGGCCCAGCTGAGGTAAATTTATGCTGGACCTCATGGCCATGGCCATTTCCTTTATTCCAGTATTTTTCAATAGGCAAAAAAATATAGAAAAGAGAGTGAATGGTGAGGGTAATTGATGGAAAGACAGGAGGGTGCTAGATTGTGAAGAGCTTTGAATGCCAATCAGCATTTTGCATTTCATCCTGGAGGCAATAGGGCACCACTGGAGTTCATTGAGTCAAGGGGTGACATAGTAGGACTTGTGCATTAGGAAAAAATCACTTTAGTGGCTGAATGGAAAATGGAATGAAGTGGGGAGAACCTTGAAGCAGGCAAACCCACAAGTAGGTTATTGCAATAGTCTAAACATGAGAGGATGATGAGTGGTGGCAGTGTCAGAGGGGAAAAGGAGTGTGTTTGAAACTTGTTGCAAAGGTAAAATCAATAGGCCTTGGCAATAGATTGGATGTGGGAATGAGAGAGAGTGAAGAGTTGAGAATAAGTCCCAGGTTTTGAGCCTGAGGAACTGAGAGCATGGTGGTGCCTTCAACACTAATAGGGAAGTTAGGAAAAGCAAATATGTGAGGGAAGAAGATAATGGGTTCTGTTTTGGGCAAATTAAGTTTAAGATCAATTTAAAAATTCAGTTAAGTTAGTCAAGCTGGCTTTTTGACTAATTTTTTATTAGTTGTTCTGTATACAGCCTCCTTTTCCTGGACAGATAAATACTCTCTGTGAACTGCTATGAGAAAGACAAAAATTTGTACTCTAACAGGTGGAACATACTCCAACATCCTCCACTAAAGAAATATATTTCATTAATAAACATGTCTTTGTATGTAGCTTTTCCTCTATTTAGCAAGTTATTTTAAAAAAAATCTTTTGCTGAAAATACTTTCAGTTTAGGCTAGCTAGTAACAAAATTGGAAGTATGTAAAATACTCCCAGAAAGACATGAAAGTACAAAACCAAACAAACATTTGGTTTACTCATACAAATACTCAATACTTTCATAATTCTTTAAGTTTTGTAAAGCATTTATATGAATTTTCTTATTTGATCTTTACAATAAGAAAACAGATTCTAAGAGAAAAGTTACATGATTCTTTCCCTTAGTAACACAGTAAATGTCCCAATGTAGAATTAAACCCTGTAGGCTCCCGACTTCAAGTCCATCACTTTTCTCCTATTCCATGCAGCCTTTAAACATTTCTCCAGGAGATTAACCACTTAGGGAACTCACCTCAGAAATAACTTAAGTCTTGAAATTGAAGTGAGCAATAGGCTGCTAGGTGGCACAGCGGATACAGCAACTGGGCGAGGAAGCAGGAAGACCTAAGTTCGAATTCAGTCTCAGACACTTACTATCGCTTTGAACCCAGGCAAGTCACTTAACTCCTATTTCAGTTTCCTCAACTGTAAAACGGGGGTAATAACAGCACCAACCTCAAGAGTTCTTGTAAGGATCAAATAAGATTATATTTGAAAAGTGCTTAGCATGATGTAAATGCTCAGCTTTGTTCCCTTAAGTCCAAAACTTCCATTAAAGCTCTGGAACTTTGTTAAAGACGGAAGTTATTGGCAAGTTATCAGCAAGGAAGATTTCTGTATCAACTGTGTAAAAGAAGGGAAAAAATGTATAACATACTTTATCCTCAATAAATGAGAAAAGGTTGGGCAATCGTAAAGTCAGGATTAGAGCTGGAAGGGTGCTCAGGGGCCATGTAGTCCAAAACATTCATTTTTTAGATGGGGAAACTGAAACCGAGGGACATTAACTATTCCAAGTTCACAAAAGTTGTAAACATCAGAGATGGGTTAATGATCCAGGTCTTTGTGGCTGATTTTCTTTTTTTCCTTTTTTCAATCTTTTATTCTCCTTTTGTATTAAAATTTTATGAATGCTTTGGATTTTTACATCTCAATTATTTCTGTAGATGACCTACTCCTCCCTCTACCACCAGTAAGCATTCTTTGGTAACAAGGAGAAACAATTTTGAGAAACCAACTGACAAAACACTGTGGTCGTTTTTTCTGTAGCAGACCATAACTTTGTGGTTTCACAACTGACTGAGAAGTATAGACACATCAATTATTTCATCTCATACCAAAAGATGGGTAGAATGTACAAAGGGAAATATGTTAAAATTATGCAATTTTCCTGAAATTAACCCTAAGGGGTTAAGACACCCCCTAAAGGGTGTCTTCTCTATTTATATCTTATATCCGTACTTGGACTAAAGATATTTTAGGATGGTATAAACTGTAAACATGCTAAGTCAGTCCCAAGATGTGAACAACATTTTGTTCACCTAGGACACGAAAAAGGAAATCCTAGGTTTAAAAGAATGATCAGTAATGAAAACAATAAAGCCTCAGTTACCACATGGAGTTTCATAATATTAATTTGCTAAAAGCTTATTTTTAATATCGGGGCAAAGTAAAGATCATAATTATATTGAGAAAGCATGTCCTAGTTGAGATTAGTATTTGAATGCCCCCAAATCTAAATCTTGATTTATATTCATGTCTGAACTTTGGACACACACTTTGAAATGATGAATATTAGTGAATTCAACACAAAAACATCATCTGTTCTACAGAGTTAGCAGTTTAGGGTTTCACTTCCCTACCTAACATCACCTGAACAACATGATTTCATCAGTGTATTCAAATAAAATCTCAGCCTCATTTGAAGGTCATTTGGCAACCTGTGAAACAAAAGGACGGTAAGATGTTAATATAAAAATTATAAATGTAATGTCACATTTTTCTCATAAAATTTATTAAACCAGTTCTGATCTTAAGAAGTTTTGCCTAGTTATATGAATTATTTCACAATTCTTCAAATAATTGTTGAAATTTATTTCCAAATACATTTTTGTGTAATAATAAAAATCCTACCAATAGAGTACATTCATTTAACAAAAGGAGAGGTACTAGATCTGTAATTTTATTGGTACAGGGAACTCCCAGATTCATAAACTCCCTCTACCAATGCAGCTTGGCAACTTGTTCTTCAATGAGGGCCACACAGCTACTTTTTTTCAGAGATGAAACTTGAATTCCTGTTTTCTTGACTCCAAGTCTAGATAGCTATCCACTTTGTCACTTAGTAGTTAAAAGATAAAATATTTTATCTTGAATCATAGGCATTTGGACTATGCAAGAGTTCATCTTAGTATGATATAACATTTATTATTCAAGAGAGATGCACAAATGCCTTTAGAAACTAGTATCAATGTAAAGACAGAAAAGTCTTTTTTCTTTATCAAAATTATAAAAAAAATAAAAATGATGATCTAAATTTTCAGTATGGGGACAAGCATTCAGGATTCCCCCAAACATATTTTACCTTAAGAATAAAAATGTGCCATTTGGGGGACTATTTGGAGACATAAGCTTTCTTGAATGAACCTACTTAACTGTTTAAATTTACTCTATCATAGAGCTAGTAATTCTCTACTTCATTTTATTTTGTGTAAGACAGATATTTAGTCTAAGGGACCCAATCGATGATCCTTCTCTTTATTTTGGGATGGAGCTCTTTTGAATAGGGTGTTGCAGAGAGGTTGCCGAGGTGTTGGTAAGGAGATTGAGGCACTACATATAAACACATTGGCCCACTACCATATATACCCTTCCACATAACAATGTAATTATATACCAATGAATAAGTGCTAACGTCTTTTTAAGTAGGCTTGCTTGAGATTTATTGATTTTGGTCCTATTTTTTTTTCTTTTGAGGAATCAGCTTTTAGTTTTATCGATCTAAGAGACATTTCTGTAGGGGCAAAAACTGTTCTAAAAATGTTTTGGATGGACTGATTAGAACAATTAACTATAAAAGATGGTCATGATAAAAACTTAGGAAAATGGTAAAGGTATGACTAAATGAGCGGCACTAGTGCATTAATTTTCTATATTAGACACATGCATAGCCAATGAATCCACAAAATTTTCAAGTGCCTCCTGTGTACCTGGTACTGTGCTAAGGTCTTTCTCTAAAGTAACACCATAAAAATGGGAAATGTCAATGGAAATATTTATTACTTTGTACAAAAATATGTAAAGAGAAGTGTATTAGTGCTCCCTTTCCCTCACTTAATTTAATTTTTCAACTAAGATAACAGCAAAGTATACTGAATAGAGAGCTCTCCTTAGAGTTAGGAAGATGGGTTCAAATGCTGCCTTTGACACATGCTGCTGTGTGATAATTATCAAGTCACTTTGCCTCTTGGTTACAGAAAAGGTGCCAACACAAAATCACAGGAACCTATCCTCCCATCCCCCAAATAGGACACCCTCAGATAAACAGTTATGGTAACAAAAATAATAGCATTGATATAGCACATTGGTGTTTGTAAAGATCTTTAGATTTAATTTTTCATTTTCATTTAATACTGATGACAACCTTAATTGTTATCATCATCTTCATCATCATCATCGTCATTCCACCATGTTATTTAGGCTCTATGTCTATTGTCCTTATTATCTATACGCAAATGAGTACAGATTTTCAGCTAGTACCATGCAGAAACAATGCTTGGTAGTCTCTGATTGCAGCATTCTTCTGATGGAGTGTGTATATACCCTGGGGTAGCATGATCCATGTTCCTGGATGAATGCCGACATTTTAGGAATACACACACATCACAATGATTACACAAAGGAAGGAAACCTAGGACCAAAATTAATGGCACCTAACTGATGATCTCTGTACTACCCCATCTAGCTTCATCCAGTCATCCTTTTCTAGCTCTAGGTAAATGAATCCTAGCCCACCAAACACTCCTTCATGCCCAGGTATAGGCTGGTTGTTGTAATAGTCTTGCTAGCAGTTGCTGTGGGGGTATAAGATCCACCAACAACCAGCACTCAGAAAGCTGCCAACACAGGTTCTTTGATCTGCTCTACCAAGGAAAGTAACTTTAAGGGGTTAACAATCTCAGTTTAATCAAACATACAAATATCATTCACAGTTCACAGGGAAAAGATCAGCCCCCTGAACTTCAAGGCAAATACAAACAGAAATTACAAACATCAACAGACAGACCTTGTCTGATTCAAATCACAATACAGAGTTACCAGTGCCAACATCTGGGTTGCAAAGCTGGGGGGCAGTTTGCAGCTTGCCCAGTCTCAACACTCCTTCCATGAGGGTGCCCCAAAAATCAAATGCCAAGCTCTCTTCAATTATATCCAATTTGGAGCCCTGAGGGCTCTGACCTCATCCAGGCTGGGTCTGGGAAAATTCTCCATCCCCAGGATCACATCATATACAAATCAATGACTCCCAATTGTCTCAGTGCTGAGAAATACTCCAAGACAAAAAGATCCCACTTTATCTGCCCCATTCAAACAAATGCCAGAATCATTAAAGGCACTTAAGAGAAGAAAAGCAAAAAGTCCCATCTTAATTACTATTACACTGGTTTCCATAAAAGACAGCATTCTTTGATCTGAAAGTAGAAATATGCCTGAGACAGAGCGACCTGGATTTTGCCACAGGGTGTCAAATTTAGAGAAAGCTAGCACACTCACCGTCCTTCAGCAAAGTAGAAACACCATAGCTTAAAAAACCTAAGGTAGGTTTTATCAGCAAGCATTATATGTAATGGGGATAAGGTAGATCCATTCCTGACAAGATCAAGGGTGAAACAAGGATGTCCATTATCACCCCTACTATTCAATTTGGTACCAGAAATGTTAGCTTTAGCAATAAGAGAAGAAAAAGAAATTGAAGGAATTAGAATAGGCAAAGAAGAAAATAAAATAAGTTATCACTCTTTGCAGATGATATGATGATTTACTTAGAGAATCCTAGAGAATCAAGTAAAAAACTACTGGAAATAATAAATAACTTTAGCAAAGTTGCAGGATATAAAATAAACTCACACAAATCCTCAGCATTCCTATATATTACTAACAAAGCCCAATGGCAAGAGAGAGAGAGAAATTCCATTTAAAGTTACTGTAGACACTATAAAATATTTGGGAGTCCACCTGCCAAGACAAACCCAGGGCCTCTATGAACATAATTATGAAACACTTTTCACACAAATAAAGTCAGATCTAAATAAATGGAAAAACATCAGTTGCTCGTGGTTAGGTCAAGCTAATATAATAAAAATGACAATTTTACCCAAATTAATCTATCTATTTAGTACCATAGCAATCGAACTACCAAAAAATTATTTTACAGAGCTGGATAAAATAATAACAAAATTCATCTGGAAGAACAAAAGGTCCAGAATATCAAAGGAATTAATGAAAAGTAATGCTAGGGCAAGTAGCCTAGCCATACCAGATGTCAAACTGCACTATAAAGTAGCAGTCATCAAAACTATTTGATACTGGCTAAGAAACAGAGTGGTGGATCGGTGGAATAGGTTAGGTACACAAGATAAGGCAGTCAATGACTACAGCAATCTACTCTTTGATAAACCCAAAGAATCCAGCTTCTGGGCTAAGAATTCACTATTCCACAAAATCTGCTCAGAAAAGGAAAATTGGAAAATGGTAGGGCAGAAACTGGGCATAGACCAGTATCTTATACTGTATACCAAAATAAAGTCAAAATGGGTTCATGATTTAGGAATAAAGGCTGGTCCTACAAGCAATTTGGGAGAGCAAGGAATAGTTTACCTGTCAGATTTATGGGAAAGGGAAGAATTCATGACCTAACAAGAGATAGAGAGCATTACAAAATGCAAAATGGATAATTGAAAAGTTTTTGTATAAACAAAGCCAATGGAACAAAGATTAGGAGGGAAGCAGAAAATTGGGAGAAAATCTTTACAACCAGTATCTCTGATAAAGGCCTCATATCTAAAATAAACAGGGAACTGAGCCAAATTTGTAGGAATACAAGTCATTCCCCAATTGAGAAATGGTCAAAGGATATGAACAGGCAGTTTTCAAAAGAAGAAATTAAAGATATCTATAATCATGTGAAAAAAGCTGTAAACCACTACTGGATAGAGAATGCAAATCAAAACAACCCTTAGGTACCACATCTCTCCTGTAAGATTGGCTAACATGACAAAACAGGAAAATGATAAATGCTGGAGAGGATGTGGGAAAATTGGAACACTTATATTGGTGGTGGAGTTGTGAACTGATCCAGCCACTCTGGAGAGCAATTTGAAACTATACCCACAGGGCTATAAAAATGTTCATACCCTTTGACCCAACAGTACCACTTCTAGGGCTGTATCCCAAAGAGATTGCACAAGTGGGAAAGGGACCCATAAGTACAAAAATATTTTTAGCATCTCTTGGTGGTAGCAAAGAATTGGAAATCAAGAGGATGCCTGTCAATTGGGGAATGGCTGAACAAGTTGTAGTATATGAATGTAATGGAATACTATCATGCTATAAGAAATGGGGAAGATATGGACCTCATAATAACCTGGAAAAACCTACACAATATAATGCTGAGTGAGCAGAGCAGAACTAGGGGAACATTATACACAACTACAGATACATGGTTTCTGTGATGACTGACTTTTTGATAGACTTGGCTATTCTCAGCAATACAAGGTTCAAAGACAGCTCCAAAGGACTCATGATGGAAAGAGCTGTCCGCACCCAGAGAAAGAATCATGGAGTCTGAATGCAGATTGAGGTAAACTTTTGCTTTTTCTCTTTTATTTCCTCTTCTTTTTTGGTTTTGTTTCTTCTTTCTCATGATTCATTCTGTTGGTCATAATTCTGCTTTACAACATGACTATTGTGTAAATAAGTTTAATGCGAAGGTATATATAGAACATATATCAGATTCCATGCCATCTTGTGGGTAAGAGGGGAGGGAAGGAAGGGGAAGAAAATTTGGAACTCAAAAACTTGTGGAACTGAGTGTTGCAAACTAAAAATAAAAAAATTTTTAAATTTTAAAAAAAGTTTAAAAAATTACACAATAACTATTAAGAGTAATTAGTTATAATAGGAAGCTACCAGAGGGTAGTGGGGGCTTCTTCCCCAGAGAGCATGATTCATATCATTGCTTTCTCTCATTTCTTCCTCCCATGGTTTGTTTGTATAGCAACTATGCCCTAGGTATAAAAATTACAGCCCTATTTGACCCCACTAGAGAGTCTAGCTGATGACAGTGCCATTAGGTTAAGCTGTTTCCCACAGCCAAGGTTCCCGTTGCCTGAATTATTTTTTATAGCCGAGCCAGGGTCCAAATGGAGCTTCCCTTATGCTGTAACACCACTTATGCTCGCTTTCTAACTTCCAGCTGTGTTACTTCCTATTATTTCAGCTATTTTGACACGATATTTCTGCTTCTTTGAGAAGTGGCTAGGTTAAAGGTAAAGGCAGCTAGGTGTCATAGTGTTTAGAATCCCAGGCCTAGAGTCAGAAGGACCTGAGTGCAAATCCAACCTCAGACATTTACAGACTGTGTGACTCTCCTTGAATCATTTAATCTTCTTTGCCTCAGTTTTCTCATCTGTAAAATGAGCTGGAGAAGGAAACAGCAAATCCCACCACTGTCTTTGCCAAGAAAACTTAAAAAAGGATCACAAAGAGTCTGGCATGTCTAAAACGACTAAATAACAACATGTAGTGAAGATTCTATGTTCTGACATTGGGCTTCTTAAAATTTTTCTACTTGCCACCCCTTTTCACCAGAGAAATTTTTATGTGACCCTAGGTATATAGGTATATAAAACAGGTATACAAATCAAACTTTTACTGACAATAAATCATAAATAAATTAATTTAAAAACAATTCTTTGGTATATAAATAATTTTATCATTTATTAAAGATGAAATGAAATTTACATACTAACGAGACTGATGTGCTTGTTTATTTTTATGCAAAGAATTAAATCTTTGCAGAATATTTGATACTGTAGGACATAGAGTATCTTCAATGTTTTTAAAAGTTAATCAATATTTTGATTTTTTTATTGTTCATGCTGAGAACACCACTTCGCACAAACACATAGTACATGATGGCAGAAGTATGCTTAGGACCATTTCAGAAATTGTTGGAAATTCTATCCTAATCCCAAGCCAAAATTCATTTAATGATTTTTTTGGGAAACTCAAGTTTTAAACTGGTGTCACTTGATAACTTGGTAAATTCTTCTTGAACTTTTAATGGCAGATGGCTAATGTTTTTTTTATTATTTCAATTGAATATGGTTTATGAATCCAACATAGTATTTTAGAAACAAAACTTGAGGAAGTATTTCTGAAATTGTGTCTCCAGGCATTTCAGATGATCAATTATAACTCTTACAATTATGTCTCTGGGAAGGTTATTTTCAATTATAAAATCATCTGTAGCTGTAAACATTTCTAAAGAACCATTTTCCACTCTATTCTTCCATATGTTAACTTTTTTATTAATACTTTGAATTTTATGTTTTAACATATATATGTTACAATATTTTCCTTGAAGTGACATGTTTAAGTCGTTGAGTATTTTTAAAAAACATCCAACAAATAGCACAGTTCTGAAAGTCATAAATCATTATAAAAAATTAACAAAATTGGATTTCTGCTCAATCAAAAATATAACAACTTCATCTTTCAGTTTCAATAACCTGTTTAAACTTTGTCCTCTTCAGAGCCACCTCTATATGTACTAGTAAGCTTTTGTAATCAGAGTCCATGTGTTTGCAAAGGCCTGAAAACAAATGACTGTTATGAGCATGGCTTTTAATGAAGTTAATGATTTTGACAGCATCATAAAGCTGGTCTAATGCTGGTGATACTTTTTTGGGCTATGAATGCCTCCCAATGGATCATGCAGTGAGTAAAAGTGATATGTTCATTGCCACCAGCTTTAACTTTTGCTACAAATCCAACATTCTCACCCATCATTGCTCCAACAACACCGGTACAGACTCCAATGCAATTTTTCCACCATAAACCTTCTTTTATGAAAAATTCATTGACTTTAAGATCTATATCTTCCCCTCTTTTGTGCCCTTCCCAAGTGCCACAATAATTCCTCATATACGCTTCCTTCACAAACATATCTGACATAAAGTAACAACTGTGTCATATTAGAAATATCAGTTGTTTCATCTAACTGAGATGCCAACTTTGGGCTGCCCTTAAGCCTGGCAATAAGGTGCTGGAATCGGTCATTACTAATTTCAGCAATTCTTTTGGAAGCAGTATCATTCAATAAAGGAATTTTATGAATTTCATCCCCATACTTTTCCCCATGAACTATTTCTTTTTTAAAAAAAATATTTACTTATTTATTTTTAGTTTTCAACATACACTTTTATAAGATTTGTAGCTCTAAATTTTCCCCCCTCCCTCCCTCCTTCTCCATCTTCCTCCATCCTCTGCCCCCACCCCAAGATGGCATTCAATCTGATATAGGCTATGTATGTACAATCATATTAAACATATTTCCACATTAGCCCATGAACTGTTTCTGACATTTTTATAGCAGCAGGTAACACAGGATCTTCTCCTGTGACATATGGCTTTTTATTTTTTGCAATTAAATAAGAAGTTTCATAAGATGCAAGCAAATACTCGTTGTTGACAGTAACAAATTTCTCAAAACATTGTTTTTCTTTATTTGAAGATTTTAAAAGTTGTTCAAAATATTCCTTTGGTTTATTGCAGTACTCTGTATGCTTGGTATTAAGATGCCATTTTAGTTTGGTTGGTTTCAAGCCAAAACTTCATTACAAATTAAACAAAGAGATTTTTCCACACCATCATCATTATTTGAAGTAAATCCATAATGCAAACATGATTTAACATATTTTCTTTTTCTTGTCAATTTAGGTGTACTACAACCTGGTAGTGAAGACTGTTGCATTGTCATCAGTATTTTTACCTCTTCTGTCTAAATTTAACCACTTATCCATAACTGAAAACTATTTTTGTCCTAAAATATAAATAAATATTGCTAATAATTTCTCAAATAAATGCTAGCTTTGGTTTATGAAATTACATTTGTTTGTGCTTAAATTTTTAAAAAATTGATATTCACACTTACTCATATAGCAGTGATGGTAGAGAAATATTATTAAGAACTTTTGTCTTTACTTGCTGCAATTTAACATTTATGTTTCTGTAAAAGAAGGGGATAACAGCAATTTTTAAAAATATAAATATTCTAATACAATACAATCCAAAAAATATATTAATTTGACACTTGCTGAGGAATGACGATAGGAAAATATTTTTATTTATTTATTTTTGGTGAAGCAATCAGGATTGTGACTTGCCTGGGATCACATAGTTAGTAAGTTTTAAGTGTCTGAAGTCAGATTTTGAACTCAGGTCCAGCCAAATCCATGGCTGGTGCTTTATCCACTGCACCACCTAGCTGCTCTTTTTTACTTTGTTCCTTTTTCCCCCTTCTTCCTCGCACCCCCAGAAGGTAACAATTAAGTGCAGATAGGTAGATATAGATACATAAATAAACATATATATATATATATATATATATATATATATATATATATATATATATATATATATATATATATATACACAGACAGACATATACTTTCCCTGACAAAATCCACTTCTGATCTTTGTTTTTATTTTTGTGTGTTTCTCTTATTTCCTATCCCGTCTAACTCCTCTACTTTACTTCTACCAGCTACTTTGCCATCCTATTACTTAACCTATCTACCCCCACCCCCAGCCCGCAGGATCCCTCCCTTGTCTTTCCATTCCCATTAATCTAAACATCCTTCTATATACCCCATTTAACCTATTGCCTCCCCCTCCCCTCTAGAGATCCCGCCTTTATCCTCTCCCCTCTCCCTATCCCCTTAGTGCTTTATTTCTTTCTGAATTTAGAAGACTTTTATACGTTTCTAGATATATGTATTTTTCCCTCTTGAACGCATTCCTGATGAAAGAAGATTTCCAGAACTAACAGCCGTCCTCCCCCATCTAATGCCTCTATGTTGGTTCTTCCTCTCACACCTCATTTGTATAAAATAATTACTCTTTAATTATCTGAACATTGGCTGTTCCTAAATGGTTTTACTTTCTAAAGTCACATCATACTCAGTCTACCCAATTACTAATAACAATCTTAGACATATGTTTTGCATTTTACATACATAAAAATGTCTGTCCTTATTGAGTCCCTTGTAAATGGTCTTTGTGTACCTTATATTTCTCTTGGCTCTTGTCTAGAACTTCTATGTCAAATGTCAAAGGCTCTATTAAATTCAGGTGGTTTGTTTGTTTGTTTTTTAACTAAGTCCTAAAAGTCTGGCAGTTTATTAAATATCTATTTTTTTTATTCAGGATTATGCTTAGCTGGATATGATATTATTAGCCAGAATCCCCGTTCTTTTGCTCTTTGATACATAGTGTTCCAAGACTTGTGGTCTTTTAGTGTCACTGCTATTGGGTCTTATGTGATCCTAATTGTAGCAGCACCATATTTAATTTTTTTCTTATTGCTTATAATGTTTTATTCATGAACTGGGGGTTTCAGAATTTGACTATAATATTCTTATGGATTTTCCGCATAGGATCTTTTTCAGGTAGTGATCGATGGATTTTTTTCTATTTCTACTTTCCCCTCTTATTCTTCAGGACAATTTTATTTAATTATTTTCTGTATTATTGTATCAAATTCTTTTTTTGATCAAAGCTTTCAGGCCAATTATTCTTATGTTTCCTCTTCTTGATTTGTCCTCCAGATTAGTTGTTTTTCTTATGAAATACTGTATTAGCCAGGCAATAATCACAATACAGACCATAATTGTAAATATGCCTATGTAATTCTCTATTGCAAAATATGAGATTCTACGTGTAGAAGGTAGAAGAAGTAAACCATTTATTCAAACACCAGAGAACCAGATCCCCAAACCAATAAATCCAATCCATCATAGCAACAAAGAAATTAATACACAACATCACAGCAGGGAGCCAAGTCATCCCAAAACCTTCCCTTTCCCTGCTGGGGCCTTGCCACCAACAATCACTCAGCACAGCTAGCACACATCTGCTCTTTCCCTCAGCTCTAACCACTTTGAGAATTTTTTGCTTCACCCTTCCAGTTCCTCTCGTTAAGTAAGCTCCTCCTACCACATGTGACTTAGGCTTCCTGTGACATAAGTAGGTCACATGGGCCTATTAATGTGTGGGAAAGATCTTCAAATTTAAATTACCATTTCATTCAGCCCCAAGATCTTTCTTATACATTACATAGGTAAATGGGGCAATCAATAGGAATTTTGGGATAACTGGTGTCAACAGAACTGTACAACAACATAACAGGGATAACAAAATAAGCATATAAAACAATATCATTGTTCCCCTGTTGAATGAATGAGGCTCAAAATCTTGGGGTAAGGGGTGAAGGTCTCATGCTCCATAGATTCTTCCTGCTGAAATTGGACATAGAGCTGTCCCTGCCCGAAGAGGTCAAGAGTCCCATTTGAGAGGTCAGTTCTTCAGCTGGCATCTCAAGCTTGTTTGACTCCAGGTCCAGGGATGACACGATGACACGTCACAGTCGTGGACAGGTCTAGGGGTGACATCAGGGTATGACATCTGGCTTAAATGATCAGGCATCTGCAGGTGGATGGTACTAAGTCTGCAGGAAACAAATCTAGTGAACAAATTTAACAGACAAAAAGCCAAAAAGAAACAAGGAGACTATCATAGCCTCATTCATGTTAGAATACATGAATCAAAGGTACAATTTGGAAATCACTGGCTACATTTCTCCTAAATAAACAACAGTTGTAGTACTATCTTTCCTATGTGCTTAATTTCCACAGCCTTTGGAACACCATCCAGCTTCTGCTTTACTCATACTTTAGCTCCCAATTTTATTCTGTCAGTAAAACCAAACCTTTCCTTTCCTCTGATAGTTATTTTGGAAGGAGGGTCAGTTTTCACAGGGGGTATTGTTTTACAAGGAATAATAATCACTTGAACTATTCTATCGTTTTTACAAAGCTGTACAGGTTTTTTACCCAAATTATGGAATGTCACAATAATTTGTCCTTGATAATTAGGATCTATTGCTCCACCCATTACATGTATTCTTCGAGCTGTTAATCTTGATTTAGGTAATATCCATCTTAAGGATTCCCATACATATTCCAGTAGAGATATTTCTTATTTCTTTTCTATCCAAACAAAAGTTTTATAAACAACATAAATCATATCTTGCTGAACCAGGTATTCCTGGATACATTTGTGGGACATCTTCCCTCACAGTCCAATACTCAATATTTGAGATCTTATGTGTTTGCTGTTTTTTAATTAGCAAATTTGGGATCATCATTCTGGCTGGAGGTATACTTTTTCCTAATGGTCTATTATTTGAATTATGGAAAGCAGTGAACAAAGTATCCTTCCAGTGTTGATATGAATTCTTTTTTTTTTTTTGAGGGGAGAAGGCAGGGCAATTGGGGTTAAGTGACTTGCCCAAGGTCACACAGCTAATACATGTGTCAAGTGTCTGAGGCCAGATTTGAACTCGGGTCCTCCCAGCTCCAGGGCCGGTGCTCTACTCACTGCGCCATCTAACTGCCCCGATATGAATTATTAGAACTTAACTTTCTTAACTGTTCTTTCAATAATTCAATAATCTATTCATTATTTCAATTAACCTAGATACTTGTGGATAATGTGGAATATGATATATCCACTCCATATTGTTTAATGCACAATATCTCTTCATTTCATTACCTTTAAAATGGGACCCACTGTCACTCTGAATCTGCATTGGGGTTCCATAATAGAGACTTATGATATCAGGAGTTTTACAAGTGTTCTTCTGAGTTGCATTCTTATAAGGACAAGACACTAGTACACCTGAATAAGTGTCAACACAAGTACATATAAATTTGCATCCTTTATCTTGGAGTAGTGGTCCAATATAATCTATCTGCCAAATCTGGGCTGGAACTTTTTCCCTTGCTATCTCTCCAGTTACTACCGCTATTTGTTTTAACAATGAATGAGAGATACTAATACTTCGATCTTGTGCCCACTGGTGTGTGGCCTGGACCCCTAAATGGCCGGCTGTTTAGCAGACCCATTTTGCTAGTACCAGATCATCAGTTGTCAGAGTAGGGACCATTTGTTCAGTAGCAATCTTTGCTAGTCGGTCAGCATATGCCTTGTAGTCACGTTCTGGAATAGTGAGGGCCACGTGAGCATCTACATGAAAGACTGACAAATTAGTAACGAGAGACATGTCCCATATATCTTCCCATAATTCTTTGCCCCAAACTTGTTTACCATGAATTTCCTAATTTTGATTTTTCCACGTGGGCATCCATGTAGCTAACCCATCAGCTTCCACCCATGAATCAGTGAATATATGACACTGTCCTCCTTTCTCTGTTTTAATAGCTTGATGTCCTGCCATAAGTTCACATACTGACTACTTCCACCTATCCCAGTACTTTCCAAAGTTCTATTAATACATGGGTTATAGGCTACTGATTTCCAGTGTCTTTTATGGCCCAAATATTTTGTTGTCCCATCAGTAAACCGTGCATATTTCTTCTGTTCTCCAGTTAATCCATCATTTCCATCATTCCATTTTAGCAAGGATTGTACCAACTGTTGCTTTGGTTCAGGGGGTTTATCATTTCCATCAGTGTCTATGTTTGCTATAGATTCATGTAGAGCAGAAACTCCACTCTTGAATCTTTTGTTGAGCTTGTGGGAGAATTTCTAACAGTCCCTTATTCCATTGTGTACCCCAAAATTTTACAGTTTGAACTGGCCCTTGAATCTTTGCAGGGTTAATTTTCCATACTTTGCCTTTCATATGCTCAATCAATAGTGTCAAACTCTTCTCCACTTCTTTTACATTTTCTCCCTGCATCATAATATCATCTGTATAGTGAGTAAGCTGTACACTAGGTAACTTCAATTCATCCAAATGTTCAGGCACAATCCTATGACAAATAGTTGGGCTATGCAGATATCCTTGTGGCAAGTGGAGAAAAGTATATTGTTGGCCCTGCCACATGAAAGCAAACTGGTCCCACTGTTCAGAGTCCACTGGGATTGTAAAAAAAGCATTGGCCAAATCAATAACTGCATACCAAGTCCCACTATATTTCTGGATCCTTTCTATTAAGGTAACAGTATATGGAACAGCAGCATACAAGGGAGTAGTCACCTTATTCAATTGTCTGTAATCCACTGTTATTCTCCATGTTCCATCTGACTTTCATACTGGACAGACCGGATTATTCCACCTAGTGTTTGTAGGGACTAATGCTCCTGCTTCAATGTATTCCTTTATAGTACTAACAATTTCATCTTGTCCAACTAGCACACGATACTGCTTCAAAGTAATTACTTTAGAAGGTTCAGGTAAAGTCATTGGGCTCATTTTTACTTTTCCCACTAAAACTGTATTAATTCCTATCTTCCTTACTGCAAATTGATATCTCAGGTAAATGCAGAGTCATACCTCTCAATATATCTATTCCAATTATATATATTCAGGAATGGATACAATAACCATGGTATATTCTTTCTTAGACAATTGTCAAATTTTCATCATCAGTTTGATTTGTCTGGCTAATATTTCAACCCCTCCTAGTCCTGTGATGGTAATAGGCGTTCCATGCTTAAATTTGTCAGGGTTTCCATATATACGGGAGGCCTCTGCCCCAGTATCTGTCAATGCCCTAGTTACAGCATTTGATCCATTCTTCCAATGTATAGTCAGATTAATATGGGGTCTATTGTCCTGTCTGTGTGTTTCTTTAATCTGAGCTGGGGCTCAGCCTATTTCCTGGTTTCCCTGAAGGTGTGACTCACTTGGATACAAGGGTTCAATATCTATAGGATTTGTAGGGGCAGTTCTTACTTCTGTATTATGTCTGCTATTAAGCCCCTTATCTTGGTACATTTTGTGTAGCTCATTAGTTGGAATACCATCTATTCTTCCAAAATCTACCCCTGCTCTCAATAGAGCAGTAAACATTTCTTTTCTTGTCCCTCTATTCTGAGGTTGAATCTGATGGCTAGTCACTTTTCTCTCGAGGAAATTTATCTTTTCCTCAGTCTCCTAAGTCACTTAACTGTGAAATCTTACCTAGCACCTCTAAAAGAGAGTGCTCTATCTCCCCAGTTGTTTCAACAATTCAGCTACCAGCTGCTGTGGGGGTGAAAAACCAACAGGAGCCCAACAACAAGAATGCTGCAAGCCCAGATTCTTTTGATCTGCTTTACTAAGGAAAGCAATGTTAAGGGGTTAACAATCTTACTTTAATCTAGCATACAAATACTATTCACTTAGTTCTGGGGAAAAAGCCAGCACCCTGAACTTCAGAGCAAATGCAAACAAATTATAAACATCAACAGACAGACCTTGTCTGATTCAAATCTCAATGCATAGTTACCAGACTATAACAAAGTCCAGACATCCAGGTTTTCAAGCTGAAGGGCTCTTAACTACAGCTGCCCAGAGTGTCCACATCAGCACACCACCAAGAATGAGAGCCATTCACAAATAGCTTTGTTCTCTCTTTTTATACACTCTTTAGCCATCATCAAACATCATCTGAGTGACCAGAACTTAGGCTTCTGCTATTGGCTCTGGTCTTAGCAACTCCCCTTAGGATCATGAGGGCTTCATGCCCACATAGACTTAGCACCTTAGCACATAATAGATAGGGGTTTGGGCCTGGGGTTTAGCACCTAATAAGACTCAATCAAAGACACCCAACTTAATTGATATTACACCAATCAGCAGAGACAGAATTAGGTTTTTGCAAGCAGAAGGAGCTGTCTTAACTATCAAATTTCTATGAGAGACTCCCAAGGGAGTATTATGGTATGCATCTGGGTTTCCCAACATAATAGCAGTCTTCATTACCTCCTCCTTTAACTTTTGCATACAGTCCCTAACTGAATATCAGGGCCTATCTGCGCTGGGCCACATAGAATCAGTGGGATACTGTCAGTTACATCCTTTTGCTGCTAAAGCTAACAGACTAATCATCCTGTTACCCCCTTGCAGATGATAATCCCTAAAAGCTTGCTGTACAAAAGGATTCTGACTAATGCTTATAAATTTCATACAGTCCACACTATTCACAGATACTCCTGCAGCCCCCTTACCACTGATTCTCACAATGCAAGATATTAATGATTCCCCCATTCCTTGGGTAACCCTACTCAAGATAGCTGTGATTTCCTGCTATGTAAAATCTTCAAACACCTGTCTGAACACTGTATTATCTCCTTGGGTGTCTTGCCTCCTTTGCAGTATGGGGCATACTTCTGTCTGAGGAGCTTAGTCCAGTATTGTATCATTTTCTGGCTCAGGAGCATCATGACACAAAATATCATTTTGTGCCTCTGCTCCTAATATTGGATCATTCTCTCCTCTCTTCTCCTGTCACCATGGCAACAAGAATGGAAGTTAGACTCGACCTGGGCTAATTTCAAATGTGCTTTTGACCTCCTTGGCTTCCTCTTTCTTCTAGCCAAATTAACAGCAAAATCAGTCAATTCATGAACAAAAATATGTTCTTCTGCCACCTGAGATTCCCCATCTTGCTGTGGTATAGAAATATTCTCATTCAGGCTAGCTAATTCTCTTTCCATCTGAGTTTTCTCTTTTAACAATCTGTCCATTCTTTCATATACCAAATGGTAAGCCGATAGCAATATCCAGCCTTGCTGAGAGAGTCCTGTTGGCAATTCTCTCCTTAGCTTAACTTTAATTTCTTGCAAACATCTTTCCAAATCTCCAGGTTCTCCCCTCTGTAGCCTCTGTTTCCAGTCTTCATAGAACCCTGCTCCAATCGACTATTCCTTTGCTAGGGAGGAATAAGGTACATCATCCCCTCCTGGGATAGCCATTTAGTCCCCTAAAGCCCTTTTACCTCTAAATAGAGATTTTATACCTTGCGATCCCATCCTCCTAGTCACCAAAAGTATTAGCAAGGCAATAATCACAATATAGATGATAATTGTAAATATGCCTATGTAATTCTGTATCACAAAATATAAGAGAATCTCCATATTTAGAAGGTAAAAGAAGTAAACCATTTATTCAGATACCAGAGAACCAATAAGTCCAATCTGTCATAGCAATAAAGAAATTAATACATAACACCACAGCAAGGACCCAAGTGATCCCCAAACCTTCCCTTTCCCTGCTGAGGCCTCGCCACCAACAATCACTCACAGCACAGCCAGCACATGCCCTCAGCTCTAACCACCCTGAGAATTTTTTCCTCCATCATTCCAGTTCCTCTCGTTAAGTAAGCTCCTCCCAGCACATGTGACTAAGGTTTCCTGTGACATAAGCAGGTCATGTGGGCCTATTAATGGGTGGGAAAGATCTTCAAATTTAAATTACCTTCATAGATGTTTCACATTCTCTTCTATTTTTTCATTGTTTATATTTTGTTTTTTTATTTCTTGATCTTTTATAACTTCACTGGCTTCACCTTGCCAAATTCTGATTTTCAAAGAGTAGTTTTCTTCCTTGAGATTCTGGATCTCCTTTTCTAATGGGTTAGCTTTCTTTTCATAACCTTGTTTTTCTTGGATTGTTCTTTTTTTTCTCAGTCTCTCTTATTTGACTTGTAAAGTCTTTTTAGAGTTCCTCTATGAATTCTTTTTGAGCAGGTGACCATTTGACATTACTCTTTGGGATATAAGAAGGTTTCTTTGTTTCTCTTCTGAACATGAACCCCAGTCTTGTCTGTCTCCATAGTAACTCTTTATGGTTGGATTCCTTCTCCTTTGCCTGTGCATTTAAAAAAATTTTTAGTAGCTTAGTTTTTAAAGTCATCTCTAGTCTTTCTGGCTGCTTGCAGTATTTTCTCCTTAACCTGGAAACCCTGGAATTTGGTGACAATATTCCTAGGAGTTTTCTTTTCGGGATCTTTTTCAAGAGGGGGGGTTGAAAACTAAAATATTAAATAAAAATGATAAAATTCTAAAAAAAAAAATAAAAAAAATAAAATAGGAAGTTATCAAGGGCTGCCTGGGGCGAGCTCCTCACAAAACCTCCTCTTTTCAGTGTGGCAGCCTCCCCAGTAGTGGCTTCATGTAAATGTCCTAAGGTCTTTTATCTCTCCTCCATCTGGGCCAGTGTCCTGCCATATACTGCTGTCCTTTCAACTGAGTTAGTGCTTTGTATTTTTTGCTAAAGGCCGAGAAATTCCTAGTTATTATGCTAACAATACTCCAGCTATTTTAAAAGAAGAGTAGATGTGGCCCTACCTATGTCCAACAGTAAAACAAGCAACTAGAAAAAAGATAGAACCCTTGCAAAAGGGAGGTAGGTAGATAATTAAATGTTGAATCCAAAGCAATCAAAAAACTCCAGGCTGCTATGTATCATTTAGAGATACATGCCTGGAGTTTGAGTCAGGACTGAAGACAAATATTTTAAAATTGTTATCATAGTTAATTTTTTATGTTACCAATATTAGAGTAATAAATCCAATAACTCTCAGAATTGATGAGGAACTAGGAAGATGCTTACTTTCCTTGTTAGTCCAGTGTGTTTGGGGTCAGGAAAGACAGAGCACCCAGTCTAGGCCACCCAATAGCCAGAAATTCAGTAAGTTTTGATTTGCAATGAACTGATACAGCTAGGTGGCATAGTGTATAAGGAAGTAGACTTGGAATCAGGAAGACCTGAGGTCAAATTAGGCCTTAAACACTTATGATGTATGACCCTGGGCCACATTATTTATCTTCTGCCTGTAACGGTTTTTTTAATCTATAAAATTATGATTATAATAGCACCTACTTCCTGGGGTTGTTATGAGGATAAAATACATTAATATTTGAAAAGTACTTGGCGAACTCTAAAGTTTTATGAAAATGTTAGTTGTTGTTATCATTATTATTAAGTTTGGAGGGAGCTGAGTTGCTATGAGTGCAAGGAAGTTGAGTGCAAGAGAAAGAGAAGTAGAATGAAGGGGAGTTCATTAATACTAAAATGCATGTTTCAGGGGACGGTATTCAGAAGGCCAGCAGTGGAGGATAGGCGGTGGGGTTGCATTGGATGGAGATGAGAAGTAAGGTTATTATAGAAGGGCAAGAGGTATTTTTTTTCATCAAAGCTGATGACTCCCAACTTTTAGTCTGTCCCCACTCCAATCCATCCTTTTTCCATGCCATTGCTTGATTAATTTTCCTGAGGCTCCATCAGCCATGTTATTCCTCTGCTGAAAATCTTTCAATGGCTTCCTGAAACCTAACTAATACAATGTCAGCTACTTATCCAGGAATCCAGTGATTTAGCATCATTCTACCTTCCAGTCTTACTTTCTACTTCCTTCTTTCCATATATTCAACATTCCAGCCCAAACCAAGCTGCTCACATATTTGAACTGATAATTCATGTCAATTTTTGCTATAAAGGCAAAAAACCTATAACTGAGCATCAGAAATATCTCTAAACTTGCCATAGTGGATAGAGCACTAGGCCTGGAATTAGGAAGGCCTGAGTTCAAATCTGCTTTCTTTTCTAGCTATGTGACTGTCAGCAAGTCACTTGACCTGTTGGTCTGAATTGTGAAATGAGGATGGCACCTGCAATATATGGCTGTGAGAATTGGACTACAAGGACAGCTGAGTGCTACAGAACTGACACTTTCAAATTGTGGTACTAGAGAAGACTTTTGAGAATCCATGGGACAGCTAGGAAATCAAATCAGTCAATACTTAAAGAAATTAATTCAAGCTATTCTTTGGAAGGCACTTACCTCTCAGGTTTATTGTAAGAATCAAAGGAAATAATATTTGTAAAATGCTTAATATGGTGCCTTTCACATGAGGTTGGTTTTCAGGTGTGTCCCACTCTTCATGACAAAGATGGCAAAGATATTGGAGTGGTTTATCATTTCCTTCTTCAGTTCATTTTACAGATAAGGAAACTGAGGCAAACGTGGTTAAGTGGATTGCCTGGGGTCACACAGCTAGTAAGTGTCTGAGACTAGATTTGGACTTAGGAAGATGAGTTTTCCTGACTCCAGGCCTGGCACTCTAGCCACTGTGCCACCCGACTAGCACATAGTAGGCCCTAGTAAATTCTTGTCAATACACAATGTCAAGAATAATTAAGGTTACTGAATCAAGTCAAAAAGCATTTATCAAACACTTACTATGTCTATTATATCTTTGTCAAGAAAACCACCAAATGGGGTCATGGGGGGTTGGACATGACTGAAATGACTGAACGATAACATGTGCGAGGCACTATTGTAAGCATGGGGCATATAAAGAAAGACAAAAACCCATCAATCATATTAAGGCTGAATCAAGCACTAATTGTTGGCCAAGAATTGGCAAATCTATTAAAAAGGACAAGAAGCATTGTGTGGTAGATAGATTCTGAGCTGAAGCCAGGGTGATTTTCATTCAAGGCCTACTTCTAAATACAGACTTTGTGACCCTGAGTAAGTTAGTTTACCTCTCAGGACTCTAAGCAACTATAAGTTGCAGAGGAAGCACTTTAATAGAGAGAGTCTCCTTATCTAGGGGGTTCCCCATGCCAATAAAATTACAGATCCAGTTCCTATCCCTATCCTATCCCCTACTTCTAAAAAATGATTGCAACTGCTACACTAGCTAAAAGCTTGTCCTAGCTTCTCTCCTTGCTCGATCCACTCAGTCAATAGATATTTATTGAATACTTACTCATAGGTATGAGTAGAAATGTGCCAAGCATGCCCATGTCCACTCTATTGTTCCCATAGTCCTATGATGATAGGGTGACTATTCGGCATCTAGAGCCCTCCATGGTAGTGGGCAGCTTTCTTCTGTTACTTCAGCTGCCACCTGCTCCTATCGGTCTTTTTCTTGGCTTCCTGCTAACTTCTCTTCTGTTTGTTGTCACTGTTGTTGTTTGTTTTTGCTTGTGGAAGAATCTCGTGCCTTTTGGAATTTGTCGGGTTGTCCGCCTGTCTGCTGGCCTTCTTCCTATCCCTACAAATCCACCACCACTCCCTCCTGGATACTGGAGCTAGAGTAGGAAAACATTTGTCGTTGTTCAGTCATTCAGTTGTGTCTAATTCTTTAAGACCCCGTGGACCACAGCATGCCAGGTCCTTCTATGTCCCACTGCCATTTTCATTGTTTCTATGGTACTAACTATCCCTCTCCTCCTCTGCTGTCCCCTTTTCCTTTTGCCTTCACTTCCCCAACATTAGGGTCTCTTTCAATGAGTCCCGTCTTCTCATTACGTGGCCAGAATATTTAAGCTTCAGCTTCAGAATTTGATCTTCCAGTGAATAGTCTGCATTAATTTCTTAAGTATTGACTGATTGGATCTCCTCGCTATCCTAGGGACTCTCAAAAGTCTTTTCCAGTACCACAATTTGAGATCACTTCTGCAGCAATCAGCTTTCCTTATAGTCCAACTCTCACAGCCATGTATCACTACTGGTAAAACCATAGCTTGGACTATACAGAGCTTTGTTGGTGAGGTGATGCCTCTGCTTTCTTAGTGTGTTGAAAAAGGGAAGGGGAGGGAAGGTCCCTGGTTGGCCAGGGATCAGATCGAGAATTCCAAAGATATTAAGCTGGCCTGGACACCTTCCTTAAATGGAAGTTGCTCTCTTCTCCACCCTCTAATCAGAGGCACTCCAGGGGCAAAGGATATTGATGAAGTATAAGTTCAAGGGTTGATGTGATATTGCAGGATGAAAAAGTTTCTGAGGGCATGATGAAGAAGTCTAAAGATGTCTATCTCCCACATCCCCTCATGGCAGGAATCAGTCTTGGAGAAGGATAGGTGGAAGACATTCTAGATATATCTATTTATGGCTCCCCAAGAGCCACAGATACATATAGCCTATGTGGACACTACATTTTCCCACTACAAATAAAATTCCCTGAATGCATACCTTAATGAAACATGTTGGGCACCTTTACATAGAAGTGAAGTCTATTTTGCATTTTTTATCTTATTCATTGGTGACTAAGGCAAAAACAAACAATGAAAACATCACCTAATGGGAAAATATCTGTGATTTCTTGTACAAGGCAATGTTTGTAATTTCTAGTGTAACAGATTCAGAATAACCCCAAACCACTTAAGATGGAGAGACCCATGTGGGAGACACTTAGGACCTTCTCCTAGGAAACAGGACTCATGTATGTTTTGACATTTTGTATGATCTACTACGTGTTTGGGAACAGCCTCTTTTAATTTTCTTTGTAGCCAGAACTGCCTGAGGCAAAGTCTCTCTTTCTTTCCAGTGGCATCCAGGGATGAAGATCTCATTCAGCTACAACAAGGTCACCATGTGGTAAGCAAGTGGAAGAGGATTGGATGCACCTTCCCCTTAGGCCCTGTGGCTCTGAGAAATGGATAGAATTTCAGTCCTTTTCATTTGTCCTATTCATTTCTAGGTGTGAGGAATGGAGTCCTGACTGGGAAGCTCCAGCCATGGGTACCTTGGAGCTGTGGCTTCCAGGCTGGTTGTTGTTGCTAGCCCAGCAGGGCTATGAGAAGCCAAGGTGATAGGACTCTAACCTGGGTGGGGGGGATGGTGGTGGGACATCAGATTTGGAACTTGAGGGACTAATGATACTTAGTAATGAATTAAACTGGGAACCTAATCCCCCTATTAGAGATCAAGATATAGGGGGGAATTATGCACCCTAGGTAATAAGGGAGTTATTTGAATGTTTGTTCTTTCTATACCACTTAAGAAAAAATTTCTTTGCAAAATGTGATATGATTGTTTAGTGGTTAAATCCTCCAAATTGAGGGGAATATGTTTAATGGGACCTTGAGCCAATGACAGATATGAGAGACCCCCTGACACCCCAAGAGAATCCTCAGGGAAGATTTAAACTTAACATACCTACCTAGCACTCACACAGTGGAAAACAGAGAATTACTGTTACATTAGAGAAGAGTATTAATAAATTAATTCTCCTTGGTTTTCTGGGAAATGTTATATGTTTGAGTGAATGAAAACTCGGGGCCACTGTAATACTGTTTACATTAACTTACAGAGCTTTATATAAATTCACCTCCTTTTATTAGTTGTAGCCTAACTTTTTGCAGAGCAGGTATGGGATATCATTCTTTTACGTTCAAGACACAGATAGATATGGATGATTTCCAGCACATTCCCTCATGTTATCCAGGTTAATGTAGCATTAGAAAGAGAAATGGTATGTTTCAGATTGCCACCAGTCTTGAAGTAAAATGGTCCTGTGATAACCTGTTTGAATTAGTGAGTAGCATCTGTGCAAGGAATGAAAATTGCCCACTGCAGTAGTCCATGGTCTGTAATTTTCAGTCATTCAAACGTATAACACTGCCCAGAAACCCAGGGAGGACTAATCTAACATTTTAAAGGTTAAGCTATATATTCAAACTAAGAGTAATTTGATTTTTTTTCCATTGAAAAATGTACATTGTAAGAATGAATGATTGAATGATCCTGAAAAAGCACTTATTAATTGCTTATTATTATTCTAGATACTTATAAATTCAAACTCAAAAAATTAAGACTGAGAAAGTCTTCTAGGGGCACCAAAACCACTTGGCAATTTCTTATATAAAGATGTTCACAAATTGATGAAAGATATCATTCCAACTTTCTCTTTGACTCAAAGAAAGTACTTTGTTCTCACTAAAATTACCCGATAGCTGATATGTTCCATACTTTCATTTCTTCTTTCCCAGATGTATGGACAGATGGTGACAAATGTTAATGGAAGTCATTTTCAGCTATTAACATAACATGTTTATAAAAATGCTATAATTTTCACCACTTCTCTTCATAAAACCTTTCTTCAGTGAGCTGAAAAATCCTTATAGATGGCCATGGCTTAAACATTGGAAACAGATTGTGAAATGAAGCCTCATCAAATGCCCACTAGAACGTTGAGAGAAAGGGCAATCATTGCTTGATTCACTTAGTATTTGTCATTTTAACTACACTCATTTCCCGAGATTAACAATCATTCCTCTGGCTGGCAAGGTGAGAAAACCTGGCATCCTTGAGGGGAAAAAACTTATTACACTCAAGAAGAATGCTGACTCCTCCTCAGAGGATACAAATTGAGAAGTGAAAACAATTGTCAGGGAGCTGTTAATGAACTTAACAACTTAAATGGAAGCATGGAAGCTGGAGCAGGCAACGTCTGGAGATTTATCTCCTCACTAGGTAACTTTCTTTTAGGCTAGGTAGAAGGGGTACCACAGGGGGCTTTCTCCTTGCTATTAAGTTTTAAGAAGCTCCTATCACCACACATTGAATCCATTTCTTTCAGCCTGCACTTCTTTCACTACCAAATGATTTTCCTGGATTCCTCTCACCCAGATCTCTTACAGAATTGGACAAAGGTTTCCACCTTCTCCTCTACCCTCTTGCTTTTTAATACAACCATGGAACCATTCTTTAAGTTTTCTAATACTGTGGTGTAGTGAAAGAACAATACATTTGGAAACACTTCTGATTCCTATTATTTGACTTTGTGCAAGTTATAAAACTTCTCTGGGCCTACGTATAAGTAACCTGGTGTCAGACTTGACTCAAAAGTCAATCCCTCTTTAGTGCAGGTTTGATGTTGGGGCAAAGTAAGGCATTCACAACTCATTGGACAGTTAACCAACGGAGGTTTACTTTGCCATAACATGCCAAAGATGTTTAATAAAGATATAGAGGTACTTAGCTTTGCTGGACAAGGCCCACTTCCTCTCCATGTGGAGATAAGCCTGGTCATCAGGGCAGGATATGGTGAAAGACATGTTGACTTGTGTGGTCCATTCAGAAGTCCATTAAATTGTAGGGGCCCTGACTCCATTTACCTGGGATTTTTTATGCCCTTCCTTAGCTGACCAGGAAGGTGAATCAGGGAAGCAATAGCCACTCAGGTCCCCAGAATAGTCTTAATCTCTTTTTTAGGGGAAGCTAATCCATGTTGCAGGAGGAAGGGAACAGGGTCCTGGGCTACCACATTGTGGTTGGGGGGAAAGAAGCTGTGCCAAGGAAATGAGGGTCAATGAGGTCCTGGGATTTCTTTGTATATTTTTAGAGAAAGATAATCCATATCACAGAAGAGAAGGAGGAGGGGATGAGCCTAACTCATGTTGTGGAGAAACACTGGTAGATATTAATTGGGGTTCAAGTCTGAATCATTTGCATCAGACTTTCTTCTTTGGTGGAGAGAATGACACAAGAGCGTGGAAGAACAGAGATTTTCTTCTTTCCTGTTTTGAGAGAAAACATGCATGTTCCATACTGTTGGGGGAGGGAGTGGACTTGGAGAGAAAGAGAACAGACTTTGAATGTCAGATTTGTAGGGGAAATGTGGTGCTTTGACCTATCTCTGATTTCTATCTTGCCACCCTAGAGACTTCAGGGAATTTCCTCTTAGGTGAGATTGGGACCTAAATTAGAAACTAAACCAGCCATAGGAACCAGGATGCAAAGACCTCTTTTCTGAAACATCTGCAAAAAATGACTAGAAGCAGAAGCTGAAGGATTATAATGAATGGGTTTGCTTACAATTTATCCAATGCCCTGAGATATCTCCCCTCTCCTTGCTCTGCTTTCCATTCTCTCTCCTGGCTAGCACTTTCTCAGAGATATTAGCCCCTCGTCAATTGGAACCACCCTTATGAATCAAAGTTTAATAATTCCTAAATTTCTCTACGTGTTCTCTTGCTCTCCACAAAGCTTTTATCCATGTGTGAGGCAGAAATATTAGCTGGTAACACTTTCCCCCATTGCTCCTGTATGGTCAGGGTCCACTATCCTTTGATCCATTGCAGGTAGAAAAGTATATAAAAGGGAGAATGTTAAATATAAGACTGAGAGGAACGTTCTCTATGATTCTGAAGACAAAGAGATTCCCTTGAGTAAAGAAAATGGAGGTATGGCCAAAGGGAAGAGTCTGCATTATTGTTTCATCTAGTCAAGTAATATTTGGTTGTTGGTACATATATCCACTTACCAAATTCACATCAATAAAATATTTCCAACGATTCTGTCCCCACAAGGGGGGCCCTTTCGTGGTCTTGCTATTGAGCCTCTTTGTGCCCAGGCACTCAGTGAAACCCATAGTAACAGCTCACTGAGAGGGCTGCCCAGATCCCCTCCCTCAAGGACTCAAAACAGATGAATTGAACTCCATGAGAAATAACAGGAGATGCTGCACTCATAGAGGGGGTGTAGCATCCATAAATGATCCATAAACCAAGTGCCAGAGTATTGTGGAGTATCTATATCTTTACCATAAGGCAACCAGGTGGTCAGAGCTGTGGTAGGGAAAGGACCTTACTGGAACTATAACCCTCGAGAAGGGCAGTGACCTTTTCTGGAGATTCCTGTACCATTGGTCCCAGGTTTAGCACATTCCTGTGCCCTCCAATCCTACTAAATTTTTTAGAACTTTCTGTGACAACAAATAAGAAGCTTATCCTATGAAGATAGATCTTCCAATTAGTTAACCAGAAAGAAACAAAGTTTAAATAAGGCATAGACCCATCTACAATATGAAATATTTTCTTTTAGTTTTTTTCTTTTAAATTTCATTCATTTTAATTTTTTCAATTAGCAAATATTTATATTCTCTTCCTCTCATCCTTCCAATTAAAGAAAAAAGAAAAACATACCCTTGTAACAAATGTTCAAAGTCAAGGAAAACAAATTTCCACATTTGCTGTATCTAAAAATATATGTTCTTTTGTACATTTTGAGTTGACCTCTTTGTCAAGAAGTGAATGGCACACATCATTGTCAGTACCCTGTATTCATGTTTGGCCATGGCACTCGGAGTTTTTAAGCCTTTCAAAGTTGTTTATCTTTACAGTATTTCTGTTATTATATTTTTTTCTCCTGTTCCTGTCACTTGACGTTAGTTCATAGAAGTCTTCCCAGGTTTTTGTGAAACATGTTCCTTTTCATCATTTCTTATAACAACAACAAACAACAATAATGATTAATCACAATTACATTCGTATAGTGCTTTAAGGTTTGTAAAAGGGTTTACATATTTTTCTCATCTTATCCTTATGACAACCCTGGGATGTAAGTGCTATTATTATTCCTGTTTCACAGGTGAGGAAACTAAGGCAGATAAAAGTTAAGTGATACAATGAAAAAATAACATTTTGTTAGTTCCTGGAGGAAAGATCATTACAGACTGTTAGTGGGAAATCAGAGAAGGCTTCAAGGAGTAGGGGACATCCAACATGGGCTTTCAAGGACAGGTAGAATTTCTACAGACAAGGAGAGAAACAGTAGACCTAAAATTAGGGGTTCTCTTGGTCAGTGTTTTCATTTCATTTTTAAAAATGTAATTGGGAAATAGTTAATGAAATAAATGAAAACATTTAAAAACTATTCTCTATGTCAACCTGCTCTTCCCCTCAAACCTCCCAATAGGGATATTATACAGGCTCCACCAGCAAGGGAGCTGCTTCTTGAGAAAATATTTTCATTTTAAAGATGAGAAAACTGAGGCAGACAGAAGTTAAGTGACCCACTCAAAGTTGCATAGTTAGTGAGTGGCAGAACCAAGATTCTAACTTGGGACATATGACTTGAAGTTCATCACTCTTCCTATTGCATTATGCTGACTCTCAATACATTATAAATACATAGTGAATAGTTTGAGTGAAGATATAGAGACTGAAAGCATTAATTATGTACAGGAAATGCTGAGCATAGTTTGTGATGGGACAAGTTCCATATAATGTTGGAAAGATAGGGGGAGATCCAGATATATTGGCCTTGAATGTCCTCATAGGAACGCTGAATTTTATTTGCAAGGCATTAGGAAGGCAGAGGAGCAATCAGATCATATTTGTACCTCAGGAAGATTATTCTGGTAAAAGTATGAAAAATAGATTAGAGTTGGGGAGAATGAAGGTTAGAAAATGGTTAAGAGAATATTTCAGTGGTATAAGGAAAAGGTGATAATTAGTGCATATACCAAAGTATTGTCAGTGGGAATAGAGAAGACAGTGTCTGGCATATAGGAGGGGTTTAATAAATGTTTATGGATTAATTGATTGGAGAACTTAAAAAAAACTCAACATTTTTTATTGGGAAGGATACCTGTAATTTCATTTGCTTTGTGGATCCGCATTTGTGATTTCTACTGTGGAGCAGATCAATGAATTTTCTTTAATTTATAATTTTTATAGAATCGCTCGAGGACACTGAGAACTTAATGATTTGCACATAGTCACAAAGCTAGACGCCTCAGAGGCATGACTTCAGCTTTCTGTCTTTCTGGCTCTGACTGGCCCTTCATCCACTATGCTATGCTGCCATCTTATGGAGATGTCATTATAAAATCAATAGAACTTGGTAACTGAATAGATTAAAAAAAAAAAAGTAAAGTGGGGGGGCAAGTCAAAGAGAACCTCATTTCTGAATAAGGGAGACTGGATGAAGGGTGGTAGTCAGGAGGAGCTTCCCACCAAAGCAAAAGGTAAATACTAGTTGGATTAGTAGAACACATTCTCCATTTTTGTCTTATGTTACTGGTGGGCTACAGAGGCAAGAACAATAAGTATGGCTAGGATGATGCAAGCTATCACCATTATTCAACAATATACAACTTTTCCTTCTGGCAATTCGAATGATTACATTTTTAAAAATCCAGATAAGACATTGAATGTTGTTTTGATAAATAATTACATGTGATTAGATAAGAAACCTTCACATCATTCCCTTGTGATGAGGCATGTAACCAGGGGTGCTGTGGGGATGAAACGAGATAATGATATAAAACACTTTGTGAGCAATAAAGTACTATATAAGTGCCAGTTATTATTATTAAGCTTCCAGTCTGTTGATGACTTCATTCCTTGAGCATTCTATTGCATTCCTGCTGAACCCAAGCAGTGTTATTAGAGCATTACAGGGGTCTGCTGGTAAAAATTTAACTGTCCTGTCTGGGGGGAAAATATGCATCTACTCTAAGTTTAATCTGTATTGTTAATACCTTCTTAAATCTAGAAATCCACAAAACAATCAATTGTCGATTTCTGGGGTATCAGTACTCACACTGAAAATTTAGCAATCAGCTTTCACGAGCTGCTTAAAGCTGGTTCTAATATTCCCCTGCATGTAACAAATGCACTTTAGGAGAATCACTGCTACCTTCACATAAATGCATATACATTAACCTTAAAGCCATACCTTCTAGGTCCTTGGGTGCAGCCTTTTGACTAAGTCCAAGTTTTACAAAACAAATCCTTTTATTAAGGGGATTTGTTCTGTGAAGTTTGGATTCAATTGAAGCACCACACTTGAAGACCTAGAGGGCCACATGTGGCCTCAAGGTCACAGGTTCCCCACCCCTGGCATCTAGACTATAAGCCATATTTGTTTTATATAGGCTAGGTTGGTTTCCTTTTAAAGGGGCAAGGAATCTGTCCTTAGGATTTGTATGGTTTGGAGGACTAAGGCTTGAATCAATGGCATAGCTCCTTTGTCATATGAGACCTAAAGACCTCAGCTTATGGGAAATTGGTTCTTGAAGTTTGTTCTATAGATTGTCTTTCTAAACCAACTTGGCAGACCTAGTGAATGAAGTAGCATCCATTCACCACTAGCAGCAGAGATGTGGTGGGAGTTGTATCTGTTTTTAGGGAATCATATCCTTTCAATCACATTGTAGATAAAGTTATTTTTGTTGAATTTTATGATCCAAGAATGTTTCAATGCATTCCACTTGTTGTCTTGAATCTGTGGACTGGGTTGAACTAGGCCTGACCCAGAACAAAATATCTTAACTATCCTTGGTGTTAACTTCCCTCTCTTAAACTTGCAACTCCATCATGGTAATTTCTTACTCTTAAATATTTCTTTGCTTTCTCCATGTATAATAGGAAACTGGCCAAGGTGGGTCAACTGTTCAGAGTCCCTTGTTATGCAAAAGAAGTCTGGAAAACAACATGCCAAAGGGGAATTAAAGTTCCTTGGAATCTGAAAAGATAGATTGGGACCAGATTGTTTACAGTTTTAAAAGCTAAACAGAGGAATTGATAGAAAGTCAGTAGAGGAGATTAAGTAGGAGAATGACAAGATTATAATTTAAGGAAAACTACTTGAACATTAGTGTGCAGGATGATTTGTCTGGAGTGTTGAAAGACTAGAGGCAGAGAGACCAATAGGGAGAGTATAGGAATAATCTATGTGATAAATGAAGAGGGCCTTAACTAAGGTGATTATGTGAATGAAAAGAAGCAGTTTAAGGTAGGAGATACTATGGATGTAGAAATAGTATGATATGGCAACCAATTAGATATTTGGGGTGGTAAAGTGAGAGGAGTTGGGGATAACACCAAAGGATAATTGGACATATGTAATGTAATTTATATGTATTTTGAGCATAATTCCATAATTTCTTTACATGGGGTCCATCCAGTATGTTGGAGACATTCCGTGTTTTAACTTGACAAAAGGATTATAATGGTAGAACATTTGGGCTACTTATCTGCTATTCCTTACCCTTGAGCCATATATGACCTATTTCCCCCTATTATATATTTTCCTTATAATATTTTTGAATTCTGTTCTTGAAGTTCCTTATTTCTTATATATTATAGCCTGCTCATACCTATAATCTATTTCTCATTTGCTCTTTGTGTGACTTGCATTTGAGATCTTTTGAGACTGTTGTGTTAAATATCTCATAGCAATATATAAACAGTGGTAAGTGGTAAAATAATAGGATTTTAAAAGGCAGGCCTTTGTTTGTGGGAGAAGTTTAGTTTCATTAAAGGAACTTTGCAGTTTACTGAAGGCAATTCAAATTACTCTCCTCCTCTTGTTTACTTCTAGGCTCAACTCATCCACTATTTTGCCTATGCCAGTTAGATATAGCTCTATAGGCTGTCCATCCAACTACATGTCATACACTTGGCAATAAACCTTCTTTAGCTACTTGGTTTTTCTATGTGGGTGGTCAGGACAAACTCTTTTGAATGTTTATAGGGCTAGAAGACATCATCATCCACAGTGAATTAGTTTTCAAGTAATGCCCTGCACTGAATGTCTTCCATCACAATAGTGATCACCTTGGTAATGCTCATGATCAGAGAGTCATTGAAGAAATTTATCTTTGCTGTTACATATTTCAAGAATCACAAATGATTTTGATTTATGAATGAAAGATATCTTTTTGGAAGAAAGCCCTCAACTCAATCATTTTTTTTTTAAATCAACAAACAATAAGCATAGTGGGATCCTTTATTTTCTCTATCTTTGAGTTAAATATATAAAGGTAAAACTGCACTTGAGTATGAGATATCACTTATGAAACCTTGTCTGTGCCCTACTAATAAAGTCTTCAAGGGCGCCCTTGATATCTGTGGATGGTTTATATAAGATGGGGAAGTAGGCATATCAGTATGTTGTTCATGTTTTATTGGTTGCCCTTTTTGTTATTCAAAGGTCTAAAATATCATTTACATATATGATATCCTTCATATATTGCAAATCCATCCCTCAATATCCTCAGAATTGTATTACCTCTAACACAGGTCTCATCTACCCAATCTAATCCAATAAATATTTTATGAAATATTTCTATGTGCCAGGCACTGTGGTAAGTACTGGGAATACAATTAATAATAACAAAAAAGACAGTCCCTGGTCTCAAGGACCTTACAATCTAATGGAGAGGGAGGAGACGATACACAAAATGAGGAAAGTGGACATCAGGAGGAACCAAGTGAAGGAGTATCTCAGTCCATGGAATTGAAACCAGGCAGAGCAACAGATGCAAAGTGAAGTGAGCCCCTAAAATCCAGTTTCTGTCCTCTACAAAGGAAGGTATTAGAAGGAGTTTGGTACTCCATCTATAGTCAGGAGAGGAGAGGAGGCTAAGGGAGGTGATGTCAGTCAAAGTTAGCAGCAGGTACACTTGATCGAATTCAGATACTTTTCCTTCTTTGTTTTCTTTAATACCATTTCTATGTCAACTATAAAACATCCAGAGCCAAGAAGGCTTTACTTTCTCTCCTTTCTGAGTTACAGAATCAATCAATCAAAACTGTAATACATGCGAACTGTTCCTGGACACCTCTGTTAAGTCAATCAATCAAAAGTATAAATTAGGTGAGGAAAAAGACCATAATCAATTGGGAAGGAGTGAAATGCTTCAAACCATTGGATGAAGTTAGAATATGCTGTTCAGGATATCTATTTGAGTTGATTGAAGAAGATGAGGGATATCTTGGAGATTCTTCAATAAAACAGCAAATTAGTTCAAAATCAGAGGTTCTAATAGCAGTCTAGCATAGTGGTAGAACTGTTCCAGCTAAGCCTTCGAGTGGGAATCACAAGAGGAAACCCTTGGCCAGAGTCTGACTTTGAGTACTTCAAAAGGTCAACACATTTGGACTTCCATCAGCATCATAACTGGTTCCCAGAACACTATATATCTGCTTCTGACTATATATCTGCATCAGGAGACAAAGAAAAATGGCACACTGAGGGTAGACAGCTAAAGGATGCTATAAAAAGCCCAATAGAAAGCCATACCTAAGGGAAACTTCATAAGATCTCCACAAAGAGAGAAGACAGAAAAATTATTCCAATAATCAGGAGCTTTGAGATTACCCCTCTTGCTTCATGTGCTTTTCAAGCCTGAGTTTACTCTCTCCTGGACCCTATATGCACTTGTGTGGAGGTTGTAACAGTAAGGCTATAATAACAATGTAGATGATAATTGTCAAAATGCCTATGTAGTTCTGTATGGCAAAGTATACAAGACTCTCTACATAGAAGGTAGAAGAAGGAAACTATTTATTCAGACACCAGAGAACCATATCCCACAAGCCATTTATTCAGTATATCACAGCAGTAAAACATTCCACACACAATATTACAGCCTGGAGCCTCGCTATCCCAAAACCTCTCCAACCTCCTGCTGGGGTCTTTCCAAAAGCAAACTCACAGTACAGTTAAGTCAGCCTGTTCAGTTCCTACAATCACAAGGGTGGCCATTGGCAGCCATCAGCAGCCATAGCTGCTTTCTCTTCCCCCCCCTCAGCATTTCCTGTGACATAACCTCCTTTTCCTGTCAGGAATCTCCTCCTACGACGTGTCTTAGGCTTCCTGTTACATAAGCAGGTCACATGGCTTATTAATGGGTGGGAAAGATCTTCAAATCTAAATTGCCACTACAGAAGTGTGTCCCAAACTATGAGGGAATGTTTTGGTACCAAGTGTTTGTACAGTGTTATATTGGTAAATATCTGATTCTGAAATTTAATTCACTCTAGTTGGGTAATTATTGTAAATTGATAATTGATAAGGAAGACCAATGAGGTCTCATGAGTGACAGCATCAGGAAAACTCAAATCTTTCAGTGTTACCCTACAACCCTGAAGTGAAAAGATGTGAACCACCTTCTAGGGTTTCAGCTCCTTAATGAAAATAGGAGTTGGGGAAACTAACCACACCAAAAATAAGGCTTATCTTGTCCTTTAAAATAAAATAAATTTCATTTTTGTGATGCCATTTCATGCTTATTATTTTGAATATCTATATCAATTATTTTCTTAAAGTATTCATAATGCAAAGGAATAAGGATTTTATGTATGCCACAAGTCTTTTATCTCTTTCATTCTTTATCCAGGACTATTTTTTCAAACCTTAATACTCATCATCCTCTTCTATTTTTTGTCTTTACTTTGAAGTCACTATATATCAAAATACAAGTTGATTTAATTTGAAGGATTTATTGAGTTCTCCACAGAATTTCTCTGCCACTTTTTTCATTCCATAAGATGCGGTTGTTTTCATGAGTTTTTTATTTCAAATATTTATCATGAACTGAACTTTAAGATGATAAACTGAAATTTAAGATGGCTGAATGCCCATGAAATGATGTTTCCAGTTGACTCAGGCCATCCAATAAAGCCATTCTACTGCCTCTTTTCTTCATCTCCACATAGAGTATCTATAAGTTATCTTCCTACCAAGCTACAGCTTTTTTCTTTTATCTGGTTCAGTGAGAATCTAAAGTTCGTTATAATTAAGTTCCTTTACTAGTAGATCTATTCGTTCATCAATAAGGAAAAGAAAGCTTATAATAAAGATGAATTTAACTGTTTTATATTTGTAATCTCATTTGATCTCCAAGTTAGTGATGTAAGTATTGTGTAAGTATTATTTTACACTTTACAGGTTAGAAAATGGAAGTTTCAGGAAGGCAAAATAAATTACCCCAGGTTATAATCTGGTAAAGTTCAGATCTTCTGTGGCCAAATCGCAGAAGTGGTTTTCCATTATAAACTTGTGGCCTTTTTCACAGTAAATTTACTATAATGCTAGTTTTTAAAGTCTTAAAATCGTGTCAAGAGATCACCCAAGTTAACCTTTTAAATTTATGTTAAAAATTCAATAAGTAGAAAGTTAAAATTACTTTTGAAAATTTATTTTAAATGAAGTAGATTTAATATATTCTAACCCTTTATGATATTTTATATTTCAATAACATTTGCATTTTACTATTAGGGTAGATACTACAAGATAATCAATAGCATTTATTTCCACACTAATGAGATTCTTCAAGAAATATCGAGGAAACATAAATTTGATAAAAGTCTAACCTGAGTTTATAATATAAACACTGTTTTAGAATATAAAGTTCATTTGAACAGATAAGCATAGTGATGACATTGTGCTGAGACTCTATCAAAGGAACCCTCTTAAATGAGATTTATAATCATTCAAAGAAGCTTGGCATAATTTGAGGTTACCACTTTTGCTGCTTGCGTGAATACGTAGGAAATAAATGAAGCCCAGCGAATGAAGAATCCCTACTGTCCAGACAGTTGGGTAGGCATACAAACTTGATATCATCAATAGTATCTTGGAAACTTGATGTCATCAATAGTATCTTGGAAAGAAACTGCATATAGACAATAAACTATGTCCGGTATTGACTAGAGAAATTGACTAGATTTCCTTTGGAAAATTGCTCAGTAATTTAATGACCCCAAACTCTTCCCAGCCAAACTTTGTACTTACTCTCCCAGCCCACATTCATAGTAGTGAGTTGGGTTCCCCAAATGAACTCCATCAGGGTTCTAGAGGTACCTCTGAGGGATTAAGTGTCTGCTTCTAATGGCATTGGCTCAAGCCTCCATTCCAGTGTTTTTTTCCCTATATCATTAACCAGTTACTGTTATTATCTTCTTGATATTATCAATAACAGTAATTAGCACCTCAGTGCTATCTAACCAATTAACACCAATCTTTTTTTATGTAGGGATATTTACTGAGGAGATACAGTAGGAACAGAAGTACAAACCAATGCCCCAAATAGGGGGGCACACTTCCTTACACTACCTCAGTCCCTGGGGATCATAGCATTAGTTACAAAGCAATAACTCCATCAAGTTTCACTTCCAAATCTGTCCTGTCTGATTGACCAAGGTGTTCCAAACTATAGCGCCCCTGCTGTCAGTTCCATTTCACTCCTGGGTTGGATCCTGCGGGTTATTTTTTGGAGCTCTGCTGGAGGCAAACTCTACTATGTACATCTAATTGTTCAAGACTCACAAGGCCAAAGTCATCTTCAATATTCCTTTACCTCTCTCAGCAGCAATGAAACCACGTATTCGGGGCTGCACGACAGCTCCAGATGAGATAGGGCCTGAGGCCCCTTCCTTGCCTAGAGGTTCATAACAGCTCAAACTCTTCAAACAGATCCATTCAGAAAACAGAAAAAGAGAAGTGGTTAACTTGGGCTAGTTAGTCCCGTGCTAGCTTGGCCACCAATCAAAAGTCTTTTTCTTCACCACTTGGTAAAAGATACAAAATACCTCCACATACTCCATGTGAGGGATTGTATTAGACAAAGTCCCCTGTACATGCGCGTAAGGACTAGGCTTTCATTATCCAGTACCTCATTCTAGTAATATAGTCTTCCAGCAATGGTACATTTCTGCGAATCATGAATACTAAAGTCTCCAAAGAATTAACATTACAGGTCACCCAAAAGGCAAGAGGAATGGTATTATGAACACTTTGTAACATTTTTTCTACCAAAAAATTATGATATAAGAGAATAGTATCATCAAAGTGCTGTATGACCAAAAAGGAATATGGATAGTCACAGAAAAACCAAGAATGATGGAGGGACAAACCACAAACTCTATTGGTATCTATGATATCACACAATATTAAGACTTTACACATATTGGTTGGATGGATCTCTATGGAAGATTAACAGGAACACATGAATGTGATTTTTTAGATGAAAAGCTCTGAATGCCGTCACAATTGCTCTAAACCCCTAGTTAAGAAAATTTTCTATAACTCTTAGGAAGGGGTGGGGTTCTCTGCCCAATCTTACATATTTATAATCATACCAATAAATTCAAGGACCGATCTTAATATTTCCCTTCTCTGTCAAAGCTCAATCTTCCTTTGCTTCATGCTTATTCCACCTTCTCAAATCCATATTTTTAGGATCTCTTCTCCTTGATTCTGATATAGCTTCTCCCTTCTGTAGAATTTGCTGAGAGAAGGACTCAGTCTCCCACATTCAGGGAGGTATGTAGGCCTTGCTCACATTCAGTTCCGATTATTTGATTTGATCAAAATGTTTGTACTTAATGAAGTTATCAGTGCCAGACTGGAATGTGTTGGCCCTGCCTTTTTGCTTATACATAGCTCATTATGTTTATGTTGTCTTGTAACAACAATGTTGCTAGCAGCTGCTGTGGAAGTGAGAGACCAACACAAGACCAACAACAAGAGCACACAAAAGGGCGGCTAGCATAGGTTCTTTGATCTGCTTTTCTAAGGAAAACAACTTTAAGGGGTTAACAATCTCAGTTTAATTAAACATACATATATCATTCACTTAGTTCAGGGGGAAAAGTTAGTACCCTGAACTTCAGAGCAAATAGAAACAGAAATTACAAGCATATGTATATAAACAGAGCAAATAACACACAGAGATAAACAGACAGGCCTCAAGCTGTCTGACCAAGGAATTACATATCAGAGAGACAGGCACCAACATCTGGGTTTTCAAAGCCGGGGGGCTCCAGAGGCTACCCAGAGTTTCATCTGGTCAAATCACACTACACTCTTCCTGTGAGTGAGAACCTCAAAACAAAATGCCAACCTCAGATCTTATATACCCTTCTCAGGGTCAGAGGGCATCACAACCATGAGACTCAAACCTATATGAATTAGGCTTTCTTGTTTCTTAAGCAGGTCAAAGACTCTTGATTTAATCAAAGAAACAAAAGACAACAAAAAGTCCACTTTGCTTGCCATTACATTTGAAACACAAAACTCATCAAAGGTACTTGATTACCTCAGCATTCCAAAAGAGTAAAAAAGGGTAAAAAAAAAAAAAGGGTAAAAAAGTCCCACCCTAATTACCATTACATGTCTTCTCCATCAGAATATAAGCTTCTTGAGGACAGGCTCTATTACTGATTTTCTTCATATTCCAAATGTTTAGCAGGTATTTGGCACATAGTAAGCACTTAATAAATTCTGCTGGTCATTAGTTGAATGAATGAATAAGATCACTGATCCATCAAAATGCCAAAGGAACAGTGGAAATACTGAAATAGAAGTCAAGATAATTTTAGTACTAGTCCTACTTACAGTCAGCTATAGGATTTTGGATGAGTCATTAAAACTCTCTGCACTTCATTTATCTATCTGTAAAACAATGAAACAATGAAATGATCTTTAAGGTATTTTCTAGTTCCAACACTGTGATTTTATGTTTTAATGAGATAGGTTCATTATCCCTTCCTATGGTTGATTCTTTGTGCAGTTTCTATGTACCACTCTGTGTATAAGTGGTAATGTGCCCAGTTACCATACACTCAAGAAATTTTATTTATATATTTTCACTTTACCTTAAATACTCTCAGTCAAGAACATTCAAATATATACAGCAAAATAACACAAAGCCAATTGGCTGTGAAACTATGAGTCTCCTTTTTATGCTGCTTTTTAAAAAGCATATGGTAAATTCCACATTACTTTCAAAACTGCCTTGCTTATATGTTCTTTCTGAACTTTCTATTATTGTCTTCTGTGCATTAAAAATATGTTTCAATGCTGCCCTCTTTTTTCTAGTGTCAATATTGTAAATATTCCCCTATACCAACTTTACCCTCAAATGGAAAAACTGGTAGAAAAAAACAAAACAAAACAAAAACAAAACTAAAAACCACACACCAAAAACCCATAACAAATAAGCAAAGTCCAGCGAGGTGAATCTACACAGTGATCATATCCAAAAACGTATGTCTGTTGCTGTACCTTGAGGCCATCCCTTCTCTGCCAGGCTTCATCAAAGATCAAAGATCATCTAAAGACATGATTGGTCATTGCATTGATTAAAAGTTGTTTTTCTTTACAATGTTGTTTTCATGGTTCAAACTTGTTCTCCTAGTTCTGCTCATTTCATTCTGCATCCATTGGTGCACCTAGGATTATTTGCAATTATCTTTTTATTTAAAAAAATTCCTTATAATGCAGTAATCTTCTACACCATTCACATACTACAGTTTGTTTGACTGTTCCTAAATTGATGGGAACTCGCTTAGATTCTAGTCATTTGCTTTTCCTTTTTTCTCTTTTAATACTCCCTACAGGAACGGGACTTCTGTTTTACTTGCCTTCCCAATGTTATCTTCCTTCTTAAGCTATCCCACTCCCCTAGTCCTGTCCTCCTTTGTTTCTCTTTTGAGTTGACTGTATTTCTATACCAAATTGTTTTATGTGTGTGCACATGTGTGAATGCACACGTGGTAAAACCCTACGTCATAAGAGTGAGGTTCATTTGATGGCATTACTTCCCAATCCTTTCTTCATGTTTATATACCTTTCTTTTCATACATCTCTGTTATGAGAAATAATAGCAAATTCCACCCCTTCTTTCTCTTTTCTCCACTAGTATATGCCTATTACGCTACCTTTTCCCCCCTTTCTCTTTGGGGAAGGAAGGACAAGTGAAGTAGACTGTGCATATTTACCTTGACTGAGGTTTGAGCTTTAGATTGCTAGGAACTGCAATTTAAATTTGACTTTACCTTTATTAGCCACTGGATGTCACTACTGCTCACAAAAATATACAGGCGCTGGGGAATACTGTTTATTTGATAAAATATGTGTTATTCTCCATGTCTTTTATAGTTTGTTTTTTCTTCCCCTTCTTCCTTCCATTCCTGCCTTCCTTCTGTTTTCTTTCTTTCTTCCTTCCTTCCTTCCTTTCTTTCTTTCTTTCTTTCTTTCTTTCTTTCTTTCTTTCTTTCTCTCTCTCTCTCTCTCTCTCTCTCTCTCTCTCTTTCTTTCTTTCTTTCTTCCTTCCTTCCTTCCTTCCTTCCTTCCTTCCTTTCTTTCTTTCTTTCTTTCTTCCTTCCTTCCTTCCTTCCTTCCTTCCTCTCTCTCTCTCTCTCTCTCTCTCTCTCTCTCTCTCTCTCTCTCTTTCTCTCTCTCTCTCTTTCTCTCTCTCTCTCTTTCCCCAGAGAGGAGGCTTTCCAAAGTTTACTTCTTCCAGAATCTTTATGGGTGCTGAAGATGACAAAAATAGATGAGCCATTATTAATTCATCAGATCAGTAACATTCAATCAATAAATATTTATTGAGCACAAGGTTTGAGTAAGTTACTTTTCTGAGTGTTGGGGAAATTAGGATAAATATGATATGGTCTCTATTATTATAGAGCTTAAAATCTAGTAGAGGAAGTAAAACATGTGTACAAATAGCCATACCACTAGGTATACTTTGAAAGTGTAGAATAGATGTTCACTATGCTATTAGAGTTTAGAAGCCTCAAATCTGTCTATGAGTTAGGGGGATGTCTATCCCAAGAAGGTGAAAACTTCCCCTTGTGGAATGGGCAGATGAGAACAATTTTTCCAATGGCCATGAAGGCAGCTGACACAGGCACTACGGAGCACTTTGAGCTTGGTTGTACATTGAAGATGCTATTACATCAAAGATGCCAAGGTCATCCACTGCATCCAGGGCCATGGAGTGATGCTGATGACTTTGTGAGACTTTGCCTCACTTAAATCCAATATATGCACAAGTTAAGACATCACCCCCAAAATCATTTGTCCTCTTCGAAAATGAAGGATGAACAACAAAAAGAGTTCAGAGGAAAGAGGAATAGAGCACTTCTATGTGGGGTATCTGGTCTTTGTGAAGCAAAATAGAGATTTAAATAATAGAAATATTAATAGACTACATGATCTTAGAACAAACTTGGAATTTGAATTTGAGACCATTATTAATAATGAAAGGCAGCAAGAGATAATGGATAGAGTGCTAACTTTAGAGTGAAAAAGACTGGGGTTAGAGTCCTGCCTCTGACAAACACTGGAGGTGTGACCCTGGGAGAGTTACTTACTTTTCAGTGCCCCAGGTTATCCTCTAAGACTATAATTTGCAGAAGAGATACCAGTCTGCATCTGATAAAGGGCATTTCCTCACTAGATATTCCCCATGACAATGAAAGCATACCTCTGTATCCAAAACACCTGACATTTATGAAGCTCAGGCCCCACATGTGTAGTGAGGAAGTATTTGTGGCAAGGGTATGTATTTGTGTGGCTCAAAAGGAGGCGGAATAGACATAGGTGTCTTCTCCCCCTACCCTTCATTCCCTGCCAGGAAGGGAAGCAGGAGTTTCAGGCCAGAGGCTGCTCTGCTCTCCTCAGAGAGGGAGGTGGGTACTGGACTAAAAGTATATGTATCTGCTCCCTTAAATATTGCTAGTCTAGGGGACATGATTGGGTTCCAAATTCAGATCTCTGTCATTTGTGGGGAGGGGAAAAGCTCTATATCAAGGGTTTTTTCCCACTAAATACCAGCTCCACAATAAACACACATGGAGCATAACAAAGAAACCCATTTATCCAAATAGATAGCAAAATAGAAAATCAGCGAAGGTGTACATAGGAGAATACATACCAGATGATACAGAGTGAAAGAGCTCTCCCATTGGGAATATGATAGCTTAGCTTAACCAAGAGAGACTATCCTGGATCTCACCCAAGCAAAAACTTACCTAAGTTTCTCTGTAGCTAGCTGAGAATAGGAACATGATGGAGACAAGTAGATCCTCTCATGTCTTCTGAGTGTGTTTCCTGAAGTAACCTGAAGTGAGGTTGCCCTCTTATATCTTTTTTCTTGAAGCTAGAAGCCAGAAATTCTGAAGGACTCAAGGACTGGAGACTCATAAAGAAGACTCAAAGCTTGAATGAATGGACCAAAGGGATTCACCCTGAAGAGTCCCAAAGGGAGAGTGGCTAGGGCTGGAGCTCTCTCAACTCTAACCAACTCCACCCCAACCCTCACACTGAACAGGGGAGTCATCTCCACTAATAAAGATTGAGTGTTCCATACCAATGGGTTTTGGGCCAGGGGTTACATTGCAGGTGTGAAAGGTACTCTACATACATCATCTCTTTTGAGCCTTATCTCATGAGGAAACTACAGTATTACAAGTATTATTCTCATTTTGCAGTGAAAGAAACTGACTCATAAGGATCATAGTATTTCAATTGATAAGGCATTTAGAGATTTAACTTTCTCATTTTGGAAATGAAGCAAGTGAAGCCTAGAGAAGTGAAGAGGATCAAGGTCAAATAATGAGGCAGGAGCAAAACTTAAATTTGAAACTGCGTCCTTTGATTCCAAATCCAGAGTTCACACCTCTCTACTACAAATAGGCTATTAGAATTTTGAAACTGAAATTTACAAAAAAAAGCCTTGTGAAAACTTCTCCTGCAAACAAGACATAATTCAAAGTCAGTAGAAAATATAGTTGTTAAGTACCTTGTGTTCTGGGAAATAAAATTTTGTAATCAAAAAGGATAGACATAGACTGGCGTACTTCCTTTCTGGTTCCATACTCTCATTTTTTTTCTGAGCAAGGCTTTAAATTCCATTTGTGTTGACTACAGGTCTGCATTCTCTAAGGGGTGCCAAGAGAAAGAACAATTTTATTTTTTGTTTAACAGGCAGTCTTACATCTCAGTTGATGCCAAGAAACAAGGTCACACAGGTGATATGGCTAAGTGCCCAGTGCAATCAAAGACCCTGGAGGTAGAGTGAAAATTTTAATTATAAGCCCAATTTTCCTAGTAACTTCTTGACTAAATAGTTTATCAACATATGCACATGTTGCCAAGAGTGATTATAGAATCTCTATGTGAGTAGAGAAAGAAATGAATGTAACCCACCTTTGGGAGCCTAGTCAAAGTTGTGGATACAGAGCAAAAGGTGATGGGAAGGTCATGTCTATTGCTAAGTCATTGTAAGAATTCCTTAAACTCTAGTTAAAAAAATCACACTGGGAGGAGAAGACCATCAAGACAAAAGAGAAACAATAGGTCCCTACCCAAGCACAGCTTAATGGTTATTGTTTGGGTCCTAGATGGCTCAGAGTGAATGCAAATCATAATTGTTCATCTTCATGAGTTCAATCACAGCCTCAGAAAATTACTAGCTGTGTGACCCTGGGCAACTCACTTAACCCTGTTTGCCTTAGTTTCCTCACCTGTAAAATGAACTGGAGAAGTAAATGGCAAAACACCCCAGTAGCTTTGCTAAGAAAACTCCAAATGGGGTCACAAAGAGTTGGACAGGACTAAAATGACTGAACAATGACAACTTGGAACATTCATTTTTTTTTTAAAAAATTATCTTTAGTTTTCAACATTCACTTTTGTAAGATTTTGAGTTCTAAATTTTTTTCTCTCTCTCCCCTCCCCCCTCTGCAAGACAGTGTGCAATCTGATGTAAGATCCACATATCCATTCATATTAAACATATTTTCACATTAGTCATGTTGTAAAGAAGTAGTAGAACCAATGGGAGGAACCATGAGGGAGAAGTAACAAAACAAAACAATACTATTTTATTTTTTCCAATTACATATAAAGATAGCTTTCAACATTCATTTTTATAAGATTTGGAGTGGTAGAGTGAAGATGTAATCCAAGTTCTTCTGAAGCAGTATAGTACAGTGCAAAGAATACTGGATATAGTCAGAGGGTCAGGGTTCAAATCTCAGTTTGCTACTCCCTACTTATGTGACTTTGAGAAAGTTCACTGAACTTCTCTAGGCCTCAGCTTCCTTAACTTCTTTTTTTAAAATTTTGTAACTGTATTTTAATGTAACTGGTTTCCTTTAAATCCCATGTATTTTATTTAATACATTTAAAAACATTACTCTAAGAAAGGCTTCACTGGATTACCAAAGGGAGCCATGAAACAAAAATGATTAAAGAACCCCAGCTTTAAAGTAAGTTTTTGGACTAAATGGCCTCTAAGGTCTCTACTAGCTCTAAATCTACAATTCTATGAATACTTGTTCCTATACTATGCATACAGCTCCACGTAGAGCTGCTTAAGTCCTGAATCTCTGATAATGATATAAGAAATAATATTTATTTTACACATATGTACACCAATATTAACTATTCAAGAAGCAGTGTAGCATCACGAAGAGAATGTTGGTCTTGGAGTTAAGAAGACAAATCCCACCTCTGATGAGCTTGCTTGGCATATGTCTCTGGGCAAGTCATTTAGTAGATAACATGACCAAGTTAAAGCTTTTCGTGCTGTTTTTTTTTTTCTATATTACTCCCTTAAGTATTCAGTTTTCTATGCAACTAATCACTCACTGAGGGCAGATGCCAGGAAGGTATGTGCATGCAATCTAGCGTGGTTGTCAGATTAAGCATATAATATTGATGAAACCTAGAAGGAAAAACTTGGACTATACCAGAGACAAAGGGGGCAGACAATCCAAGGCTATGTCTAAAATATATAGCAACATTTCCATAGAGGGTTTTGAAATATTGAACTCCCTGAAACTTATTGGTGCCGCTTCTATCAATTCTTCATAGTGATGTCAGACTTATGGTGCTGTGGACTGCTGTTCATCCTTTTTTCTTTCAGGAATCCTTGCTCTATCAGGGTCATATTTATCCCCCTCTTTATCCTTGATCTTTCCTCACTTTTCCCCTCTATCTCCTTATACTAACATAAACCTGCCTACTGCCTGATGATTTTGTATCTATCTCCTCATTACCACTGAAATTCATTTTTGTCAGCAACTTGATTTTTCATAGACAGGACCCAATTTATTTTGGTCTTGGCATCAAAAATCCTGTTCTACTTTTTACAGGCGTGCCCACCTTTCTATTAAGAAACAAGCATCTATCACATTCAGGCACCAAAGCAGGAAATAAGGGAAGATGCATTTTGGTTATGCTATCATCTCATCCAAAAAACAAACAAACGAACAAACAGGCCCCAGTTATACGGGATGAGCTGAACTGAAAGAACCCTGGATTTCTAACTTTATGGGGAGAATATATGAGTAGTTTTTAAGGTACTAACAGAACACCTAAAACAGAAGTTATTCATTTAGGCAATATAAATAAAAAGAGGGTTAAGGAGACTCCCCATGTGAGGTTTATCCTTTCCTAAAGGCTTATGTAGGGCAGTTAGGGTGCACAGTGAATTCAGGAAGACCTGAATTCAATTTCGACCTCAGATACTTATTAGCTGTGTGACCCTGGGTAAGTAACTTAACTCTGCCTCAGTTTCCTCATCTGTAAAATGAGCTGGAGAAGAAAATGGTAAACCAGTCCAGTATCTTTGCCAAGAAACCCCTGAAAAGGGGTCATGAAGAGTTGGACATGATTGAAAATGACTCAACACAACAAAGGCTTATCTATGGTTAACTATAGTTCTCTTTGGGAAAATAGCATTTGTATAAACAAATGGGAAATTCAAAAGGAACACATGTTCACTAAGCTATCCATATCTTAACTCATCCTGAAAGAGGGAAAATATCTCCTGTCTCTTTAGAGAGGTCAAAGTCTTTTTCCAGGTTTCTATCCACACTGGCATTGACCACATAAGTATGTAGGAGGAAATAAACAATGTAAGCAAGCTCTAGCTACTTATAGGTAGCAACTAGGAGAGACAGATCTAAGATCTCTGTGTCTCTCTCCCTTGACTGAGTAGGAAGCAGGGTGGGACTAGTGACAAGCATCCCACAGTTCGGCCATGTATTAGGGGGACTTCCCTTAGCAGATGGCAAGAAGAAGCAGAGAACCCAGCCAGCTCCAGCAATTCAACCTTACCAAAATACCAGTGACTTCTCAATCATTTCTAGTGATTCCCTTAGTTTTTAGTCCCAGTATTCTACAGCTATAGCCTTAATGAGTCTTAGAGGAAAAGGGAGAAGAATGGTATGAAGACAGCACCCCAGAGATTAAATACATTTGTTTGACTATACCCACAACATTTTTTCCATCATACTATGTGAGGCAGAATTCCCTTCACTTTTTTTCTTTCTCTATTTGTCCATTTCTAAATCTTCAAATCTCTATAGCAATACTCAGCCAGGACCCAGAGAATTATGCAACCTGGTTCACCCTGGCCCCACTCTCTCAGGCCCAGGTTTCTATATTTTACCCCATTCAGGGTTCTCAGATACCCTAATGGGATTGGGTTGTCTCTTTTCTCTGCAATAGGTTCAGCTTTCACCAGCTACGTTCCTCCTGTTTTAGGAGTCTAGTCACAAGTACCCCAATTCTATTTAATCCCTTAAGATTGGGCTAGCTTTTACAAATGGTATTTATCTTTTGAGGTATAGCAAGAATATACATTTTCCCTAATATCCTAGCTTCATAATTTCTTTTATACCAGCTTTTGTCTTGAGGAGTAGCAGGTTTGGGTGGAATTAGGCTCACAATTTAGCTTAGTTCCTATATAGCATCAGTCCCACTAAATTCTAGTTCAAAACAAGCAGTGTAGACTTCTACTGGGCTGGAATCCTCGACCTATGCTTCTCAGATTTGGCTGCAATATTTCACCTGGATTTCTATATTCCTGGATCCCCATGGCTCCCAGGCCAGATTGAAGATACCATCCTTTGTACCTAGAATGAAAAATAAACAAAAGGCCAGAGACCCAGGCCCATTTCTCTAAATCACATGTCTTAATGGAGGAGCAGAGAGAGAAGGCAGCATTCAAGACCCCTTTCCCCTATTGCATGGTGAGAAAGAAGGAGGCCGTTCTAAGATGTTATTTTTGTTGGTCCTTCATTTCTTGTTTGTTTGTTTTTTCACAGCTATAAAATCAATCATTTAATTGAAGCTATATAGTTTTTAAAAGGATGAGGCAGTACAAGTGATAAAATTATAATTAGGGAAAGCTATCAAGCATGTCTCAAAAAGATTTAAAACAGCAAAGGGACATTTTACAAAAAGATTGTAGAGGAAGAGTTCTTAGAACTACAAGTATAAAGGTACATAAACAGATATTTTATAAAAGAATACAGCAACAGAAACACAAAATGAATACACAAGGTCATCCAAAACTAAGAATCCTTGGGCCTTCTTAGCTATGTCCTTCATTTTTGAAGAGGAACAGTGACATAACAGGGTGAGGTCTTGACTTGTGCATGAATTGGATTTAAGTGATGCACAGTTGAACAAAGTCATCAGTCTCACTCTCTCTTCCAGAACCATAGAAGTCTAGTGGCAAGACAAAAGTCAAGATGACTGATGATGGCTGTGGATGACCTTGGTGTCTTCAATGTCTGACCAAGCTCTAGAGGCTCCATAGCACCTGCTTCAGCTGCCTTCGTGGTTATTGGAACAAATGGTTCTTATTCGCCCATTCTGAAGGGGAAAGTCTTCACGTGCTTAGAGTAAACATCCCCCAACTCACTGACAGGTTTGAGGCCTGTCAATTACTTTCAATCTCATTTAGCCCTTCTCCTGAGACAGTTTTAACTGGATGTGGTCACTGCACATTCTGCAGCTCCCTGGAGCCACAGGTGAGAAAGTTAGACGACAGATGGACACCAAAAGTGGATGAGCAACTCTGAAAAGGGCTTCCTACCAGAGGTGCTAGTCCTTCCTAAACACCCTCCACCTTCAGATACGGATGTAGCAAAAGCCCTTTCCATTGCTGAGTCAAACCAATTTAAAAATGCTGCCAATTCTAGCTATGCATTCAGTGGAAAAAATGCTGTTCTTGATCACAGCATAGGCCTGTGAAGAATGTCCATGTGTGTTCCTGTACTCCTGTCTCCCAAAACCAGTCAGTCACCTAGTGTCTGCTGGGGGCATGATGCTATCTTAGTTGGCCTAGGCATGTGGACAAACCCCCATTATGCTTGTAAAGCCTTTACTATTACATAGTCAATTATACTAGACTTGACACCTGTAGTATCGTAAGAGAAAAAGTCTTTTAATTATTTTGTTAATTTGAAAGTTATTTTGAAAGTTAATTATCTTAAAATCGTATTAAAGTTAATAATAGTTTTCTCTATATTACTCTAATTACTTGTATTTTAGTTTGTTTTTTTCTTTTTTAATTTTTACCCTTTATACAATGAAACTTTATGTACTGAGGCTCAACATTGATCCTCTGGGAGATAACATGGGACTGCTCATTTCAGTAGCTTACACTTGATTATTTTTCCAATTAAAAAGATTTAAAAAGAATTAGCTTAGTCATACTAATGGTTAGACAAGTTTGTAGCCAGTCCCTGGCATAGAGATGAATGGAAATAAAGGAGCAAGGTCTCTAAGGTTACAGGAACATGCAAACTAAATCTGTCATTATGACAATCTCTCTAAGTGAACTCATTTTAAATGAGACTGATGAACAGTGACTGTTCATTCAAAAAGAAAAGCACTATACTGCCTATGGCACCAGCATTCAGTAGTATGGACATATGGCAGAATAGAATAAAGAAGGTGACATTTGATATGGACTCTATCATCTGTGCCAAGGGGAAAGAAACCAAGCTTCTACCTTATAGAGTCCCTGAAGGGTCTGTGGTGATATGAGTGTCAAATGGGTATTTGAATATACAATGGGGAGATTTTTGCAGAGGCTCTAGATGTGAGGTTCTTAATATGGGTTCCACATATCTGTGGACAGATTTCAGGGTCATTGTGGACAGGTTTCATTCAGGGTTTATGAAGTTGGAATATACATGTTAAAAATATATATTTATTTAAATATAATTGAATATAATCAATATAATTATAATCCTACATATTTTATTTGATGTATTTACAAACATTTTTTCTGAGAAGGAGGTCCATAGGTGTAACAACGATGTTATTTGCAGCTACTGTGGCTATGTGAGGCCAATTATACCAGCACACAGGAGGGCTGTTAGCACATGTTCTTTGATCTGCTTTTCTAAGGAAAGCAACTTTAAGGGGTTTACAATCTCACTTTAATTAAATATACATATATCATTCACTTAGTTCAGGAGGAAAAGGCAGCATTCTGAACTTCAGAGAAAATACAAACGGAAATTACAGAGAAAATATAAACAGCAAATAACACAAATCAACAGATAGGCTTCTGTAGTATGAATTAAGTTGGGTGTCTTGGATTGAGTCTTGTTAGGTGCTAAGCTCCAGGCCCAAACTCCTATCTATTAGGTGCTAAGCTTATGTGGGTGTGAAGCCCTCAGAGTCCTAAGGGGAGCTGCTAAGACCAGAGCCAATAGTAGGAGCCTAAGTTCTGGTTGCTCAGATGATGTTTGATGATGGCTAACAAGTGCATAAAAAGAAAGAACAGAGCTATTTGCTTAGGGCTCTCATTCTTGGTGGTATGCTGATGTGGAGACTCTGGGCAGCTGTAGTTAAGAGCCCTCCAGCTTGTAAACCTGGATATTCAGACTTTGTTAAACTCTGGTAACTATGCATTGAGATTTGAATCAGACAAGGTCTGTCTGTTGATGTTTGTAATTTGTTTGTATTTGCTCTGAAGTTCAGGGTGCTCGCTTTTCCCCTGAGCTGAGTAAATGATATTTGTATGTTGGATTAAAATAAGATTGTTATGTTGCTTTCCTTAGTAAAGCAGATCAGGGGAACCTGGGCTTGCAGCATTCCTGTTGTTGGGTTTGTTTCCAATTTTCACCCCCACAGCAGCTGCTAGCAGAATTGTTGCAACAGCTTGTAGCTGTCTGACCAAAGCTATACATACATAGTTACCCAAGAGAGAAGCAACAAAATCTGGGTTTTCAAAGCTGGAGGGGTGGGGGCTCCTTAATGGCTACCCAAAGTCTCCACACCAATACTCTTCCAATGAGTGAACCCCAAGCAAAATGCTAGGGTTAGAGGGTATCACAACCATGCCACTCAAACCCTTGTGACCTAGGCCTTCCTGTGACTTAAGCAGGTCACCAAAGACTCTTGATTCAATAAAGATTCTTCATTGAAACAAAGGCAAGACTCAAAGGCATTTGATTGCCTTAGTGCTGAGAAGCACTCCAAAACAAAAAATAGCAAAAAGTCCCACCCTACTTGCCGTTACAATAGGCTCCTCTAGACTACCAAAGGGGCCTATGATCCCACCAAAATGTTAAAACCTCTGCTCCAGAATAAACTAGCTACAAAATACAATACAAATATTGCTGGTATGTGCAAAAAGATCCCACAATGTGATATATTAAAATTTATTTGGTGAAACGAAAGCTCTGGACATTACCTGCAGGAGTGCATTTCTACTCTCCTCAGTTTGCCTGAGGCTCCAGTTAAGTCTTTTCTGCTTAAAAGTGACACATTCCTTGCCTCTCTGATTTTAGGCATATCTGTTCATCCTAGCCCCTTCTCCAAAGGGCTGATGCACTGACTTATAGGCTTCAGCTTGCCAACCTAAAGAGACTTGCACCTCTGGGACATAGACACCACAGCTCCCTTGATGCCAGGGTAAAAATTGCATTAGGTCTGGGATTTAAACTTTGTGTACCAAATGCAATGCTCTGCATATAGTAGGTGTTTATAATAAGTGTTTTTTGAATTGAAATAGATTATGCAAATTACACATAGGAAGAATGTATGCATTCAATTGGCTACCCAGACCATAAATATCCTATAGCTCCTGTCTTACTCTATCCTCATATTCTACTCTTTGAAATACATGAAGAAAGACTTAGCTCTTTTCAGACTTTCTTTTGCCCTTAAAGACCTTGAGTGAAAGCAAGCCTTGGCAATGAGCCCATCCATAGGCATTCATAAGCATATTTCCTTAAGGTGCACCCCTAAGCAATTATGTTTACTTCTTTAAAAAGGTAAAAATTTATAGTAATATATAGAATTTAGATAGTTTAGAACAGCCATCTATGGCTATTCATTCTATTCAACTCATTTTTTCCCATTCATAGTGAAAAATGGAAGGCAGGGCTCTCACTCACAGTCATTGTCCCAAGCTCACAGCATGCCCAATGAGAGTCATCCTCCATAACCACAAGATGATCTGGAAGACATGGATGGATATACTTGGGAGAAAGGGGGAGAGAATTTTATTAATGACTCCTAGACAGCTGCTGTTGTGGGTCTTGGGTAGCAGTTTATAACTACCTGGAAGGGGTTATGCCTAGCTCTGAAGAGGGAAAGTTGAAAGCTTGAATACCAGAAGGCAGAGTAAGGGATTCTTGAATGATAAGGGTAGGTGTAGTTGCATTGGAGAAAATCTCACTATTACCTATTGTTAAAAAAAAATGTGTCCTGCATCTCATAGTCCCACCCTTTAACTGGCTAATCACAAATCCCTTGGGGTCATGCCATGGTCTCTTAGGAGACCATAGCCCTCACTTTGGAGACTACTGCTATAGATAACTGAGACTGGAATCCAAATCCCAATCTACTTTGGGTGTATGTGTGTGTGTGGGATATCTCAGTCAATCAATAAACAATTATCAAGCACAATCATCATATTAAGCACTAGGTGTGCAAAAAGAGGCAAAAGACAGGCCCTGCCCTCAAGGAGCTTCCAAGTTAATGGGAGAGAAAACATACAAACATATACTAAGCAAGCTACAAACAGGATGAATAGGAAATATTAATGGAGAAAAAGCACTAGAATTAAAAAGACTTCCTGTAGAAGGTGGGATTTTAGATGAAACTTAAAGAAGCCAGGGAGGTCAGTAGTCAGAGTAGAGAAAGGAGAGCATTTCAGGCATGGGGGACAGCCAGAGAGAATGCCGAGAGCCAAGAGTATCTTGTTTTTGGAAGAGCCAGGAGGCCAGTGACATTGGATCAAGGAGTACATGGTCAAGAGTGAGGCACAAGAATACTAGAACAATAGGAGAGGTCTAGGTTATGAAGGGCTTTGAATACCAAACAGAACATTTTGTATTTCTCCTGGAGGCAATAGGGAGTTACTGGAATTTATTGAGTAGGGGGTGACATGATCAGGCTTCCATTTTAGGGAAATCGATTTAGTGGCTGAATGGAAAATGGAAAAGAGAGGAGACAGACTGAGGTTTTTGAAATTATTCAGGCATGAGATGATGAGGGCTTGCATTAGAACGCTAGCAGTGTCAGTGAAGAAAAGGCAGTATATTCAAGAAATGTTATAAAGGTGAAGTTGATAGGCCTTGGCAATAGGTTGGATATTTGCGGGTGGGGGTGGGAGAGTGAGAAATATAGGATGACTTATAGGTTGGTAACTTGAGGGACTGGGAGGATGGTGTTGTCTTTATAGTAATAGGGAAGGTAGGAGGTGGGGAAGATTTAGGAGGATAGATAATGAGTTCTGTTTAAATAGGTTTAGTTTGAGATGTCTACTGGAAGTCTAGTTTAAGATATTTGAAAGGCAGTTGTAGATGTGAGATTGGAGGTCAGTAGAGAGTTTGGAGCAGGATAGGTAGATCTGAGAATCATCAGCACAGAGATGGCAATTAAATCCATGATAAGATCAACAAGGGAAACAGTATAGGGGAAGAAGGGAAGAGGGCCTAGGACAGACCCTTAACTAGATCATTGTATGGAATGTTTGATAGCGTTGAATAGGAACTATATTGATATGAATTTAGAGTCTAAGTCTAATTCCATTGATGTTTGTCTTATATCTTCATGTGTTTTTGTAATGGAGGTTTGGTACATACCTAGACTCTTTAAGATGGCATCACCCATGGGGAAGACACTAGGGGACTGCGTTAGGGAGAATGGAAGACACTGAAGCATGTATGGGCATTCAGTGTTAGCAGCAGCCTTTTTCTATTGATTGTGTACTTCTTTAAAATCTTCCAGACTTAACAATAGAGGTCCTTTGGTTACATTTGCATCTGAAGGTGGACTGCTACACCCACACCATGTAGAAAGTGTGTGTGTGGGGGGCGGGGCGGGGCAAAGGGACATCTCTTGCTCCTTACTCCTACTCCTTTATTCCCTGTGGACTCCAGAAACAGGGTTGGGACTTTGGCCTTTTCATTCATTCTGTCCTATTTAAGGAGCAGGGAGAAAATTCATGTATCTGGCCAGGGACTGTGAACAATGGGGGAGATGAAAAACCAGATGGAATGTTGCAGCCAACTAGCAGCCACACGGTGATAAGCATTGACCAGTGGGCATCAACCCAGAAAAAGTTGTACTGATAGCTTCAGACTTCAACTTGGTGGTGTTGTGGTCTAGCGGGGCTGGGAACCCTGAAATGCAAGGGTGCAGGGAGCGGCTCTGCCTTGAAAGAATTCAATCACTCAAACCTTCTTTCAGTCTAAGAGTGAGTGAATTATGACACGGCTTGGGGTGGGTCAGATTCCTAGTGAGCCTGTGCTGTTTGTGATGCCAATATAAGTGTGGACCAGATTTTAAGAATCTGTGCAATTTAGTGGGGATAAGGAAAGACTATGGGAAGCTGTTCCTGCCTTGAAGGGGTCCCAGGGAGGAGGTTGACTGGAACCAAGCACAGGCTGCATCTAGGAGATGATGGGGGGACATTGGCTGGCACCCACTGTTTGTTACCAACTGTAGGTGAATGAACTGTAGTCTGGAAAACACAAATCTGACAAGCATGTCAGACAAGCTAGTTCAATATGTAGGGTCCAAATATAAGGAGAAGTAAAAGTGATGTCAGAATGAGGGAGAACAAAGAAAGAAAGCAAAAGCCTCACTAAAATCATTTACTTTTGACATACAGGATTATCTTATCTTGTTACTTCCCCAAACTTCCACTCTGATTCCAATTCCTTTAGGAGGATACAATGCTATTAGGAAGTAACCACACCTTTCAGGTAGAAATTTTCCAACCCTGGGTTCAATAGTTATAGAAATGAATTTGCCAGAAACTGATTTTTACTTCAATTATAACAAAAGACTCGGGAGGATACTTAAGTAATAACTAGGCTAAATAGGCTGGCAGATGATGAAGCCTGGGTACTAATTTACTGACCATTTGCTCTGATTATAGAAGTTTGCTATAAAAGGATAAAGCAGAGACAAGATTTGACAGTATGACAGGATAAAACATCCTTAGAATTTTTCCAACAATGCAGTATCAATTCCACCTCACAGCCAGACTCAAGAATAGGCAGGTGGGTAACATTCCTTTTCAAAGGAACATAATAGGGAAATTGAGTCAGGAGGATCCCATCTTAGACTGTGGCTAAAATTGTCCTTTCAGGTTTTCCTGATGTAGACCTCCACCTGAATCACATTCTCCCTGAGTAGTTTGTGGCATTTCTCTCAGATGGTGGATTATTGACTATTGATTATGGATAGATAATTATGAAACATAAAACAATTCAAAACACAATCTGTTATAGTCCCAAGAGCTTTTACCTCAAACAGCAAGTTTCACTAATCACAGCTTAGGGAAAAATTTACTAGGATTTACATCTCAAATTTAATTTATACTGGTGTAAAAGCCAATTGTTAGAGATCATTTCTGTATACTTGCAAATTCTCAGCAAACCAAGTTCATCGTTTAGGAACTCCATAACCCAAACAAGCTTTTTGGCAAGTTTACAAAATAAAAGGAGATCAACAAGGGGCCCAGAAAAGGGGTTTCCTATTCATTCCATCTACCCACTAAAGCATCTGTGGGCTGTGCCTTTTGACTAGCTCTGAGGACTGCTCTGAATGGACAGAACCAATCTGGATAAGGCTTTTACCTCATCCTCTCCTTTCCACACACACAGTAATCAATTACAAGTTTTAGATTTTAGCATTCTAACAATAACCAACAATCTTACAATTTTCGTAAGTGATAGCCAAATTGTTTTAGCTATAACACAAACAATAAACTTAGATGACATCAATTGCATTTCCAGATCATATAAAAATTATTGATAGAAGGACAGGCTTACCACTGGCTGGCTTATCACTTTGTACTGCCTTGACCCATCTGGCTTTCCTCTCTCTGCACAGCTGCTGGGGGGGTGATGGTGAGCAGGATTTGCTGAATCTGGATGATACCTCCAGGCTTTCTAGGTGGGCTATTGGGCCAGTGGAGCCTCACTGTAGCTGCTGCTGCTGCTCCTCCTCCTTCCTTTCTCGAGGTGGGGGAGGGTGAATTAGACAAGGAGGGGGAAGGAAGAGTGAAACTTTTTGTCTCCTAGTCTGATCTGGGATGAGAAGGATTAACAGGAAAACCTGGGGTATTTGCAATCCCCACATTGAGATACCCTCTTGACTCAAGGGAAGGGAGTGGGGGAAGAGAGGGATCAATGCTGTGTTGTGTTTCAAAACTCCTTAATAATCATTCACAAAACCTCCAGAATCTGCTAAGATGTTTTTAGTGGTTTTAACTTTTCACTGTAGCTTTAGCCTGGTCAGAGCTGGGACTACAGGAAGAAGACTCTTAAGAATTTTTTTTTTAACTTTTACTCAAACTTCCTTTTTTTCAAGTCATTAACATGCCTTTATTAGATACAGCAATGGATCATATAGTCACATAAAAAGCAAAATGATGTGCATCTTAGTATATCAACTAGACTGTACACCCATACAGTAGAACTTGCTTTACAGATGTTTTTCAGGGGTCCAATGGGAAGATTTTCTATTGACAAACCCTGAAAGTGTACTTCATTCCAGGGGAGAACTAAGGCCTCAGAGGGTGATTTTGTCAATCTTCAAAAGGAAAAAAAAACAACCATAGAAAAACCTCAAGGGCTTCACCCTTTTATAAGCCAGCAAATTTGGATGACTATTCTGAGAAGTGTCCATCTTCTTAAGAGTGAAACCTCCAGTCACTGAATCATCCCATCCCCTATAGCAGGGCTTCTAAAGCTTTTTGTGTAATGGACCCCCTTAGTCAGTCTAATGAAACCTATAAACTCTTTCTCAGAATGTTTAATGCACAAAATATGAGGCATAGAATTGTAAGAAAATTAAATGTATTAACATTTATCAAAATATTAAAAATAAAAGTTTACAGACACCAGGTTTAAGAACCCATGCTCTATAGGCAAATGTAGTCAAATCTCCTCCATCACTCTGAACAAAACTTCTACACAAAGGCTTAACTCCTGATAAGATCTTCAAGTTGAACTTAGCAAAGGGACTCTAGATCAGTGCTCTACCTGAGCAGCCAAAATTCTTTGAGATATATGGAAAGTAATGGTCCCTTGGGGAGGGAGGGGCTGGTTTCACTTAGTGAAGGTGCTTGCCAGTACTATGTGAGGTTAAAGCAACTGGACTTTGAAGCAGAGTTTGAATAAGGTCTGACATTTAAGTCTCAAGTTCTTTACTGATCAGTTCAACATAGATTCCAATTTGTAGAAAAACCTATTTTACCACTTGTTTTCAGTCACCTGTCACTGAGTCTCTTAGACAACTACCAACATTATCAGCTCTTTATCAGTCTTAGGTCTGAAGGTTTAGGGTAAATGAACCATCCATCTGTAACATTGTAAAATGATATATGTCCACTTTCATAATCAAGGAAAATGCATGGATTTCTTTATGTGAAAGTTACCCTCAATGTGTGAGTTTGCAAGGCAGAAGCTGTCTCCCACTTTGAAGATTTTCAGGGCAATTATTTCTCCAGGTAGGGGCTTCCCCTTCCTGTAAATGGAGTCCTTACAGATCCCCAGTTCCCGTTCGTCATGGTGGCCACCTCTACTTCCCAGAAGTATATACCTGAGGAGAAACTTTGAGCACTCAACACTGTGGTAGAATAGCTAAATCTCTCTGGGTGGTCAGGTACATGCTGGGGGAAACATGAGTGCTTCACACTCTTCAGATCAGGAGACACAATGAAATAGGGATTAACTGTTTTAGGATCCAGTGTTATATCTCTCTGGAAGGTAATCATCATTTCCCTTAGCCCAGTGACACGGCACATTGTCCATTTCGGGAAATCGTCTTGTGGCTATTGAAGTAGCAATGCTTCACTCTTATTTAACATGTCTTTCACAACCAGGACCATTTTCAAATCTAGCTTCTTAAAATCCAATCCAAGTTGTATGGCTATTCTTTGTAGGTTTTTAACTTGTTGGGACAGTTTTAACTCAATCTTCTTTTATTTTCCCAAGCTCTTTCTTTCTTTCTTGTCTAGAGGAAGGGAGAGTGGGAGGGGGAGAGGGAAGGGGAGAGACAGTGTTTTTAATCAACTTCTTCTTTCCAAAAATTTCCAAAACATTTACTCTCAAACCCTCTGTTCACATTGTTCGTGCAAACAGATTATGTCTTTCTTTCTATCCATTCTCTTCCTATTCCTACATGCTAAAACTTTCTTGCCTTTCCTTCTATCTACTTATCCCTTTGGTGGGATAAGTAGAAAGAAGATAAAGCCCCTTTAAAACTGCACATATCTTATTTCTTTCTAATTCTGATCTAACATTTCTTTTACCCTCCTCTATTTGCCTTTATCAATCATACAACCTAAATAATAAAGTATTTTTCTTCCTCTTTGTCATCCTCCAGCTCCTCTGAGGCTGCTGCAATCAGAGAGGGAGGGAGAGGGGGAGAGAAAGAGAAAGAAGCATTCCAAAAAAAGTCCAGCTTAGAAGCTCTCCTTGCTGGCTGGTTGGATTTTAAACCTTACAGAATATCAGATTACACATAGGCACTCACATGCAGAGCACAGAGACAAACATAGAATAGATTAACATGATGAATAGACAGGATGATACAGATAATTATGGGGAAAATCCAAAAGCTCAGAGAGGCTTGTCAGAAATCCCCTGCATTAATGAGATAATTTTTCTTGGTCCTCTAGATCATCTTGAGGCCAGGCACGAAGCTTTCATTTTCAAGGTGTTGAAGACCAAGCTTTTCCCAGTTCTAACCTAGAGGCAAATGTCAGGAGAATCTCACTGAGTCTGGCTGTGAGGATCGGGTGGCCATGAGGCCAGAAGAGAAGGGGGATCCTGCAGGCACAGTGGGGATGGGAGGTCCCTCTATGAAGGAGGGTCCTGGGGTGAAGAGGGAAGTGAGTCTCAGGAAACCAAAAAACATCTGCAGTCTTCTCAACTCCCCCAGTGTCCCTGAGAATCAAGAGAATTGGGCATATACTTCCAAATAGGGCATCTTGAATGCTTTCGGGATGTCTGCCCAGGTCTGAGACAGCCTAGTAACTGCCTGACCTGGGTGGAACCTGAGAGCATCAGGCCTGGAAAGCACCTCAAAGCCTTCTTAGGTGTTTTGAGAGCGGCCCCAACTGCAGAGCAAGAAGGGGATAGAGAGAGAGAGGAGGCTTACATACCTTCCAATCTTGGCTGGAGAAGGGCTTGAGAGGGTCAGCTAATTTCCCGTAACAGGGCCCCAAAATATGTTGTGGTTTAGGGGTACTGGGAACCCTGAAATGCAAAAGTACAGGGCGTGGTTCTGCCTCAAAAGAATTTGACCACTCAAGCCTTCTTTCAGTTGAAGTACCGAGTTTATTATGACTTGCTTTGGGTGGGCGAGATTCCTAGTGCATCTGCACTATTTCTGACGCCAATACAAGTGGGCCAGATTTTAAGAATCTGCACATTTTAATGGGGGTAAGGCTGATTATTTTATCAGAAAGACTGTGGGAAGATCTGGTTGGGATTAAGGAGTAGCAAGTAGCCTGGGGTGGGCCAGGTGCAGACCATGGGAGTTAATGCACAGTGAAAGGGCAGTTAAAAGGATTATTGGCTGTGACAAGCCAGACGCCTTAGGTGAATCCCAGAGATCTGGGTTCAGGGGCTTTGGTGTCCAGGTCCCAAAGACATGGTCGTTTCCTTTTAAGCATCCAGATCTACCCATCAGGGTGACTAATGCTACATAGGAACTGAACTAAATTGTAAACCTAATCCCACACATACCCTGGGGTGTGTATGTGTGGGTGGAATGGAGATTATGCCCCTCAGGAGTTGGGGAAAGTATTTGTATGTTTGTTCTGGCTATATCTTTGAAGAAAATACCCTTTTAAAAATCTAGTCAGACTTTGAGTGGTTAAATGCAATCGGAGAGCTAGTCTCTGGGTCCCTCAAAAATGGTAGGAACACAACCAATGGTATCTTAAGCCAATGATAGAGAAGAGAGATTTACCAACCTCATCCCCCTAACCAGGGTATCTGAGAACTTTGGGGGTTGGGGGGAGGGACTTTCTTAACCAAAGAGTCTGAGGTATTTCACTGCTATCAGCACATTCATAATTCAGTTTGTACAATCCTTTTCTTATCTTAACAAACAAAAAATCCTGATCCATACTTTAAAATTAAAGGAAGTTATTATGTGATCCAGTCAATCAAAATATAGAGTCATGGGACTGTTATGCTATTTCAGTAGAGCACATGTGAAAAAGAACACAAATACTTGTGCATGTGTGTATATGTGTGTATATACAGCTACATGTATATACACATATGTGAGTATATACATACATACATATATGTGTGTGTGAATATATATGTGTGTATGTATACGTATATATATATATATATATGTGTGTGTGTGTGTGTGTGTGTGTGTGTGTGTGTCAAAGAATTTTCCAAGACAGTTGTTGGTGGGGAAGGGGAGAATTAGTGACAGTGTACTACTGCAGGAGGGAAAATGCATGATTCAAGCAAGTGTGAGATTTCTATATATTTCTACAATATCTCTATTACATACTTTGACACATTGTAAAATATGACAACTCATACATTAAATAAAAGAGGACATCATGAGGTTAAATTCACATACAAAGAAACTCTGGAGAAAAATAGTGTACCACATATACATATCCTTGAGTTCACTTCTGAAGAACTTCTTTATGTAACTCCAGGGTAGGTGTTATGGTAATTAGTACGGGGCTGTTTTTTTTTTTGTTTTTTTTTTGTTTTTTTTTTTTACTGTTTTCTCTTTTGGAATGCTGAGGTAACCAAGTACCTTTGATGAGTTTTGCTTTTCAAATGTAGTGGCAAACAAAGTAGGATGTTTTGCTGTTTTTTGTTTGAGTGCTTCTCAGCACTGAGGTAATGAACTACCCCTGGGATATATATATATATATATATATATATATATATATACATATATATATATATATATATATATATATATATATATATATATATATATACATATATATATATATATATAAGATCTGAGGTTGGCGCTTTGTTTTGGGGGCACACTCATTGAAAGAGTGTTGGTGGTAAGACTGTGGGTAGCCATTAAAGCAGCTGCCCCCTTTGAAAAGCCGATGTTGGTGCTTCTCTCTGGTAACTATGTATGTATTGTGATTTGGTCAGACAGATAAAAGCCTGTCTGTTGATCTGTTTGTAATTTCTGTTTGTATTTGCTCTGAAGTTTGAGATGCTGGCTTTTCCCCCTCAACTAAGTGAATGGTATATGGATATTTAATTAAAGTAAGATTGTTAACCCCTTGAAGTTGCTTTCCTTAGAAAAGCAGATCAAAGGATCTGTGCTAGCAGCCCTTCTGTATGCTCTTGTTGTTGGTCTTTCACTTCCACAACAGCTGCTAGCAACTTTGTTGTTACAGTAAGGGAAAACTTTCTGGGGCCTCTAATAGACTCGTCCACTTGACTTCTCTTCTTCCTCAGAATCCTCTGCTGTGTTTCCCTCTCCCTATTGACCTGAATATTAGTGGGTACAGCCTCAGAGAACTTCTCAAGAGTGATTAGATATTCCCTTGAGTCTGTGACTTTGGAGTCCCAAGGGTATCTCTCACCAGTGTCAAGAAACTGAACTGCTAAAATTGTTTTTTCCTACATTGAGGATCTGGGATAGAATCTCCTGTTTATTGAAGCCACTGAGAATTAGACAGAGTAAAGGCCTGAGAGAGGCACAAAGGTTAAGATGACACATTAGGAAAAGACAGAAAGAAGTGTTGCAGGTAGATTTATGAATTTTTGTTGACTACAATGTAATGACTCACTGGTCCAGGGGAATAGGGTATTCCCTTAGCACTAAGGAGTCCAGGCTTGGAACTCATTCAGACTAGATTCAGTGCTAGGGACGATGGACTCAGTGAAGGAAGTAAGATTCTCACTCCTTTTGACTTATTATACCACTACTTCACAGTTGAATTCTGAGAAAATCTTCTAAAAACAAAGCTTAGGTATAGTTCCGTCTACAATTTCCCCTAAAAGGGATTAACAGGGTTCCTTCCAAAAAGGCACTCAATACATAATGTCAGTTAAGTATAGGACAGCTATTTATTTGTTCCATCACAAAAGAAAAGCTAAAGACACAAAAGACTCATAACCACACATTGACAAATACTTAATGCATGATATGATTACTCATAACTTTTATTATATTCTAGTGGGAGGTTGATATTAAAACCATTAAAATATGAAACACTTTATAGGCCTAATGAATAAGCATATCCTCTTCATTTTAGTTCTGTAATGTCAGTACTCACTCAAGGTCATATCCTCTGTCAAACCCAGCTATGGCTTCCACCTGTCATTTCAGAAGCAATCATCCTCTACTCCCAAAAAATGTTTCAGTGGTCACCTATCAGGTAATTGACACCCTGACTATGAAGTTCTTAACCTCACTAGGTTGCCACTAAAACTAGAAATATCCATCATGTCATGGAGGCCTCCTTACTATAAGTTGCTTGATCTCTATTTTCACTGAAATATTCTGAAGTTATCACCATCACTTACAACTCTAATGTAATAATAATCTAGGTTTTTTTATACCATACTTCATTCTGTCAAGTCAACAAGCATTTTTTAAGCACTAATAAAGTGTTTTCTGCAGCTTTAAGTTTGTGGCCTCATAGTTTTCAGACCTCCAAGTAAGGCTAGGGATAGTTTTTATTGTTCTTGTATAATTATTCCATTCAAAGACTACCCTACCATATGTCTAGGAGCTGTCTATCATAGTCTTTAATTTGAATTTTTACCAGCCTCATGGTTCTACCTAAGGCAGCACCAAAAATACCTTTTAGACAACTTCAGTAAGAATCTCCTATATATTTTTTGCAAGCTACTTCCATTTTCCTCTGCATAAAGGTTCTTCACCCCTGACTCATATTTAGGGTTAGGATGAATGATTTGCTGAGCCTGGTGATGGGCACAAACATTCCTCTTTATTGGTTCTTTCAACTCCCAAGATACCCTTCTATTGCAAACTGAGCATCCGTTCATCCATCCATCTATCCATCCAACCATCCATCTAAACAGAAGGTTTGATAAGCCCCAAGGAGGTACAAAAACTTTAGGGTACAAAGCAGTACAAGCACCGAGTTCTTTGTTCCCATTCCTGTCACTGAAGCAAAGCCCTTGTTTCCTTTTCATATAGAATATATGAGAAAACCATGGTGAAACAAGTAAGTTAGATTATTTGACTTGGTTATACATTGTGCAGTGCGTTGAAATCCCATCCAGATTGCTTTTCAATCATCCCTGGCATTAGTGGTTTTAGTTTAGTGAAATGCTTGATAGTGTTGTCTAGTGGAGCAGAGTGTAGTTTATATGTCAAAACATATATGGTTGCCTCAAGTCAAGTAATATAGTTTTTTCCCTCTAGTAGGGCCAAATGTATGACTTGCTATTCAGTCCCCATGTTCTCTTCAGATCATCATTTCATAATCCATTTCACACCTGGGCAAATTTAAGTAGCCATAAGACATGATGTGGCTTTTATGTGACTAACCATCAATGGGTGCCTTCAATCAAGCACTTTCTTTCAATGTCATTAAACACAGACACTTCATAGAAAATAGCCTGTTGAAAAAGAAATTGAGAAAAGAAACTAATTTTGTTAAAAATATTAAAACTATGGATAAGGCAGTCTAAGCCTTTGTCAGCCCTGTTTGCAGTTTAGCACAATATGAGAAAGCTAGTCACTTAAGAAAGAAACGCATATTATATCTCAATTTGAATTTCATATTAGTTAACCTTGTAATGTTTCAATCCCCATCTATAAAATGAGGAGATTATAACTCAAAGTGCTCAGGTTGACTAAATTTTTAAGTCAAATTTGGACTTTTTCATCCCCCCCGATATTTAATCCTGCAATGAAGAATGAATTCCATAAATATCAACTATAGTCAGTACATAGGGGAATGTACATCCTAGAATTTGGGTACAAGGTTAGAAAGTACCATCCTCTTAAGTTCTTAAAGTACTACCATTTAGGTGCAAAAGAAGAGCTGCAGGGTACTTGAGAATAAGGGCAGCATCTTATTTATCTTTGCATCATTTGATGCACCTTCGAGTATCTTACATATAGTCATAAATCAGCACACATTTTTTTTCGCATAAAATGAATGAGATTATCACATTTGTATGATTACATGCTAAGAGATGATGTGTAAATGTTGATGATTTGACACATACAGTATTGACTGCATGTGTTTTCTATGGGTACACATTTAACTCTTGTGGTACTTCAGTAGCAGGAGCAGTCCACAGTAACTTGTGTATCCTTCCCTAAGTCTCAGAAAGGCTGAGTGTCACTTTATAGATTACCCAATGGGTGAGTGTAATGTTTGATTTGTCCACAAGGTGTCCCCATACTCAAGACACCATCCAGAGAGTCTCTTAGGTTCGTAGATTTAGGATCATAGGTTTAGGAGTAGAAAGGACCTTAGAGATGTTCTCTCTTCCCGCTACCCTTGGATACCTCACCAATTTTATTTATGAGTAGCTGAGGTCCAGAGAGATAAGTAACTTGACCAAGGTCTAAGTAGCAGAGTCAGAATCCAAATCCTAGGTCTTCAGAATCCAAACCTAGTGCATTTCCCATTATGCTCTCCTGCCTCTTTCAGACACTTCAGAGTCTCTATGGTGCATATCTGTAAGTTTTCTTACCCTGGAAAAACATGTGGCTCTAGGTGAGGTGTGAGAGGAGGTACATTATGGCCAGATTCTGAATCTAGCATAGGGATAACAAAATATGATTCAGATTTATTAAACTATAGGAGGGAAAAAAACTATGCTCTCACTAGACACCTCAAATTTCCCTTTGCAAGCAACAACTCCTTATATACTCACATGAAACAATCAGCCAATTCACTTTGGCTCATGTAAATGTAAAGCATAGTAAAAATGCAACAAAAAAGTGTTGTTGTTTTTTTTTTCATGGAGGACCTCTGCCCAACCATTTTACCCAAATTTCCTTGCATTCTCCAATTTTTTTTCAGAGGTGCTAGAAGAAGAGTTTCAAAGCAAGACCTATGGTTTCCCATAGATCTTGGCAGAGATCAGAGAAAGAGAATGAATGTCTGGGACCCCGACTTTAAGTGGGGACTATAACCAAGGGAAAATAGAAGAGGTTTTGGTGTCTGAGCTCTTGGTTCCAGGTACTGGTATTCCTAGCATCTGTCCTGCTGTAAGATACTGAAAGCAAAGAGAGAATGGTGTAAGGAATTGTTTCTTCTGCTTCCAGCCCACCAACCAATAGAGTTTTCAAAAGCTACACATTCTAACCAAGTGGTCCGGCCCTATCTCTGTGTGCTCTGTCCCTACCTCTCATTCTCTTGTCCTGTCTCACTTCCACAGAGATGTCTCTGATCACTGCAGACGATGCATGAGCCATTGCCACCAGCAACCCACAAATCCAACTCCTAAAATCCATTGCTGTTCACCCACAGTGAGGGCAGGGCACCCTACTGCAGCAGAACTATTCCCTGTCTGACTCCCATTCCCCCCAAAAAAGTATGGCAGGAAGTCTCTTTAGAATGCAAAAGAAAAGGAATAAGAAATACTTAAATACCTGTGTTTTATACAGGTCTTATTCTTCTGTGTCCTTTTGTGTGGCTTCTCAGCTATTGTGAGCATGCACTCTCCCACCATCTTTGGCAATTATAATATTTCCTCAGTACAAACTAATGAATCAATATTCTTTTTTATAAGCTTGTCTCGTATGAGTTTGGATAATATGAACCACTGGATTCTATGATTTAGAGCTCAGAGATACTTTAGAGACAATCTCTAGTGTAACCCTCATTCTACAGTTGAAGAAACAATTCCAGAGAGGTGACTTGTCCATCACATCGGTAGTAAGACAGAATGTAAACTCATGTTTTTACTTCAATCTAATGCTTTCTCCAACACTGCTACAATCTACTTCTAAATGAATTGATTCAATCAAGTTCTGAGCCTGCAAAACTCAGAACCAGACCATGGTCACACTAAAGTGTACAGGTCACCTTCTAAGGTCCTCATTGAGAAGCTAAACAGTCCTGCCCTGCTCTATCCTAACCCTTTCTCTTAAATTCCATGTTGAGGTACATACCCCAAAGCCAAGTGCTATGAAATAATCAGTGACTCACTGTTCCCAACTCTTGCTGAATACTCTTTATAATAATGAAAGCAAATGACAATGCTCTTTAATTAAATTAAAGGCTACAGCACTGATAGTTTTAGGTTATGAAGGTAGTAGGTGGGTGGCTGAAGGGTGTACAGCTACTGAGAATTGGCATAGGCAGTACTCTGATCAAATGCAGCAAAATCTACAAATTAAAAATTCTGCTTTTATCCAATGTATATAACTATTGAAGATAACAAAATGACAGAATAATTTGAAGAAATGTGTAAATAAGGAGGTATCTCACAAACTTTACATGAACTTGAATCTCATTAATGCAGTTAAACTGAATAAGATTTTAGGTCTTATAAAGCTAAGTAAAAGAAAGAATTTTTAAATGATTTTTCTTAATTATAAATGTATCCATTAATTATCCTCTAACATGTCTCTTTTGTAGGATAAATTTTTCTTAGTTTTTAATGATATCATCACAACTGTCAAAATACTTTTCTTAGTGCTGTTTTCGTATTGCCTAATAAATAACCATTTAATTACTTCTTAAAACATCTTTCCCAATGGTCTTTAAAAAGATACACACACACACACACACACACACACACACACACATATATGTATATTTAAATTAGGCATGCTCTTTTTTTCTTGTTCAAATGCTGGTTTGCCTACTTCTCTCCTTCTTCCTTTCCATCTCCTTTCTTCCCACTATAAGCAAATGGATATGAACCACTAAAAATCATTGAGATTCCTAACAATCATATTATTATTATTGGCCAGCTTGCTATGTGACTTAAAAAATTAATAATTCAAGAGAAATGGCATTTACTTGTTTTTGATTCCTAGATACCAGGTATAACATACCATTTCCAAGGATTAGAAACTGCCTTAACTCCTCTTACCAAGAGGTTGTGTATTGTAGTGGATGTAGAACTGGCCTTGAAGCCACCAAGACCTGAGTTCAAGTCTTTTGTCTGACATATTGGCTACGTGACCTTCGGTAAATCATTTAACCTCTTAGTACTCTGTCTAGGCAACTCTTTAAGATAGGAATTCTTAATGCTTTTAGTGTCATGAACTCTTTTGATACTTTGGTAAAGTTATGGACTCCCCATAATAATGTTTTTAAGTGTACAAAATAAAATATACAGGATTGCAAAGGAAAACAATTATTTTGAATTAAAGATGTGTTGTTTGCCATTCAAATTCACAGAGCTTCTGAAGTATATTTACACAAGTTAGGTTAAAGAAACCTGTTCTGAGACCGTAAGTTACAGAAAAGGTACTGATCCACATTGAGAGGAGATTTCCCATACCAAAGAGATCACAGATTCAATCCCTATCCCTGCCTTACGATGCCACAAATCCCTTTATCAAGCAGTTTTTCTATTTTGGGGTAGGCATCTTTATAAGAGTCAAGCAGGCTGGTTTTCTTACTCAAAGGAGATATAACCTAGAGAACCCCACTGATGGTGGTTCTGAACCTGAGCTTTCAGTTTGAGCATGGGCCAGAATCTAGAATCCAAGATCAGAAGAGAGTTTTAGGTTAAAGTTGTGGGGTAGCTTAGCCAGCTATATATACATAATTTGATTTCTGTAGGCTTGGAGCCAAATATAGTGGGAGTAGGGGACATATCATTTTCTTGTTTGTTTTGTAATTTAATTTTTTTAATGGACAAAAATGTATTTTCTCTCCCTCTGACCTTCCTCCATTTTGAAAAAACTCTTTCTAACAAACATACATAGTAATGCAAAACAAATTTCCATACTTGTCCATAGTATCTTGGACAAGACAGCACTGTTTTCATGACTAGTTTGTGGTCTGTGTGAAGTAGGATATATAAACAGGAGCTGACTGGTAGGATAGAAAAAAATGGAAGCAGTTTGCTCTTCTTTCTCAGAGTCTCAAACATCAGAAGTTGATGACTTCTTCTCCCTGGTCATAAGGACCAAAAGAAGTAAAGTAGATTTACCTGGAGTTGGGCATTAATAACTCACATTGTGCATGTTTATTTGTGTTTTGCCATCACAGAATTGGTAATTATTATCAAATAAAGTAGCTTATTATTACTATTGTTATTTTGATAAGGAAAACTAGTAGCTCCTGTGTCTTTGCTTTGTAAATCTTTTTTTTTAATCTCTTGATCTAGCTGACAGATTAAGACTAGATGGTCTCTAGTGTCTCTAGCACCTCTAGAAATCTCTGAATAAGGGAATGTTTTTAAATTTTCACAAAGTATACTAAGGACTTGTTCAATGAAAATTTTGGTAGGTACTCCATGTTTAAATCGTAGACTCTAAGTGTGAAATATGAAAAGGAAATTTTATAATCATTTTATTATGCCTAGCAGAATGCCTTACACATGGTGTCCACCTGAAAATTTAGTTAAAGGAGGCAAACAGGCTAGGTGATATGTAATTCATATTGTTTATGCCCTTAAAGCTAGCAGATACATGATCATGGAAGCAGAAGTGAACTTTTGATAGCCTAAAAGAAGAAAGACAAGGTTTAAGTAACAATCCCAACTCCAGTTTATGGTCTCCATATCATAAGAAAGGAAGTTTGAATAAGACAATTGACAAGGTAGTGTCACTTAGAGATTATGATCCCAAGATGCAAATGTCCCTGGAATATCAAGATGAGAGAAATCCCACTGTTCTGGTTGCAGACATCCTGTCACCAACAGGAAAGATACCCCTTGTCAATCTTATCTGGTCTTTGAAGTTGCTGACACAGAAAAGGGCATTTTTAGAGTAGAGCAAAGCAGTTTGGATGATTTAATTCAGGCTCTGGATTTTATTGGGGTTCAAATAATCTGAAAGGATTGTCATCATTTAATAAATATGTATGTATGTATTTATTTTTTTACAGCCAAAGAAAAACAAAGTTTATTAAAGATTTGCCATATTGGGTAGACTCTTTAGAGTCTGAGCATTTGTGACACTTGTGTTGACAAGCCAGCTGGAATGACTCTGAAGTAGATTGAATCTGAGCACCTTCATGGCGGTAAGATGAATCTTATATATGGAAAGATTGTGGGCAGGATCAAGGGCTGGTCAAGTAGTCTGGGGTGACTAGAGGAGGGGTTTAGGGAAGGTCTTGAGGAAGAGTCTTGATGGGACTGGGGTGACTGGGGTGACTAGAGGTCAGACTCCAGGAACCAAGAGAAGTAACCGGAGGCAATGTGGAGGTAACAGAGATTTGGGCCTAGTGATAATGGAAGGCTAATGGCCTCAAGAGAAGGCCAGATCTAGTGGGAAGATTCAAGGTGAGTTCACGGGGGTTCCCAGAGAGTGTACTCCATCATTCCTACCTCAAACATATGGGACCCAAATTCCTTTGGGATAAAGGGCAAAGGTCTCAGCTTTTGAAACTGCTTCCAGCTGACAAGGTTTGTAGAGCTGTCCCTTCTTCGATGGGTCCCATTCAAGGGGTCCAGTTTCATATACAATCCCCATTTTCTGTCTATAGAAATGTTTGTGTTTGTTGATGGCCAAAATAATAAAAATTATTATTCAAATCCTGCAAAAACCCAACAAATAAACTCACATTAAATTTTAAGGAATAAACATAGCCAAATTATGTTTCCACCCTAGAGAAAAGCTTAATGAAAAATAATGAGCTCAAAAGAGATGGTTTCAGGTGGTTTCAACAATACTTGGAGAAGTAGCAATTTAATTTATAAATACAGCAAATATACTTTCATCTTTAAAATTATGTTCTCTGTATATTTTTTGATACCATGCTCTATGATGGATCAGGTAGTTTTATCAAATATTTTCTATTATTTAAGTTGTAAACATGCCAACAGAGTTCATGTTGAATGCTATTCCTTCAAACTGGCTATTTTTCTTTTATTTATTTTAAGGGAAAGGATTCATTTTCATTATCTCATTTGTTAAGAGTCAACCTAGTATAGTAGATAGAAAGCCAGGAACATGGATTGAAGTCTTACCTCAGAAAAAGACTGACTATGTGATACTTAAACTCTCAGTGCTGTCAACCAAAGGTGTCAAACATGCTACCTCTAGATGCATGTAGCCCAAAACACTCCCAAGTGCAGCCTGAGCCATATTTAAATGTAATATTTTGGGAACATATTTTGACAAATATTTAACAAAATAAAAATATAATAAAATATGGATAACATTAACATGTGGTTTTCTAAGTCAAGGGATGACCCACAGGGATTATTATGTATGGTCTAGTGACCCCGGTTTCTATCACAAGTCTAGGTCCTAGCCCTCTCCCCTATCTTTTCTATTAACTGGGTCTATCATACTCATTCTTGGGATAAAGGTTGGATAGTAATGTATTTTTGAGGTGATTTAGGGGGATTCCTAACTGGTGGCAAAGAGATGAGCCAGATACTCATTAGAGGAGCCTGCCAGACATAAGATTCTTTTATGTTTTTCAATTTACCAAACCCCTATTTTTTAAGGAAGGATGAGACCAAAGGTATTTGGTCAGAATGAAGAGATAAGATGAACAACTCTTTGATATGATTAGTGTAGATAACTAATTGAAATAACATGCCACAAAGATCCAAGTCATTAGATAATTAACTTCCTGCTTTATTTTCATTAGGAAAACCTGGCAATGTCAGGTCTCTTTGGGAGAAGTGTGAGCCTAGAAAATGCATGTCATCCATCATCCTGAGAGTTACCAAATTCTCAAGGATAGGCTCAGAGCAAACTGAAATTAGATAGGACAGCTACTCTGCACTCTGGGAAGAATGTTGTTTAAGATCTCCTTAACATATTGCTCTGAATTTTTATTTACTTTAGCAAATTAATGAGAAAAAACAACATATTATTGTTATTGTTGTTAATAGGTCCTTCTGGTAGGCATATTAGACTCGAATGATCATAGTATTGCAGCTTTAGGACAGGAAAGGACCTTAGAAGTGGCTAAGGGCCAACTTCCTTAATTACAGACGAGAAAGCTTAGTTCAGGAAACAGTGATTCTTTCAAAGTTAAACAGATAGTAAGTAGAAGGGTTGGGTTTGGAGCAAGGTCTTCTAAGTCTTTCCAGCACTCTTTTCTCCCTACCACAATGAATACCCTCATAATGAGTGTTAACATTAGTGTGTGTCAGATTATGTCTAATGTTATTGATCACAAACTCTAAGAAAGCATGGTTATTGCCTTCTTAGATTCTTGCTATTGCCAGTACATAATAAGTTCTGCCTTATTGGTCAGGCCCTAAGCTAGAGTATAGTGAAAGTGGAAAAGAGGGGGCAGATGAGCAACAAATGGGAATGAGAAATCAACAGGATTTCTTAACTGACTAGATAAGCTGAATAAGGAGAGAAAAAGGTAAGAAGGGATTCAATTCAATGCTGTTCAATTGACTCCAAGTTCACATGCCTGGGTGACTAGGAGAATCATCAATAGAAATAGAGGAACATGGAGAGTTCAGTTTTTTTTACCATTGAGTCTGTAGTGCCAATGGAACAAAAAGCCATCTGGAAGGCAGTTGAATATGCAACTAACATTCAGGGCAGAAGTCAAATAGTAGAAGACTTTAGAATCATCTTTATACATGTAGTCCTTGAAGCCAGAGGATTGGATAAAATTACCAGGGAAGAGAGTGTAGAGAAACAAGAAAAGACTCAAGGACAAAATCTTGGGAAACTCCTATGTTTAAAGGGGATGAGGAGGAGGAGAAGTAAATGAAAGAGAGAGACAAGTGGTTCAGACAGATGGGAAGAGAACTGTGATAGTTCGATGTCATAGAAGTCCAGAAGGGAGATCAAGAAATATGGAATGATCTACATAGTGTTAAATGCCATGGAGAGTTCATGAAGGATGAAAGAGGAGGGGAAGTTCACTGGATTTAGTGATAAAAAAGAACATGAAGAGTGAACATAAAGAGAACAGTTTCAGTAAAATGTTGGGGATGAAAGCCTGATTGCAAGGGTTTAAGAAGTGAATGGGAGATAATAAAGTATAGGCAGCAAGTGTGGACTCTTCTTTCTGGAAATTTAGCAGTGAGGGGCTTCAGAGAGATAGGGTAACAGTGTGAGGAGGTAGCAGGATTAGCCATAGTAGGAAGTTCAAGGGAAGTGGAATGAATAGGGCTAGTGTGAATAATGGTGAGAGGATGGTGTAGCAACAGGATGGGTTTTATGCCAGTAAACTCCTGGATGACAGAAATTAGGGGAGTAGGGTGTTGGGATGTGAGCTGGAGGGCCACTCTAGCCACGGGGGAAGGGAGAAATTGAACAGGCAGAGAGTTCATGGTGAAGTTTATGAAGTTAAGCATACCTACTGCTTCAGTAGAATGATGGAAACGGAAGCTAGATTGTAAATGTTTAAGGTGTGAATGAGTGATGAGAAAGCATACCCATACAGTTTAGAGTCTTCTTTCTATAATTTTAACAGTGAAAGGGATTGAGAAAGATAGAATAACACCTTGAGGAGGTGGCAGGATCGGGCACAGTAGGGCAGGAGTAGCGTTACTGGGGATAGGAAAGAGCATGGGCAAGGGAGGGAGTAGAACAGCATAGGTTGTATGACAGGTATGAAGGTAGTATGATAATTGGCACATAAAGCATAATTGGCATATAACTGGAGGAGGTCCAGAAATTTGGCTAAGATAATAGCAGGAGGAGGTAGAAGGATTAGGCATAGTAGGAAGGTTAGGGGAGTACTAGGGTGAGGTAGGTGTAAGTCTAATGTGAATAAGGATGAGAACATGGGGGCATCAATAGGATGGGTTTTATACCAATATATTCCTGGATGACAGAAGTTAATAGGATATTGGAGTATAAGATGGAGAAGCATTCTAGCCATGGGGAAGGGGGGAACTGAGCAAATAGAGTTAATGGAGAAGCTTATAGTGTTTAGCAGAACCAAAGTTCATATAGAATATTGATCTTACAGAGTAATCTTCTACATCCTTGGTATAAACAGTTGAAGTTTTTCTCCTTAATATGGTGATCTCTTAGTTCCTCTCCAGCTCTAGAATCCCATCGGCTCATCACTTTACCCAAATATGTCCACTTGTCTTCAGGAAAATATTTTCAAACTATTCTCATGTAAGTGTGTTAACTGAAGCAAAGATTATGAAAGTCTGGGATAGAGGGGAAAATAGGTGGCTACAATCAATTTCTCATTTGGAGGCTGCTGAAAATTCAAAAGACTTATGTGCTAATCAATTAAGTAAGGAAAGAGCAGAAGGGCCCTGCTTTTTATGCCCTCCTTTCCCCAGTGATTTGTGCTCTGAAAAACTTGGCTTATTCCAGGAGCTGATTGATGACCAAAGCTTTCTTTTCAAAATTTACATTATGATGAACACTGAGGAGAAGGCAAAGAGAATGTCTCAGGGCCTTGATGACTTAGCAGATCTGATCATTGCAAAACAAGTGCCCTAAAATAGCCCCAAATGTTTGCTTCCTGTTACAAAACAGAAATGTACAGTTAGAAGTTTTGCACTGAGGATTCTGGCCTCTATGTTCTACTCCTTTTGTGTTGTTATCTTTTTTTTTAATAATGTGTAGTTGATTTAATTGCTGATTATGTACTAACACTACGATTTCATCAGTGTGGGAACTCCCTCTACTATTGAACCATTTATAACTTATTAATAAAATTCTTTTCACGATCATAAAATTGATTGAAAGATATGGAAAATATAAGATCTTGCTCTTTATTATTTGCTGGATAGAGGAAAAAATAGACTCAGTAGAACAAAATGCAGCCTTCAGTGATCTCTTCAAACATAGAGGCTTTATGCTTATCCATCACTTCTGGCAATTTATTTGTTTTCAGCATGTGTGTTGTAGAAGGCAAAAGGCTAATAAGGAGGGTAGGAAGTTATATTCTTTTGCCTTGACCCTACCCTTGTGTGAGTGTCACTATTCCTCTCTTCAGTTTTGTCTTTCTATTTAGTTAGTGCCTTTAGCTCTGCCACTCTGAGGAATGGATTTCCTTTTAAAATTTTTGTGGGAGGAAAATGGGGAAGTGAGGCTACCATCTCAAAAGATCATTTCCTGCTTGTTTGGAATGGCACCTCATACCCTATCCGACTCACTTGCAATACCTCCCCCACAAGTACTACTAGATCTCTAGATCCTTTCTCTGCGTTGGGTGATCTATAACAACACAAATCAATATAACATCGCTTTTATTGCTCTAAGCCCCCAATTTTATTAGTAATTACCTCTCAGCAGCAATAACCTCTTTGTCTCAACTTCCAGTTGCCTCCCTGTAGATAGCATTTACTCCCAAGGACTCACACGAAACAGTGATACAATAAATGATAGTATTACCTTTCAGAATCCAATCTCTTTTTTTTAAATAAATGGTCAAATAGAAGCAAGAAACAAGAACAGAAATAAGATTGGTAAAATGGATTCATTTCTCCCTAAAGAGAATGAAATCATGAGGAAAAGGCAGAATGTAGAAATAGAAGCAGAGAACACCAGGTTATGATTCCTCAGCTTGCCAGATATAGCACTCTGTATTGGATCTATCTGGCTTATACTCATCCCTAGGCCACACAGTCTGGGAACTGGAGTCTTGTTCTCTCTCCCCACAGAAACTAACTTGTCCTCTCATAAAGGGAGCATGACTGAATCTGCTCAGGCACAGATCTGCAGTAGTCCTTGTCCATTTTGACTATCTTTTTCACCACCTCATCACAATGGAGCTGCTTTTCTCCCCCAAACTGGTAAAACCCTATAAACTCTTTTAATTCTCAGCCACCTTTAATTAGGTGCTAAGAAAGTGTCATGCTATTTTAATGGCAAGCAATTTCCTTAAGCTAGAGAATTGCAAAGCACCTTAGATTGGCTCTCTTGGCAAAGAGCAGACCGCTCAATGGGATTCTGCTTTGTCCAATCATATATCATCAAAATCAAGCCTTTTCATGCAGTAAAACAGATGCAGAGCCTTTCTCCTCTCATCAAGTCATATAGGACAATAAAGAATAACCAGGGATCTTTGAAAGGTTTCCTCTTTCTCAAGTTGCAGAAATGATTGAGGACAATAAGCCCTCAGCAGTAATTACCTCTCTTCCAAGGAAGTTCCAAGCTGTTGCTTTAGCCATTTCTTGAAGCAATCAGCAAAGCAATCCCTCTCTTCCCATCAGCAGCCTCCTAGGAAAGAAGATAAAGCCTTCCTTTTCTGCTGACTTCCCTGTTAGCATTTTCACCTGCCCACTATCTCAAGTTAAAACTTCCTGGTAGTTAGTAACTCATTTTTCTCTTATAGGTAAAGCTCAAGAAATTTACTTTTCTGTAAATTAGGAACCCAACAGTCCTTAGTCTTACCATCATATTCAAGCAGATATTTGATTTTTAGTTATGACAGTTATTAGCTAATAATCTCCAAAATATTCACATGCAAAAAAAATGATGGACCACAATGCCCTGCAGCCATCAGGGCTTCGCCATCAGCCTTTGCCATTTCTCTATCTTCAAAGAGGTCCTCTTAGCACATTCCTATATGAAGGATGGCTTTCTATATTGCTATCCTAAGGGTCTGTGTCTCTCTTTTTCTCTTTTTACATTTCACTTTAGAGACTTTTTAAAAACATGTATTTTATCAACTTTCTTTATCAAAAACCCTTTTTAATTCTCCTTTCAGCAATTTGTAGATCAGTTCTTTCTCTCTTTTCTCAATGAAAGTTTTTGGAGTCTCTGGGAATTTTCCTGCCCTGCTGTCCAGGAGTGTTTTGATGGCTGACTATAGCAGTTAAGAAGGTAGTCAAAAGGGAGAATTGTCATAGGACTGCCCTGGGACCAACAGTGCTCAAATGGGCAAAAGGGCCTTATTCCCCAACCAGCAGCTTATGTGCCTCCTACCTTGCAATCTAGGAAATTTTTAAGAATGAGAACTGTGAAATGCAAAATCTTCGTCTTATTTGAGAAAGACAATGTTATCCAAAGTACCATTTTGGTCATGATACAGCAGAAGAAAGTAAACAAGGTGCTTTGCTGGATGTTGATATATGAGGATCATAAATTTTCAAGATGATGGGATTAGAAGGAGAAGAATTTTATCAGAGTGGTTCTGGATCTTCTCCAATGTATATTGAATAAAATTTCGGTGTTGATGTGAGTAGGCTTCTGGCTTGATAGTCTGGGCCCCTCTCCAGTCATCCTGATCTGTGTCTTGCCACTGGTCTTTGATAACTCTGGAGGAGAGAGTGAGGCTGATGACTTTGTACAGCTCTGCCTCACTTAAATCCAAGTCACTTGCAATTCAAGATGTCACCTTCTTGATGTCATCTTTTGGGGACCTCCAAAATGGTGCAATTGAGAAAATACTTCATGATGTGGATTAGAGAGATATCAGCTACTTCATTGTCAATACCCTGGTCATTATGCTCATTTTACTCTATTCAGTTCATACAAACCTGCAGGTTTGTTAAGCCATTCTTTAAAAAGTGGGAAACCAATTTCTTTCTAATTCTTAGCTTCAACAAAACGTGCTGCTGTGTATATATATTTTTTTACTATATGGGTCCTTTCCCTCTGTCTTTGACCCCTTTGGAGTATATGCCTAATAGTGATATCACTGGGTCAAAGTGTATACATATTTTAATGACTTTTTGATATAGCTGCAAGTTGCTTTACAGAATGGTTGGACCAGCTCACAGTTCCATGTATTAGTGTCCCTATCTTCTCTCAGCCCCTCTAAAAGTTGCCACTTTTTGGGGGTCATTTTTCCCAAAATGATCAGTGTGAAGAAGAATCTCATGGTTGTTTTAATCTGAATTTTTCTTGTTAGTAATTTGGAGCACTTTCTCATATTGTTATTGATAGCTTGTATTTCTTTATAGGAAAATTGCCTACTTATATCTTTCAATCACTTATTTATTGAGGAATGGAACTTATTCTTACACATTTGCACAATCCCTTATATATCTTGGATATCAGACCCTTAGCACAGAAATATGCTCCACAAGCATTTCCTATTTAACCATTTCCTTGATAACTCTAATTATATTAATGTTGTTTGTGAAAAAGCTTTTCAATTTTATATAATCAAAACTTTCCATTTTATCTTCTATGTTGACCTCTATTCTTTGCTTAGTTAAGAATTCATCCCCTAGCTAAAGTTGCAAAATTCATTTCCTTCCTTTCTCTAAATTATGTGTATGACCTTTTGATTTGTTTCATGCATTTATTTGGAGTTAATTGTAGCATACAGAATAAGATTTTGGTATAAACCTAATTTCAACCAGACTACTTCCTAGTGATGTACTAATACCATGACATGTAAAAGGACCGAAAGGAAAGCCTCCAGAATATTTGCCGAAACCTCTATCAAAGATATTGGGACAGACATTGTTCAAGAATTTCACAGGATAAGAAGATGTAGATGAGCTTCATCATACATCAATGGAGGCAGTAGCCATGTTAAAGAGATCATGGACTCCATTGAAGCATTGAAGCATATCTAATTTAGCAAGGGATTCAATTGTGGCTAATCAATTAGCTGCTTGGTTAAATATGATGGAACAGTATACTTTGCTTGACTATGAAATCTAATAAGGATCTAGAAGAGAGGTTCTTAATCTTCGGTCTGTGAACTTTTTTTATAACTAGTTTTATAATTATATAATTATAATTTTTTTTATAATTGGTTTCCTTTGCAATCTCAGGTATTTTATTTTATGCATATATATGTATATATATGTAAAATTATTCTATACATACTTCTATTTAGCAGTTCTTTTTCTAGATGCAGATAGCATCTTTCTTCATATGTCCTGTATAGTTAATTTTGGTATTTATAGCAGAATAAATTGTTTGCTCAAAGTCATTCTTAAAACAATATCGCTGTTGCTGTATACACTGCTCACTTGGTTCTGTTCATTTCACTTTTTGTTATTTTGTGCAAGCCTTTCCATGATTTTCTAAAATCATTGAGCTCATCATTTCTCATAGCACAATAGCATTCCATCACAATCATGCCACAATTTGTTCAACCATTCCTCAATTGATGGGCATCATTGCAATGTCCAGTATTTTGCCACCACAAACAGAGCTACTATAAACATTTTAGAACACATAGTTTCTTTTCTTTTTCTCCTAATCATCTTTGGAAATAGACTAAGTAGTGGTATTGCTGGGTCAAAGGGCATAGGAAGTTTAATAACTCTTTGGGCCTAATTCTAGATTACTCTCCAAAATGGTTGAATCATTTTGCAATTCCACAATGAATTAGTGTCCCATTTTTTTTTCCATATCCTCTTGAACACTTTCCCCTTCTATCATTTTAGTCAATCTGGTAGGTGTAAAATAATATCTCAAGGTTGTTTTAATATGCATTTTTCTAATCAGTAATGGTTTAGAACATTTTTATATAACTATAAATTGCTTTGATTTCTCCATTGGAAAAATTCCTGTTCATATCCTTTGACAATTTATCAATTGGGGAATGACTTGTATTCTTATAGATTTGACAAAGTCCTAATTACTATTTGTGAATTTTCCTCCATCTTGTTTTTACTCAATATTTTCCTTCTCAGTTTCTCTTTTTAATCAATCCCTTTTGCCTTATCTCTTCCCTTTACCCTCTTTTACCCTTTACCCAAGTCTTTGAAACTTCAAATCTATGTTTCTTACTACTATACCATGCTAATATATGCAGTAGATACTTACACATATCAAATAACATGAAATAAAGACCACTGTTAGTAACCTTGGTTTCTAGTCTTTGTTCTGCTGCTAATTAGCATTATTATAAATGCCATTTGTCTTTTGCACCTTAGTTTCCTTAAATAAAAAAATGGTGAGGTCGAACTACTGTCTTTAAAGTCTCTTTCAATTAAATATTCTAGGGTAAGAAGTGAGTATTTTATTTTACCACAAATCATTGAATCATAGCAACACAATGATATATTAAAGTGTTATTATGAAATGTTGTAGAACCCTGTGAGTCTTCAATTAAACTCCTCTATCGGTGGGAAGAAGCAGGTAGGTGGCACAGCGGGTAGAAGTGCCAGGTCTGAAGTGAGGAAGACTCATTTTCCTGAATTCAAATCTGGCCTCAGACACTTACTAGCTGTTAATCCCTGGACAAATCACTTAACCCTGTTTACCACAGATTCTTCATCTGTAAAATGAGCTGGAAAAGGAAAAGGCAAACTACTTCAGTATCTTTGGGATCATGAAGAGTCAGGCATGACTGAAAACAAGTGAACAACAACAATTAGTGGGAAAGGAGTCATATTCTGATGTTTCATTGTGTCACAGAAGTATCCGTGGGTTGTTCAAAGTTACACCAATAGATTGGAAGTTTTGTCAGGTCCTACCAAAATGTAAATGTTTCGAGTGCTAGCCTAGTAACTAACCATATGTCTATTATCCACAGACCTGACTCATAAGTTTGGAGAAGTTTGTCTCCAGTAGGTTGGATCAGGGTGCTAAATTATTCACCATCCCCTTGCCCCAAAAATGATTTCCAAAGACTATCTATTAAGGCATGTTTATATCAATGGAGATGAAATAATGAATGCTTCAACTAAATATTGCTAAGAAAGTAAGAAATAGTTGAATGGTGGGAATTTGTTTTTTGGGTAGGTAAACATATGAGAAGATAGTATGGCATAGTGGATAGAGGTGTTTCAGAACCAGAAAGGCCTGGGTTCAAGTCTTGTTTCTGATGCAGAGTGGTTGTGTGACCCTGAACAAGTCACTTTTCAGTGTCTCAAACTAAAATAAGTGTGGCATTTTAAATTCATATGACGAAGTTACTGATCTACAATAAATTGGGAGTTTCCACATCCCAACTCCCATGTGATAATGGAATCACAGGTCCAGACTTAAAAAAAAAAAGGAAAGAAAGGGAGGAAAAGGAAAGAAAGGAAAAAAAAAAGAAGAAAGGAAAAAAAGAAGAAAGGGAAAAAAAAGAAAAATATTATCAGTGTGGGCACTATATCCACTGACACAGATTACATGATTTTGTTATTGGTATTCAGAAGTTCTTGTGGCTGAAAAATTCAGCACCTTTTATTCAAGCTGGTGATGAATTTCTCTTGAGTTTAACTAGGGTCAGTCCTCCAACAATAGACAGTAATCTTTCCTTAGGCTTATTTGCAAAAATTTGTTGTCGACTAACATTAATGTCTCAGGTTAACCACTGCTTCCTAAGAGTGAGATCAACTGGAAAAGAAACTACTTTTATATTTTCTTTCTTTTTTTGAAAAAAAATCAAATCAAATAAATAACCCTGTTCGGGTTGAGGTCTTAAACTACTTTCATTTCTACTGATGATCTACCTTCCTAACTTGTTCATTATGCATCCTGTCGTGCTATTTCCTCTACTAGAGTTCCTGACCTTATCCACATCCTTTTTATTTATTCCACTTATTGTTGGCTATGTCTGCTTCACCCCATGTTTCTAACATGAGTCTGGTGAAAAGGCATTAATCAGGACAACTCTCTGTGCATAACAGTTTCATTTGGCTGTTAGTAACCTTGGGCTATATTCTACCTGATAATGGCAAAACCACAGTGAATCATTCTCCCGACAGGACGTAATATCCTCAAGTTCAGGTTCCCAACTTAAGTTAATGCATTATTTTAAAGCTAAGCAGATAAAAGATGACTACAACTTTGAAACTTTTATAGGTCATGTTTTTCAGAAATAAATTGATAATTCCCTAAACTCAGAAATCAAAAGGGTTTACTACTACTATACAAATAGCTTGTCTCAAAAACATTTTCAACTTGATTGAATATTGTCAATTGCCTATATTAGTTCCATAAATATAGTTCTCTTTTAAATCAGGACTTGAAATACCCTTATCTTATGTCCTTCATACTTTTCAAAGCATGTTCATAAATAGTGTTATAGAATGATAGTTACAGAATGTTAGAGCTGGAAGAAACTTGGAAAAAAATCTAATTCAAACCCCTTCCTTTTACAAGTAAGAAAACTGAGTCCCACAGACCTGAAGTGGCCTTGCCAAGTTCATTTAGCTAGTCAGTAGCAGAACCAGGACTAAAATCAGGATTCCTGACTCTCAGTTTAATGGTTTTTATTTCAAATCGGTTTATGCATGTAAGTAAACTAAGAGCTGGATAAATTAGGTGATTTGTACAAGGTCCCATAGTCATTTATCAAGGAATTATTGAGTACCTACTTAGTACATAAAACTGTGGTACATACCAAGAGGATATAAAAAATGTGTTAAAAATAAGAGACGAGGCTCCTGCCCCTCAAACATTTCCAATTCAATTAAATTCAGTAAATATTTATGAAGAACTTCTTTCCTACAAGGCACTGTGATAATTGGGATACTTGCTTTCAAAACCTTACCCATTAATGGTAGAGATATGGATTTGTGGCTGCAGAATATGGATAATAATATTTAGTACTTACATAGTGTTTTAAGGTAGGCTAGGCATTTTATAGTATCTCATTTGATTATCAGTGGTGCAGTGGATAGAGTGTTGGGCCTGGAGTCAGGAAGACCTGAATTCAAATCTGGCTTCACCTACTAGCTGCGTGACCCTGGGCAAGTCACATAACCTCGTTTGCCTCAGTTTCTTCATCTATAAAATGAGCTGGAGAAGGAAGTGGCAAACCACTCCAGCGTCTTTGCCAAGAAAGCTCCAAATGGGGCCACAAAGAGTCGGATAAAAATGAAATGACTGAACAACCACAGCCATGAGAAGCACTTTACGGATATCTCAATTGGTTCTCCCAACATCCCTGTAAGGGAGGTACTGTTATTATCCCTATTTTACAAATGAGAAAACTGAGACTGAGAAAATTTAAGTGACTTACCCAGGGTCACACAGCTAACAAGTATCTGCGGCAGGATTTGAATTCAGGTCTTTCTGACTTCAAGTCATTTGGTGTGTAATAACCATAATAGCTATCATCTGTATAGTGCTTCAAGGTTTATGATGTGCTTTGCAACTATATCTCAATCCTTAGGACAATCCTCAGAGGCACCATTCCCATTCTGCAGATGAAGAACATGAGGCCAACAGTGGTTAAGTGTCTCGCTCAGTGCCACATAGCCAAGTTTGAACTTGGATCTTTCTGACTCAGGATCTGCTGCTCTATCTGTTCTTTACCTACCTTCCTATAATGTAAGAAACAACATGGTGGGGCAAACAAAGGAAACAAAATGCTCTATAGAAATCTGAGGAGCTGTGGGGCAGCTAGGTGGCGCAGTCAGTAGAGCATCAGCTCTGGAGCCAAAAGGACCTGAGTTCAAATCCAGCCTCAGACACTTCACACATGTACTAGCTGTGTGACCTTGGGCAAGTCACTTAACCCCAATTACCCTGCCCCCCCCCCCAAATCAGAAATCTGAGGAGGTGGAGATCCCTTTCAGCAAGGGGAAATCAAGGATATTTACTTTACCTAAAATATCCTGATTGACTATGTCCACTGGATGAAATTTTAATGATCTAGACTCCTGTATTTGCCTTCCTCATCACCACTTCTTAGAATTCCTAATACCTTGGAATTCCTAGCTAGGCTGCCATGCTTACATAAGACTTTCCCCAATTCTCTTAACTGTTAATATTCTCCTTCTTTGCTTTGAATTTATTTCATATTCATTTTGTATTTACTTATCTGTGAGCAAGTTGAATCCCACAACTTATTGTAAAGTCTATGTGGGCAGGAACTGTTTTGCTTTTGTCTTTGTAGCACAGCATCTTGCACATAGTAGGCACTTAGTTCCTGCTAATTTGAGTTGCATTTCCTAGAATGGTGAATTTGAAAGAGCTAAATATGGAGTCTGAGGACTTGCATTTAAATCCTGACTCTACTAATGTTGCATGACCTTGGGCAAGTTAGTTTACCTCTCTGTGATACCATTTCATCATCTACAAAAAAGGGTGGTATATAAAGTCCTCTCCAGCTTTGTCTACTATGTTCTTATAACCCAACTTAGAACATCTTCCCCCTCCCCCCATAACTACCACCCTCCCCATCAACTATTTGAGAAGCCCACAGATTGATTGTTCCTTGAATTTATAATCCGTACAAAGCCCTAAGGTACTTGAGGGGAGATGAAAGTATGGCCGTTTAATGTAATAGCATTCTTTAATTTCAGTTATATACACATGTAAGAAATGCAAGAAAGAAAAACCATTTTTGCAAAAAGAAAAAAATTCAACATTAGTATTGATACCACCCTTAAATGATGTAGGCATATCATGTGCTCTCAATGAGTGGCATTCATATGGTTGTTGATTATTTCAAATAATTCTCGTTCTTATGTTTTTTAACTATGGTTAATTATCTTTATGACTTTGAGTAAGTCACAACCTTTCTGGACCTCAGTTGATTTCCAAGTTCAACAAGCATTTGTTAAGTGATTACTATATGCCAGGCACTGTGTCCAGGGCAGAGAAAGGGAAAATGGAAGACATATTCCATGATTCCTGTACCTAAAATATAATTTTGATATGGGAAATTTATTTTGAAAGCCTGATGCTGCTTCCTTTGCCTCTAGTTGTCCTTTAATATTACTTTACAAAAGTAGCAAGATTTCTTTCCTCTATTTTTCTAAAGACTTTTGCCTCTTCTGCATTTGGTGGTAGATAGAACATCATTTGGCAAAGGAGAACAAACTACTTACTCTTTCTGCCCCTTACCTTCATGTGAGTGGAGTTATTTTCCCAGCTGTACCCTTCAGGTTTCCCTGTGAGTATGACTTTTCCTTTTGACCCTAAGGTGGGAGGTTTAGGGATGGAGGTGGATAACAGGGGTCTTTAACCTGCTGCAGGCAAAAGAATAGAAGGAAAGTTTACTTGAGGTAATTGTTATAATGGAGTTTCCTCCTGTTTTTGCTCACCAAACCATTACTTTGGGGAAGCTCTAATAAAAAAAAACAAACAAACAAAACAAAAAAACCCTTTTGATTCTGGGAAATTTAAAAATCTGTCTCTTACCAGTGATACCACACCCTCCTTTCCTTCTCTTATCAAACTCTCCCCAGGCCTTTGGCCATCCCATACAGTATGACCTGGAGGTGGGAATATCTATTATGACCAAGAGCATCTTACCTTTTGCTTTTCCCTCTCTCTTGACCTTGATTATCCTAAAACCCTGGATAGCCAGGCAGCAAAAATGTCCTATACCCTTGCCTGTTTGACTACCTACGGAGTTTTAAATGTTATGGAAGTAAAAAAATCCGTTCTTTTAGATGAGATGGAAGATCACAGGCTTTACCATCTATCCTGTCTCTATGCCCTGCAGTGCCCGGGTATTATCATCTTAATGACTTAAGTAGCCAAAGGATTTCTGGGCTTTGCCATCTGCTCTGCAGTCCCTTATATGCAGTCTTTAAGCACAAGCACTGTCTGACTATATTCCCTGTGATGAGTTAACTTATCAAGTTGGTGACTTTACAAGAATGGCAGAGATTAGGGTATGGGTCTATCATCAATGCCAGCATAATGGCTGTGACGCTATGTTTCAGTGGCCAGAGGACCACTTAAAGATCACCCTTAATTGATCACCCTTAAAGATCAATATAGTAAGATTCTGTGTAGTTCTCTGCCTGCCCCCTACTGGCAAATTGATTATACTGGCCCTCTTTCCTATCTTTGGACATGAAGGGTGATCTTAATGTAACCAACATTTATTCAGAATATGGCATTGCATTGTCAGTCAAGGCTGCCACCACAAAGACAGCTGTCATCAAAGCTCTTAAGAACACATTCTTCCTTATGGCCTACCCCAACCCTGTTACTTTTGCCTCTGATCAAAGCACCCATCTTATTCTGAAGCAAGTCTGAAATTGGACCCACTTTCATGATATTCACCTGTCTTTTCATCCTCAGGCAGCTGGTATTATTGGATGTTGAAATGATTGCAGTTTTTCATCACACACTTCCCAGAAGTTATATCTATAATGGATCAACTCTGCCTAGGAAAAAGGAGGGCTCTCTACTTCAGTGATTTCTCAGATCTGGCCTACAGGAAGACTTATGTGATAACCAGTAGAGTATTTTTAGATGTAGTGATGATCTAGCCCTTCCTTATTCTGTTTCCTCTATGGGGGTACCCAGGTCTTAAAGTTTTTGTCCCCTCATAAGGTTCTATACACCTGCAGGAAATGGTTCAGGTCTACCTTAATTGATAGGCATTCTTTCTTCTGGGATGGTTCCCATTATTCCCTCCTGTAAAACAAAACTCACCAATGGGAGGAAATCAATGTAGTAGAAGTATTTTTCCAGCTTGAGAAGGCCCCAGACACTGAAGAAAATCTCAAGGTCAGGGAGAGTCTTTACTGATAATCAGCAGAAGATGGGGACAGCATTCATCAGATGATTTTAAAGGACATGGATTTTATCTCATCCCCTTAATGGAGTTTCCAGGGAGAGAGAGGTTTTGACTCATGGCCCAGTGAACATTGAAGGGGTGGTGATAGGGGGTGATTCCTGGTATCAACTCAGATACTGGGACAGGTTGTAAGATTATAACTTCTTAGCTAACACTCTATAGATGACTCGAATATGGGATGGGCATTGGTAACTGTATCATAGGTATCATAACTGGTGCTATTCCCTGGTGTTCCCGGTACTGCTACTGTTGAACACCTGAGTTTTATTTTGGAAGACTGACTGTGAAATGCCGTTGAGTGGTACAGGGGAGAGTGTACTAGACCTGGAGTCAGGCAGGCCTTGGGTTTAACTTTGTCCAGAGAACTGATGGTATCAGTGCAGAGGAGTTGGTATTTTGAAGTCTGGTGGAATTTCCATTGCCTTGTAAGGTGTCTCAATACAGTATCGACGCCTCGGCAAATGTGGTGGCATAGAAAAACAATATTTATTTATGATAATTAAATTATTTTAATCTTTCTTACTAGTGAAGTTGTTTTTATCTTATTTTATGCTCCACAAGTGTTTCATTGTGTTCCAATTCCAGGCTAGAATTATTGTATTGACCTCAATTATTTGGTCCTGGCCCAGAAACCAAAAGTGGAATGAAATCTCCTGAGAAGTAGCGGTGAGTTGCCTGTCATTGGTGGTATTTAAGTGGAGGCTAGCTAACTATTTATGGGAAATGTTTTAGAGGAGAATTATACTTCAGGCAAGGTTTGGTAAAGATGATTGAGAATCACAGAGTTTTAAGTTGTATAGTCCAATCTGTACCCAAATAAGAATCAGCCACCACCACACTTAGCCTCTGCTAAAAGACTTCTAGTAATGGGGAATTTACAACCTCCTAAAGGTGGTTTTTCTACTTTTTAATATCCCAGTTATGAAAAATATATAATATTAAGCTAACAATCTCTTCCCTATAACTTTTGACCCATAGCTTCCAGTTCTGACCTTTGAGATTGACTTGAACATATTTAATGAAAGGAAAGAGGAATCCTGCTAGCAAGAGAACATAGACCCCTTTACCATGGAGGTTGTTCTAGGCTAGGCCTGTCGCCAGCTAGTTTAGGTCTGACAATGGAGCAAAACGAAATGTTTGTAGGTTATTCAACAGTGAATAAAAGATGGCATACTCAGCCATAGGAGGAGGACATTTGACAGAAACAGACATTGAGAATCCTGTGAGTTAATTTAGCTGAGCAAGGCTACCATCGTGATCCACCAGCCAAGCTTCTAAGGGTCCCTGTACCTTGTTGTGACTGCTTTGTGCTCAGGTTATAAGGAAATAACAATTGTCTGAGCCTGTAGCAACCTGAGTCAGCCATGTCTTGAGGAATGTCCTTCTACCTTTTAAGCAACAACTATCCTAACCTGAATGGAAGGAGGTGTTAGGTTATTGCTCCTACCACAGAATTTAATCTTTAATTCGATTTGAAAGTTGGTCAAGATGCAAACAGGTGAAGATGAGGGGGGGCATTCCAATTATAGGCGCCTGAATGAGCAAAGTCACAGAAGTTCAAGAGTATGTGATATATTCAGGGAATGGTGGGTGATCCCAATTGACTGGAGAATATAGTTGATGAAGAAAAATAACATGAAACCAATCTCTCTCTATATATAAAGATTGAAGTTAAGTTGTGAAAAGACTTCCATCCAGCCAAAGAAATTAGAATTTTTTGGTTATGAAATTGAAAACCATTGAGTATTTTTAAATAATGGAATAATATAATCAGATTTTTAAAATCTGGCAGCAGTAGATAGAAGAGATTGGAGAGGTAAAACCATAGACATATACATATGCTATTGCAATATAAGTTGAGAAGCAATGGCGACCTGAACCAGAGTATTGGTAGTTGAAATAGAAAGGAGGAGACATGTGAAACATGATAAAGGAGGAGAATACATAGGCCTTGGAAACTTTTTGGGTGTGTGATCAATGAGGGGTGGGGTTTTCAAAGATGATTCAGGGGTTTTAAGAGTGGGTGGATAGAAGAATGGTAGTGTTACTATTGTCAGATAGTGAAGTCAGCAAGTGGGCAGGATAAGGGGAAAAAATTGAGTATAGGGGTTTTTTTTAGTTTAATTTTACATATGTTGAACACAAAATTGGAGGAGGGCATCTTCCTTTTGGAGGAATTATATTTAATCCAATCCCTTTGAGGCAGACAAGAAGGAAGGAAACAAGCAATTATCAAGTACTTATTCTGTGCCAGGTACCCTGTTTTATGCTTTACTGTTATTATCTTATCTGATCCTCACAAAGTTCCTGGGAATTAGGGGCTATTATTATCCCTGTTTCACAATGGAGAAAAATGAAGCAGCCAGAGATGAATAACTTGCCAAGAGTCACACGGCTAGTAAGTGTTGAAGGCTGGATTTTAACTTGAGTCTTCCTGACTCTAGGCTCAATGTTCCTTCCACTTGGATACCTACCTACTTTTAGACAGTTTAGACATTGGGGGTAGGCTATGGGGCTATAGAGAACAGGAGCAGCTAAATAACTCACTGGAGAGAGCAGTGGGCCCAAGGTCAGAAAGATCTGAATTCAAATCTGGCCTCAGACACATACTAGCTGTGTGACCTTGGGCAAGTCACTTAATCTCTGTTTGCCTAGGAGGCAGCTAGGTGGCTCAGTGGATAGAGTGCTGAGCTTGGAGTCAGGAAGACCTGAGTTTAAATCTGAAATGGCAAGCCACTTCAGTATCTTTGCCAAGAGAACTCCATAGACGGCAGGGTCCAAGGAGTCACGAAGAATAGAACACAACTGAACAACAACAGATAGAAGACAATGGGCCTTTTGATGCACGTAAGTATTAAGTTAATGATATCATATAATAATAATTCTAATAACCCTTGATTGTCTTTCAAAACCATGTTTTCATCATAATAAAATAAGAAGTACAATACCAAAACATTTTAAGTAAACTTAAAAAAAAAGCTTATTAATATTTTCATCTTATGTCTTGGAAGATGAACTTTCCCTGAAAGTGACTTGACTTTATATGTGAATTTTTCACCACAGTGACCTGTCAGGTTGCAGTTTATTTTCTCTCTCCTAGAATATCTTTTAATTTTTTCTTAATTTCATATTGTGAAAGAAGACAGAAGGTCCTCTGGTAATTGATTTTTCTCTTCAAAATTTTGCTGTGTTTATTTTACAGTCAAGTGAGGAAGAATAGTGCCAGGACCAAAAACCTGTTGGTTCAAGTACATTATTATAGGCTTCTTTCTATTTTTTAATCCTGTATTTAAAATTTTCATCAAGCTTTTTAATCCCTTCTCTGCTACTAAATGAAATGATGTGCTCATGTATTACAGACTTGAACAATTAATTAGGAAAATTAGTTAAACAACTTGAAAGTTGGAAGCCAGCAAAGATTATAGGATTATAAGCTTAAAACTGGAAGTGAAGAAGCTGAAGACCAGACAGTTTAAGTGACTTGTCCAAAGTCATAGGATATTTTAATGGAATTGACAGGTTCAGAATATCTAGAGGTGGTAGTGTGAGGGGGGAAAATCAGCCCAAGGTATCATACATTTAAGATGAGTGAAGTTCCAGTACATCTCCTTCCTTTCTTTTCAGAGGCAGGGGACTACGGGTATGGAACATTGTATATAATGCCATTTTTTTTGGTGTTAGTTTTTCTGAACTACCTCCTCCCTTTGTCCTCTTTTTAAAAATTCTTTGAAGTAAGAAATGGCTCTCTGAAAGGGATACATTAGGAAATATAAAGATACAAAAAACAATAAATATTAATAACATTTTTAAAAAGAAAATTTTTGAGGATATTTTAAAAAATTTGATATTTGAATATATTACACAAGACAATAAGCTCAAAATGAATATATGATCTGAATAAAAAAGTCATACCATGAAAAAAATAGAGGAGTATGGGATCTTATTAATAATGATTCTTCATATTTACCCTACTAATGTACACTTTGAAGAGTTTCCCCCCTCAACAAAATAACACAGAGCAAGACAAAATACAAAATGTCCTTTCATCAATTCTACAAATTGCATTACATCTGTTCTAATTGTTAGAAAAAAATAGGAAAATGTGAATTAAAAGAACACTAATAAGTATAATAAATTGGGGGAAAGAAAGGAAAGAGTGATTCTGATGTAACCAGTTAGCTGAGAGGGGAATAAAGTGATAGAAAATGAGGAAAAATAAATAATTACAGAAAGAAAAATAAATCAACAATTTCAACAAAATTTCAAATTAGGGAAGGGCCAGAAAATGGGATTGGGGAGGAGAAAGACCTCATTGGAATAGAGAAACATTAAGAAAAAGTTGAACAAAGCTAATTGCAAGAAATTAAGTACTAAGTTAAAGTAAGAAAAGCATAAAAATAAAAGAAATTCTGAAGGAAATGCAGGAAAATACAGTTTAAAATGCAAGAGATTTAATGAACTGAATATGCAATTAAAAACAGAAAATCAACTAATAAAATGAAAGTATACACAAATTAGGACAACTTGAAAATCAGAGGAGAGAAAGATTAATTAGAAAATAAAAAATAAACTATAGAATTGATGAAAAAGCTAAAAACTGTTTTAAAAGACTAACAAAAATAAATAAATTTAACTGAAATGAAGAGGGTAAAAATCAGATTGACAAAATTTAAAATGAGCAAGGTAAAATGACAACAGAGAAAAATTAAAAAAATATCAGGACATACTATGTACAGCTGCAAAACTAAAAATTCAGAGTAGAGGATTATCTACAGGATCTAAATTAACTGAATGTTGGAAATCTTAAGTTACAGAAAAAGATAAATAAACTATCAATTAAGGAGCTAACTAGATGTGAAAAAAAGCTAACATTCATATGGTTCTTATGTGTCAGGCACTGTGCCAGTCACTTTACAATAATTATCTCCTCTGATCTCCACAATGGCCCTGGCTGTTAGGCACTCTTATTATCCCCATTTTACAAATGAGAAGACTGAGACAAAAGTTAAGCATCTTGCCCAAGGTCCAACAGCTAGCTAAGTTTTAGGCCAGATTTGAAATCATGCTCTATCCACTGCACCACCTAGCTACCCTAGTTTACCTAAGATAAAACCCTAGTCCAGGTGAATTTACAAATTAATTGTGTCTAGCAAACTTTTAAAGAATAATTGATACTTATAATACTAAAAGTATTCACCAAAAATAATAATGAAAATATATTATATTGGAATATGGCTACTATGGGAATTCATTTTCCTGGGCTATATGTAATTATTGTAAGGTCTTCTAAAAAAAATCTTACAGAAAGGGAGAGCCAAGTGTAGAGGATAGATAATAAACACTTGAAAAATAAATGGAAAGCCATGATCAAAAAAAGAGCCTAGATAGCATCTTTCAAGAAATTATCAAGGAAAACTGCCCTGATATTCTAGAGCCAGAGAGTAAAATAGAAATTGCAAGAATCTGCCAATCACCTCCTGAAAAAGATCCCAAAAAGAAAACTCCTAGGAATATTGTCACCAAATTCCAGAGCTCCCAGATCAAGGAAAAAATACTACAAGCAGCCAGAAAGAAACAATTTGAGTATTGTGGAAACACAATCAGGATAACACAAGATCTAGCAGCTTCTACATTAAGGGATTGAAGGGCTTGGAATATGATATTCCAGAGGTCAATGGAGCTAGGATTAAAACCAAGAATCACCTACCCAGCAAAACTGAGTATCGTGCTCCAAAGCAAAATATGGATTTTCAATAAAATAGAGGACTTTCAAGCCTTCTTGATGAAAAGACCAGAAATGAATAGAAAATTTAACTTTCAAACACAAGAATCAAGAGAAGCATGAAAAGGCAAACAAGAAAGAGAAATCATAAGGGACTTACTAAAGTTGAACTGTTTTGTTTACATTCCTACATGGAAAGATGATGTGTATAATTCGTGAGACCTCACTATTAGGTTAGCTGAAGGGAATATATATATATATATATATGTATGTATATATATATATATATACACATATATGTGTGTGTATTTTATATATATATATATATATTTAGATAGATAGATAGATAGATAGATAGATAGATAGAGGGTACAGGGTGAGTTGAATATGAAGGGATGATATCTAAAAAATAAAATCAAATTAAGGGATGAGAGAGGAATATATTGAGAGAGGGAGAAAGGGAGAAATATAATGGTGTAAATTATCTCACATAAAAGTGACAAGAAAAAGCAGTTCTGTTGGAAGGGAAGAGGGGGCAGGTGAGGTGGAATGAGTGAATCTTGCTGTCATCAGATTTGACCTGAGGAGGGAATAACATACACACCCAATTGAGTATCTTACCCCACAGGAAAGAAGGAGGAAGGAGATGAAAAAGGGGGATGATAGAAGGGAAGGCAGATCAGGGGAGGAGGTACTCAAAAGCAAACACTTTTGAAAAGAGACAGGGTCAAGGGAGGAAATTTAATAAAGGGGGATAGGATAGGAAGGAACAAAATATAGTTAGTCTTTCACAACATGAGTATTGTGGAAGGGTTTTGCATAATGATACACATGTGGCCTATGTTGAATTGCTTGCTTTCTTAGGGAGGGTGAGGCGGGATAGGGAAGAGGGGATAGAATTTGGAACTCAAAGTTTTAAAAGCAGATGTTCAAAAAAATTTGCATGCAGCTAGGAAATAAGATATACAGTCAATGGGGCATAGAAATCTATCTTGCCCTACAAGAAAATAAGGGAAAAGAGCATGCGGGGGAGTGGGGTGAAAGAAGAGAGGGCTGACTGGGGAACGGGGCAATCAGAATATATGCCATCTTGGAGTGGAGGGGAGAAATTTGTAATTCAAACTCTTGTGGAAATCAATGCTGAAAACTAAAAATATTAAATAAATAATTAAAGATTTTTAAAAGAGAACAATAAACGGAAGGAAAACTGTAAACTAATATCACCAATGAATATAGATATGAAATTTTAAAATAATATTTTAGCAATTTATTCAAAAATTATCTTTGAAAAAGTTATATTCAGCAGAAGCAGGGACCTGATTGGGCTCTCCCCCCAAAATGACTTTAAACAAATTCTAGAGCAGCAGAAACCATAAAATGACAGAGTGAAGCAGATTTCTAGCCTAAGACAATCTGGAAGGCCAACAGGAAAGGTCTATTGCACCGTGCTCAAGGAGGAGCACAGCCCAGCATGGTCACTCCAGAAGGCCTGGAGCAGGCCTCCGGGCACTAAATCACTGGCAGCTGCAGTGGTTTCCAGACTTCTCAACCCACAAATGCCTAAGATAGCTTCAAAGGTCAGTGGGAAAGCTCTCTCACTTGTGTGAGAGGGAAGTGCCAACTGGCCCCAGCCCCAGTCCCAAAGTGGAGTTTTTGGCCTACAGAAGGTGGGAGAACCAAGTGGCTGTTCTGGATCGCAGTCCTGGGTGGCAGTCCTGGGGTGAGGAGGAGTGCTGCTGTGGAGGAGCTGGTGGCAGCTGTGGAGAGGAAACCCTCCTCAAAGTTCTAGGGCAGAAAAGAGTGTTTGTGGTTGCTCAGGAACCAGAGGGCAGGCCAGGAAAGGAGTAAACACCTCTCCTCTCATCATACCAGTTTGGAGGAACTGAGAATTTACAGGTCCCTAGAGATATCTCTGAAAACAGCTCCACAAAACCCCTGAAACTTGGGGCGCTATACCTTCCACTTAACAAAGAGCCCAAATGAGCAAACAGAGGAAAAAGAGTAAGACTATAGAAGCTTATTGTTTTTGGTGAAAAGATATTTTCTTATATACTTACTGACAAGGAAGATCAAGAGATGCAGCCAGAGAAAGACAACAAAGTCAAGGCTTCTATATCCAAACCTTCCAAGAAAAATATGAACTGGTCTCAGGCCATGGAAGAGCTCAAAAAGGATTTTGAAAATCAAGTGAGAGAAGTAGAGGAAAAATTGGGAAGAGAAATGAGAGTGATGCAAGAAAATCATGAAAAATAAGTCAACAACTTGCTAAAGGAGATGAAAAAATTTCTGAAGAAAATAAGACCTTTAAAAACAGACTTACCCAAATGGCAAAAGAGGTCCAAAAGGCCAATGAGGAGAAGAATGCCTTGAAAATCAGAACTGGCCAAATGGAAAAGGAGGTCCAAAAGCTCACTGATGAAAATAATTCCTTAGAAATTATAATGGAGCAAATGGGGCTAATGACTTTATGAGAAATCAAGAAATTATAAAACAAAACCAAAAGAATGAAAACATAGAAGACAATGTGAAATATCTCATTGGAAAAACCACTGACCTGGAGAATAGATCCAGGAGAGATAATTCAAAAATTATTGGACTACCTAAAAGTCATGATGAAAAAAAGAGCCTAGACATCATCTTTCAAGAAATTATCAAGGAAAACTGCTCTCATATTCTAGAACCAGGGGATAAAATAGAAATGGAAAGAATCCACCGATCACTTCCTGATAGAGATCCCAAAAGGAAAACTCCTAGGAATATTGTAGCCAAATTACAGAGTTCCCAGGTCAAGGAGAGAATATTAGGAGTGGCCAAAAAGAAACAATTCAAGTATTGTGGAAACAATCATGATAACACAAGATTTAGCAGCTTCTACACTAAGGGATTGGGGGTTGGAATACGGTATTCCAGAGGTCAAAGGAGATAGGATTGAAACCAAGAATCACCTCCCCAGCAAAACTGAGTATAATATATCAGGAAAAAAATGGAATTTCAGTAAAATAGAGGACTTTCAAGAATTCTAGTTGAAAAGACCAGAGCTGAATAGAAAATTTGACTTTCAATTATGAGAATCAAGAGAAGCATGAAAAAGTAAACAGGAAAGAGAAACCATGAGGGACTTAGTAAGGTTGAACTGTTTACATTCCCACATGGAAAAATGATAATTGTAACTCAAAAGACCTTTCTCAGTATTAGGGTAGTTAGAGGGAATATATGTATGTATGTATGTGTGTGTATGTATGTATATATGGTCCAACTCTTCTGGAAAGCAATTTAGAATTATGTTAAGAAAGTGGTTACTGAATCCACAGTTTTTGACCCATTTATTAAAAGATCAATGAAAAAAAGAAAGACCCTGTATATACCAAAAGATTTGTAGCAGTGCTTTCTGTAGTTAGCAAAGAACTAGAATCAAAGCAGGTGCCATTCAATTTGGAAATGGCAAAATAAATTGTGGCACATGAATGTTATAGGCAATTACTCAATATAAACAATAAATATGACGAATACAGAAAAACATGGGAAGACATGAGCTGATGTAAAGTGAAATGTGTGGACCCAAGGGGAGAAAATATACACAATGGTTCCAACAAGGTAAAAGTAAGTCAGTCAACAAACAACAAATGTGCCAGACACTGTACTAAGTGGTGGGAAGAAAAAGCAACAACATCAACAACAAAATCCAAAACTGAAGGCTATCATTTATGTCCATCAATGTCTGGAAAAGAGATCTATGAGCTGGTTGAGATTTAGGGCTGTGCTCTGCAACTAAAGTTACAGGTATTGTGATTTTCTGATGAAGCAAATAGCCAAGATGAGTAATTTCACAGGGCCCCACCCTACAGTTAAGCTGTGAATTCATTTTGCTGCTGTAGCTTCTTTGGCTGAAAAGACAGTCAGAAGACATAAAAATTCTTCCCCTGTCTCAATAAGCCCAGTCAGCGAAGACAATTGCATCAGAGGGAAAGTTTCCTCTCCCCTGCAGCTTAGTCCTCCTGTGCAGGTAGTCTTCCTGCCACTGGTCTCATGGTCTGAGGTGTTGCTTTCATAGGCTCAGTTGGGTACTGCTCTAGTTACTGGACTCATCACCATCATCATCACCACCACCACCACCATCATCATCATCCTCATTACTTGGGATAATTTACCCATCCTTAACTATAACAAAACAGAAAGCCTCTCAAGTAAATCCAACAATTAAGTAATTATTAAGTGTCTACTGTGTATAAAGTCTTTCCTGAAGAGTTTTTCTGCTCTGTCACACCACTTCCCCAAACATATATACCTGGTTGCTAATGCTTCTTTCAGATTTCCTCCATCTACTATGTATATATCATATATATATATATATATATATATATATATATATATATATATATATATATATACACACATGGGGAGAGAGAGAGAGAGAGAGAGAGAGAGAGAGAGAGACAGAGAGAGAGAGACAGAGAGAGAGAGACAGAGATAGAGAGGGACAGAGAGAGAGAGACAGGGAGAGAGAGAGGTATAGAGATATCTAGATATTCGCACATCTCCATTAGGGCGTACATTCCTCAAAGATAGGAACTTTTTTGCTTTTGCTTTTGTTTTATTTTTGTTTTTTGCCTTTCTATGCCAAGGGATTAGTACAAGCCTTGGCATATAATTCACTCTAAATAAATGCTTATTGACTGACTGACTAAAACTAAGTACTAAGTGTTGGGGGAGATACAATGATAAGACTTATGAGTTACTGTCTGGCTAGAGTTTGTTCTTACTAATGTGTGTACTTAACATTGATTATATGCCTATTTTTAGTATTTCTCAGTTGGAGATACTAAACCAATCATTGAATCATCATTATCTACACCATTTTATTCCTTGAAAAGTGGTTCTGGAACAGTTCTATTTCATTTTAGTTATTTCCTTTAATACTTATTGACAGACTGAAGATAATAATCACTATCAGGTTTAATTATTGAGATTAACTTGCAAAGCTTATGAACAGGCCAGAAAGTACTTGAAAGAAATCACATTTTGACTTGGTATGAAAAAAAACAAACAAACATCTCTGATGCCTTTCTGTTTCAGTCTGGTAGGAAGTCAAAACCAATTAACAAGGCAAGGATAGAAATGTAAAGCCATGAGCTGTGCCATACATTAGGATGGCATCCTCAGCAAGGCCTTTTGCCTCCTACAGGGAGCAGCTGCCCAGAGGCAGCTTATCATCCCTGCTGGGTGGGGGGGGGCTCATCCATTTCCTCCTTTCTTCTCTTTCTTGCCTAGATATCACCTTTATTTTGTTCATTATCAGCAAATGATCCCTCTCTTTCTATATTTAGAATGTAGGTTCTGGCTGACTTATGTTGAGGAGTAAAAAAAAGTGTGATAGGTAACACACATTTTCTGTAACTTTACAGGGAAATACAAATCTTATAAGAAAGAGAAAAGCAGTGAATACTTTTTTTTTTCTAGAGATACATTAACCTTCATTTTTTAAAAAAAATGTGTATGGTGAAGCTCTTGATTGAGAGAAGAGAGAGGAGAGAGAGAGAGAGAGAGGGGCAGAGAGAGTCAGAGACAGAGACAGAGAGACAGACAAAGACAGAGAGACAGAGACAGGGATACAGAAACACACAGAGACAGGCAGAGAGAGATTGAGAGATAGAGACTGAGAGACAGACAGACAGAAACAGAAAGACAAAAACAGAGAGACAGACAGACAGACACAAACACACACACAGAGAAAGAGATTGTTTCTAAGTCTATAGTCACTATACTCCAAAAAATGAGAACACAGAAATCCACTACACTTTGCTTTTTCCCATTTTACACTCTTTTCCAAATATATACAGTTAGTTATTACTGACACTCCTGCTTCTCATGGCAGGCATTTGTTGGTTTTGTTGTTTTGTTTTTCTTGCCCTGCTCTTCTGCAGAGTCTTGTTAATATTCCAATATCTCTGTAGAAAGCTCCTTATTCAGTTTCCACTTTGGTAAAATGAGGGGGTTGAACTAGATGTGCTCCAAGGTCCTTCCAGCTCTGAAACTTCACGAGTCTACTTACAACTTTTGCAACTGAGAATCTGCTATGTTGTGGACTCTATATTTTCTTTTGCTTCTTCCAAGCAGAGATGCGAATTATCATCTGTGCAGTTACTAATCTATATCACAGAAAAGTAAAAGGTACACTTAGATTTTGTTATCCGATTTTAAAATACAGATTGACCTTGAATAGTGTTGCTCATTCTAGTCTCTTAACTGTTAAAAAATCTGGGATAGAGTCTTTCCCAGAATTTTGAAGTATAAAACATATCTTCAAGTCCCCTAACTTTGACTCCTACATTTTGTTTACTTTCAACCAAGGAATTTAATAATCAGGTCTGTGATCAGTTAGTCATGGTAGGGCAGGGCAGAGACATGCTACCTTTCTTAAGAGAAAAAATGAGTGTGGTCTTAAAGGAATCCTTATTCAATTTCATTAACCACTTTTGTGATCCTTTCTATGTATCTGAATCTTTAGAAATGCAGTAAGTCGAATGATTTCAAGATTATTTATTTAGGAGGGTGGGGAAAGCAAGGCAATTGGTGTTAAGTGACTTGCCCAAGGTCACACAGCTAGTGTCAAGTGTCTGAGGCCAAATTTGAACTCAGGTCCTCCTGACTCCAGGGCCAGTCCTCTATTCACTGCATCACCTAGCTGCTCCAAGACTATTTAAACATAAGTGGAAGTTGGAGGGTAGATAGTTACAAAACATGGCAGATTTGCCAATGTGTCTCTATCTATTTTCATCAGGAATGGCAGTGAATATTTGGAGTCTGGTGTCTTGCTACCTTAGGGGATTTTTTTAAAGTATAGATTATATTCAAGTTGATAAAGTCAAAACTTGGGCCTTGCCTAGTCCAAATTCCTATAGAAGGAATTGGTGCTAGAGGTGATGTAATTTTAAAGGTTCAGTGATTTATCTTCAAGAGAGCTCTAAAAAAAGAAAGACAGCAAAAAGTCAAATACGACAGTCAGTATTTCTGTTGTTATCAGCAAGCACATGGGTAATTACTGACCTATCCTTTCTCATCTCTAATAAATCTTAATGGAAATGATCTATATGAAAATGATGGTCATGAAAAAAACTATGACAAAGTGAATGGTTAGACTCTGTAAAAAACCAGGTCTGACTCAGGCTCTTCTGTTACTTTAGATTTGAAATTAGAGAGAAATTAAACATTCATACCAGTTGACCAAAAGAGGTTTACTTAGACATAGCAGGAAAAAAAGATATTGAGTATAGTTTTCCTGACTTTGTGTTAGTCATACTCTGCCAGTTAGCAGGCAGAGGGAAGAGCAGGTGGCTCCTTGTGCTTGGGCTTTTTTATTAACTTAGACACGAGGAATCTACGTCTACGGCCTAAGTATTAGTCCATTAGACCTGAAAGCAAATCAGGCTCCAATGGCTAGGAAATAGTTTTTATTATGACATCCTCTTCACACTCAAGTTTTTGTCTGAGGTGAATCTCACAATCTCAGAGAAATAAAGTTGGTGAGATACAAAATCCTGCTGTGTTTTGTTTGTTGATTTAGAAAATACATTTGACTAGGCAGAGGGAAACAGCAGGCTTTCCTGTGCCTGATAGAAACATAATTTTTTAGACATGGGTAGAATCTCCTGAATTTTTTAGATGTGAGGTTTTTCTGAAATAAGATTGTTTCATGATTCTATGAGACTCCTTGATGGATTTAACAATAGAAAGAATTTTGTTTATGGACTTAAGTTATTAATGCCAAACAAGGCAATAAACAAGAAGACATATGCTTACCTAAGGTGTTTGACATTGTCAACATTTGACCTCAAGTCAACATAGAAGGGGAGGCTCTCATATATGATGAAATTATCTAGATGTTCCCATTTGCAAATGACTGTGTCGATTCCATCAATCTTTACTTGAGGTATATGGTATCTACTAGCCCTAAACATAGATTGAGTTTATAATCAAAATAGGAAAAAAGTAATATACATGGAAAATGTATATTACTGAGATTATTGCATACAATGTAAGGGGTATCACATTGAATTAAACAAACAGTATGAATACCTTTGGACATGTCCTGGAGATAGAGCAGCCTAGATAGAGTAGGCTATATTGTATTAAGAAATTATGTAATACTTTTGATTACCACAAAACCCCAGCATTTTTATTCCTAATCTCCTGGCAAAGCAATAATAATGTATATCATGGCAGGTTGCAGCCCATTATCAGTAGTATCTTGCATTTAAACAGCATTATTACATGATAATATCAAGAGTATATATGTTCAGGAAATTAGGTAGGACATATAGCAAAAGAAAAGAATAACAGGTAAACAGACCAAGTGTTTAACTGATGTCAACTACATTGAAGAAACAGAGAAAGGAAGGCAGGTAGGTAACAAACATTTATTAAACACTTGTTATGTGTCAGGCCCTGAGTGTTGGAGACACAAATATAAGCAAAAAATAAAGAGTTCCTGCCCTAAAGAGCTTATATTCTAATTGCGAAGATAACACATGAAAAAGAAGCTGAAAATTGTGTGTGTATATGTGGAAGATATAAGGGAGGTTAAAGTCCGGAAAGCCAAGAGCAGATGCAAAAGGGGTATGAAGGTTAGCCATCCTAGATTGATCCCAAAGGCACTGGGAGGAACTCTCCATTCCATTGGGTGGCCCCTGTTGTGGAGGGATATTCTAGGACAATAAGGCAGCGTGGGAGGATGGATATTCAGAATAAGGAGGCCCCAGGTGCTAAGAGAGTTTCCAGGGTGAGGCTATAACTGAGGTAAGATGTTGACGCAAAAAAAGTGAAAAGCACAGCCAGTAAGGGAATGAAGCTTGGCGGGCCTGAGCCCATCCTCAAAATGGATGTCCCAGAGCAACTTACTAATGGGAGAAGAGAGCCAGTATGGTAAAAGCCCAAAGTCCTGAGCGAGCTTCCAGGGTGAGAAAGTAGTTGAGATGTGATTGAATTCTGTAAAGTATGTATATCTTCTTTGAAGGACTAGTGGAAGTACATGATTAACAATGATAAAGGACTAAACCACACAGTACAGCCTGAAGGGACGTCCACACTAATGACATCATGTGTCCATAAAGCATGGAGGACTTTAGCATAATATTGTGCACATAATTAATAAATTGTTTTTGAGTAAATGAGTGAGAAAGGTTATAGTTCTAGTTTTGCTGCTAAATAGCTGTATGACCTTTACTTCTTTGGGCTTGGGTTTCTTTATGTATAAGGGGAAGGATAAGCTAGATGACAGCAGTTCCTCCCATATCTAAAGATTTTGTATGCTTTTGTGAACTTGTGAAATTTGTAGGGATAGTAGGTATGGAGAGATCAGATTGGGGAAAGGTAGAAAAAGGAAGAAGGAAGTAATGAGAAGAAAAAAATCCAACATACTCCAGTGGCTCCCTATCACCTCTAGAATCAAATACAAAATCCTCTGCTTAGAGTTCAAAGTTCTTCATAACCTCCCCTGCTGCTTTGGTAGCCCACCTCTACCCCATTCCAGTCTTCTTATACCTTACTAAATACCATCTACTCTTTCATACAACGACACTGGTCACCTTGCTGTTCCACAAGTGAGACACTCTATCTCTCAGGCTCTGGGCACTTTCTCTGGCTGTCCCCCATGCCTGGAATGCTCTCTCTCCTGAATTCTACCTCCTGGTTTCACTGGCTTCCTTCAAGTCCCAATTTAAATCTGACCTTCTACAGGGACTTTTTCCCAGTCTCTCTTAATTCTAGTGCCTTTCTTCTGTTAATTATTTAATATTTATTTTCCCGTTGTCTTCCCCATTTGATTATGAGCTCCTCAAAGGCAGGAACTTTGCCTTATGTCCCCACTGCTTAGCACAGTGGTTGGCACATAATAGGTGTTTAATGAATGTGTACTGATGGACTAATTGAATAATTCACAAGAGGAGCTCCTGGATAATTAAGAGTTTCTTTTTATCCATATTTTAGGACTAATTTTGTTTTTCTGAGACAGTTTTAAACTTGTTCTTTCCAGTTAAGAAAACATTTTAGAAAATGTATTACTTTCCTTAATGAAAACTTCTAATTTATTTTCTCTCTATAGAGGTTAAAAAAGAAAAACAAATTCTTCATGATGTTGAAAGATTTTTTTCTAATTCACACTTGTCACCAAATGCTATGGATAAGGCCAGGTCTCTCAGCTAAGATACTGAGGCAAACCCATTGCTTAATTTAAATCTTTGTACTGAACATTCTGCAAGGACATTCTACCATAGGTATATTTATGAAGGAAGGAAATATTTATTAAGCACCTACTATATGCCAGGCATTGTGCTAGGTTATTTGCAAATATTATCTTTTTTGATTCTCACAACAATCCTATGAGGTACAAGCTATTTTGACCCTCATTTTACAATCAGAGAAACAGAGGTTAGGTGACTTGCCCAGGATTACATAGTTAGTAAGTGTCTGAGGCCAAATTTGAACTCAACATTTTCTGGCTCCTGGCTGAGAACTCTATCCTCTGTATCACTTAACTGCCTCTATTTCGTGCTGTACTTGTATGTATGTATGTATGTATGTATATATATAGTATGTATATGTATATGTGTGCATGATTTGTTTTTAATGACTTACAGAGTGCAAATTAATGTCAGTGTACTCACCTTGACAATAGGACATTAATGTGCAGAAAATGTGAAACAACACTTGAACTTTCTGCTATCTCCCTATAGGAGAGAAAAAAATGTTCATATTCTGTGAGAACACTGTTAAGTCTTAGGAAAATAAATGATGAAAAAAAAGGAAATTATTTAAATGTAGCATTCCTCTAAGTCTTATTCCTCCATCTTGAACTGATGTTGGCAGGTTGGCTCCCCAGAGGGAGCATTTGGCTCTCTCTTCATGATATTGGGGTCATGCAGGGATTTTTGTATTATATCTTACAAGCCCATTTGGAACACTTCCCATTGATTACCACTAACCAGACTTAATTAGCCTTTTGAAGAAAAACTGGTATAGGAAAACTAGTTGGTACAAAGCCATTTCACATAAAACCATGCAAAGCAAAACAAAACAAAAAACTATCTCCAATAGTTTCCCTTTTATGCACGAAGTCCCTGGGGATAATGGGGTGCTTGGGTGCCTGTGCTTAGACCCTAATTCTAACATCACATTTCTTCATAGCCTCTGCTTGGGTGCCTGTGCCTGGACCCCAATTCCAAAACCACATCCAGTTCTAAAATCACATCTCTTCCTAGCCTCAAAAAACTGTCTCAGGCAGGTCCTCTCCAGTTCAAGGGCAGTGTGCCCCAGCAAAACAAAAAGAGAATGAGTCTAGCCCTGTGAGGTTTGAATGAAACAGCAAAAACCTCCTGATACTGTGGCCAGCTGTACCCATAGAATTTATTAGTTTGGACTCCCTGTGTACGTGGTGAACTGGCCATGTACTGGGTCATAGAGATATTTGCTACTCATTGACCTATCATGTCCATGCTAGACCCAGACATATGTATACTCCCTTACATTTATCTTGTCTAAGAAGACATTGATGGAAGCTGCCTCGGTATTTCCCAGTCAGCCCTGACGGTTAGTTGACTCAGTGATGTTTCAGGCCTAAAACCACACCTCCATGTAGCCCCACCCCAGGGCTATTTCCCAATGAACTCTGGGTAAGATACCTGCATAGTAGATACAAAAAGTGCATGTTCCCTTAAGAACTGACCACCCCTTAACCACTCCCTAATCCCACCCCAAAACACCTAATTAATGTATTTGCCATGTTTCACCTCAAAATATCCTATAAAAACTTTACTGTAAGGTTGCAGGCTCCCTAAGAGCTCTTGCCTGCTGAAAAGCATAATGAATCTTTGCCACCTTGACTTAAAGAATGTCCACAAATTCATTCCAGACGGCCTCAACCCTCTCCAGTATTCGGGTCCTTGAGGGGTACTCCCCCTCAACTACTCTGTCTGGGAACTCCAGTCTTGGGGTCTCCCTCAACCAGGAGAGCAGGCTCAAACTTAGAGACCATGGATGTGAAAAAAGAGTCACTCACAGTTACTGGTTATTGGAAGTCATTTTCTCCCTTTATGGAGATCTCATGAAGGCTCTGAAAGTTAGTGTCCTAGTGGAGTTCTAGAACTGTCTGTCTTCAGTATGTCTGGTTTATCCTTGGCAAGATTCTCAGCTACTCGGTCAGATGATTTCATCAGCCACTGAGCCAGGGACACTGCTATTATTAGCACTGGGAAGTCCTTTCAATGTTTAAAAGATTTTTCCCCAGGCAAATTTTTTTTTGGAGGAAGGTGGAGGGGAAAACAGGCATTATCTCTCTCTCTTTCTCTTTCTCTCTCTCTCTCTCTCTCTCTCTCTCTCTCTCTCTCACACACACACACACACACACACACGCACACACACACACACACACACACACACACACCCCCAGCTGATTCCTGCTCAGGAATTTGGTTACTTTGTCGGAACTGTTCTACTGTATTGAGCTGGCTTGATATTGAATTGCTGGATTCTTAATTGGTTTGCTGTTTTATTCAAACCTCACAGGGCTAGACTGATTCTCTTTAAACAACCACAAGGCATTTCTTTTGGAGATCATCTGCTTTCATTCAATTTCACACCTTCTTCACATTTTTGATTGGTTGAATCAATAGAGATGGCTACAAAATATTTGTACCTGGTTGATACCTTGATTGATTGATTCAATCAAAGAGATGCTCTCACCTGATGAAAATATAAGAGAACAGAACATCTTGTTAGTTCCATTCATCAGAGTTGAGGAGTATTGGACAACACTCTTACACAAACAAATGTTTGTTGAATAATAAAGTTAGAGAAAAAAGAATCTTCTAAGGTATATGATCCATCCTTTTCATTTTATGGTGCCTACAATAGAGTAAGAGCTTAATAAATGCTTATTGATCAATGGATATAGAAACTGAGAATCTGAAACTGACTCATCTAAGATAACACTGCTAGTTTTTGTCAGACCTGAGACTAGAAACTAAATTGGCCTAGCTCCCAGGCCATCTCTGTCCATTATGCAATGCTACTTCTTACTACGCAGGCAAAGTTGGGCCAAGAATAGGTGTAGGTGGGGTGTTGATAATGGTCAGAAGTAGGGGAAATGATCAAGAAAAGAAGCAGCTTTTTAAATGGGTTAAAAACATAGCAGTTTTTCTTAATATAAGTTTTGGTACAATTCATGTACTTCATTTATAATTCATAACTAAATAGAATATGGGGTCACATAAACTTTTGAATAATCAAATTAAAGCTGAATTTTAAAAAATCAATAAAGGAGGGGCCATGGCTCCTGTGGCCGGGGGCCGGGCGGCGGTGGCGGCGGGCTCCGCGTTTTGGAGCCCTCGCTGAGTCCCGTGCGTCCCGAACCCCGGCTTCCGCGGCATTCCCGGGTCGAGCCCCCGCCGCCGGCCCCGCCTCCCACTCAGTCTCGGCCTGGCTCCGCGACAGGCCCGGTCTGGCCCTAGGATAGCCTTGCGCAGCCCGCTCGCTGCTGGGGCCAGGCCCGGCGCCCCAGCTCAGCGCCGCTCGCCGGCCTGCCGCCTTCCACCCTGGAGCCGCCGCGCCCGATATTGTCCCCGGCGTCCGAGGACTCCAGCTGGGCTGAGAAGCTCGACTCACTGCTGCAAGTCACCGACGGCAATGTGGCCCGGATCAAGCAGCGTCTCTGCCCCCTTGGCGTCTCTTCACCAGGCAATTCCAGCCTGACTCCTTCTGGGTCCTGGATGCCCTGTTCTAATCCTGAAGGGGAACTGCTTGGTCACGTCTGGACCCTGGATCCCCCCTCTGAGGGGCAGGGCTGGGATGATGCCTGCTTTTCCTTGTCGATGTGGGATGAAATTACCACTCTCCGGAGCCAGCTCCGGACCCAGGCTCAGGTGACAGTGTTGATGAGGTCAGGCTGTACAGGGCCTGATGGAAGACAGGGAGCGTCAGAGATGTCAGATTGATGACCTGGAAGAGGAGCTGGGCCGGCTGCGAGGGGCCCCTAAAGGGCGAGCGAGGTTGGAGCAACGCATAGAAGACCTGAATTCAGAGCTGCAGAGCCTACGTCGACAGCTGCTGGCCCGTCCTGGGGAGGCCAGTGTGACCGCCCTCTTGCGCCAGGAGCTACAGAATGATCGCCAGCTGCTGTGGGAGGAGTATGAGACTGTTCGAGGGGAGCTGAAGCTTCTGCGGGACCAGCTGGGCCAACAGCAGGAGTTATTACTGAGACAGATGGCTGAGGCCAGGCAGGCTCAGGGGCGGAGCTGGAAGGTGCTGGAGCAGGTACAGAGCGATCAGGAAGGCCATAGCCGGGTGGTGGACGCTGCCAGGGTGGAGGCCCAGGATGTTCGTCGGGAGATTGATCTTGTCAGGGCCATGGTATGTTCTTTGCAGGCCCAGGTGCGAGGGGATCACCCACCCCGGCCAGATTCTGCGATCTCTAGCTCTGACCTGAGCCTCCCAGACAGTGACAGCAGCTGGGACATACCTTTTCGGGAGACAGGACCCCAGCCACAAGGCAGTGGTCATGTGCTCTTTCTTCTACACCCCTTCTCCCCATCCCCACGTCCATCCCTGGGGAGCTTTGTGGCCCAGAGAACAGGAGATCTCTGAACCAGCCACCTGGGCCTGCCCCCCTCAGCTATGCCAGCAGACCTCCAGAGCAACAATGAGTCCAGCACCGCTTCCAGCATGGAGCCCAGCACGTCCAGGCCTCCTGTGAGGAGCCCCCAGACAGCTGAGCAGTCAAGCAAGGCACCCAAGCAGCTCCTTAGTGACCTGTGAATGGGCTGGCTAGCACTCCATGCCTTGGAGTGGTGAAGGACAAAGGAAGGGCTTCTGGGCAGAGTGAAACAGCTCATTCCCAGCAGCCTCCCCTTCCCCCAGGGGCCTTGAGTGGCTTTCTTGAGATTTCTTGAGGGGCTGCTGACCCCAAATCCCTGCACTCTGCTCACTGGCTCCTCTCTGTTCCTCCTCTTCATCTCCTCTAAGATTTCTTCCTTTCCCCTATCCTTCAAATCTGCAATAAAAAATGTTAACTATGAAAAAAAAATCAATAAAGGGGGAAGAAGGATAGAGAGAAGACGATAGAGTAGAGAATCATTTAGCTGAACTCTCCCAACATTCCCCTCCAAACGACTCTAAAATAACACCTCAAATTGGCTTCTGCAGTAGTCTAGTCAAAAAAAGGTCTGAGTGAGACACTCTTTCAACTGAAGACAACTTAGGAAGTCCGAAGGAGAGATCTATGACATAAGGGTAGAAGCTGGCTCAGAGTCCACCTGTATGAAACATCAGTGGTGGGACTAGGTGGTGATCTCAGAAGCAGCAACTTTGGGAAGTCTTAAGCCAGAGACAGTAAGGGACCTGAAAACCGATCAGAAAGAGATTATTTACCCCACTCTCTGTGGTAGCGTTGGATAAAAAAGAGACATTATTTGGCAACTCCATGTCCTATAGCCATTTTGGGTCATAGTTCAAGGGCAGAGAGTGGCACTTTCAGTCAAAAGGGAGTGGGAGCCCTGAGGGACAACTTTTTGTCAACTCCACTGTCTATACCCCGCTCTGGGTTGTAGTTCAAGGGTGGAGAGGAGTAATTTCAGTCAAGAGGGATTGGAAGCCCTGAAGCATAGTATCACTTCCAGCCCCAAGGGAATCAGGGACCCTGAAGAACAATATTATTTCTGGTCCCAAGGAAGGAGGAATCCTGAGGAGCAATATACCTTTTGGTCCCAAGAAAGCAGGTGTCCTTCTTGTGTAAGGAAAAGAGAACAGAACTGGGAGAGCAATGACTATACCTCTTCCTAGATCACACTGTACTAAAAGCACCAAAACCTTCTGAAAACCAGAACTAGCTCTAAAACCAGTAGTGTGAAAAAGTCTGAAGCTTGAGACAGTGCCTCTCACCACCCCCTCATGATGGGAACAAAGCCCAATATTACCATAAAGTTCCAAATCAAGAAATAGGGTGGAAAAATGAGTAAAAAACCAAAACTAAACAAAACCATCCTCACCATCAAAATCTAGTATGGTGACAGGGAAGATAGATCAAGACAAAGACTCAGAAGACCATGAAGTCAAAACAGCTTAAAAACAAAACCTCAAAGAAAAGTTTAAATTAAACACAAACCCAACAACAATTCCTGGAAGAGCTAAAAAGGATTTTCAAAGTGAAATGAGAATGATAAAGGAAAATTAGGTAAAGAAATGAAGGCAAAGGAAGAAAGTTATGAAAAGACAATTAATAGCTTGGTAAAAGGAACACAAAAATGTTGAAGAAAATAACACTTTAAAAAACAAAATTGACCAAAAAGAAAGAAAAGTTTATAAAATGTCAATGAGGAAAATATTTCCCTATAAAGAAGAATAGGCCAAATGGAAAAAGAAGTACATAAGCCCACTGAAGAAAATTCCCTAAAATTAGAATTGAGCAAGTGGAAGCTAATGACTCCATGAGACATCAAAAAACAATAACAAAAAGCTCAAAGAAAGAAAAAAAGAAGCAAATGTTAAATATCTCAATGAAAAAAAAATTGACCTGGAAAACAGATCAGAGAGAGATAATATAAAAATTATGGGACTACTGGAAAGTCATGATCAAAGAAAAAGCCTAGATATCATATTTCAAGAAATAATGGAGGGAAACTGTCTTGATATCCTAGAACCAGAGGATAAAATAGAAGTTTAAAGAATCCCCCAATTAGGGGCAGAGCCAAGATGGCGGCTGGAAAGCAGGGACTAGCGTGAGCTCCATACTGAGTCCCTCCAAAAACCTATAAAAAATGGCTCTGAACTAATTCTAGAACTGCAGAACCCACAAAACAGCAGAGGGAAGCAGGGCTCCAGCCCAGGACAGCCTGGATGGTCTCTGGGTGAGGTCTATCCCACACGGAGCTGGAAGCTGGGAGCTGGGAGCTGGGAACGGAGTGGAGCAGAACCCAGCCTGAGCGGCATGGACCAACCAGACCAGGAGCCGGGCAGAGGGGGCCCTAGCGCCCTGAATCAGTGAGCTGCATCAGTTACCTGACTCCTCAACCCACAAACACCAAAGACTGCGGAGAAGGTTAGTGGGAAAAGCTTCGGGAGTGGAAGGAGTTTGTGGTTCGGCTTCCAGCCCCAGGGGCAGCAGAGGTGGGGCAGCTACAGCTGCTGCTGCTTCCGGCTCCAGGCCCACCTGGTGGGAGGAATTAAGTGGCAGATCAGAGCAGGAGTGCACAGCCTGCTGAAGATCTAAGCCCAGTCTAGGTTGGGGGTTCTTGGAGAAGGAGTAGTGCTGGTGTGACAGAGCTGGCACCTCCCCCCCAAACGTGGAACATAGAACTCGTTAGTCTACAAGCAGTCATACCCCACTGAAAAACTCAAGGGTCAAGTTAGTTGGTTGAGAATATGGCCAGGCAGCGAAAACGCGCCCAGATTCAGTCTGACTTTGGATTCTTTCTTTGGTGACAAGGAAGACCAAAACATACAGCCTAAAGAAGACAACAAAGTCATAGAGCCTACAACAAAAGCCTCCAAGAAAAACATGAACTGGTCCCAGGCCATGGAAGAGCTCAAAGAGGATTTGGAAAAGCAAGTTAGAGAAGTAGAGGAAAAATTGGGAAGAGAAATGAGAAGGATGCGAGAAAACCATGAAAAACAAGTCAATGACTTGCTAAAGGAGATCCGAAAAAATACTGAAAAATGCACTGAAGAAAACAACACCTTAAAAAACAGACTAACTCAAATGGCAAAAGAGCTCCAAAAAGCCAATGAGGAGAAGAATGCCTTGAAAGGCAGAATTAGCCAAATGGAAAAGGAGGTCCGAAAGACCACTGAAGAAAATACTACTTTAAAAATTAGATTGGAGCAAGTGGAAGCTAGTGACTTGATGAGAAATCAAGATATTATAAAACAGAACCAAAGGAATGAAAAAATGGAAGACAATGTGAAATATCTCATTGGAAAAACCACTGACCTGGAAAATCGATCCAGGAGAGATAATTTAAAAATTATTGGACTACCTGAAAGCCATGATCAAAAAAAGAGCCTAGATATCATCTTTCAAGAAATAATCAAGGAGAACTGCCCTGATATTCAAGAGCCACAGGGTAAAATAGAAATTGCAAGAATCCATCGATCGCCTCCTCAAATAGATCCCAAAAAGAAATCTCCTAGGAATATTGTCTCCAAATTCCAGAGCTCCCAGATCAAGGAGAAAATACTGCAGGGAGCCAGAAAGAAACAATTTGAGTATTGTGGAAACCCAATCAGAATAACCCAAGATCTGGCAGCTTCTACATTAAGAGACTGAAGGGCTTGGAATGCAATATTCTGGAGGTCAATGGAGGTAGGATTAAAACCTAGAATCACCTACCCAGCAAAACTGAGTATCATGCTCCAAGGCAAAATATGGATTTTCAATAAAATAGAGGACTTTCAAGCTTTCTCAGTGAAAAGACCAGAACTGAATAGAAAATTTGACTTTCAAACATAAGAATCAAGAGAAGCATGAAAAGGCAATCAAGAAACAGAAATTGCAAGGGACTTACTAAAGTTGAACTGTTTTGTTTACATTCCTACATGGAAAGATGACATGTATGATTCATGAGACCTCAGTATTAGGGTAGCTGAAGGGAATATGCATATATATATATATATATATATATATGTTTATGTATATATATAAGTGAATGTGTATGTATGTATATATCTGTGTGTGTGTACATATATATATATATATATATATATATATATATATATATATATGAAAGAGAGAGAGAGCAGACATAGGGTGAGTTGAAGATGAGGGGAAGATATCTAAAAGAAATGAAATCAAATTAAGGGATGAGAGAGCAACATACTGAGAGAGGGAGATAGGGAGTGATAGAATGGGGTGGATTATCTCCCGTAAAGGTGGCAAGAGGAAGCAGTTCTGTGGGAGGAGGGGAGAGGGCAAGTGAGGGGGGAATGAGTGAACCTTGCTCTCATCAGATTTGGCCTGAGGAGGGAATACCATACATACTCAATTGGGTATCTTACCCCACAGGAAAGAAGAGGGAGGAAGATAAAAAAGGGGGGGTATGATGGAGGGGAGGGCAGATGGGGGTGGAGGTAATCAAAAACAAACACTTTGGAAAGGGGACAAGGTCAAGGGAGAAAATTCAACAAAGCGGCATGGGTTGGGAAGGAGCAAAATATAGTTAGTCTTTCACAACATGAGTATTGTGGAAGGGTTATACATAATGATACACATGTGGCCTATGTTGAATTGCTTGACTTCTTAGGGAGGGTGGATGAGAAGGGAAGAGGGGAGAGAATTTGGAACTCAAAGTTTTAAAAACAGATGTTCAAAAACAAAAAAAAAGTTTTTGCATGCAACTAGAAAATAAGATATGCAGGCAATGGGGCGTAGAAATTTATCTTGCCCTACAAGAAAGGAAGGGGAAAGGGGGTGAGAGAGGAGGGGGGTGATAGAAGGGAGGGCTGACTGGGGAACAGGGCAATCAGAATATATGCCATCTTGGAGTGGGGGGGAGGGTAGAAATGGGGAGAAAATTTGTAATTCAAACTCTTGTGAAAATCAATGCTGAAAACTAAATATGTTAAATAAATTAATTTAAATTAAAAAAAAAAGAATCCCCCAATTAGTTCCTGAAGGAGATCCAAAAATTAATACTCCCAGGAATATTATAGCCAAATTCCTGAGCTCCCAGATCAAAGGGAAAATACTTCAAACATCCAGAAAGAAACCATTCAAATATTATAAAGTCATATTCTGCATCATGCAACATTTAGCTGCTACCACATGAAAGAAGGTGAGGGCTTAGAATATGACATTCTGGAAGTCAAAGGAGATAGGTTTACAACCAAGAATAACTTACCCATCAAAATTGACTATAATCCTGTAAGGGAAAAATGGATATTTAATGAAATGGAGAAATTTCCAGTATACCTAATGAAAAGAACAGAGCTGAATAGCAAATTTGACTTTCAAATACAAAACTCAAGAGAAGCATAAAAAGGTAAACATGAAAAAAAAATCACAAGGGACTCCATAAAGTTAAACTGTTTATCTTTCTATATGAGAAAATGAGAGATGTATCTTCTAAAAGTGTTATCATTATTAGGGCAGTTAGAAGGAGTTAGAAAAAGAATAGGGGAGTGAGTCACTTATGTCGAGATGATCTAAAAGTGAGAAAGAGTAATGCCCTGGTAGAAGGGGACAGGGATAGGAAGAATGGGGAAAATTATTTTACTTAAAAGAGGTAAACAAGGAAGAGTTTTTATAGTGGAGGGGGAAATGGCGGAAGGGTGGATTGGGTAATACTTGAACACCACTCACATTTAAATTAGTTCGAAAATGAAAAGGTACACACACACACACACACACACACACACACACGTATTTAGTTGGTAATACAGTTTTATCTTACCCAATAGGGAAGTAGGAGAGAAGGGAGTAAGAGAAAGGGAAGGAGTAATAAAAATGAATGCAGACACAAGAAGGCAGTGGTCAGCAGCAAAATAGATCTTAGAGGAGGAACAGGATAAAAAGAGAAGGAAAAGGATAAACAGAAGAAAAGAGGATGGAGGGAAATGTATATTTAGTTGTCATAGCTGTGAATGTGAATGGAATAAACTCACCCATAAAACAGAAGCATATAATCCCCATATAATCAGGTTTCTAGAAGAGACTGACAATGAAAGCTTTGTTTGGTCTGAAATATGCAGGAGGTAATAACCTTATTAGATAAGGTAATATATTGTGATAAAGCTGTGCTTTTGATCCTTTCAGTTACTGAGGAATGCAGAATATTCACACAGCCCATGAGCATTGTGAAGACTGAGGTCAAAGCAGCAATCAGGCTGACTTTTACTTCACGTGGATTTCAATATATAATGTACTATCTCAGTCCCTTTGCTCCTGGACTAGTACTGGGTTTTCTTTCCTTAATGAACTCTGAGTTGGACCATTCCAGTTTTGTATGCATGTGTATATTTTCTTTATAATATATTTAGATACCACAATGGTATACACTTAGGTATATCATATGTGAAAATAGAGGTGACCTGATCACTCTATGGAGAAATATAAATATTCTCAGGAGATAATTTGATCTTGGGTTATCCCAAATCTCAGAGAGAATTGCACACAAACTAACATAGACGTAGTTATGTCTGTCATATGTTCAAAGATCTTATGGAATATTTAAAAGCAATTCTATAGAAGATACAATTTTCCTGAGTCAGCCTAAATCCATACTACTATATTTAATGCTTATGTAAGGGTCAAAATCTCTAACAGTCCCTCCACAAAAATATGTTCATTGCATATCTTCAATTAAAAGAGGAGTTAATGTAGATATAATGCAGCCTCTGATTTTAGCTAATCAAAAAACCCAAAATGATCTATTAAAAAGAATCATTTGAATATTCAGGTTTTTACATCTTTGTTATAACTTTAAAAAGCAACTGTATCACTTTTTTTTCCTTCCAGAAAAACTAACTTGTTTATTTTTACTTAGACTGTCAGAGCTTGTGGGTCTAGTTTCTTGGCCAGAAATTATCTGTAAATGGTCAAGTTTCAGCATATGGGAAATACCAGCTCTACAACTGGCTTGGTATTTCAAGGCCTATGTTCTCAAAACAGCAGTCTCTAAGAAAACAGTCTATTCCTGTGCTTCTCGCACACATTAGTATTATCTGTTATTATTATATTATAAAGTTTTGTGTATTTTTCTTTTAAACTGCTTTGCCTCCATTCAAGATTATGGGCCTCTTGAAGAATAGGGTCAGAAGAGTTTTCCATATTGTGCTTCATATCTCAGAGGCTTCTGTAATAATGATTTGTTGTTGATGTGAAAGGGACTGTGACCTCTGTATTTTGTAATGTCTGACTGGTGCTATGTAGCCAGGGGTCAATAAATAAATATTCGTTGATGAAGTCCAAGATATTTGGCTTTAGAAAAGCCCATCTGCTTTCTCTTTAGAAAGATAGAAATTATGATAGTGAGTTTCCCCATTAAGAAAATGTTCTTTGAAAGATTAGATTCACAAAGGAAGTTTCTATACATGTTTTGGGAGTTCTTTTCTGGAATATTGCAAATATAATTTTAAAAATATCATGCCAATTTCTTCAAAAATATTTTAAACAACGATTTCAAGACATATTTTGTCAGTATATGATTTAAAAACTGATTAATTTATTTTACATTTTCTACATGGTTGATTGTTGGTTGTTGTCCTTTGTTCTTGAAGAGGATCAAAATGTCATCACTATGTTAGGGTCAAGTTACAGTGCATCTGACTGTGGCTGATCAGATCAATACAAGCTCAGAAAGCTTTATCACAGGTTGGGCACAAATAGGCTATATTTGGGTGGATTTGTCTCAATTTGTTTCTTTTGAACTACTGCATTTCTACTTTGCTCATAGAACATAGTACTTTCTTTCATGCAGGCATGCCATGCTGGGTGGTTCTGTGCCAGTGCCCCCATGTCTCACAATCAATTACAAAGTTCTTCAGAGAGATCTTGAGAGTATCCTTGTGTCATTTCTTCTCAACTCTATGTGAGTGTTTGCCTTGTGTGAGTTCTTTATAAAGCAGTCTTTTAGACAAAAGTACTTTTGGCCTTTGAACAACGTTGCCAGCCCATCAGATTTGCGCTCTCTGCAGTAGAGTTTGAATGCTTGGCAGTTAAGTTTGAGAAAGGATCTCAGTGTCCAATGCCTTATCTTGCCAGGTGATCTTCAGAATCTTCCTAAGACAATTCAAAAGGAAGTGATTCAGTTTCCTGGCATGGTGCTGGTATACTGTCCAGTTTTCACAGGCATGCAAGAATGAGGTCAGCACAAGGGCTTTGCAGACCTTCAGTTTGGTAGGCAGCCAACACAAATTCTTTTGGAGCCTTTCTAATACTGAGCTAGCTCTGGCAATGTGTGCAACTATGTGTACATCTCTGGAAAATATACTGCCAAGGTAAATGAACTTATCCACAACATTCAAAATTCCTCTATTTGCTATAATCAATGTTTTCCACATATGGATGGTGTGGTGCTGGCTATCTTCACGGTGTTAATTGTTAGGCTAAAATTAGCACAAGCAGCAGAGAACTGATTGATACATTGGTGCACCTCAGCCTCAGAGGCTGCACTGAGTGTAAATCTGTAAATAGGAAGTCATGTACCAACCCTCCCTCCACTTTAGTCTTGGCTTGTAGCCTTTAAATAATTTGCCGTCAGTGCAGGAGCTGACATTAATGCCATTTTTGTCCTTGTTGAAAGCATCTTACAACATTGCTGAAAACATCATGAATGGAAACCAGCGTACAGCCCTGCTTTACTTCATTGGTGACTGGGAAAGCACAAGTGTATTGTCCGTTATCCAGAAACCATGAAGTATGCCATCATGAAAATAACTACTAATGAACTTCTCCAGGCAACCCAGTTTTTCCATGATTTTCCCCAAGCCCTCATGACTGACAATATCAAAGGCCTTGGTCAGATCAACAAATGTTATGTACAGACTTCTGTTCTGCTGCTGGCATTTCTCGTGGAGTTGTTGAGCAGCAAACTCTGTTCCCTACAACCTGAGGTAAACAGCTATTGACTTTGGAGTTTTTTGAGGACAGTCTGTTGAGAACACTATGGAAGTGTTCAGCCCATATCTCCAGGATCAAGTCCTTATCACTAATCAACGTAGTTCCATCAGCACTAAGTAGTTGAGATGCAACATAGATCTTTGGCCCATAAAAAGCCTTCAGGGTATGATAAAACTGTTTTGGATTGTTTCTATCAGTGCAAAACTGAATGAAATTCTGCCTTCTTACTGAGCCAAGAATCCTGCACCTTTTTAAGCTACATTTGCTTTCTACTTCTTAGAGATAGATGACTTATCCTGTTGGTAAACCCTGTGGAGTTCTTTTTTGTTTAACCACTTCTGAATTTCTCCATCATTTTTGTCAAGCCAGTTTTGAGAGTTTTCTGGCCCAGATGTGTAAATACAATGCTGTACACCAAATCTCTTAAGGCTGCCCACTCCTTTTCTGCTCCACTGCTGTCAACCATGTGTTGACTCAGCTCTCTCTTCAAGTTAGCAAAGAACTGTTGACGTTTGAAAAAGTGCTCTAATCTGTTGACATTATGTCTTCTGGTAGTGGTAGAACCTGTTCCCATCACAGAACTCTGGTTCTACACCCTAGGGGAGGTGGTCATGACCCCCCAAAGACTTGACTCCAGAACTGTGGTATTGTGGGATTTGGGGGTTTCTCATGGGAAACCACTAACTTCGTTTTGTTACTTGGCTTTGTAATCCAAATTCCTCCCTCCTTCCCCACTGGCAATTTAAGGATATAACCTGTGCTTTTACTTCAGCTAAGAGAACATTCCTCACTCTGAAACTAATTAAACTACTTTATTACTGACATTTCTGACTCTAGGCCTGCTTTGTGGGGCTCTGAGCATTCTCAGGTTGGAGACTGGCTCCGTAAGAATCCTGTTAACACCCTCTAAGGTCTCATTAAGAAGTGTGGTGCTCTTGGAGCATCTAGGCAGCGTGGTAAGTAGAGCACTGGCCCCGGTGTCAGGAGGACCTGAGTTCAAATGTGGTCTTAGACATTAGACACACTAGCTGTGTGACCTTGGGCAAGTCACTTAACCCCAATTGCCCTGCCGTCCTTTATGCCCTGAGAAGCATTCAGAAAAGAGCAACTCTAATGGTGAAGGGCCTTGGCATCCTTCTAATCAAAGACTTGTAGGGCTCTTGTGTAGAAAAAGGATTACATTTGACTGCTTGACCCCAGAGAGCAAAACTAGTAGAGAAAAATGTCAAGAAAATCTTCCTAACATTTAGAGCTGTACAAATGTTTAATGGGCTGCTTCCTCTGATTTTCCTTTACTTTCCATCTTTTAGCAATGACTTGATGATCTCTTGTTGTGGATTTTTTTTGGGGGGAGGGCAGAAGTGGAGAAGGATTTTTAGTCACGTATCTGTTGGACGATGTGGCCTCTCAGCTCTGAAATATAGGTTTATCTAATCTCAAAAGGAATCTGCAAGCATAACAATTTGTTTTCTTCTTTAAAATCAGCAGGATGCCATTGGCAATCTGGTAACATTTCAAGTCGTGAGCCAGCTATGTTGAGATGCTACAGACCAGTGCCCTCATCTGTGCTTGATTTGTATCCTGGCTTTAAATAACCTCTCAGATGCAAGTGAACTTACTTGGCAAATGTTTTCTAAAGCATCAGGAAAGTATTTCTTATGCTAAAGCTTTTGAAATCCTGACATTAACCATTAGCAGGTGCTATTTTACACTTAACTTTTGACCTTAAATACTGGTTGGTCCTTCACATAAATGTCATTGCTTTATGAAAGCATTAACTACCTAAAGAAAATGTGCAAGTTGGTGCATCTTCCCTTTCATTCACTCACTTATTCAGTCAAAAACCAAATCTTCCCAATTGTGGCATTGACAGTATGCCTGTGCATTTTTCCCCCAATTTAACCTAGGCTTTTTCAGAAACCACTCCAGTATTTTCTCTCTCTGTTATCTTTCATAGTCAAAGACTGCACTGCTCTGATTCCTTTGTGCAAGGCCTTGCAACAAAATTCAAATTTATTAAAGCTTGATAAAACCCTAAATTATAGGTAAATTACCAATCTGAAATGATGGAGAAAGTCCCCGCTCTGGGAGTTTAATTAAATTACCAAATCACCAAGAAAATGTTCCTGCTAAATGTTGCTGGGCACTAAGGATCAAAGAAGGTAATGCCCTTTATGGATTTCACACTTTTAATCACTCTACAAGTATCAGCAATTGCCATCATACTACTATTATTGCTAAAATTACAAAAATAAACTTCACCCTCTAAGAGTGTAATCTCTAATTTGTAAGTATACAAATAACAATGGTTAAAAGTTGAGCAACATATGTAAAAGGATACGGACAAAATACTGTGAGAAAATTGGAGGAACAAATCACTTTCCCCTAGTTTTAGGAGGAAGGAATCAGAAAAGCTTTACTACATAGTGGAGAACTAGGAAAAAATATGAAATGGACAGTTAGTCCATAGTATCTTCCGAATTTCCTTTTTAGAGCTCCTTGGGAGTCTTTCATTATGCTAGACACTTTGTGTTGTTTTGCTGTTTTCTGGATACTGAGGATCACCAAGACGATGTACCAATGAAAACCAGGCAGTACCTTATGCCGTTTATTTTTTGCTACCTTTTTACCGTAATTGAAATTTAACTGGGGAGGCACAGCCAAGATGGCTATATAGAGGAAGCAGCTGAACTTTCCCAATATTCCCCTCCAAATAATTTAAAACAATAACTCAAATCGAATTTGGGAGCAACAGGGCCAACAAAAGGTTAGGGTGGATATTTTCCCAGCTCAAGACAACTTAGGAGATTGGAAGGAGATGTCTGTGATTATAGGGTAGGCCCAAGGGCCACATGGCAGAAATGCCAGTTGTGACTGTGGAGGCAGTGACAGCAGCAATAGTAGCTTCAGGATTTCTCAAGCCAGAGATGGTAAAGGGATCTGGCAACTGATCAGCAAGAGATTACAGGGGATCCCTGTCTTAGCACTGGGCATATGACACAGTGCTTTTTGGCAACTCTATTGCCTATACTAATTTCCAGGTCACAATTCCAGGGCAGAGAGGAGCTCTTACAGTCACAAAGGAGCAGGGGACCTGAGGAGAAATACTGTTTGGCATCCCTAAGGAGCATGGGCCCTGAGGAACAGTATCCCTTTTGGTCCTAAGAAAGCAGGGGCCCTTCTTGGTTAAGGAAAAGAACAGCCTGGGAGAGCAGTGACCACACCTCTCCCTCCATCACAGCATCTTGAAAGCAATGAAAACTTCCAAAGTCCCAGAATTAGTTCTGAAAACAGCAGCACAAAAAAACCTGAAGCTTTGGACAATGCTCCCCTTCCCCCACCCTGAGAACAGAGCCCAACTTTAACATAAAGTTTGAAGTTAAGAAATAGATTAAAAAATGAGCAAACAACAACAACAACAACAAAAAAAAACAAAACCTGACCATAAAAAGCTATTATGGTGACAAGGAAGAACTAAGAAGACAACAATATCAAAACAGCTACAAGCAAAGAAAAAAAATATGAACTCAACCCAAGCCCAACAAGACTTCCTGGAAGAGCTAAAAATGATTTTCAAAATCAAATAAGCATGGTAGAGGAAAAATTGGGAAAAGACATGAGAGAGATGAAAGAAAATTATGAAAAGACAATTAACAGGCAAAAGAGGCCAAAATAAATACTGAAGAAAATAACACCTTGAAAAAACAGAATTAGCCAGACGGAAAAGGAGATGCAAAAGCTCACTGAAGAAAATAATTCCTTAAAAATTAGAATTGTGAAAGTAGAAGGTAATGACTCATAACATCTCACATCATATACCAAAATTGGTCAAAATTGGTAAATTATTTAGACAGAAAGGTGGATATCACAAGGGAAGTAGGGGACCAGGGCAGAAAATGTACCTGTCAGATCTATGATAAGAGTTTATGACCAAATAAGAAATAGCAAGGATCATGAGAACTAAAATGGATAATTTTGATTATATGATATTAAAAAGGATTTGCACAAACAAGACCAATGCAGTCAAAGTTAGAAGGAAAGTAGGAAACTGGGTTAAATTTTATAGCAAGTTTCTCTGATAAAGGCCTTATTTCCCACATATATAGGGTACTGAGCCCAATTTATAAAATTAAAAGTTATTCCCCAATAGATAATTGTTCAAAGCATATAAACAGGCAGTTTTCAGAAGAAGAAATCAAAGTTATCAATAGTCACATGAAAAAATGCTCTAAGTCATTATTTATTAGAGAGAAACAAATTAAAACATCTCTGAGGTACCACTTAACACTTACCAGATAGGCTAATGTGACAGAAAAGAAAAATGATAAATGTTGGAGGGCATGTGGAAAAACAGGGATACTAATGCACGGTTCGTAGAGTTGTGAACTAGTCCAACCATTCTGGAGATCAATTTGGAGCTATGCCCAAAGTGCAATAAAACTGTGTATACCCTTTGGCCCAGCAACGTCACTACTCAATCTATACTCCAAAGAAATCAAAGAAAAAGGAAAAGGACATAGGTGTACAAAAATATTTATGGCAGCTCTTTTTGTGGTAGCAAAGAACTGGAAATGGAGGGGATGCCTATCAATTAGGGAATGGCTGAACAAGTTGTGGCATAAGAGTGTGATGGAGTACTATTGTGCTACAGACAATGATGATGATCAGGTCAGTTTCAGAATAACCTGGGAAGACTTACAAGAACTCATGCAAAGTGGAAGGAGCAAAACCAGAAGAGTGTTGTACATGGTAACAGAGTATCCTACGATGATCAACTGTGAAAGACTTAGCTACTGTGATTAAGAAAAGGACTCAAGACAGTTCCAAAGCACTCATGGTGAATGATGCGATCCACCTCCAGGGAGAGAATTGATGAGCTCTGAGTGCAGATTGAAACTTACTTTTTTCCCATTTTTTATGTTTCTTGCTTTTTGTTGTTGTTGTCATTGTGGCTAATATGCATACATGTCTTGCATGACTTCACATGTGTAATTTATATCATATTGCTTGTCTTCTCAATGTGTGAGGGAGAGCAGGAGTGAGTGAGAGAATTTGGAATTAAATTTCTTAAAATGAATGTTAAAATTAATTAATTCATTGATTTTAAAAAAAACAACTGTAATCACTTTGCATAGTAATTTAGTTTCTTACACATTCTTCTTCATTCATTCTTTGACAAATCCACATGGGCCTGTTTGTGGTCATTTACGTACAACACTTCACCTCTCTTCTTTGTACTTGTCCCCGATGCTTAGAATTATACCTTCCTCTTCTTTACCTCTTGGACTCCCTGGCAAGATTCAATTCAAGCACCTCTTTCTGAAGAAGGTCCTCCAAGCTTCTAGTGCCTTCTCTTTCAAAGTTATCTTGTATCTACTTTATATGTTGTTTGCATATGCCTAAATATTTATGTGTTGTCTTCTCAATTAGAATGTAAGCTTCTTGTGCTTAAGAACTTTCCTCTTCTGTCTTTGTATCTCCAGTGCCTACAACACAATAGTAATTTAAGAAATGTTTGCTTGTTTGAACAATCTTGTGAGGTAGACAGATATTTCCATTTCTCAGATGAAGAAACTAAGGTAAAATCATAGAATTTTAGAGGTGAAAAGAAACTCAGAGAATATCTGTTTTAAACTCTTTACCTTTATAAATTAAGTGACAAATCCAAAGCACACAATTAATAAGTGGCAGAGCTGGAATGAGAATGTAGGTCTTTTGATTTGTAATCAAAACATCTCTGCCCTCCACTAAAATCCTACATTAATGCCTCGTGGGTAAATTCTCATATAGATCGGTATTGGTTCTCAGAACATGGGGTGGAGGAGCATTTCCAATTGATGTCAAGGTCACTAATCTCTGCTGAAAGAGCCCCTTGTATTCGAGGACCCAAAGTAGGACTAGATTTTCCTTTTGGAGGGGAAAATAAAATTTTTCCTTTCATTACCTTTTTAAATTTTTTCTTTTGTTAGTTTCTTGTTATATTTTAATTTTTTCCCTTATTGTTTTGGGTTAGGATGAACTCTTATAAACAGCAGGTCATAACCCATTAGACCACTGTAAAATAATGTTTGTCAAATTAGTATAACTTTGAGTTTGGTTTTGTTTATAGCAAGGATAAAAATTTTTGTCAGTTTCTATTTGAGGCATGGAAGGGAGAGAGGCTGAACTGTGGTTCTCAAAGGTAATATCAACAAAATACAAGGTCTGGCAGGGTCTGGAAAGACTTCAAATATAATCCTGGCAAGAGATTGATTTTGCTTTCTGAGGACTAGCCTAGCTAAGTATCAAAGAATTTGTTGCCAGTGGTCTAGCCACTTGGTGATGAATCTTTTTTGGCCCTGGTAATTCATGTTTTGTCTAGGCATGTTAAATCCTGGTTTCTTCCTTGATAATGCCCTGTGCATTCTGTTTGTATTTTGCAGGTTGTTTTTGGCAATTTTGGAAAATTTGATGATTTCCTGAAATATAGTCTTTAGATTCTTGTATTTTTTAAAGTTCTCTAAGATGTTATTAATTTCAACATTTTTGCATCACAATATCTTCTTTCATGTGGGTCTTCAAATTGTTTAATTCTGTGCTTTTTTCAGTCTATATTTCTAATTGCTCTGCATGGTGTACAATTACATTTTCCATTGTAGTAAGTCTGATCTTCGTTGATTTTCCTGTATTTTTTTCAGTTTTCTATCTTATTCACCATAGTCTTTTTTCATTACTTACTATTTTATAAAAGATAATATATAATAATATGTTATATGTGCATATGATATATTACATATATAAGATAATATATGATATATAAGCCTCATTTCATTCCGCCGAATCACATAATCTCAAAATTAGGAGGAATTTCAGAGATGGGAGTGAGACTCTTCTCTACAACGTACTCAATAAGTAATCATTCAATTTTAGCTTGAAGACCTGCAGTCAGAGGAATCCCACTGCTTCCTGAAATAGTCCATTTCATCTTTGAATATTCTTAATTGATAGGAAAAACATTCCTCATATTAAATCTAAATTTTCTTCAAAACTTCTACACATTAATCCTAATTTTGAATTCTAGGGACAAACCAAATAAGTCGAAGCTTTTGGGTACATGATAGTTCTTCATAAAGACAGCTATTATGTTTCCTCTAAGTTGTTTTTTATTCTCCATCCTTCTCATTTCTTGTTTCTTCAACCGGTCCTTATATACCATAAACTCAAGGTCCTTTACCAACACCTTTGCTTTCCTCTGGACTTCTCCAGCTAATAAATGCCCATTCTAAAATGTTCTGCCTGGAACTTAACACAATACTCCAGATACAGTCTGATCAGAGCAGACTGCAAAGGGACTATTACCTCTTCAGTCCTGGACATTATGACTTTCTTCATGAATACTAAAATTGCAGTATTTTTTCATGTATGCCATATTATACTGTTGGCTTATTTTGAACTTAAAAGTAAACTGCCCAGATCTTTATCATACTAACCACTAACCAGCCAACAAATTCTCCTCAGTCTTGTAATTATAAAATAGATTTTTAAAAACCCAAGTATAAAATATTAGTTATTCCTATGGAATGTGGTCTTTTTTTTTTAAAGTCAGCCCAATGTTTTAGCCTTTTGAGGTATTTTTAACCCTCATTCTTTAAGGAAGCATGTTAGCAATTCCTTCATTCTTACTATCATTTGTGAATTTGATAATAACGTAATGTGTCATAGAATCTAAAATGACAAAAACGTTAAAATAAGGAAAGATCTCTGAGGCACTGTACTGGAAACTTTCCTGCAACTTGAAATCGAACTCTTCAAGTTCTCTCATTTCACCAGTTCCAAGTGCACCAGTCAGCACTTTTATACCATTCACATTTCTCCTTATTGTCCAAAGAAATAACAACAACAGTTATTATATCAAGCATTTGTGTAGGTACTTGAAAGCCTGCAAATCATTGCTTACATTATCTCATTTCATCTTGCACTTTTGAATCGTACAAGATTATTTGTCAAATGTTTTGCTAAAATCTAGAGGAAGTCTATCTATAGCATTTCCCCTGATCTGCCAATCTAGTAATCCTGTCAAAGAAGAGCCTCACTTAACCTACTTATAGTGAAGCCACACTCTCTGTGATGAAAGCTTCCTTCTTGATATGGCTGCTAACTATTCTTTAATAATAGGATTTAACAGGAATTCATCTAAGCTCATTGACCTATGGCACGTAATTTCATTTTTGAAATCATGGACCTCTTATCAGTTTCTTTTTAAATTTTTAAAAATTTAATTAGATATACTACTGCATTACTAATGCACTAATATGCTAAGTTAATTAAAAACATACACAAAATAGAAATTTTAAAAGATAAAGTACAAATCAATTTGATTATGATGCAGATATTATCAATAATAAAATATTTTAGTCAGAGCAATATGATTGGCTATGCTTCATTATTTTTGAAAATCTTTGTTTAACACTTTGCAACAAAACTATATATATATATGTATATATATATGTATTATATATATCTGAATGTGCTGAAAGTGATGAGTAACCCCCCATGTTGGGTAACTCCCACTTTTCCCTCAAGATATCTCAGATATAGTATATATGTGCCCATAAGGATTGAATGAGGGCAATTGTGACAATTCATATATTAAAAATAAGTAAAATGATTTCTTTCTAATTTTTTGATAAGCATTTGTAGCATATTTTTGCCAAATGTGTATAATAAATCATATTTTGCTCTTATCACATCTTATTCATCAGTCAGTCAACTAACATTTATTAAGACCTACTACATGCCAGAAGCACCTGCATTGCTAGGGGCTAGAAGGAGTCTAGATCTTACTTGTGGCAGATAAGGAATACAAATCAGATTGTTCAAATTCTAGACCAGAACAAGCAAAAATTCTAGACTAGAACAAACCTCAACAAATATATGATGTCACTTGTTATTTGAAATGCAGATGTGAGCCTATTTCAATCATCATACTGCAACACTGATTTAGGGTTTGCTTAGCTTTAACCATATTAATTCTTCCTTATTAATTCCACTCACCCATAAGGCAAGAAGTAAGAACAATTCTTCAGGTACTTTTTTTCTTCTTGTGGAAATTATGCTGTCAAGTCAGCCTTTAAGCTCTTTCTTTGTGATTCGTACTTATTGCTTGTTTCATATTCTTTTCTAGACGGTTTTGCCAGAGCATTTTTCTCTCGGGTCATCTTATCTTCTTGAATTCAGGGTCCTGAAATGCCCAAGCTGTTAGAGTACTGTTATCCTTCTCTTTTATAGGGGCATCTAAGTTTAGCAGCAGATATAGTTATTTATCCAAATGGTCCACAGCTGTCTATATTAGAGCAATGAATTTCTGACAAGCCTCCAAAGAACATGGCCTCAGTCCATTTTTACCTGTGGGCAATGGACATCTGGTAGCATTAGAAACCACAATTAGAGACTGGCTCCAAAAGCAATCCCATCTGCATACCCAGTCCCTGGCCATTTTTGATTTTCTTTGGTTTCATCTATAAGAGTTCTTGATGGGCTGTGGGGTAAAATAACTCAGCAGCCTCATTTAGCTGGAACAATAGAACCAGTTCTCGAAGGTTTTGGACCAGTGAATCACAATCCACAAAGGGGGCCAAGATCTCTTTGGGAGATGAAGCTTTAAACGATCAAATGAAATTGAGAAGGAGCTTATCCAGAAATAAGTAGGCTACTGAAATCTGCATCCCTTCTGTGATTCCAGTTTCAGCCTCTTTTAAAATATCTTGATAGCCATTCCAGTTAAAGATAACTTATTTTAGGATAATTTCACCACTCATTGCAATTGCTCTCTCTCTCTCTCTCTCTCTCTCTCTCTCTCTCTCTCTCTCTCTCTCTCTCTCTCTGTCTCTCTCCATTTAAAGTTCTTCACATTCTATCTACCTACTCTATCACAATCTATCTTCCCAGACTCACCATATATTAATCCTATTCACCCTCTTTGATCCAGCAAAAGTAAATATCCTTTATATATGCTATCCAAAATCTCATCTTCATGTTCTTGTATTGGCTCTTCTCCATATGAAAATAATAGAACTTTGAGAAATGAATGACATTTTGAGATTTATAGTTCACAGAGACAAAGCATTCCGTCCGAGCTCTGAGAGTGATTTGGAATATTATGATATTTAAACAAGAAGGAGGATTTCAGGCATACGCAGGAGTTTTAAAAGAGACACAAACAGCCTGTGAGAGAGAAGATTGAGAGAAAGGAGCTGGGAGACAGCATTCCTAAATTCACATTGGACTTAATGAGCTGAACAGGAAATCATTAGAGATACAGGGCAACAACTGACAGACAAAATTCATGAGGACCAGAGGAACTGGTCTTGTGTCCAAAATTGGAATTAATTTTCCCTAAAGGGCAACAAAGCATCCTTGGAACTTGATTGGTCCTTGCCATCCTTAATGCAGCTTCCTGGTCACCAAAGCCCCAATAGCACAAAATGTCCCACCAGTATGTAGTCAGAGACCCTTCCAACTTGGCAGATTTCTGAAGATAATTCAAATCTCCATGTTCTTCATTACAATCTAACCTGATGACCAGATACATTTCCATATGGAGATGAGCAAAGTATCCCACAAAACTACGTGCCACTGTAACCTTGTTGAATATTTTTGCATTTTGAGGACAAAGCAAATTTTTTTTGTTAATTGTTGCCTATTGAATGGGTGGGGAAGATCTTTGATCTCATTAATACTACATTCCCCAAACCAACTTTCTTTGTTTATGCCTGTCCGTTAAGAGACTTATATTTTACATTTATATTACCTAAATGTTTACTGTATCTTGATTTTGCCTCATATGCAGAGGCCAAGGATTAACTAGAGATACACTAACATTTAAATTCTGGAAGAGAGCCAAACATCTGTCTGAATGTCAGATAGTTTTCTAACTGGGGGCTCTAAGTCATTGTGATTTACTAAAAAATTTTGATTTGCCAGAAACACCATAAAAGAGCAAAGCCCCTTTCAGCCCCCATGCTAAAAAGCAAGCTAATAATCATAACAGGGCATGGTTGATTAAAAATCTTTAGAGAGAAGAAGTGTATTGAAGAGAGGGTGGAGAAAGGAGGAAAAAAAACACCTTCTCAGGAAAATATAAGCAAGACTTCTGAATGATTCAAATCTAACTTCATCTAGCAGAGTGAAAAGAACAAACTGCTGGCTGGCTGAATCTACCCTCTACAACAACACTCACCAGTATTGCATCAGGAATACATCTCTTCATCTTTGCATTGTAGAATCCCTAGTTCTCATCAAATGGAAAATTCAAGTATCATTGTCTACATGAAGTTCTTCCTGATTGCCTCCTACTACTAGTTCCATACCCCCCAAATTTTTTATATCAATTTTGTATAGAGTGTCAAAATATTTTAGAGATACCCTGTTTCCCAGAGCTAAGGCCCAGAAAGCAGGCTGGCCATGAGTTTGGCATAATGGTAACCTTTTGTGCTCTGGATGATCTCGACCTCTGGCAAAGTTTATTGCTTTGACCAGCACCAGATATTCACTGAAGGATTTACAATCTCTTCCTATTTCTCAGGTACCTAAGAGCCAACATCCACCACATCTGTTGACATGTTCACAGTCCCTGTTCCTTGTAACTGTCAGGTATTGCCCTCCTGTTCCCATCACAAAACTTTGGTTCTGTCCCCCACCTGTATTTTCCCACAACTATGAGAACTGTCTCAAGATCTAAGAGGGATTGTGTTTTGGGCTAACCCCTTTCATGTATGTAAGTGACCCCAGCTTTAGCAGCATTAAGCCCTCCTTCTTGTCTCTAGCCTCTTCTGTTTTGCTCTGGCCACCTACAGGTTAGAGGCTGGTTCCCATCTGGTTGACATTAACCATTATGTATTGTCTCCCCAATTAAAATTAAGCTGCTTGAAGGCAAAGACTGCTTCATTACATCTTTATTTTCCTACTTCTTATCACAGTGCCTGGCTCATAGTAGGTGATTAATAAATGTTTACTGATTATCACCTTCTATAAAGGCATTGGGCTGAGGTTCTTCCTAGATGCTACCTTTTGAACTCGACATGCCATACTGTCTCCTTATTCGTTATTGCTACCTCTGCCCTTTTCATTACTAGCTCTGGCAACTACTGCTATGTATGGCTAGTACAGTCCTGGCCAGGCCACCAAAGCCCCTGCAGTTCCCACCTCCTCTCTCACCCTAAATCTGCCATGGCAGCTGCTTAGCCCTTGACAGGTGGGTAGGGAAGGAGGCTACCCACAGTGGACCTCACATTCCCCACCACCTCCTTGCTCTCCCAAGCTACCCCAACATCAGATCCTTGGTCTTTCTATACTCTGCCTTCCACCTCTTGTAGCTGCTGCTACCTGGCTACTGATTTGGCTAGTTTCTCTCTTGATTGTGTGCTGTTGTCCCCAGCTACTCCAACTCTTCACTCAGAATGCATCTGTACCAATTGGAGCGAAGTGAAGGGAAGAAGCAGCCATGAGCTGCTACAGTCACTTGCCCTGCTGCCACAGCACTTTCTCAAATAGATTAATTTCTTCCAGAAATGGGCTAGACTGGAAATGGGGTGGCACTGAGGATCGCGTGTTTTTTTTTACCATGACCACTTCTGATCTTTTTTTTTTTTAATTTTATTTTAGACTCAAGGGCCAGAACACAAATACAAGAATAGAGAAAAGAAACAAAACATATCATAAACTTAAATACTGAAACTTAAATACAAAGAAAGAAAAAAGCATGTCTTGTGCATAGCGGTATGTAAGAGAGGATTCAAAATATATAACAATAGATTTTCATTTCAAGAAAGCCTATACAATAAATAATACATATTGTTTTGAGAAGTGTCCATCTTTTCTTTGCTTGCTTGTGAGTTTTCTTTTGTCCTCTGCTGTGCACTTTTTTACTTTCTTCTTTTTTTCCCCTTCCCCCACCCCACCCTGGAAGGCTACAATAAAGTTTAGATATGTTTCTCTATATCTATAGATATATACATACATATATACATACATATATAGACATATACTTTCCCAAACATATGCTACTCCTAATGTTTGTTTTCGTATTTGTGCATATCTCTTGTTTCTCATCCATCCTGATTCCTCACTTCTATACTTCCCTATTACTGTCAAGGGCACCACTATCCTTACCATATTCATAACCTAGGTGTTATCTTCAACTCCTCTCTCTCAGCCCCTTCCATATCCAATCTATTGCTAAGGTCTTTTGATTTCATCTTTGCAACATATCTCTAATGTTCGCCCTTCTCTTCCCAGTTATTGCCACTACCCTAGTATAAGCCCTTATCTCCTTATACATGGACTACTCAAATACTCTGCTACTTAATCTCCTTACTACAATTCTTTTCCCACTCTAGTACATTTTCCCACTCAGCTGCCAAAATTATTTTTCTAAAGTGTAAGTCCAATTATGTTACTCTCCTATTCAATAAATTCTAGTGTCTCCCTATCACTCTAAGATCTATTACATTCACATACATTTCCCAATCCCCAAAATATGGGGATGTACTTTTCAATTCAGTGAAATTGGCATCATTACTCTTCCTCAAATAAGGCACTCAATATCTTGGCTCTGGGCATTTTCACTGGCTGTTCTCCAAGCCTGTAATACTCTCCCTCTGCATCTCTGCCCCCTAGTACTCCCGGCACCCTTGGCTTCCTCCAAGTCCCAACTAAAATCCAAGCTTTTATAAGGAGGCTTCCCAATTCCTCTTAATTCTAGTACCTTCCCTTAGATAATTATTTCCTGTTTTGCTTGCATATAGATTTTGTATATAGTCCTTTTCATATTGTCTCTCCCATTAGATTGTGAGCTCTTTGAAGGTAGAAGCTGTTTTGTGTTATTTTGTGTTTTCCACTTTAGCATAGTACCTGACACATAGGTGCTTAATCAATATTTATCGATTCAATAACTGCCATGAAGGAACTTACATTCTTTTAAAAATTTTACAATTATCAAGCATTTTACTTTCTTTACTTTCTTCCTTATGTAGAACAAAAAACCAACAACCTTGTAACAAATATGCAGTCAAGCAACATAATTCTCACATTGGACATACCCCCAAATACATGCTTCATTCTGTGTACTGAGTTCACTGCATCAATTAGGAGGTAGATAACATTTTTCACCATTTGTACTTTGGAGTAATGATTTGTCTATATGTTGTTCAGAGTCTTTCAAAGCTTTTTTTGTACTTACTATGTTGTTGTTAATGTTATATTATTCTGGTTTTATTCACTTCACTATGTGTTCATACAAGTCTTTCCATATTTCTCTGAGATTTAATGATACCATTAGTCTCCATATTAAAATATCAAAGAAAAAGGAAAAGAACCCATCTGTACAAAAATGTTTATTGCAGCTTTTTGTGGTGACAAAGAACTGAAAACTAAGGTGGTGACTATCTTTTGGGTGTTGGGGGACGTATTTGAATGTAATGGAACACTATTATGACATAAGGAACTTATGTTCTAATGTGGGAGTCAACACATAAAATGAAGTCTTGACCAAGAAAGGGAGTTATGGTCTGGGAAGTCACAAAGGTGATAAGTGGAACAATAGGACAGTCCACTAGCATGACCTTTACAGAAGCAAAGACCTAGAGCTGAATGGGACTTCAAAGGCAATCTAGTTCAAACCCCTCATTTTACATATGAGGAAACTAACGCTCAAGTATGTCAAATGATTTCCCTAGGATCACAAAGGTAGTAAGCATCTGAAGTGGGATTTCAGCCCAGCTCCTCTGATAATAGAACCTGTTTTCTATCTACTGTATCTCATGCCTTATGCAAAATGAGAGTTGAGTGAATTCAGTCTTTCCTTCTTTTGTTTTGTCTTATCTACCCAAAGGAATGATCTTATATTTTTCTTTGATCTTCTTCTTGTTGACAACATAGTCCTAATAATCCTTTTGTAATCTTTAGCATTAATTGCCTACTTTTATTCTGACTTTTACTGTTTCAGACAATGGTCTTTAAGGACAAAGCTACTTTTTAAATATATATTTTCAGTAACCATTTTTTTCCATATTCAAAACCTACATTACAAAATAAATCTGAGATTTGGTGGGGGGGGCAGAGCCAAGATGGCAGCTGTAAAGCAGGGACTAGCGTGAGCTCCCCACCAAGTCCCTCCAAAAACCTATAAAAATGGCTCCGCACCAATTCTAGAACTGCAGAACCCACAAAATAGCAGAGGGAAGCAGGGCTCCAGCCCGGGACAGCCTGGATGGTCTCTGGGTAAGGTCTATCCCCCACAGAGCTGGGAGCACAGCAGAGCAGAGCCCAGCATGGGCGACGGGGACCAACCAGACAAGGAGCCGGGTGGAGTGTGCCCTAGCGCCCTGAATCGGTGAGCTGTGGCAGTTACCAGACTTCTCAACTCATAAACACCAAAGACAACAGAGGTTAGAGGGAAAAGCTGCTGGGGACAGGGAGTTTGCAGTTTGGCCACCACCCCAGGGGCAGCAGAGGTGGGGCAGCTGCAGAACTACAACTGCAGTTGCTTCTGGCCCCAGGCCCACCTGGTGGGAGGAATTAAGTCACAGATCAGAGCAGGAGTGCAGAGCTTGCTGAAGATCTAAGTCCAGTCCGGGTTGGGGGTTCTTGGGGAAGGAGGAGTGCTGGTGTGGCAGAGCTGGCACATCCCCCCAAGCTTGGAACATAGAACTCTTTACTATACAAGCAGTCATACCCCGCTGAAAAACTCAAGGGTCAAGTAAGTTGGCTGGGAACATGGCCAGGCAGCGAAAACACATCCAGATTCAGTCTCAGACTCTGGAATCTTTCTTTGGTGACAAAGAAGACCAAAACATACAGCTAGAAGAAATCAACAAAGTCAAAGAGCCTACAACAAAAGCCTCCAAGAAAAACATGAACTGGTCTCAGGCCATGGAAGAGCTCAAACAGGATTTGGAAAAGAAATTAGAGAAGTAGAGGAAAAATTGTGAAGAGAAATGAGAAGGATGAGAGAAAACCATGAAAAGCAAATCAATGACTTGCTAAAAGAGACCCAAAAAATACTGAAAAATATACTGAAGAAAACAACACCTTAAAAAATAGACTAACTCAAATGGCAAAAGAGCTCCAAAAAGCCAATGAGGAGAAGAATGCCTTGAAAGGCAGAATTAGCCAAATGGAAAAGGAGGTCCAAAAGACCACTGAAGAAAATACTACCTTAAAAATGAGATTGGAGCAAGTGGAAGCTAGTGGCTTGATGAGAAATCAAGATATTATAAAACAGAATCAAAGGAATGAAAAAATGGAAGACAATGTCAAATATCTCATTGGAAAAACCACTGACCTGGAAAATAATTCCAGGAGAGATAATTTAAAAATTATTGGACTACCTGAAAGCCATGATCAAAAAAAGAACCTAGATACCATCTTTCAAGAAATTATCAAGGAGAACTGCTCTGATATTCTAGAGCCACAGGGCAAAATAGAAATTGCAAGAATCCACCTATTGCCTCCTCAAATAGATCCCAAAAAGAAATCTCTTAGGAATATTGTTGCCAAATTCAAGAGCTCCCAGGTCAAGGAGAAAATACTGCAAGCAGCCAGAAAGAAACAATTTGGGTATTGTGGAAACACAATCAGTATAACCCAAAATCTAGCAGATTCCACAATAAGGGAAGGAAGGGCTTGGAATAAGATATTCTGGAGGTCAATGGAGCTAGGATTAAAACCAAGAATCACCTACCCAGCAAAACTGAGTATCATGCTCCAAGGCAAAATATGGATTTTCAATAAAATAGAGGACTTTCAAGCTTTCTCAGTGCAAAGACCAGAGCTGAATAGAAAATTTGACTTTCAAACACAAGAATCAAGAGAAGCATGAAAAGGTAATCAAGAAAAAGAACAAGAAAAAGAAATCACAAGGGACTTAATAAAGTTCAACTCTTTACATTCCTACATGGAAAGATGATGTGTATGATTCATGAACCCTCAGTATTAGAGTAGCTGAAGGGAATATGCATATATATATATATATATGTTTATGTATATATGTATATGTGAGTGTGCATGTATGTATATATGTATGTGTATATATACATATATATATATATATATGTATATATATATATATATATATATATAGAGAGAGAGAGAGAGAGAGAGAGAGAGTGGGCACACGGTTAGTTGAAGACAAAGGGAAGATATCTAAAAGAAATGAAATCAAATTAAGGGATGAGAGAGGAATATATTGAGAGAGGGAGATAGGGAGAGATAGAATGGGGTAAATTATCTCACATAAAAGTGGCAAGAAAAAGCAGTTCTGTAGGAAGAGAAGAGAAGGCAGGTGAGGGGGAATGAGTGAATCTTGCTCTCATCAGATTTGACCTGAGGAGGGAATAACATACATACTGAATTGGGTATCTTACCCCACAGAAAAGAAGGAGGAAGAAGATAAAGGGAGGATGATAGAAGGGAGGGCAGATGGGGGTTGAGGTAATCAAAAACAAACACTTTTGAAAAGGGACAGGGTCAAGGGAGAAAGTTCAATAAAGGGGAATAGGTTAGGAAGAAGCAAAATATAGTTAGTCTTTCACAACATAGAGTATTGTGGAAGGGTTATATATAATGATACTCATGTGGCCCATGTTGAATTGCTTGACTTCTTAGGGAGGGTGGGTGGGAAGGGAAGAGGGGAGAGAATTTGGAACTCAAAGTTTTAAAAACAGATGTTCAAAAACAAAAAAAAAGTTTTTGCATGCAACTAGAAAATAAGATACACAAGCAATGGGGTATAGAAATTTATCTTGCCCTACAAGAAAGGAAGGGAAAAGGGGATGGGAGGGGAGTGGGATGACAGATGGGAGGGCTGACTGGGGAACCAGGCAACCAGAATGTAGGCCATCTTGGAGTGGGGGGGAAGGTAGAAATGGGGAGAAAATTTGTAATTCAAACTCTTATGAAAATCAATGCTGAAAACTAAATATATTAAATAAAAAAAGAGGTAGATTTAAATTTAACACAAATAAAAACTTCTACCAATTAAAGGCATAAAAAAATAATTCTGGTCTATAGTTAGCTTCCCTTTTCTCTCTTAGTTGAAATGCCTTTGCTCTTGTCAACAGAATTTTGTTCTTGAGAATGTCCAGTTCTGTTTCAGGGTTCTTAACCTTGGGTTTATAAACTTGTTATTTCAATATTTTGACAATTGTATTTCTGTATAATAGTTTCTTTTTAAAATTTATGTATTTTGTGTACTTAAATATTATTCTTTTTTTTTTTAAAGATCTGTATGTTTCACCTGACTGCCAAAGGAATCCATGACATACAGTTGGCTTTAGGGCCAACTTCCACTGGTAGAATAGCAGGCAATTGGGATCTTTTCTATGCTTTCTCTGAATTCTTTGAAATCTGCTTTCCCTAAATTTACAGGGAACATCTGGACATTTGCCCCTTATCTGATATGAACTTCAATATAAATAATATGATTTACTTGTTATCAGTTCATTTTTTATTGATCAAAATAGCTTTTTTGCCATATTAAAACAAAAAAAAAGTAGACAAAATTCTCATCTCTGGGGAAGAAGGCAAAACTAAAGGAATCTTCTATGTATCATGTCTTTATTTCATGTCCATTCCCTAATGTGATTAACAAATACAAATTGCATCAATGAAATAGTCAGTTTGCTATTATTTTAGGGTGGGCTCCTTTTGAATTTTAGGAGATTCTTTGAAAGAGATGTACACTTGATCCTATCTTCTCACACCTCCAGCAGGACATGCTCACAATTATCCCACCTTCTCTTTAATATTCAATCTCTGCTGATTTCTTCACTGCTTCTACACACTCAAGTCTTTACTGTCCTGCCCGGCTTCACTTCATCTCCTATTACTCACTTCTCTTCCCTTTTCACTCTGACTTCTAGCTATATCACTCAACTGAAGCTATTCCCTCTGGTCACCAATGATCTCTTAATTCTCTACTCTGATGACCTTTTCTGACACTTCATTATTTTCACTGTCTTGGTACTGTTGACAATCCCTTCTTTGATTACTATTTTGTTTTATGACTCTATTCTCTTTTAGTTCTTTTCTTATCTTTCTGCTCCTTAGTCTCCCTTGATGTTTCATCATGCAAAATAGACCTAGTAACTAGATGTGACCTCAAAGTTCTGGCCTAGGCCCTTTTCTCTTTTCTATCTATACTTTATCACATAATGAACTCATTTACTCTCATGAATTTGATTACCATTCATTTCTATGCAGATGACTGCCAAAGCTACTTTTTCAGACCTAGACTCTCTCCTGAGCTCCAGTCATGCCTTTCTAACTCCTAACTGGACATTTCTTTTTTTTTTTCATTTATTTATTTATTTATTTATTTTTAGTTTACCACACACGGTTCTACATAGTTTGAGTTCCAGATTTTCTCCCCTCCCTCTCCCCTCCCTCCCCAAGAAGGCATGGAATCTCATATAACTATCATGTATAACTTCACATTGAATTAATTTATGCACTAGTCAAGTTGTGAAGAAGAATTATGATGAATGGAATGAATCATGAGAAAGAAGAAACAGAACCAAAAAAAAAAAACAACCCAAAAACAAAAACAAAAGAGAAGCAAAAAAGGCGAGCATGTAGTGCACCTCGATCTGTATTCAAACTTCACAGTTCTTTCTCTGGATGAAGATAGCATTCTCTTTCGTGAGTCCCCTGGAGTTGTCCTTGCACCTTAGGTTGCTGAGAAGAGCGCAGTATGTCAGGGTTGGTCCTCACGGAATCCATATATATGTGGCTGTGCACAACGTTCTCCTGGCTCTGCTCCGCTCACTCAGCATTATGTCATGTAGGTTTTTCCAGGTTGTTACGAAGTCTGCATCATCCCCGTTTCTTATGGCACAATAGTATTCCATCACCTTCATATACCACAGCTTGTTCAGCCATTCCCCAATTGATGGGCATCCCTTTGATTTCCAATTCTTGGCTACCACAAAAAGAGCTGCTATAAATATCCTTGTACATATGGGTCCTTTTCCTGCTTGTGTGATGTCTTTGGGATACAACCCTAGAAGTGGTATTGCTGGGTCAAAGGGTATGAACATTTTTATAGCCCTTTCGGCATAGTTCCAAACTGCTCTCCAAAATGGCTGGATCAGCTCACAATTCCACCAGCAATGTAACAATGTTCCAATTTCCCCACATCCTTTCCAGCATTTATCATTTTCCTGTTTTGTTATTTTAGCCAATCTCACAGGAGAGATGTGGTATCTAAGAGTTGTTTTGATTTGCATTTCTCTAATCAGTAGTGATCCAGAGCATTTTTTCACATGCTTATAGATAGCTTTAATTTCTTCCTCTGAAAACTGCCTGTTCATATCCTTTGACCATTTCTCAATTGGGGAATGGCTTGTATTCCTATATATTTGGCTCAGTTCCCTGTATATTTTAGAAATGAGGCCTTTATCAGAGATACTAGTTGCAAAGATTTTCTCCCAATTTTCTGCTTCCCTCCTAATTCTTGTTGCATTGGCTTTTTTTGTACAAAAACATTTCAATTTGACATAATCAAAATTATCCATTTTGCATTTTGTAATGCTCTCTATCTCTTGTTGGGTCATGAATTCTTTACTTTTCCATAAATCTGATAAGTAAACTATTCCTTGCTTTCCCAAATTACTTATAGTAAAAGGAACATGGAAGCAATAACTGACGAGTTTGGGGCCAGTTTTCAGATAAACCATTTGATTTGCTTGAGATGTACAATTGTGAGCAAACTCTCTGCTTTAATCTTTGAATCTGATGAGTTTCTAGTCAGCATAACCTGCATCCTTAGTTAAAGGTCTTTAAGTGACAGGTAGAGTTGGTCCAGCTTCTGATCAATGCAATACAACAAAGTTTTCCCTCAATTCCCACAATTAAGTAAGGTTTTCTCACAGGGCAGAAATTGGACTAGACTCATAATTAAATAGAAGGGAACTGAGCTAGCTCCAGGAGTGTCACAAGATAGAGTCAACACAGTTCACTCAATTCCCATAAGCTGTTTTTTTATCTTTTCCTTAACATTGTACTTCATATAAGATTTTTGAAAAAATTCATGAGGGTCTAACTTGTAACATGAACTCTTATTTCTTTTAAAATTATTAGACAGATGCTTTAAAAATGGGAAAATAATTTCACTTTCTTTACAATTAACAATGCAATTTTATATGTAAAATCCCTAACCCAATTGTGAGTACTTATTACTGAAACATACTTAAAGCCTGAATTTCCAGGCTTAGATATATTTGGAAGCCAATGCTATACATATGTATACAGTTATTTGAGGGGAAAAATCTAATTCTGTTTCTTCCTAAAATTTCATTATTCTATTTAATTAGAAAACTTTTACATTACATCTTTGTCTTAATACTTTGTCTAATTCCTCTTTTAGGAAAATATCATCCCTATGTTATAATTTGACCATGAATATAGATTAAAATTGTAAGTTTTTTTCCTACTTATCTCCTATTATAGTAACTCAGAGATGTTCCAGTGTCAATCTATCAATTAATGGAGTTAGTATTATACTTACAAAACTTCTACTGCTCACCTGCCCTGATTATATATAATTTGCTATAAAGAGAAAATGAGATTCATAGTTATAACAGTGCCAAGACTCATCTACTCAAGGGCACAAACTGACCTGACCTATACCATAACAGAATAATCATTAGTTATTGCTATTTGAACATCCTTGAAAGTAGAGACTTAGGCATGCCTTACTCCTTCATTGCTATATTTTAAAACAGTATTGTCATAACTTAGAAGACAAAATTGGAATGAAAATAGAAGTCAAGTAGCAGCCAAATCTTTGAAGCTTGGTTGTATAGCTACAAAGAAACATTATCCCCACACATATTTTTTTCAAACAACCTTAAAAATAAATATGGCAATGAATAAGAGATTTTCGTTGCAGACTTATAGAACAAAAATAAAACTGGCAGAGTGAAATGGTCTCACAAAGAAAAGTGGCAGTAGCTGTCAAATGCAGCAAATGTTGGTGCTGGCCCAAGTGAGAGTATGTTGGTGTGTTACATTTGCTATCTTGAAAGCAGAAGAAAGGTATGGTGGGATCATCAGAGCAGAAGGGCAAAGTTAGGAAATCAAAAGAGGCAAAAATGTTTTGCAGTTGATTGCTGTTATCTGGTAATTTCTACTCTTTCTCTGCCCATTCAGAAACTTGAAAAGAAAGAGAAAAAAAATACAAATCGGTAATACATTGGATTTCAACTCCATAATTATATTCCAACAAATATTAAGGTGTTGTGGAGACTTTTTCATTTCTCCTTATTTACTCCAATTCTTCCTAGTAGGTTTTTTGCACTAAAGTACATTTATTTTTAAAATTCATCCATCCTTGGAAACTGTAGTTAGGATATATTAGAAACATTTTTCTAATAGTTGGTGGCAGAGTACAAGGAAAGGGAAGGGAAACTATGTTATTATACTCTCTCAACTTTTTATATAAGTTCTTTACTCTGGTTGGGCAAGGAAAGATGATTAAATTCTGCACATAGGAGCCTATGGGGCAAAGTGAAAAACCACTGGTTTCAGAATTGTAGTCCAGACTGCCAACCTTTTTCTTTCTGCCTTGGGCAATCGTTTATCTTTTTGTGTCTCAGTTTTCTCATCTATAAAGTGGGGACAGTGTTATGAAGGTAAAGACAATAGATAGAAATGTACTTTACAAGCAATATATGAATTAAAGTTCTATGCTTTGCTATCCATTGCATTTTGTAAAGAAGATGTACTTATCAACTTTCATTCCCATCAGGTTTTCTCAAAATTGTGTAGAAAGAGTGAGAGAGAAAGATAGAGAAACTCACACACATAAAAATAATGCTTCATATGTGAGAGGATCTATTTTGGAATGTCATCTGGTACAATATGGCATACAAAATGAGGGGCAAATAGTGGGCATTGGCATATCTGCTTCTTTGTGCCAGGAAATGTTTACTGTAGGCTCCATTTGTGAGCAGAAAAATGGCATGCAACAGCCTAGAAACTGCAGTATTAATAGGCAAAGGGGAACATTTAGGACCAACCATGCCTGTGATGATCCCAACGTGAACAAGATTTCAAGTATCTATTTAATAGTGTTTAAAATTACCAGGCCAAAGGAAAAGTGGCAATATTGAAATAGTGAACAGAATGCTGGCCTGAAATAAAGAGGAAAAAAGCCAAAGTATGGCGCCAACCTTTGAAGGCCTATTTACTTTTTTTTGCCATCTGAGTTGAAGCAAAGACAATTCCAGTACTCCACACCATAACATTTTTGGCACTGATGTGGCATTTTGATTACCAGCCTTCATCCAAGGGTAAAAACTCATTTTCTAAGGGATCATGAACTTCTTTTTTTTTAGATTCAGGAAATTTTAGAAATGAAAACTATGAAAATGGACTTGAGCCCTGAGTTACATACATATTACCTAAATTTCATTTTTAGAGCTAATGAAAATGAAGATCACATGGGTGATTGCATTCTCATATTCACAAAGTTTGTAACAGTGTTGACACAGGAATCCAAATCTCATGATGACTTGTGAAACACTGTCTATAAACAAATTATCATCCTGTTATCTATCACATGTATAGTTCCCCCAAATCCCTTAATATTTTCTTGAGTTAAGCTGCGTAATGTTAAGCACTTATAATAATCATCCTCATTCTGGGATTTAGCTAGTGTGTACCTGTTTCATGTCCACATGGCATAGGAGTTTTAATGGATCTGTGACTGTAAAGGCAAGCAAAGTGGGACTTTTTACTGGGTTTTTTTTTTTTGGAGTGCTTCTCAGCACTAAGGCAGCAAAGTGCCTTTGATTGAGTCTTGCCTTTTTTTGGAGGAAAGTCCACACCCTTTTGCTAATTAGATCACTAGGGGTGTGAAGCCCTTGAGGGGTGTGAAGTCCTTGAGAGGTGTGAAACCCTTGAGAGGTGTGAAGCCCTTGTCCCTGAAAAAGGGTATATTATACTCTGAGGGTAGCTGTTAAGCTAGAACTCTCGGAACTGTGGGAGGAGAGGTTTTGCTTTGGGAGTTCACTCATTGGAAAGCTGTTCCTGTGATTTGGCCAGACGAGATTCTGGGTAGCCATTAAAGAGCCACCTGGCTTTGAAAACCCATATGTTGGTGTTTCCCTCTCTGGTAACTGTATGTATTGCTATAGTCAGACAGAAGCCTGTCTGTTGATTTGTGTTATTTTTTCTGTTTGTAATTTTTGTTTGTATTTGCTCTGAAATTCAGGGTGCTGACTTTTCCCCCTGAACTAAGTGAATGATATATGTATGTTTAATTAAAGTAAGATTGTAAACCCCTTACAGTTGCTTTCCTTAGAAAAGCATATCAAAAGCCTCTCTGTGTGCTAGTGTTTTTGGCCTTAGCCACAATAGCGACAAGTAGCAACATTATTGTTACAGTGACTAATCAATTTCCTTTCTATTTTAAATTTTTTATTAATTAATTTATTGTTAGTTTTCAACATTCACTTCCACAAGATTTTGAGTTCCAAATTTTCTCCCCATCTGTCTTCTCCCCAACCCAAGACAATATGCATTCCGATTACCTCTTACCCCAATCTGCCCTCCCTTCTATCACCCCAACCCCCTTCTCTTATCCCCTTGCCTTTCTATTTTCCTCTAGCGCAAGATAGATCTCTATACTGCATTGCCTGTATATCTTATTTTCCAGTTGCATGTAAAAACAATTTTAAATATTTGTTTTTAAATTTTTTAAAGTGTTTTTAAAACTTTTTTTTGAGTTCCTTATTTTCTCCTTTCCTCCCTCCATTCACCTTCATTGAGAAGGCAAGCAATCTGATATAGGTTATACATGTGTAGTCACATGAAATACTTCCATAGCAGTTATGTTGTAAAAGACTAACTATATTTCCCTCCATCCTATCCCATCCCCCCCATTTATTCCATTCTCTCCTTTGACACCATCCCTCCACAAAAGTGTTTGCTTCTGATTATCCCCTCCCCAATCTGCCTTCCCTTCTATCATCCCCCTCTCTTATCCCCTTCCCCCCTCCTTTCCTGTGGGGTAAGATAGATTTCCATATCCAATTGAGTGTGCATGCTATTCTCTCTTCAAGCCCAATCTGATGACAGTAAGGTTCACTCATTTCCTCTCACCTCCCTTCTCCTCCTCTCCACTGTAAAAGCTTTTTCTTGCCTCTTTTATGTGAGATAATCTACCCCATTCTACCTCTCCCTTTCTCCTCCAAGTAAATTCCTCTCTCACTCCTTAATTTTATTTTTTTACATATCATCCTTTCATATTCAACTCACCCCATACGCTCTGCCTCTCTCTCTGTCTCTCTCTCTGTCCCTCTCTGTCTCTCTCTCTGTCTTTGTCTCTGTCTCTGTCTCTCTCTCTATATCTATCTATCTATCTATCTATATACACATATATATGTATATTTATATATTCCCTCCAATTACTCTAATACTGAGAAAGTTCTCATGAGTTAAAATATCATCTTTCCATGTAGAAATGTAAACAGTTCAACTTTAATAAATCCCTTATGATTTCTCTATCCTGTTTACTTTTTCATACTTCTTTTGAGTCTTGTATTTGAAAGTTGAAATTTCTATTCAAATATTTCTATTCTATTTTCTATTCTATGGTCTTTTCATCAAGAATGCCTTAAAGTCCTCTATTTCATTGAATTTCCATACCACCCCCCACTCTCCAAATGATTAAACTCAGTTTTGCTGGATAGGTGATTTTTGGTTTTGATCCTACCTCCTTTGACTTACAATCCCTTAATGTAAAAGCTGCTAAATCTTGTGTTATCCTGATTGTCTTCCCACAAGGCTTGAATTGTTTCTTTCTGGCTGTTTAAAATATTTTCTCTTGACCTGGAAACTCTGGAATTTGGCTACAATATTTCTAGGGGTTTTTATTTTGGGATTTCTTTCATGGAGTAATTCATGGATTCTTTCAATTTCTATTTTGCCCTGTGGCTCTAGAATATCAGGGCAGTTCTCCTTGATAATTTCTTGAAAGATGATATCTAGGTTCTTTTTTGGATCATGGCTTTCAGGTAGTCCAATAATTTTTAAATGTTCTCTCCTGGATCTATTTTACAGGTCAGTTGTTTTTCCAATGAGATACTTTATATTGTCTTCTATTTTTTCATTCTTTTACTTTTGTTTGATTATTTTTTGATTTCTCATTGTCGTTAGCTTTCATTTACTCCGTTCTCATTTTGAAGGAAATATTTTCTTCAGTGAGTTTTTGGACTTCCTTTTCCATTTGTCCAATTCTGCTTGTTAAAGCATTCTTTCCTTATTAGCCTTTTGGACCTCTTTTGCCATTTGGGTTAGTCCATTTTTGAGGTGTTATTTTCTTCAGTATTTTTGGGTCTCCCTTAGGAAACTGTTGCCTCATTTTTCATGATTTTCTTACGTCACTCTCATTTCTCTTCCCCATTTTCCTCTACTTCTCTTACTTGATTTTCAAAATCCTTTTTAAGCTCTTCTATACCCTGAGACCAATTCCTATTTTTCTTAGAGGCTTTGGATGTAGGAGCTTTGACTTAGTTGTCTTCTTCTCCTAGTATGTTTTGATCTTCTTTGTCACCAACATAAGATTCTATAGTCTGTGTTTTTTCCCTACTGTTTGCTCATTTTCTCAGCCAATTATTTTACTTTCTAATTCTTTGTTAAGGTAGAAGTCTGCTTCCAGTGTGGAGGTTGTATTATCTGAAGCTTCAAGGGTTTTGTGTAACTGTTTCAGAGATACTTTTAGAGACCTATAAATTTTCAATTCTTCTAAGGTGGCATGATCGAAGCAGAGGCATTTATTCTTCTCCTGGCCTGTCTGTGGTCTTCAAGTGACCACAAGCATTCTTTTCTGCCTTGGAATTGTCAGGAAGATTCCCTCCCCACCACCACCACATGCTCCCCCGTGCCAAAGCTTCTCCTCACCCCAGGACCACCACCCAGGACTGCTACCCAGATCCAAGCATAGCCAAAGCAAGATAATCCTGCCTCAGCACCAAAAAAGGAATCTCCACAATCCCCCTCTGATCAGCCACTTGATCTGCCCACCATCTGTAGGGGGGAGCTCCAGAAGCAGTTGTTGCCACCACTCTGCAACTGGGATCAGATTGTGCTCCTCTTTCACCCAGGTCAAACAGACCTTTCCCACCAACCTTCCAAGTTGTCTTTTGTGGGTTGAGAAGTCTGGAAATTGCCACAGCTGCCAGTGATTCCATCCCCTAAGGCTTGCTCTGGGTTTGCTGGGAACCAGTCTGTGCTGGTGTGGTCCCTGCTGGACTGTGCTCCTCTTCTAGCCCATGCAATAGACCTTTCCTTTTGACCTTCCAGATTGTCTTGGGGTGGAAATTTATTTCACTCTGTCATTTTGCAGGTTCTCTTGCTCTAGAATTTGTTCAGAGTCATTTTTTACAGGTATTTGGAGGGGTTTGGGGGAAAGCTCAAGCAAGTCCCCGTTTTACACTGCCATCTTGGCTCTGCTCCCCTTGGTCACTCAATTTCAATGATATCGTTCACAAGCCTTCTGTGGCTGCCCACTCTGTGTGATTCTTGTTCATATTCTCCCACAAAACAACCATAGGAAGCCCACTCAACATGCTACAGGAGAGACCTTTCTTTAGATATCTTGATATTGAGTACATGCCAATGGAGCAAGCAAGCTACTGTTGGCTAGCCTTTACTCTTGTTATGTGGCTGGCCCATCTTTTTTTCCAGTTACATTTCTCCTATGAGACTGTTTACATTAGCTTGTTTGTAGTTTTTCCTGATTTCTAAAGGGTTGAAGTCTGCTCATGTTCACTATTTACCCTCTGTCACCCTTAGTATGAACCATAACTTCAATTCTTTGGAGACTGTGGTATTCCCTAACTGAAGAGTCAAACTACACTACTGGGAAAATATTAATCTTAAAAATGTCCTTTATTTCAGGAATAAGTATGCTTTGGATGATTAAAAACAAATCTATAGTTTCTCAGAGTCAATCATTAGATTGGTTAGATCCTCCAGTTCAATTTTGTGTCTAAATTATTCTCTATCTGAAGTGCCTTTCCAACATATATGAACAAATGGATGAGCACTATGGATTGTACATCCAACTGAATAGCATTCTTCTTTCAGTTATTTTTCCAAATCATTAAGCTAAACTTTTTTGAGTGTTAATGGATCTTGTTTAGGAGGATCTGCACTGTACTCTATGAGAGATCAATGCAATCAGTACTATATAATCTGTGATAGGAACATTTAGAGAACTCCATCATTTATACATCTTCCATTTGGATTTTGTGATGGACTTCATGACTGCAGCAAGCTTCTCTGGCAAGAATATATCAATGTGCATGTGATATACCCCAACCACCACCCAAAAGTCAATATTCATATTATACCTAAAAAACCAAATGTAGTTCTCTCCATGATTATAAATCTCTCTCTTCGGTCACAGATGAATTTCAGATCTCTCCACTTTTAAGTAAAGGTGTTGGTACTTATTAGGCTACCTCTCAATGAAATGAAAACTTCTTTATAGCATTAGTTAAACTAACTGGCTATTATTGTTATTTGTTGTAAATAATTCTACATGATTGCTAATCTGATTGAGTTGAAATGTTTTTAGTGTTTCACTTTTAGTCCTGGGTCTCAATATACCCATCTTTATATTGCTATGAGTGCTATTACTTAGTGATTTCATTAAGTATATAGATGGTTTCTAATTCTTATGACTCCTTAAGAGATCAATCAGTTCTAGGACTCCTCTGCATGAGTTCCAAAGTATCTCTTCACTTATATCAAGGGGTGCATAATCTTTTTTGTGACATGGACACCTTTGGCAGTCTGTTAAAGCCTATGGACCCCTTTTCAAAATAATATCTTAATGCATGAAATAAAATACAAAAGATTATGAAGAAAACCAATTATATTGAAATAGTCATCAAAATATTTTAAAAATACTCGTTTACAAATACCGGGTTATGAACTCCTGCCTTGTGTGTTTACCTCCCCCCAAACCCTCTTTGGCAATCCCAGAACAAATGTGCCTATCTGTTGGTGCTCTAAAACTACAGGATAGGGCTAGGTAGTGGACTGTTTGGAGGCCAAAGACAAGAGCTGTCCTTAACCTACTATGTAACTCAAACCCCCTGATGGCTTGAGAAGGAGATCAAATGTGAATTGTCATTTTTAGTGGGCTATTCTGGCTGAAGAATTCCGGAGGGGGAAAAGGGAGAGGAGGAGATATGGGAAGACTGAATACCTCAATTCCTAGTACAGTCATGCAGTGAAGATTTGCAGACAGAAAAGAACGCAGTAATTTATGCTCCTGCCAGTTTACTAAGACAAAGGGAAGGCTGCCATGTCTCAGACAACTCCATCAATACACCAATGTAAGGTGCTTTATCTGAAAACAATAGTAAATTATCTCTCTACTGAGTTGGGAAAAAATATAGTAGTGGAGGACTACAATATGATGAAACTGCCTTTCATACTTCTTACTTTCTTTATTATTTCATATGAAGTCACTGAATGTAAGGGGGAGAAGGGCCATGCATTTTTAAGTGTCCTAAGTAAACAAGTGTACTTTAAAAAAATTCAAGAGATTGCTTCAGGTCAAGGATATCCTTCATGTGGGTATCTTGGCAAAATTGTTTTCCGAATTCCCATGTCTAAGATTTGAAGCTAAAGTGGGGACATGTGGTGAAATAGCATATCTAATCAAGCCTATTTACAAAGATAACTGTGTAGTTTTCCCTTAAGTCCTTGGCCTTCTCTTCTCCCAGCAGATGGTGATCTCATTTCATTCAGTAATCATTGATATGCAAATCTATAAATCTAGCCCCAAACTCTAATTCTAGTCTGACATTTTAAATGCTTGTGGAAATCCCTACCTAGCTGTACTAATTCCTCTGAATTTCGTTTCATGGTATTTCTTGCATCTCCCCCATCTTTTCCATTTACATTGCCACCAAACTTGTTCATCCACTGAAGCATCTCTTTAACGTACTATTATAATAACCTCCTGATAGATAGCTTGGGATTTAGTTCCTTTCTGCAATTCATCCTTCATAAATCTGCCAAAATAGTCTTCTTATACATGCATGAGTCTGGCTAAATCATTCCCTTATTCATACTCATAAAATGGTTTCCTATTGCCTATGGGATAAAATATAAACTCTTTGGCCCTGAAGACCCCACAACATTGAGTGCCTTTGTAAGATTTGCCAAATTAGCCTACCAGCAATTCCTTGATCCCATTCTTCTGTCTTCTACTTCTCAATATTCCAGTGGCCATCTTACATAACCATAATACACTCTCTGTCTCTGTCTGCTGAATCTTTACCTGAAGGCTAAGCTCAGGTATCTACCACATTTTACATCAAGATTTTAAGATGGTCCCAAGCCCAAAGTAATCACTACCTCCTCAGATTTTGCTGTACTATATCATTTCATCAGGGTTTCTCTTTTGACCCTATCACATTCTACATTACTGTATATGCCATATTTTTTACTGCAAGCACCCTGAGGGCCAAGGAATATGTATCAGGGATGTGCTGGTGTGAGTTTGTACAGGTTCCTGAAAGCTGATGGTCTATTTATCAGTGTGAGAATTAACATCTTGTAAATCATCAAACACTATAAATCAAGATTTGATTTATTCTTTTGTCAATTGTCAGGACTTAAAAGTATAGGTGAAAATAATAATAATGCAGATGAAATTTAAAAGTGTGTCATATGATTCCCATCCCTCCCCACCCCAGAGAGTAAGTTCTTAAACATTTATCTTTGTATCCTCAGGGGCCAGCATGGTGCCTTGCAAAAGGTAAATTCTTAATAAATGTTTTTAATTGAATTTTTGAAGGAGAACATCTGAGCTCTAGTCAAATACCAGGTGTGTGATCTGGACCCCTTCTGTATCTCTTTTCTTTTCTATGAAATGGAGAGTGGAGAGGTAGTTAATGATATAATTTCTAAGATTCCCTTAAGTTCAAATATTCAATGATTCATTGTATATGTGTTTGCCTATGAATAGGAAGCTAGACGTTCTCAGCTCAGGGAAAAGGTACTCCCAATCCTAGCTTACATATACTAGGGGAACATATAACCCAAAAGAATGTGCCAATCCAGTATTCCACAGTTTCTCCTATACCCTCACTACTATCTTTTCAGGGCTCAGTGTCCAGTTAATGGAGGTTGAGAGGAATGGCTTCTTCACAATGAAGTCATGGACTGATTTGCAACAGTGTCCCTCCTCTCTTGCTGACTAAAGCTACTCAACTCACTTTAGGAGTTAAGAAAGAAGGAGAGAAGTTGACTTGCTATTTTTTTTTTCATCTCTACATTTCCTCACAATAATGTTTAAATGAAAAGTTTTCCTTATGAATACCTTGAGGATATGAGCCAATTTTTTTCTTAATTATTTTTTATTTTTATTCTGAATTTAAACACCAAATAGAATGGGTCTTTGCATCCACATAACAATAAAAAAGAAGTTTATATATGAAACTGTGAGTCTCTCTTGTGTAGAACTTGCCTTTCTTTTTTTCTTTTCAGTATATAACAAAATCAACCTGTAAATTTCAAAACTCTTTGTTTGCTTGGCCTTCTTTCTGGAATTCTCCTCTTGGGGGCAGAGCCAAGATGGCAGCTGGAAAACAGGGACTTTCATGAGCTCCCCTCCAGGTCCCTCCAAACACCTATAAAAAATGACTCTGAACAAATTCTCGAAGTGCAGAACCCACAAAATAGCAGAGGGAAGCAGGGCTCCAGTCCAGGACAGCCTGGATGGTTGCTGGGTAAGGTCTATCCTGCACGGAGCTGGGAGAGGAGTGGAGCAGAGCCCAGCATGAGTTGCACCTGGACCAACTAGACCAGGAGCCAGGCAGAACAGGCTCTAGCGCCCTGAGTCAGTGAGCTGTGGCAGTTACCAGACTTCTCAACCCACAAACACCAAAGACAACAGAAAAGGTTAGTAGGAAAAGCTGCTGGGACAGAGTGAAAGGAGTTCGAGGTTCATTCACCACCCTGCAGGCAGCAGAGGTGATGCAGCTCTGAGGCTGCTTCCAGAGCTACAGCTGCAGTTGCTTCTGGCCCCAGGCCCACCTGGTGGGAGGAATTAAGTGGTGGATCTGAGTGGGTATGCAGAGCCAACTTAGATCTGAGTCACGGTCCAGGTTGGCGGTTCTTGGGGAAGGAGGAGTGCTGGTGTGGCAGAGCTGGCTGTGTAGAAATAGCTCTGAAAACAATAGCACAGTCCCTCAAGTTTGGGGAAAAGTACTCTATACTCTACAAGCAGTCATACCCTGATGAAAAACTCAAGAGTCAAGTAAGTTGGCTGGGAACACAGCCAGGCAGTGAAAATGGACTCAGATTCAGATTCAGACTTCGGGATATTTCTTTGGTGACAAAGAAGACCAAAACATACAGCCAGAAGAAGTCAACAAAGTCAAAGAGCCTACATCAAGAGCCTCCAAGTAAAACATGAACTGGTCTCAGGCCATGGAAGAGCTCAAAAAGAATTGGGAAAAGCAAAAGAGAAGTAGAGGAAAAATTGGGAAGAGAAATGAGAAGGATGCAAGAAAACCATGAAAAACAAGTCAATGACTTGCTAAAGGAGACCCAAAAAATACTGAAGAAAATAACACCTTAAAAATAGACTAACTCAAATGGTAAAAGAACTCCAAAAAGCCAATGAGGAGAAGAATGCCTTGAAAGGCAGAATTACTCAAATGGAAAAGGAGGTCCAAAAGACCACTGAAGAAAATACTACCTTAAAAATTAGATTGGAGCAAGTGGAAGCTAGTGACTTTATGAGAAATCAAGATATTATAAAACAGAACCAAAGGAATGAAAAATGGAAGACAATGTCAAATATCTCATTGGAAAAACCACTGACCTGGAAAATAAATCCAGGAGAGATAATTTAAAAATTATTGGACTACCTGAAAGCCATGGAAATCTCCTCTCTCCATTAAAAAAAAGAACATGCCTCAATGTTTCTTTCTCTCTCTCTTTCTTTCTTTCTTTCTTTCTTTCTTTCTTTCTTTCTTTCTTCCTTTCTTTCTTCCTTTCTTTTCTTTCTTTCTTTCTTCCTTTCTTTCTTTCTTTCTTTCTTGCTTCCTTGCTTGCTTTCATTTGATATGTATCCTAATCCTTCTTTGCCTTCCCAACACATCCTACAATAAAAAGAAGAAAAGAAAAAAATAAAAGCACCTGTAACAAACAAACAAACATATTTAATTCAAGTAAAATAAATTCCTAAATGTCCTGTATGCATTTATGTCTTGTGTCCATCACCTTTTTGGCAAGAGGTGAATAGGAAGCTAGGAAGGCAATTTTCAAAAGAGGTTGTAATAATTTTATGTTCACTCAGTGGAATTACATATATTTCTCATCTCTATACCCAATTCCATTAAAATCCTTTAAAAGTTATAGAAGACATGTTGAATTGAAAACATTAGTAATCAGTGGAACAGATTTAAGAAAAATATGAAAAAAATAAACTCAGTAACAGTACTTAATAAACCCAAGTATATAATTACTTGGATAAAAGAACTGCCTTTTGATAAGAACTGCCAGGAAAACTGGAAAGCATTCTGACAGAAATTAAGGTTAGACCAACATCTTACAATATATAACACAATAAGCTCAAAGTGGGTATGAGACCTGAATAAAAAATTAGAAAAGATCAGATCAGTTATTGCTATGATTTTTTAACTAAAATATAGAGACTGATTTTTCAAAGATACATCTAATTATATAAAACTGAAAATCTTTTGCACAAACAAAACCAATACAACTAGTATAACAAGAGACATGGTCAATTGGGAGAAAAGAAATTTTGTATCAATATCTTTGATAAGTATCTGATATCCAAGGTATATAGGGAACTAATACAAAATACCAAAAACTAAGAGTCATTCCCCAATGGATATGAGCTTAATATATAGTTCTCCAAAGAAAAATTGCAAACTATTAACAACCACACGAAAGATCCAGGGTTCCATTTTATGCCTAAAAAATTTGTTGATATAAGTAGCCAACACAAAATAATTTTATTTAATGAAAAAAGGGAGCACAAAATGATAGTGGTGGAAGGAAATAGTACAAAGAAATTCTCAAATTAAAAAAGAAAATAGACTTCTCTAATTGCTAGACTACACCTGAAATAATGATGTCCAAAAGTAAAAAAAATTGCCTAATTGTTTGAATTCCAGCAAAACCCCAAAGCATCCAACTTTGAAGCTTTGCAAAGAATTGAAGAGAGATCTACAAAAGAATTGGATTATATGTCTTGATATACTAAATGCTGAAACTTTACTGGAGAAATAGAGAAAACAAGGAAAAGAGGAAGGAAGGAAGGAAGGAAGGAATGAAGGAAGGAAGGAAGGAAGGAAGGAATAGAGGAAGGAGGGAGAGGGGAGAGAGGAAGAGGGGAGAGAGGGAGAAATGGAGATAGGAGGAAAGGAAAAAGGGAGGGAAATAGAGGAGGAAGACATGGAATGAGGGAAAGTGGGAGGAAGGGAAGAAGGAAGAAAGGGAGAAGGAAAGAAAATTCAGCATCATTTGGTTAGTGAACATGTATTTAAACAAGGTCCCAAACCTAAGAAAGCAAGGAGTATATAACATTGTTAGTAGCCAGAGAAATCATAGACTACATTCATCTTGGAGATTATCAAGTCTTTTTACATATTATAAAACTGAAGCCTAACAAAAGGAAGTTAATTGATCACTTGGTAAAAGAGAAATGGAATCAGCAGAATTGGAAGGGAACTTAAATATCTATGTAACTCAATCTACAATTTCATAAGAATCATTTTTAACAGTAGCTTTCATTTATATAGGACATTCTTCATTATCTTTTGCCTAGATATCTCTGCTGCTTAAAATCAAGGTCCTTGCTTTACAGACCAAAGTAGATTTAAGAGAAAAAACAGTAATATACCATTTCACTACCCTTTGTAGTAAAAGGCACCTTAGGATCTTATGAACTTACTTACTCTTGGTTTACTCTTAGTAAAACAATATGCCATAACTCTTTAGGTTTATACCTATACCACAGAAAGACCATATTTGAAATAAATTTGGTGACTTATAACAACTTTTGTTTACTAGCTTTTACTTAGTGACAAACATTGAAAGGCAGTGTGGAGGGTGAATAGAGGTGGGCCTTGGAACTAGGGAGACCTTTTTTTAAAGTCCTCCTGACTCTGACATTTACTCTCTGTGTGGCCATGGATGGATAAGTCACTTAACCTCTTAGTGATTCTGACAGTTCCCTAAGATTATAGGGCTGTAAGTTACTAATGGGTTGGACATCTGTATGCATCACTTGATGAAATCTCCGTATTGCAATTTCCCCACAGACATGATACAACAGGTCCAGACTCCCTCCTTGTACTACAAAAGAGAAAAAAAAAGTCTTTCTACAAAATGTGTATGGATTTTCAAATAAAATCATAAATCCTAGGTAAGTATAATTCCATTGCTCCTTCTTGAAGATGATCTAAATTGCTGTTTAGATTTTCATTTTCCTTATTTATCCAAACAAAAAGTTTAAAAAATTAATATAATTTTATTAAGAAGTAATCTCCATGAACATCATCTTAAATATAATTAGTAACTCATAACCTAGCTCTTTAAAAGCTGATCCTTGATCTAATTTGTAAAGGTTTCCAAATGACACGTCACATAGGAAGAATTAAAAATAGCAGGAGACCAAACAGCAATGAAATGTGGAAAATTTGCCCCTGAGCTACCTCCTCCTAGTAATAATGATTGCTATTGTCTCAGTAAAAATAAAAACAAGCTCAGCATGACCAAACCTAAAACTCATATTTGCTGTCTCTGGTGAGTCATTTTCCTGAGGATTTTTACTGTTGTTTTCCATTTGGTCTGCTATTCGGACAGAATCTTTTCTTCGATGACCAGCCTGCTTAGCTCAAGCCTAACACCTGGAAACCAACCTCCTCTCTGGCATTTTGTGACACTGCCTTTGTTTGATTCTCTTTTTGTATATCTGAACATAGATCAGTTTTATTTCTAGGATCATCATATCACATCCCTATCTTGGAGCATCCCTCCAGGCTATATCCTGGTCTTCCTTCTTTTCTCTCCTATCTCTCACTTGGTGACCCCATCATATTATTATCATATCTATTCAGATGGCAATCTGTATACCAAACCTGTGTCCATTGCTGGTCTCCTTCTTATGCTCTAGTCTTACATTACCATCTACCTACATTTAAAAATTGGTGTCCTACAGTTATCTTAAACTCAGCTATGGTGGCAGGGATATGATGAAGTGCAGAGGAGTGCAGCTGATGATGACATGGTTGCCCTGGGCACCTGTGATTTTCTTTTTTTTTAATCTTCTACATATAACTTCTCATTAAACTTATTTACACAATAGTCAAGCTGTAAAGAAGAATTATGACCAATGGAATGAATCATGAGAAAGAAGAAACAAAACAAAACAAAAAATAAACAAAGAGAAAAAAAGAAAAAAAAGAAGGCAAATAGTTTGCCTCAATTTGCATTCACACTCCATAGTTCTTTCTCTGGATGTAGATAGCTCTGTCCATCATGAATCCTTTGGAGTTGTCTTTGAACCTTTTATTGCTGAGAAGAGCCAAGTCTACCAAGGTTGGTCTAGTCCTCCCAGAATCAATATGTCTGTGGTTGTGTACAATGTTCTCCTGGTTCTGCTCTGCTCACTCAGCATTATATCTTGTAGGTTTTTCCAGGTTATTATGAAATCTGTATCTTCCCTATTTCTTATAGCACAATAGTATCCCATTACATTCATATACCACAACTTGTTCAGTCATTCCCCAATTGATGGGAATCCCCTTGATTTCCAATTCTTTGCTACCAGAAAAAGAGCTGCTATAAATATTTTTGTACATACACTTCCCTTTCTCACTTGTGTGATCTCTTTGGGATACAGCCCTAGAAGTGGTGTTGCTGGATCAAAGGGTATGCACATTTTATAGCCCTTTGGGTATAGTTACAAATTGCTGTCCAGAATGGCTGGATCAGTTCACAACTCCATGAACAATGTAACAGTGTTCCAATTTTCCCACATCCTCTCCAACATTTATCATTTTCCTGTTTTGTCATGTTAGCCAATCTGACAGGAGAGATGTGGTATGTAAGAATTGTTTTGATTTGTATTTCTCTAATCAATAGTGATTTAGAGCATTTTTCATATGCCTATGATGTCATCTTTATGGATGATCAGTTTCAGGAGATTATCATGGTGACAAGAAGAGTACAGCCAGGTGGAAAATGATGAGATGGCTGCCCTTAAATGGTGGATATGGGACAAGCTCTCTGATATCCATCTTCTACCTTCTCTAATCAGAGGTAGGTAGAGGCCACTAAAGTACACTGTAAGTTTGCTGGGTCCCAACCTAAGCCAGCTTGAGGGTCGTAGCATTCAGTCCCTTAGAAAGAAACATCAGGACTTTGGAGTATAAAAACCAGAACCAACCACAACCCAGGCATTTCTACCTGAATTTTGCTGTTTCTGGCCCTAATACAAAGTCTCAATTCAGAAAATAAGACTAGGAGAAAGAGTCAACAAAATTAAAAAAAACTTGCAGTGACAAAGAACTATTATCAAAATAAGAATCCTTAAGACAAAAACTCAGAATGAAAAACTCCATAACATCTATAAGGAAAACCTGAAAAAAAGTGCAGCTTGGCCATAAGGTCAATTGGAATTCTTGGAAGAAAAGAAGCAAGAGTTTTGTTTTGTTCTTAAGGCAGGGAGGATATGAAAGGAATGGAATAAACTATTAGGCTTTGGGAATCCTGTAGAAGAAACTCTTCCACCTTCAATATCCCATTTTTCTATCCTTCTAAAAGTGTATTTTTTAAGCTGGACCTGACATTTCACTAGGGTAAGGAAGAAAACTTTTTTATCCATACAGATCAGAAGCTCTTCTGTATCTTATTCTCTGAGAAAGTTGTCTGAGGCACTAGGAGGATAAGTGACTTTTCCCGGTCACACAGCCAGAATGTGGTAGGGGTGGGACTCGAATCCAGGTCTACCTGACTCCAAAGCTGGCTATCCATCTAGCATACTGTAATACTTCTCTTTCCAAGAGTGATCTTAATGTTCTTAAAACAGGAGAATGAATCTTAAAGGACATGCACATTTCTAAAGGTAACAAAGACTTCTCTCTTTCTCTTCCTCCTCTCAAACTTTGGGTCCAACTCATCTATTTGAAGCATCTATCCAAGAATACATACTGATGGAAAAGATTCATAGATTGCTCATCTAATTTTTGATCATATTCTTCACAATAGATATTATTCATTCATTGGACTTACTTTTATTGTTTTAATGATTAGGCTAAACTCTTGAATCCTCATGGATTTCATTCAGGATTCAGGAGACTACAGTTACAGTACTTCATGCAACAAGCACAATAAGCATCTGCAATTAGGAACATCTTGAGGATTTCATGACAGAGAGGAAATTTTTCTTTCACTTGGACTCTGCATTTGATGAGTGTCTTACAATGAAGAATTCCAGAAGCCCCCTGAATAGGATATATTAGCTAATGGCTGCTTCTGCTGACATCATCTCAAGACATAAAGGAGAGAGTTGTCTAGAAAGACAAAAACAAAAACTTACAGTTGCGGCACCATAATGTATGACCTTCACAGTTCTACTATTTCTCCTCCTTATATTGACAGTTTAAAATAATGTGTACTTTAGAATCAGGATCTCATAGTAAAAAGTGTGTATGTATTCTTACTCCTATTCCTAGGAAATAGTATGAACTAAGTCCCCTCTTTCACGTCTTGGCAATGTGGAGTCTCAGAAGAATGGCTGCCAGGCACCTAATTAAAGAACAAGCTTCTTTACCAACTACCTGTGTCTAAAATAGAAAGGCTGCTGACTGCTTCACCTGTCTCCAAGACACTGGAAGAAAGATGAAACTCTTCAAAAAGGCTCCATGCAACCAAGAACAATGTTGAGACAACCCTGACCTTGGCCTATGGCCAATCTCTTGAATCACTAACGAGGGCAGAGAAATTAAACACAAGGGTCCATCAGATTGGAGGACCAGAAGCCAGACAATCCCTCAAGGATATCTATATCTATATGTATATCTATTTATATGTCTATATATATGTATGTATGTATGTATGTATGCATGTATGTATGTATGTACATATACATAGTGAATGCCCAAGACAGCTTGAAGATTAGTGCGTGCTCTGGAAAGAAAATCTTCCTATCATTTATTCATAATGCTACACAGATTAGCTATTCCCTACTGATTATACACAGAACAGATATACCCAGATGCTACTGTATGCTGGCTGGGACAAGAACCGATCCAGGAGCTCTCATGATACAGAAGACTGAAATTTCTATTTCTTTACCTGCATTTTTGTATGATCATGGACTTCCCAGAGATATCCTTTGGGCTAAATTTGCATATGTGCCCATATATGTTATGAGAAATACATGAGGAAAAAAATCTGGAACTATGCCACTGACCAAAGCAGCTCTATTAAAAGGAGCCATGTCATTTCAAACTCATGGATGAATTTTAGACACCTGGCGCTCAATGATCCATGAAAATTAGAGAACATCTTTCCCCTCTCTAACTCACAAAAACCTATTCCTTTTTCTCCCTGGACCCTAAGCCCCTTCCATACATCTTTTGGTTTTTCATATTTAAGTTTTTCCCTTGTTTTATATTTCAGTGCATAGAGATAGGTGACAGTTGACATTATGCTTTTACATGGACTTCATTCCTAAGTTATTCTTTGAAAGAACTGTTTCCCGAATGAGCTGTGTAATTTTAAAATTGTTATTAGAAAATCTCTGCCTTCCATATACTCATCATGAAGAACACATTTCCCCTACTCTCCACTGCCTTTCAAGAAGGTGGATATATTCATGGTTTCTATTATAAGCTTTCTTTCAGGATAGAATAATAATTATCCTTTAATAACTTAGTAAACAAAGTTCCAGAAACATTGAAAGAAAACTCAGGTGAGAGGTATAGTCTCTAAGTAATTATAACTCTTAATTTCCCAGTATAGTCTCAGTTATCCCAGTATCTGGTGTGACCTAAAAAGAGATTTACGTATACATAGATGAATTCCTCATACAATGTATGATTACAGAATCTGTGTCCAAATTAGGAAATAGGTTTTTAGAGACTCTCTAGGTTCCTATTTTCTTATTCCAATCTCTATATTATTGTTATCACAAGTCCTTGATAAAGACATCTGTCTTGATGATACATTGGGTGTAAATATGAGTTCTTCTAGTCTGTTGGTCCTATTATATCAAGCCTCTCAAAAACAGGTTAAAATCATAGGGACTTTTAATGACAGCTCAGAGTGGTTTGTTCCAACAGGCTCACATTCCAGTTAGATCCATCTCTCTCTCTGTAAGTTCTTGGATAGTTGCCATGATTGAAATATCAAATTTTTATGTAGGATTACCTTTTCCCCTGCTACTTATATGAATCTAGAGCTACAAGGTTCCAAAACACAATCTAACAGACATGACAAACTTGCTGCCTGCAGGCTACACTGTAAAACTCACAATGGGACCCAGACCAGATTAAAATAATACAATATAGATAAAGTTAATTTGTGATTTTCTATATCAATATGTGGCTTGCATATTAATCTGTTTTTTACTTGAGTTTGACACAAACAACCCCCCTCATTTTTCCAGATGTGGAAACTGAGGCCCAGAGAAATTAACTGACTTGCTCAAAATTATATAGGTAATAAGCATCAGAGATAGGATTTGAACTGAGATTCCCTAACTCCAAAGTTAGTGTCTTTTCTAACACACCAAATATCTCTTGCATATGTGGCTTTTCCATATACTTCCTACTTTGGCTTGCCTCAAGCATGGTTTAATTGTTGTCCAACAGAAGTTTCCTCTGTCTTTTGATCCCTGCAGTTCCTGGCTTGCCTTTCCTCCACCATTACCTTCCAGGAATGCCTTCAGTTCTTCAGGTTTTCTATAGGCAGGATACCTCAACTCCTAAGAAAGGCAGAATGGTAGTTAGATAGACTAATGGAGCAGGAGTCAGAAGATTTGGGTTCTTTCTTATCTTTGATACTTTTGAGCTATATAACCAAGAACTAGTTAGATGAATTTTGAGCCTCAGTTTCCTCATATATAAATTGGGGATAACACCTGTTGTGTATATCTTACAGGACTCTTTCAAGGCTCAAACAAGTGAAGGCAATTAGAGCACTAAATAAAAGTCAATTATTATATTATTATGTGTTATCAATTTCATTCTCATTTTTGAAGATATTCATATAGAAATAGCCAAAGGGACAAGTCGCTGTCCTGATATTATTCTTTTATGTTTAATATTCTGAGGAGGGGGGGGTGGAATGGTAACATAAATTTGAAGATCTCCTCCATACATTAATAGGCCTATGTGACCTGCTTACATCACAAGAAGCCCAAGTTATATGTAGTGGGAGAAGCTTGCTGAACAAGAGGAACAGGAAAGGGTGGAGCAGGAAATGCTCAGAGCAGTTAGAGGTAATGGAGAGAGCAGATGCAGGTAAAGAGTCATCTAGGATTTGTGGGAAGGCCCCAGCAGCAGGGAAGATATGGAATAGAGTGGCTCTCTTCTGTGATAATACGTATGAACCTCTATGCTACTTGGATGGATTTGACTTACTGGTTTTAGGATTTGATTTTCTGGTGTCTGAATAAATGTTTTGCTTCTTCTGTCTGTTACATTTTGTAAGAAAGAACCAAGTCAGTAAATTCATAGTAACAGCAACTGCTATGAATATTCTCTTGAGGATCGATACAGGGGGTGGAGCCAAGGTGCCAGAATAAAAGCAGGGACTTGCTTGAGCTCTTCCCCAAAGCCCTCAAAATGCCTGTAAAAAAGGACTCTAAACAAATTCTAAAGGAGCAGACCCCATAAAATGACAGATTGAAACAAATTCCCAGCCCAAGACAACCTGGAAGGTTAACAGGAAAGGTCTGTTGCACCAGGCTGGAAGAGGAATGCAGTCTAGTGTGGGCTGTGCCCACATAGACCAGGCTCCCAGCAAACCTGGAGCAGGGTTCAGGGCACTGAATCACTGGCAGCTGTGATGGTTCCCAGACTTCTAAAACCAAAAATGCAAAGACAACTTAGAAGGTCAGTGGGGAAACTCTGCCAGAACTTGATGAGAGAAGAGTGTGGTCTGGCCCCAGCCCAAAGGCTGTGGATGTGACAGCGGCAGTGGCAGCAGCAGCAGCACTGGCTGCTTCCAGAGCTCCAAGCCCACAGACAGTGGGGGAATCAAGTGGCTGATCAGAGGGGGAATGCAGGGACCCCTTTGCTGGTACAGAGGCAGGATTTTCTTGCTTTGCCCTGCTTGGATCTGGGTTGCAGTCCTCAGTGACGGTGCTGGGATGAGGAGGAGTGCTGGTGTGTAGAGATTGTGGTGGCTGTGGAGAGGGAATCCTCTTCACAGTTCCAAGCAGAAAGAGTGCTTGTGGTCACTTACAAACCAGAGTACCAGCCAGTAGAAGAGTAAACACCTCTCCTTTGATCATACCACCTTAGAAGAATTGAAAATTTACAGGTGCATGGAAGTATCTCTGATAATAGCTACACAAAACCCCTGAAACTTGGGAGAGAGCACAATCCACTCTGGAAGCAGAGTCCTAACTTGACAAAGAGCTCACAAGCCAAGTAATTGGCTGGGAAAATGAGCCAACAGTGTAAAAAATCATACTATAAAATCTTACTTTGGTGACAAAGAAGATCAAAACATACAGCCAAAGGAAGACAACCAAGTCAAAGCTCCTACATCCAAAGCCTCTAAGAAAAATAGGAATTGGTCACAGGGCAAACAGGAGCTCAAAAAGGAGTTGAAAATCAAGTAAGAGAAGCAGAGGAAAAATGGGGAAGAGAAATGAGAGTGATGTAAGAAAATCATGAAAAATGAGTCAATACTTTGCTAAAGGAGACCCAAAAATACTGAAGAGAATAACACCTTAAAAATAGACTAACCCAGGGGCAGCTAGGTGGCGCAGTCAGTAGAGCACCGGCCCTGGGGTCAGGAGGACCTGAGTTCAAATCCGGCCTCAGACACTTGACACATGTACTAGCTGTGTGACCTTGGGCAAGTCACTTAACCCCAACTGCCCTGCCAAAAAGCAAAAAAAAAAAAAAAAAATTGTAAAAAAAAAAAATAGACTAACCCAAATGGCAAAAGAGGCCCAAAAAGCCAATGAGGAAAAGAATACCTTAAAAAGCAGAATTGGCCAAATAGAAAAGGAGGTCCAAAAGCTCAGTGAAGAAAATAATTCCTTAAAAATTAGAATGGAGCTCACTCAGTGGTAGCCGGCAGCACTTGTAAGGCACTTTGGATGTACCTGTTTTATTTGCTCCCTCCTTTTCCCCAGCTCCAAATTCTAAGACTAGGATGGTATGACAAAAATGGAAGAAATTGCTGCTCTTGTCATTGACAATGGCTCTGGCATGGGAAAAAGCTGACTTTGTTGGGGATGATGATCCTCAGCCTATGTTCCCCATCATTGTTGGATGCCCAAGACACCAGGGTGTCATGGTGGGAATGGGGCAGAAGGATAGTTATGTTGATGATGAGACCCAGAGAAAGAGAGATATCTTGACTTTGAAATACTCCAATGAACATGGCATTGTTACCAACTGGGTTGACATGGAGAAAATCAGGCATCATACCATCTACAACAAGCTTCATGTAGCTCCTGAGGAACACCCTGTTTTGTTCACAGAAGCTCCCTTAAACCTTAAGGACAACAGAAAGAAGATGACGCAGATCATTTTTGAGACCTTCAACATCCCAGCCATGTATGTTGCTATTCAGGCTGTGTTGTCTCTGTATGGCTCTTGTCGTCCCAACTGGAATTGTTATGGACTCTGGTGACGGTGTCACCCACATTGTGCCCATTTACAAGGGTTATGCCCTTTCTTATGCAATTTTTGTCTAGATTTGGCTGGCCATGACCTGACAGATTACCTCATGAAGATACTGGCAGAAAGAGAGTACAGCTTTACTACCACAGCTTAAAGGGAAATTGTTTGTGACATCAAGGAGAAGCTGCGCTATGTTGTCCTGGACTTCAAGCAGCAGATGGCCACTGCTGCTTCTTCCTCTTCCCTAAAGAAGAGCTGTGAGCTTCCTGATGGCCACTTAAGTGATCACCATTGGCAATAAGAGGTTTAGGTGTTCAGAGACCCTCTTCCAGCCCTCCTTCCTGGGTATGGAATCCTGTGGCATTCATGAGACCACTTTAAATTATATCATGAAGTGTGATGTTGATATCTGAAAGGATCTATATGCCAACACAGTATTGTCTGGTGGTACTACCCTGGTATTGCTGACAGAATGCAGAAAGAAATTACAGCCCTGGCACCTAGCACAATGACAATTAAGAGCATTGCTCTCTCTGAATATAACTATTCCATCTGGATAGGTCTACTCTGGCATTTCTCTCCACCTTCCAGCAGATGTGAATCAGCAAGCAAGAACATGATGAATCTTGCCAATCCATTATCCATTGTAAATGCTTCTAAATGGACTGCCAGAAAATGAGCAGCATTTGCTGCATGACTATTCACAAAGTAAAACTTTGCCCTGGCAAATATACACCTCTCGTTAGCCTCATGGAACTGGAATAAGCCTTCTTTGAAAAGAAACTTGTCCTTGTCTGATGTCAGAAGATATCAGCACTTTTCAGACTTTTTAGATTATTGAACCATTACTGATTTGACCTTGTATTCAAGTTAACAGTTGTTCCCTTGGTATATATTTTAGCATATCTTTGATCTAAACCCTGATACAAGTCATTTCATTTTGACAGGTAAGGCTAAGAGTTAACTTCTATAGAGAATTGACCTGATAATATGGCAATACAGTATCTGGCTGGTTGACACTCAACAACTGTTCAATTTGTCCTATAAAGTATCAGATCTGTACAGGGTATCTAAAGGTCAGATTTCCAGCATCTAAAAGAACTGACTTGCACAATTTCTCTCTGAAGGCTGGCAAGAGTTTGTTAAACGTGTGTTGTATCTTGCCACCATTCTAGCAAGAATACGTATTGAATCCAAGCCTTAGGAACCAGTTTTTTTCTTAACCTGCTGTTTTCCCCAAATGTCATGAGGCTAAGTTACTCAACCCTGAGTTGCAAAAATGTTTGCATTATAACCTGTAAATCTGTGCATCTGCGGGAAAATTAGAACATCAATGTATTGTTGGTGTTCATCTCATTTAAAAAGAGTTGTAGAAGATGTATGAGGGGTATTTCCCATAGTGTAGCTAGAAATGATGGCAGGATCCAGGACCGCCCAACTTTTCAAACACAAGAATTCTTCCAAGTCTGAAAATGTCCATCTCAGGATCACTGGTGTGTGCTCTTTGAATGGAGAAAAAGCACAAAGCAGAATTTTTTATTGTTGTTGTTGTTCAAGGTCATGTCTGACTCTTCCTCACCCCATTTGGGGTTTTCTTGGCCAAGATAGTGGAACAGAAGAAGAAGTATTAAAGGGAAGCAAGAGAAAATCAAGTGTTCAGGTTCAAACCCATCTAGTCCAATGCATGAACTGGTCGTCATGTGTAAGAAGTTTAATGTTTTTGCTGGGCTGAGGAAAGGAAGCACTCACTCACCTATCACCAGAAGTCTAGAGGAAGGATTAAAGAGTGCTGACAGGCTCAGCAGAGTGTTTTAGAGGGAAGGGCCACTCCCACCAATCTCCTTGAAGTAGCCACCTCCTTCTGTTGGCTTTGTGGGCAACAGTTCAGAGTATGATAATGTCTGGGTTCTAGTTCAGTTAATTGATTAAGGTCTCTTGGTTATGTTGAAGTCTATATTTGTAGTATGAGGATTTGTCTTCTGTCAGTCCATGAAAGATAACAAACTTCTCCTGTGTAAGTCTAACTATACCTTATAAGGTACTTGGCAGGTGGCACAGTTTTAAGGACTGCAGTGCTAAACAGTTTCTACCATTTCTTTGCATTAGTTTACATTGATCACCAAGTCTAATCTCCTTAAAGATAACCCTTCTATAATTTTTGGTGGAAATGATCTAGTCATGAATATTACAAACTCTTCAATTTCTACAGTCAAGCTCTCCTCAGCCATTTGATCAGAATTTCTTTGTTGACATACTGTTGGCTTAGTTGATCTGGTTTTCCATGTTGGAGGTAGTTCTATTCTTGGTACTTAGCCACAGGTTCTATCTGAATAAACATTTTACTTTAAGTTCCATTTGACCAATGTAATGGCACCAGTCTGTTTTCAGCCTTGACTATTGCTTAATGAAGTCATCTCTGCTTGGTCCCAAAGTATTTCTGTAGACTTTTGATTGGTTTATTTTGCTCAAAAATGTCTGTCAATGTTCTTCCTCCTTTTGGGTAAGGAAATGTTCATCTTTTAATAGATACCTTGATTTAACAGACCCTGTTTTTCATTTATATAGTTGTTTGGTGTGTGTGTGTGTGTGTGTGTGTGTGTGTGTGTGTGTATGTGTGTACGTGAGAGAAAGAGAGAGAGAGAGAGAGAGAGAGAGAGAGAGAGAGAGAGAGAGAGAGAGAGAGAGGTCATTTTTACAATTTTAAAAGTACACATTTAAACTAGTGTTGCATAGATTTTAATTGGTAGATATTTTCCTATTCAGCTTTGATTTTAAGATGCCAGCAAGTCTCTTAATGTATTCATCTACAAATTTCTCCTTGACAGCTTTTTGCTTGATGTGCTTTACAATGAAGAGGCCAAAGTATTTATAAGCACCGTCTTTTCCACTAGTTCAATGGGAACTCCAAATCCAATATCTAAGCTTTAATTTCCTGCCTTTTGGGGCATACATTAAGAGTTTGGGGACAGCTAGGTGGTGCAGTGAAAAGCCATGACTTCTGGTAAGAAAGGTGGGATCAACTTCCCATTGGACCTCCCTGGTTCAAATCTCTCCTCACTCTACTGTAATCTCTGCTTGGCCACCAAGGTAATTTTCCTAAGTTGTGTGTTTGGCCATGTAACCTTTCTACTCATTAAACATAAGTGGCTATCTATTACCTCTAGAATCAAATTGGAAATCATCTTTCCGGCATTTATATCTATTCACAACTTGACCACTTCTTAGTTTTCCAGTCTTCTTACATATTATTTCACTCACTTTAAATTTCATCAATTCCAACCTATTTGCTGCTCCTCATGTAGAATACTTCCATCTCTTTTCCACTGGTAGTCTCCCATCTCCAAAGTCAAGCAACCTCACAATTAAAGTACATTTTCAATTAATATACAGCTCAGCAGAAAACTTTTTTTGCCTTGTTTTGTTTTTTCTAAGTTAGGAAGTTAAGGTTTTGAATCTCAGGTAATACAGAATACGTAGCCCAAATAAAACTCATTTTAAGTTAGAACATTCTGATGTTGATTCATGCTAATGTATTCCATATCTATAATCAAAGAATAGAAAGTTTTGATGCCTTAGGCAAAATATTGCCTTCCTTGTCATTACCTATGTTTCTTCCAAAAACACATATCAAAGAAATTTCAAATAAATTTTGATGTACTTAGAAGTGCCAGCTCAAGTCTATTGTTATAACACTGAAAAATTCTGTGAACAGTTATGAAATTGATCTTTGAAACTTGATGAGAAAGATTACAATAAAATATAAAATGATGATGACTTGCCACAAGACATTCAGGGTGCTTTATTAGTTAGTTCTTCAAATTAAGAAATTCAATGGGCATTAAGACATTTTGGGACTCATTACAAAACAACAAGAATAATGACTTGCAATTAATGATGGCATGGTCACTTGTCACTTTATGAAGATAATTTAAACAGTTAATATAGACCTCATTTTTGAGCAACTTGTACCAATATTCACTTTTTTCTAGAAGTGAGGAATAGATGAGTGTCATTTGGAAGTAATTTAAAATTGGGAGGTGAGAGATAACCCTTGAAAACTTTTAAAATGTCTACATATTTATTAATGACAATTCCATAAAATTATTTGAAAGTTAAACATTCCAAATGTACATGCAGACATAGAAACATATCTGTTCAAATAAAATTCTTTTGTAATCAATTCTCACAAAAAATAAAACAAAGGGTACAATTGTGCTGTTTCCCAAGGATCTATGAACATGTGGATTTTGGTGCCACACAGAGGAAAACATGTTCTGGTTCCTTCCTGAAAGACACATGTGACCAAAGGCTGCTGGTTTCCCCTTTTCTCTTTGTGATGACTTTGGAATGGGGAACCTGTGCCAAAGAGGATTGGCGACAGAGACTGAAAAGATGTTTCTACTATGTTATATGGAATGAAGAGAGACAATTTCAAATCTTTTTCAAGGTAACCTCTTTGTTGGGACACAGCCAATGCCAAATCTCTCTTGGATTTTTACTGAAGAAGATAAAGGATTTCTCTAACCTCCCTCTCCCCAGTAGCAGTTATTATGGAAAAATAGATATGGCACTGAGTGTATATGCTTGTTAAATCAAGCCTGAGAATGGATATCAAATTGATATCTGCCTCTTCTGCTTTGTATTTCTGTCCCTGAGCACAGATTAATGAACAATGATCCTGAGAGATTTCTAGTCATGTTTCCCTTACAATCTTGAGAGATACAGAGTCCTTGATTCAGATGTTGATTGCCCAATGGCAGGTGTTTCATGACACTAGATACTTTTAGAAGAAGATAACCGCTGTCAAGAGGATGAGCCATGACTAATTCTGGCTGTCCAAAAGATCTGAACCTGGAGTTGCACTTAGATAGTGAAAACTGAAGAAAAAGTATAATCTGTTCAGCAGTCCTACAAGTCTGTAAGGGAGTTTTTCCTTCCACTCAGCAGATTAAAATGGCGGTGATGGGTTTTAATTTATGTTTCAAACATATGTGTTAATTCATATTTATGAATCTTTTGTGTACTAAACATTTCTCTTGTGATTTAGGAAATAAATAGCTACCCTATATTTGATAGCTACTACTTTGAATGTGGAGTAACCTTCGTAGAAGGTACTCTATTAATATTTTGGGGGGAAAAGATAGATATAAGCCATATAACCTTTGTCTTAGATATCTTTCTCTATTTTTCACTGTGGGGGTGGAGGTAGAAAAAGCCAGAATATATGAGAAAAAATACCTGGATCAGGCAATCCAACCTGGTCTTAGTGAGTCCAGAGCCGGAGCCTGCTTATAGGAAGAGCTATGAATGATGTGAATAAAAAGTGCCATTCAAACTGGCATCTGGAAATATCATATTTGGATTTTTCAACAAGTGGAAATAAGATCCCACCTCCGAAATTATCCAAAATTATAAAAGCAAAATCCAAATGACCAAGGGGATTCTTGTTAATTAGTGCCGGTGTCCTCTAAGGAGCACTCATATTCATAGTTTTTCCTCAATATGCATTTAACAGGCAAGAAACTAGCACTGAAGTAGATCAAGGTCAGCAGTCAAATTCATTTAAATCTTACAGACTGTTTCCTTCAGGACACTTTCTAAGTAGTACAGAGAAGGACTTGGATATTTATACTCAGAGATTGTTGCAAGATATGTTTTTTTTTAAATTTTAGAGATCTAATTAAAAAGAAGAAAAATACAACAAAAAAGAAATGGAAGCTTCAGTTCTCCCTTTACTTCCACGACACTGCTGTCCTTGTTTACTTGTCTGACTCCTCAGTCTCCTTTATTGATCTCCTAATGTATCACTCTTCTCTTCTTTTTTTTTTCAGGGTCATATGTTGGCATTTATTATTTAAGTTCAAGAACAGGTTGTGAAAGGGGTGGGTGTGGGAGGGCCTAGAGGAGAGGGAGGGAAGAGACAGGGAGACCAGACTCTCGTCTGTGTCTGCTCTAGACGGGGTTGATCCTGATTTCTGAGCCTTGGTACAGGGCACACAACGAAGCACGCGATTAAGATGAGGTTGGGGGGGGGGGGTACAGGTTTAGGGAAACACGGCGGGGGTGGGGGTGGCCAGAGTTACACATCCAACCAGAGGTGGGGGCTGGGATTCTCCTTGGATCAGCAGCACGGCTTCTTTTTAGGAATTGAAGCATAGTGATAAGTTCCATCCCACTTATTTCAGCTCTTATAAAATATTCTTGTAGTTAAAAGTCTGAGCTAAAGAATTCTTTCATCGCCTCTCTAACTTCTTGTACTTTGCTTCTAGTTTCTTTGCATATGCATCCAATTTGTAAGCTGCCTGCTCAAGAGCTGCTACTTGCTCCTCAATTAGAGTGATCTGATCCAGATAAGGCTGAAGTGCTGCAGATTTCTGGGTTAAGTCCTTTAGGTTTCTATTTATGTTTACTGCAATATCTTTCATTTCTAGATATTTCAAGCTAGTCAGTTTGTTCATATTTTCCAGAAGTTTATAGTCTTCACTGGTAGCTGTGAGCTCGCCCGTCAGGTACGTGGCCATTTTGAGAACATGTCCTGGCACAGCCCCGTGATGTCCGCCTCTGCGGGCCCCGTGGCCTCCTCCGCTGTCTCCACCACGGCATCGTCTAGGCTGGGGAAGGGAGGTAGGAGAAAGGATGGAGGGAAGGATGGGATGGCGAAGAAAGGGGAAAGGAAGGGGGGAAGGCAGGGGAAGGGAGAGGGAGGGAGGGGAAGGGAGAGGGAGGGAGGGGAAGGGAGGGGAAGGGAGGGGGAGGGAGGGGAAGGAAGGGGAAGGGAGAGGGGCAGGAGTGGAAGGGAAGGGAGAAAAGGGGACTTGTCTTCTTTTTCTACTATTTCTCTTCTAGTGATACGATTTGCTTCAATTATTTGCTTCAATATTGTTCATCTACCTACCCTGATAATGCTCATGAATTCCAGTAGCGAATGGCCGTTGATGCCTGCTAGATAGCTTCACCAGGATGCCCTTTGGGAATCTCTGAAACGCAAAAATTTCAGAATTCATCAAACTTCAGTGTCTGTCTAATCTAAGGCACAAAAAAAGAATTCACTCAAAAAAGTACCAAATAAGTGGTCATCTCACCTTGGCCTGAAGACCACCATGAGTAGGAACTTCCTCGGGCAGCCCATTTCAATTTTAGATGACTAAAATTATTAGGGTGTTATCATTCTTTCCATACACTTTACAAACCATAACCCTTTGTTCTCTTTATTACCTCTATGCACTTCACCACTCAGTTTTTCCTAGCTTTCATTTCTATACTAGCTGCACTATCCCTGCCCCTTGAATCCTTGAATATCTTGAATCCTATTCTACACTATCTTCTGCACTCAGTCACTTACTAATTGTGTGACCTTGGGCAAGTCACTTAACTTCTCTTTGCTTTACTTTCTTCAGTGGTAAAAACAATGATAATAGGAGCACCTATTTCATAGGATTGTTGTGAAGATCAAATAGAAAATATTCATAAAGTGCTTAGCGCAGTACTCCATGAAAAGTAAGAACCAAAGTAAGATGGCGGAGTAGGTCAGAACATCACCTAAAACGGCAATATTGTTTTAAGAACAACTTGGAGCAAACAAGCCAATTTGACTATTATAAATACCCAAATTAAATCCAAAGGACCTATGAAGGAAGACACTATCAGCATCTAAAGAAAGAACTGATAAATAGAAATATGTATAGAATGATTTTATACATACAAACACACACTTTCATGTCTTATGGTAGCTATCTCTAAGGTGGTGAGGGGAGGGAAGAAAAAGGGAAAAAAGTTACATGATAACTTTAATATATGTGTGTGTGCATGTGCGTATATATATGTATATGTATACACATAAAAGGAATAGTGAGTTGTAAAATAGATTTGCAGTTTCATGTGCAATCATGTATTTTTTTTCCTATTCTACTATCTTATGGAAATGCTTGTTTTGTTTCTTAAGTTCAGAATAAAATAAATAAAATGAAATAAAAAGAACTACATAAATGTTTATTCTCTTCCCCCTCCTCTTAAATCCTTTGTCATCTTGTCCTGTCACCTATCACACTGTGTCGAAACCCAACTGTGGATTATTTACATCATCCAACTCCTCTGCTCCCACTAATATGCCACTGAATGAATCTGGAGAAAATCACAAAACATGGTAACTGAGTCCACTACAACTACAAATTTATGTTACATAATCTGGACCCTCAATGGACCAAGACAATTTACTGTCCCACCCACTTCACTCTGCATCAGGTCACACAGGTTTCTCTAAAACTCTTCTTCATTTCTTAGAGCATAACAATATTCTCTTATATTCACATACCATAATTTGTTCAGTCATCTCCCCAATTGATGGGTATCTATTTAGATTCCAGATTTTTGCTCCTACAAAAATAGCTACAATAAATATTTTTGCATGTATGGTCATTTTCCTTTTCTTTGCACTGTTTGGGGGTCATAGAACTGATTCATATCACTGATTCAGAGGATGTGCAGAACTTAATAGTTTTGGGGACCTAGTTCCAAATTGCTTTCAAGAAAGGCTGAATCAATTCATAGCCATACTAACTTTGTATTCATGAGCCTTTCCCCCCTTGTCCTTCCAACATTTGTTGGTTTCCTTTTAAAAAAAACTTTTCCAATCTGATTGGTGTAAGGTTGCTTTAATTTGAAGTTAACACATATCAGAATTGTTTCAATTTGCATTTTTCTAATTACTAGTAAATTAGAGCATTTTTTTCTTATTTCTTTTTATAGCTTAGATTTGTTATTTCGAAAACTGATAGTTTATGTCTTCTAATTAATTATCAATTGGGGAATACTTCTAACTCTTATAAAGGTAAATCAGTTTCCTCTGTATCTTGAAATAGAATGCCTATATAGACTTTTATCAAAGAAATTTGTTGCAAATGTTTTCTCCATATCTGTTTTCTTTACCACTTAAAGGCATTTTAATGAAAATGTTCTATTTTTTGTAATCATGCATAATTCTTCATTTGATAGTAACAATAATAGATAGCATTTACATGGCACCTACTGTGTGCCAGTCACTGTCCTAAGCACTATATAAATATTATTTCATTTGATCCTTACAACAGCCCTGGGAGGTAGGTGATATTATTTTTCTCATTTTTTATTTGCGGAAACTGAGGCAAGCAGAGATTAAGTAGCTTGCCCAGGGTCACACAGATAGTAAAACTGTTAGGAAAGATTTAGTTCTTATTGAATTAATATATCCTGCAATGTGACCCTGAGCAAGTCACTTAATCTCTCAGTGCCCAGTCAACTCTAAGACTCTTAAGTTTCAGACAAGGTGTCAATTTGTATTAATAAAGGGAGTTTCCTCACCCTGGAGTTCCCTAGGTGAATGAAACCACAAGTTCAGTTTCTATACCTATTCTTATCCCCTAGAATAGTGCTTTGCACTTAACTGATATAGTATATACTTGCTGGATTGCATTGTTTTGGATTCCCGTCACATGTAACATGTTAAAACATTTTTTAAACATTTTTTAAAGTTTTGAGTTCCAAATTCTACCCCTCCCATCCCCCTTCCTCCTCCTCCTGATGGTAAGTAATCTGATATAGATTATACATGTTCAATCATGTAAACATTTCCATATTAGTAATTTTGTACAAGAAGATGAGAGAGAGAGAGAGAGAGAGAGAGAGAGAGAGAGAGAGAGAGAGAGAGAGAGAGAGAGAGAAGGAGAGGGAGAGAGAGAATAGTATGCTTCAATCTGTATTCAGATAATATCAGTTCTTTCTCTGGAGGTGGATAACATGTTTCCTAACTTAATACATCAAAGTTTAAATAGGGTGTATGCTCATAGAGATTCTATTACAGTTATATTTTCTGAAGAAAAGAAATAGCCTTCAACACAAAGCAAGAAATTCTGTTTTAGTTTCCATCTTAAAACTGATATAGGAAGGTTAATAGAAAACCTGCAGAACATCACTTTCAACAGCACATTTCCTCATCTTAGATGCTTAACCATAGTAATTTAAATTAATTTCAAATCTATGGCAAAGGAAACTACAAATGAAAAGTTACAAAACTGAAAATTAAATTCTGGCTATCTATTTCTTATGTACCTTTTTCAGCCTCCTAACACAAATTGTTAGTATAGATACCTTGATAATATTGGATCCAGGGAGCTAGATATAGCTTGTTGCAAGGATAGCCACAGACCAATCTTGGTTCATTTTTTGATAGCTATGATTTAATTGCTGTGCAAACTCTCTCCTGTAGAAATCTCTGCTCTGATGCTGAACAGTCTCTGCAACTTAATGTTTTAGAGAATTTACTGGAATGCTGAGGGGTTAAACCAACACACCAGAAGCAGGACTTAAAACCAGATTTTCCTGATACTAGCCTTCTGTTCTCCATCTCTTATTGTCTTTCAATGTTTTTCACTGTTTGAAAGATAAAAAACAAAATTTTATACCTAACATTTCTATTGTAGTTTCTCTAAGGAATAAACATAGTTCTATGGAGTAAGGTATATTCTATTTTTTTTTGTTCATGAGTAAGCCCGGTAGTTTCTGAGATCATTAGCTATCTTTCACTATAAGCTATTAAAATTATCCACAGAAGATATCCAGATATTCTAGTGGCTGCTCTAGTAACAAATATTAGGGTGAAGATCATAATGCATTAAAAGGGGAAAATAGTAAGTTTTCAAGAGAGAATCAAAAAGCTGCTAGGACTGATTTCCATAAGTACTTATATAAAGAAACAATCTTGTCATGGTGTATTAGAAGGATCAGTGGACTTAGAGAACCTGGTTTTGCATCAATCCTCTGGTACTTAATGTGACATTTGGGAGGTCTTTAGTCTCTATACATTTTAATATACTCGTCTTTAAAACAAGATGGTTGGAGTAGATGGTCCCTCTCAGCTCTGTCAATCCGTTAATCAGTAAGCATTTGTTGAACATCATACACCAGACACTGCGTTAAGCACTCGCCATAGAAAGAAAAAACAATCAAATAAATAGAAGAGAAGATCTGACCTCAATGAGCTCACATTTCCTAGGGGGAAACAACTTATTCATAAATCAGAACATATATGATAAAAGAAGTAGCCCTAGTATCTAGGAAGAACAGGAAAGGTCTCCTGCAGAAGATAGAACCCCCACTTCAGAGGCACATGAATTTCAAAGCGTTGGGAAGCTGGCAGACATAAAAATATAAATAAGATATTTCATACCTTAAATTATTTCATATCTTTAACTCATTCCAGCCAAACCATCCAGTATTCTGTAACAAAATATCAGTCTTCTCTACATGCTTAAAATGATTTGTCTTTACCTCTTCATCTCAGAATCCTTAGCTTTCTTGAAGGCTAAACTCATGTGTACCCTTCTGAGTAAGTTTTTCTTGATTCCTCTAATCACTAACATGCCTTCCTCAAATTAAATTGTGTATAATTTTCTACTGAAATATTGGACTCACCAATAGAATGTAAGCTCCTGGGGGACAGGATTTTTTTTAAAATCTTGCTTTTCTATCACTAACACTTAAAACTACTAGGACTTATTTTTTTGTTGACTAAATTGAAGAAAGAAAGAAAGAATGAATGAATGTATAGATTCTCTCTGTCCTTTTCCCTATTCATTCCTTTTTATAGCCTAACATAGGTTTAGTGTTAAAAAGATGAAAACAAAGAAATAAATAAAATTTAGGTATACTGAACAGCAGAATTGTTTGGTTATTGTTGGGTAAGTGGTTATTATTTATCTATAGCTTAACTTATATAGATAAAGATTTGGGAATTGTATTGCATTTTAGGAAGATTAATTTGACAGCTGAATGGAGGATGGATCATAGTGGAGCCTTGAGACAGGGAGACCAACCAAAAAATTATAATAATCCTTATGTAAAGAGATGAATGCCAGAGAAGAGAAATAATCATAATTAACACCTCTTTGCAAAATATTGGATGTGAGGGATGGGAGAGAATAAGGAATAAAGGGAAACCTTTAGGTTGCAATCACGAGTGACTAGAAAGACAGTGCCTTTGACAGAAATAGCAAAGACCTAGGTGGCTGGGGGAAGGGTGGTGGTACCCTCAACAGTAATAGAAAGTTAGGAAGGGAGGAAAGAAATAATAATGAGTTAACTTTTGGACATATGTTTACCACCTAGTTCTTTGTGTCTAATAGGTAGTTGGATATTGGAGTCTGGAAGTTAAAAGACAGATTAGGACTAGATAAGTAGATCTGAGAGCCATCTGCATAAAGACCATAACTGAATCCATGGGAACTGATGAGATAACCAAGTGAAGTAGTATAGAGGGAGAAGAAGAGTGCCCAGGAAATAATCTTGGGGGTAGGGGCACAGTAATTGGGCACAACTTAAGTGAAGATCCAACAAAGAAGACTGAGAAAGAGCAGTCAGATAGGCAAGAGGAGAATCAGGAGAAAGTAGTATCACAAAAATCTAGAGAAAACAGAGTATCAATGAGAAGAGATTGATTTAGAGTACAGAGGCTGTAAAAAATTGGCAACTGAGAAAACTAATGTATTTTTGGAGAGATCGTTCTGGGTTGATTGATGCAGTTCGGAAGCCAGAGTATAGAAAATAAAGGAGAGAATGAGGAGAAAGGAAGTGGAGGTACCTGTTGTAGACAGCTTTCCTGAAGAAGTTGGCAACCAAAGGGAGAAGAGATATGGGATAATGGCTTTCAGAAATCAATGGACCAAAAGAGATTTTTTAAGAATGAAAGGACATGAGCATGTTTTTAGGCAGTAGTGATTGGTCAATAGACAAGGAAAGATTGAAGATAAGTGAAAGAGTGAAGGTGATTAAAAGGCAGGTAGCTGGAGAAGATGGGATACAATGGAATCATTTGTACAGGGAGAGGGGTGTTGTCAGAGACATGATTCTAATATCAGCACTCTCAGTTCAGATTATATTGTGCTTGTAGGGACAGATAATGGTGTTCTTGAGAGGAAAAGGGAAGGTGAGATGAAAGGTATGTTTGGTGGAGAAAAAAATAATGATATGAAATTCAAGACCTTGAAATCAGGGATTATTTTGTTTTTGCTTATATATTCGCCTATATATTGCCAACATATCAGGCAATTTATCAATCAACAAATAATGTAAGATGACTTTTTATGATCTTGTTTACCCTGAATTTTGCTAAATTTCACTAGTTGTAACTAGTAGTAACTAGGGTAACTATTCCAGCCACTTATCATGAAATAAAATTTGCTCCTTCAAAAAAAAAGGAAGAGAAAATAAAAATTTTCTCCTACTTTTAAATAGATTGCCATTTTTCAAAATGAAATATCTACTATGATGCAAACTATTCTTGTTGAAATATCTCCAAACTCATGTTGTTTTCTTTTTTCTTTTCTGCTATTGATATAATAAAAATAAAATATACCAGTATTTGTGGTATAATTTTCATAACTCAAATTTTCATGCATACTCAAAAAAGTAGTCAATAAAAAGTAATTTGAGTGTTTATGCAATCCAAGGAATGAGTCTATAAAATATCCAGAGCTACATTAAATCTCAAAGTAAATTTGAATTTTGATCAAGTAAAATTCCATTACTGACATGATAACATCCTCAAGGTGAAACCAGAAGCTAAAAATGAAACTTGGGAACAGGATGGTTCTCAATCAAACATATGGCACAATGCTGACAAACACACTGATAAAGTACTAGATTCTTTGTAGAAGGAGTCACATAGAAGTAATGATAATATAGTCTTAAAGTGTTCGCAAGCATTACATACCTTAACCCAGGAAAATCTCAATTGTTTTACCAATGTGCTTTTTTTCCGAGGATAAAATTTTATCAGGAATTCACTGGCTTCCTTGACTGCATCATTTTATAGCAAGGTATCAGAATGTAATGACTTGCTAAAGGCCACATAAGCATGACCAGAATTTGAGATATGAAGGAGAAAATTAATATTCTGGGAGCTTACTAACTCATCCAAGGCATGGTGTCTATTATGCTGAAGCTGATAATGCTGCCCTAAGGTCTGGGAAACAAAATGAATGAAGTGTTAATACTTACAATGGCCTCTGGAAATAATTGAGGAAAAGCACAGACATTTTAGCATGCACAGATAGCTGGTGTTAGAGGGGATACAGTGCTGGGTTTGAAGTTAGGAAGACTTGAGTTCAAATTTGGCCTCAGGCACATACTAGCTGCAAGACCCTAGGAAGGTCACTTAATCTCAGTTTCCTCATCTGTAAAATCAGGATAGTAATAGAACCTATTTCCCGGATTTGTTGTGAGGATCAAATAAAATAATATTCATAAAAAGTGCCTGACACTATATAAATGTTAGTTATTATTTTTACTAAAATGCACTCAAATGCTGGTAATTCCTGATCAAATTAGTACTCCTATTGAGAATCAAAGATAAATAATGTAATCATCTGAATTAGCAGTCAGTGTAGCTAGTGTTCAAAGAACATTGTACCAATCATTCTTAAAAAATAATACAATAATCATTTTTGTATGTAAAACATAGCACTAAGTTCTGGGGGAAAATAGAAAATGTAGATAAGAACTAATTCCTTCCATTGTCCTATTTACCATCTGTTAGAAAGGAAAGACATAAATACAGATTACAATAATGCACAAACGTATATGGAATATTAGAGAATTACTAAAAATATTGTGTGAGGACAGAGGTGCCAGGTCATTATGACAGAGACAAGATAGTATAGAGGAGGCGAAAATTTAATTTCAAAAGATGGCTTTTTTCTTCCTTTCTCCAGAATGCATGGTATTGACTCTGTCTCTCTTTGTCTCTCTCTGTCTCCCTTATCTCTGCCTCTCCAAAATTTGATTTTGAATTGATTGGTTTTAAAAATTGCTGTTATCTCCTTCTTTTACAGAAACGTGTTTAATTGCAACAAGTTAAGACAAAACCCCTTTAATGATATTTCTCTGCACCACTGCTGTGTGTGTATATAAATGTGAACATCTGTTTTTTAAATTAAGCACAAACACATGTAATTTCATACACTAAAGCTAACATTTATTTAAAAATTATTAGCAATATTTATTTATATTTTAAAACAAAAATATTTTTCAGTTATAGATAAGTGGCTAAATTTAGACAGAAGAGGTAAAAATACCAATGAGAATGTGGCAGATTCTTCACTACCATGTTGTAGTACATCTAAATTGACAAGAAAAAGAAAATGTGTCAAATCATTTTTGCAATATGGATTTACTTTTAATAATAATGATGGTGTGGAAAAACCTCTTTGCTTAATTTGTAATGAAGTTTTGTCTGTGGAGAACATGGAACCAGACAAGCTAAAACAATGTCTTCATACCAAACATGCAGTATACTGCAATAAACCAAAGGAATATTTTGAATGACTTTTAAAATCTTCAAATAAAGAAAAACAATGTTTTGAGAAATTTGTTACTGTCAACAAAAAGTATTTACTTGCATCTTACAAAACTTTTTATTTAATTGCAAAAATTAAAAAGCCCTATGATAGAAGATCTCATGTTACCTGCTGTTATTAAAATGTTAGAAATTGTCCATAGGAAAAAGTATGGGGATGAAATTCATAAAATTCTTATATTGAATGATACTATTTCCAAAAGAATTTCTGAAATTAGTAATGAGCAATTCCATCAGCTTATTACCAGGGTTAAGGGTAGCCCAAAGTTTGCAATTCAGTTAGATGAAACAACTGGTATTTCTAACATGGCACAGTTCTTACTTTATGTAAGATATATTTATGAAGGATGCATACATAAGGAATTACTGTTTTGTCAATCTTTGAAGAGCATACAAGAGGGGAAGATATATATATATATCTATATATATATCTATATATATCTATATATATATCTTAAAGTTGATGAATTGTTCATGAATGAAGTTTCACAATGGAAAAATTGCACTGGCACCTCTACAGACCATCCTGGAGCAATGATGGGTGAGAACATTGGATTTGTAGCAAAAGTTAAAGCTGGTTTCAATGAACACATCACTTTTATTCACTGCAAGATCCATTGGGAAGCACTTGTAGCCAAAAAAATCACTAGAGTTAGATGTTGTGTTCCATGATACTATCAAAATCATTAACTTCATCAAAAACTGTTCCCTTAACAGTCATTTGTTTTCAAACCTTTGGAAAGACTTGGACTCTGATTACAAAGGGTTATTACTACATGCAGATGTAAGGTGTCTCTCAAGAGGGTGAAGTTTAAACAGATTTTTGAAATTGAAAGAGGCAATTGTTATATTTTGAGCAGGAAAGTGATTCTGCTAATTTTTTTTATAATGACTTACAGCCTTCAAAACTGTGTTATTTGTCAGATATTTTTTGAAAGACATGTTTTAAACATGCTGCTTCAAGCAAAAACAATTGTAATGTATTTGAAAGTTTTAATAAAAATGTTAACATATGGAACAATAGGGTGGAAAATGATTCTTTAGGGATGTTTGCAGCTACAGATGATTTTATAATCGAAAATAACCTCCCAAAGATTTAATTGTAAGAGTTATAATTGATCATCTGAAATGTCTGGAGATACAGTTTCAGAAATACTTCCCTTCAAATTTTCATTCTAAAAAACTAAGTTGGGCTCATAAACCATACTCAATTAAAATAAAAAAAAACAGTCATCTACTATCTACAATTCAAGAAGTATTTGCCAAGTTATCAAGCAACACAGGTTTAAAACTGAATTTTCCTAAAAAAATCATTAAATGAATTTTGGCTTGGGATTAAGACAGAATTTCCAACAATTTCTGAAGTGGCCCTGAACATACTTCTGCCATTTTGTACTACATATTTAGGTGAAGCAGTATTCTCAGCATTGACAAATATAAAATCAAAATATTGATCAACTCTGAAAAATGTTGAAGATGCTCTATGTCCTGCAGTATCAAATATTCTGCCAAAATTTAATTTTTATGGAAAAATAAATAGGCATATCCATCTTATTAGTATGAAAATGTGCTTTCATCTTTAACAAGTGATAAAATGATATGCATACCAAAGAATTAGTTTAAAATAAATTTCTTTATGATTATCAGTAAATATTTGATTTGTATACCTATTTTTAAAAAATCATTATTTATTTATTTAATATTTTTAGTTTTCAGGGTTAATTTTCACAAGAGTTTGAATTACAAATTTTCTCCCCATTTCTACCTCCCCCACTCCAAGATGGCATATATTCTGATTTCCCTGTTCCCCATTCAGCCCTCTCTTCTGTCACCCCACTCCCCCTGACATCCGCTTTTCCCTTACTTTCTTGTAGGGGAAGATAGATGTTTATGCCCCATTGCCTGTATATCTTATTTCCTAGCTGCAAGCAAAAACTTTTTTTTGAACATCTGCTTTCAAAACTTTGAGTTCCGATTCTCTCCCCTCTTCCCTCCCCGCCCCCACCCTCCTTAAGAGGGCAAGCAATTCAACTTAGGCCACATGTGTATCATTATGTAAAACCCTTTGACAATACTCACGTTGTGAAAGACTAATTATATTTTGCTCCTTTCTATCCTATCCCCCTTTATCCAATTTTCTCCCTTGACCCTGTCCCTTTTCAAAAGTGTTTGCTTTTGATTACCTCCTCCCCCATCTGCCCTCCCTTCTATTGTCCCCCCCCCTTTTTATCTCCTTCCTCCTTCTTTCCAGCGAACTCCTTTCACTCTGTCCCAGCAGCTTTTCCCACTAACATTCTCTGTTGTCTTTGGTGTTTGTCAGTTGAGAAGTCTGGTTACTGCCACAGCTCACTGATTCAGGGTGCTAGGGCATGTTCTGCCTGGCTCCCTGTCTGGTTGGTCCAGGTGCAGCTCACGCTGGGCTCTGCTCAGCTCCGCTCCCAGGTCCATGCGATAGACTTTACCCAGTGACCATCCAGGCTGTCCTGGGCTGGAGCCCTGCTTCCTTCTGCTATTTTGTGGGTTCTGCACTTCTAGAATTTGTTCAGAGCCATTTTTATCGGTGTTTGGAGGGTCCTGGGGGAGATCTTTAGGCAAGTCCCTGCTTTCCAGGTGCCATCTTGGTTCCGCCCCTATACCTATTTTATATACCCAGGGTCATAGAAAAATTTCTTGGGTGAAAAGGGGTCATGAATGGAAAAAAGTTTAAGAAACCCTGCTATAGAAAGGTATATTAATGCTTATTCCTTCCCCACATCCTCCTTCTCCTGGAATTCTTTATCACTTCTGATTACTTTATTTTTCAAATCTCCTTTGTAAAGTTTTTATAACACCTTAACATTTTGATCATTGTTTTCAACTGATGATTCTAGAATTTATGACTAACTTGTGTTTTTAGAATCCTTTCTACACTTTTTTTGGTTCTCTTTGATTGGGGAATATGACATTTAAGTATTCTACTGCATGTACCAGCTAGATAGTATGTCTTTCTGCAGGCCTTCAATGGCTTTCTCAAGGTGCTTCTATAACGGTGGCACTTGACCTTACAGGTAATTCTTTAAAGTACCACCTGTTCTCCTATACTTAATACCATATGACCAATAACACCAATATTAACCATAATGTCAGTGACAACAGTTGCCACATATGCTGCTGTACTTTAACTTTGACATTAACAAAATGGCCAAATATGGTAGAACAAAGTGTTTGTTTATAATAGTTGTAGCAGAACTAGATTTTAAAAAATCATTATGCCTTGTTTTGCTTGTTCTGCTAGTTGGATTCATGTTGTTGAACTTAAAATAGTCTTTTTGGAATTCTAGACAAAGTACGTCTCTTTTCAAAATCAATTGAATTAGTCCTATTTTTTTATAATTAGAGATTTGTCTATAACATAACTAAGTAAAATTTATGAAATTGGTATTAAGAAATTTTTAAAGATATTAAGGGCTCCTCAGCTTTACCTTTTATCTAGGCTGAAGGATGAAGCTATTTTTGTGTATGGATTATTCTGTTCTTATTGGTAAATATGTTATTATTGGACTTCAAACTGATTGTACTATTGACAAGTAGCTGTACAAAGATCTTGCCTATAACTGCTAAGACCTCTTTCCAGTGTTGCTATGATATAGTTCTGGCACATAATGGAAATATTTACCTGATCAGTCCATTTCATGCACAGTTGTTCTTTGACCTTATAAATGATCAGTGCCACCTACACTGAAATATTTCTGATAGATAAGGTATGTAATAACAATGTTGCTAGCAGCGGCTGTGGAGGTGAAAGACGAGCAACGAGGCCAAAGACAAAAGCACACAGTAGGGCTGCTAGCACAGGTCCTTTGATCTTCTTTTCTAAGGAAAGCAACTTTAAGGGATTAACAACCTTACTTTAATTGAATGTACATATATCATTCATTTAGTTCAGAGGGAAAAGCCAGCACCCTGAACTTCAGAGTTGATAGCCTTAGCATTCCGAAAGAGAACAGCAAAAAAGTCCCACCCTAATTACCACAACAAGGTTTTTGTTTATTTGTTTTTGTTGTTGTTGTTCTGATATATATTATATTGTGGACTGGTAGGTGGTGTAGTGGATAGAGTGTGGGGGTCTGAAGTCAAGAAAACTCATTTTCCTGAGTTCAAATCTGGCCTCAAGACACTTTCTAGCTGTGTCACCCTGGGCAAGTCACTGAACCCTGTTTGCATCAGTTTCCTCATCTGCAAAATGTGCTAGAGAAGGAAATGGCAAACCACTCCAGTAGCTTTGCCAAGAAAACCTCAAATGGGGGCATGAAGAATCGAACACATCTAAAATGACTAAATAACAAAGTATTGTATTGAGATTTTATGGTACTAAAATAGAATCAGCACTTTATCCACTTGTCCTCTCTGTAAAACTTATCATCACAATGATTTCACATAAGATCAACCTTCACCCTAGTATTTCCCCATCTATTCCTTAGATTCACATAGTTTCATCACACTGGTTGTGGTGCAAACCCAACTGATGATGTCACCAGAGTCCACTTGGCCAATATTTCAGGGTTGCTTCCAGGCTTCACAGCTGTTATGTTCCATCTCCTTCCCCTCAAAGCATAGATAATAGATTCAATTTTGAAGTGGTTATTGTGATTTTTGTCCTTCTTGTCATCAGCACTGTTCATTATGTGCTGGACTAGGCATTACAAAGAAAGAAACCCTGGATTGAAAGCCTTTTAAATCCTCACTCAGATACTTATTAGCTGGACAATTCACTAATCTTTCTGACTCTCATTCTCCTTATTTTTTAAAATGGAGATTATGTTAATACCTACTTCATTGGGTTGTGAGTCAAATGAAACAATGTATATAATGTACTTTGCAGACTCTAAAGTACTATGTAAATGTAAGTCATTATTATTGTTATTAATTTTTTGTAAATAATTATACAGTTGTAGGATTGCAAATTTAGAACTGAAAGGCAATGTTGTAGACTGACAAGTCTTACCCATTTATTTTACAATTGAAGAAGCTGAGACAAAGAAAGGTTAAAAGCCTTGCACAGGTTTACCTAGCTAAATGTCTGAGACAAGATTAGAGCCCTGGCATTGTTGCATTGCTGGTGGAGTTGTGAGCTGATCCAGCCATTTTGGAGAGCAGTTTGGAACTATGCCCAAAGGGCTATAGATTTGTTCATACCCTTTGACCCAGTAATACCACTTGTAGGGTTGTATCCCAAAGAAATCACACAAGCGGGAAAAGGACCCATATGTACAAGGATATTTATAGCAGCTCTTTTTGTGGTAGCCAAGAATTGGAAATCAAAGGGGTGCCCATCAATTGGGGAATGGCTGAACAAGCTGTGGTGTATGAAGGTGATGGAATACTACTGTGCCATAAGAAATGGGGATGATGCAGACTTCGTAACAACCTGGAAAAACCTACACGACATAATGCTGAGTGAGCGGAGCAGAGCCAGGAGAACGTTGTGCACAGCCACAGATATATAGATTTCGTGAGGACCAACCCTGACATACTGCGCTCTTCTCAGCAACCTAAGGGGCAAGGACAACTCCAGGGGACTCACGATGGAGAATGCTATCTTCATCCAGAGAAAGAACTGTGAAGTTTGAATACAGATCGAGGTGCACTACATGCTCGCCTTTTTTGCTTCTCTTTTGTTTTTGTTTTTGGGTTGTTTTTTTTGGTTCTGTTTCTTCTTTCTCGTGATTCAGTCCATTGGTCAAAATTCTTCTCCACAACTTGACTAGTGCATAAAATAATTCAATGCGAAGTTATACGTGACAGTTATATGAGATTCCATGCCTTCTTGGGGAGGGAGGGGGGAGGGAGGGGAGAAAATCTGGAACTCAAAACTATGTAGAACCGTGTGTGGTAAACTAAAAATAAATAAATAAATTAAAAAAATATATATATATATAAAAAAAAAGATTAGAGCCCTGGTCTATGTTTACTGAAGTCCTCTTCTCTCTATTATGATCTCTTGTATTGTACTTTCCTCAGTTTATTGTTTGTGCTATATTATTACAAATATTCAACAGACACATAGCAAAGATTATATAGTGGACTTTTCAATTTAAAATGTCCTGTCATAGTTTTGATTTTTGGGTTTTTTTTGCTATTGTCTTTTTTTAGTGCTTCATGAAGGGATCTTAAAGTCCATAACTAAGGAACTCAAACTCTAATAGGTCCTCAACAAAAGCTAAATCTAAATAGGGTAACAGCAAAACAGGCAATTATTTGAGAAAGTGCTCATGTATCTGTGAAGAATATTAATGCCTAGTACATGTGGCCATTCCACTTAACAAAACCCTCTCTGAATTTAATTTAGATAGCAACCATTCAATGGAACTATACCAGTGACATCACAGGAAAACACCCCAAACAGCTCAATAACCAATATAATCTCATGACGTATTTTTTGTAATTCTTTTATAGACAATAAAAGTCATGGGAATCAAGCAGAAGCAGAAATTTAAACTTATATACCCAGGCTCAGATATTTCCTTAAGAAAAGTACATACTTGAGACTTCATGCCATCTTGGGGAGGGAGGGGAGAAAAACTGGAACTCAAAACTATGTAGAACCGTGTGCGGTAAACTAAAAATAAATAAAGAAAAAAAAAGTACATACTTTTGTAATTATTGGTAGGCTGTATAACTATACTACTGAAAGTGATAATTTCTTAATATAACAGAATTTTAGAGATGGGATGAGATTTAGAGACCACTGAGTTTATCCCCTCTCCTCCTATTTTGGTAATAACAATATTCTTTGGTATCAACAAGTGGTAACACTGTTTTTTGTTGTTTTTTTTTGTGGGGATGCTGCATCCCACCTTTGGAGGGACTTATACATAGCAAATCTTTGGATGGGGAAAGGTTAATCCTCATGTGAGGTAAAAAAAGTAATTTTTAAATTGATAGGACAGTAAATATAAACCAAAATACAGGCCTGATTGATGTCATGATGTCTAATGAGCATCAAAATCCAAAGGACAGACAACCAAAGAAAGACCACTTTCAATATGTTCACAAATTATTATCAAGAACAAAATAAAAGAGGGGTTGGAGAGAATATGTTCAAAGATTTTATTATCAATATTAAATGTAATTGCAAAAAATCTCAAACTAAAAGCAATCTAAATGTACAACAATAGGCAAATGATTAAATAAACTGTGGCATATTAATGTTATGGAATACTATGATGTTGTTAAGACTGAGAAGTATGAGAAACACACACAAAAAAACCTGGGAAGGCCTTTTTGAAATAATACAAAATGAGAAAAATAGAACCAGAAAAATAGAGTATACACCATGACCATAAAATAGGAAAGAGCAATGAGGGTAGATGGTCTTCTGGTCATAACAGTGACATGAAAGGTCAGAGAAAAGCCCAGCTCTCCAACAGTACACCCTGCAAAATCTGAAAGGCATGGAAGAAAGAGTAATGATGAGGCAAACCAAAAAGAAGCTGAAGGTAGCTCCTCCATACAGCAGGTGACAGAACTATTCTAAGGAAGCCAGCATAAACTTAGGTAAACATAGATACTGGAAGAGGCAAGGAATATGTACAATAATCATTAATTTAGCTTTTATAAATACACCCAAAAGATTCTTGTTTGTAGTATTTTTGAGGATCTCATCTCAGTCTCTAAATTTTCACAAGAATCTAAGGCAGATGGGTGGCACAATGGATAAAGTGTGGGGCCTGAAGTCTGGAAGACTCATCTTTATAACTTCTAATCCCTCCTCAGATAATTACTAATGGTGTGACATTCAGCAAGTCACTTAACCATGTTTTCCTCACCTCCTCATCTCTAAAATGAGAAGGAAATGGCAAATTACTCCAGTATCTTTGCCAAGAAAACTGCAAATGGGGTCAAGGAGAGTCAGACATGACTAAAAAGCAGTAGCTTTTGAATACAATTTGTCACAACAGACTGGGAATCCTAAATTTAATTTTTCAGGGTAAAATGAACATATTGAAATTAGCCAAAACTTGTCAGAACCTCCCAGCTTATGATAATGAAGGGCCATGAGACTCAGTAGACTGGCTTATTAGACCACTCATAGATGCAGTAATTTGCCAATCAGACCTTAAATTTTCAAAGATAATACCTGCCATGTACAAAAGGGAATCAACAGAGAGGCAAGACTTTGAGACTCCAAATTTTACATTCCTCTTACATCCCAAGTAAAGGGCATGTTATAGATGCACATTATACTTCTCTGCCCTCTCCTTCAAGTCTTTTCCGTACCTTTGAATTCTGTACGTGTGTCTACTTCCTTGTAGAAAATCTATATAGTGAGGGGAAGAAATATAAATCTGAATGATTGTATCTAGGTAAGGGCTCATTCAGTCAATGATAAATTACAAATGTTCTCTTGGGTGAATTAATCCAGTTCTCTTGTTAAAGACTTCAAGCTTCTACTTGAGGTAGTGACTCATAAAGTCTCAGCAGAGTCTGTCTAAACATAAAACTGGTTCAGAACTTTTTTTCTGGAGAAGGGTAAAAAAGTATTTCTTAGTAGCATACTTTCTAGTAGAGGAGATAACGAGCAGATCTATGTGCTTTTGTAGAATATAGAGAATAAATATAAATAAATAAAAGTGTTTAACATTAGTTAGTTTATGAAGAGGGCACATAGAGGTGATTCTTGAGCTAACTTGAGAGGAGAGGAATTAGAATAGAGAAATCAGAAGTGAGAAGATAGTTTATTCCTTGAATGGGGGATGGCCAGTGTAGAGGCAGGGAAATGGAAGATAGAGTGTTATATGTAGTGGCAGAGAATTCAACTTTGATTGAATCACAGAATATTGGAAAGGAGTAATATATGATGATCTGGAAACAGAAGTTGGGGATAGGTTATGAAGGATTTTAAAAGTCATATGAAAGACTTTATATTTTATTCCAGAGGCAATAGACAGACATTAGAGTTTATTCAGTAGGGGATGGACATGGTCAGACCTGAACTAAAGGAAAATCACTCTGGCATCAGTGCTTATGATGGACTGGAATGGAGAGAAGCATGGGGCAGGGAGACCAATTAGTAGGCCATTTCAACAATCTAGAAGAAAAGTGACAATGGCCTGAAATAAAATGGTAGCTCTGTGCCTAGAAAGAAGAGGATAGTTGCGAGGGATATTTCAGGTGTAAAAAAGACAGAGATTTGCTGACCAATTAGATATGTGAAGCAAAACACTGAAGAACTGAATGTAACACGTATCACAAGACTGGGAGCATGGAAGAATAGTGATATCTTCTACAGAGATAGGGAAGATTGGGAGAGGGATGAATTTTGGGGAGAAGATAATGAATTTTGTTTTGAATACATTGATTTTTATAGGTGCTCACAGATGGATAAGCTCTCTCTCTCTCTATGTATATATATTTTTAATTTAAATTAAATTTAAATTTAAATTAAAAATATAAATTTAATTTAAATTATTTTTAAGCTTTGGGTTAAATTTTACCTTTTCCCAAACAATTATTAGGCTCTATATCTTTCTTTCCTTTTCCTTCTTTTAACTTCCTTTTTGTCATGGTCTGACTATATGCATATATAAGGTTGAGGAATGATTCCAACATTCATAATGACTCATTTTATGTTGAAGTAAAATCAATTTCATTTTTATTGCTTTGTATTTAGGATGTCTAGCACCTTCTGATTTTTTCCCCTCGAGGAAAGGATTAATGCTAGAACTTCACATAGTATAGTAGAAAGAGTACTGACTCTCATATCAGAAGACGTGGGTTCAAATCCCTCCTTGATACTTATTTGCATGTCTTTAGACATTTATCATAACTTCTCTGAAGATTTAGCTTCCTTGTTATGGAGTTGATCTAAATGGCTCCAGATGTTCTTTTTATCTCTAGATCCATGATCCTACCATATAATCCTGAAGTTCCCATGTAGGTTACAAGTCTTTAATCTGTATCATTCCTTATTATGGAAGCACATTTTCCAGCACTTTTGCATTTTTCATAGCTCTACTCACTTTTTCAATGAAATGATCATATACAAAGTACATATTGACTGAGTTTTCAGAATTTTATTAAGTCTCTTCAGAGAGTGGTTCTGCCTCTTCACCTTCTATGATAGATATTGGGGCATAAGTTGAAATTATTTTCACAGTAATCTATTGTAAATGCTTATGTACTACAATACAAGATGACCAAATATCTGTGAACTGATGCTTCTTTTCTTTGGGTGCATAATAAAAACAACTCTGAAAATTCCTGTATATGCCTCTCTGAAGAAAACATTTCAACCAGTCTTCCATTTTGCTGCAGGTTCCTTTTTTCTTCTAGTTAATTTTTAGTGAGAAAGTTAAGACTAACACAATTCAATTTTACCAGTATGATATCTATTTGTTGGTTAGTGGAGAAGGTCATAGGAACACCTATAAACCTGAACCCTACTGTTGCTGATTATCATGTGATATATCAGAAAAGTTTCATCTATTACTGTTTGGGAGATTTTTCCATATGGTTCTGATTCATTTATATTTGCTTCATATAATCCCAAAACCAAGAGCTCATGTTACTTGCCACAGTGAAACACACTGTGAAGTATCTCAGTGGCTCCATCAGTAAAGCAAAGTTCCCTCCTTTCTCTACTTCTTGTTGTTGTACAGTCATGTGTGACTCTTAGCAAACCTATTTGGGGTTTTATTGGTAAATATACTGGGATGGTTTGCCATTTCCTTTTCTAGTTCATTTTACAGGCAAGGAATTGAGGAAAAGAGGGTTAAGTGACTTGCCCAGAATCACACAGACAGTAAGTGTCTGAAGCCACATTTGACTCAGGAAGAGGAGCCTTCCTGACTGCATGCTGGGCATTCAGTCTGCTATACCACCTAGCTGCCCATTCCCTACTACTATTTGACCTAAAAGTAGCAATGTTAACTATAACAGTAAGACAAGAAAAAGCAATTAAAGAAATAGACCTTAGCAAATAGGAGCTAAAATAATCCTGATCTGCAGATTCTCTGATGTTTTCCTTTCCTTTCTCTGAAAATCAACAAAGAAACTAATTAGTGCAATGATAGCTTCCACAAAGTCATAAGATACAAAATAAATCCACAAAATAATCAGCATTTGTTCATAATCCTAGCAAATACTAGAAAGTAATTAAAAGATAAATTCAAAGCAACTAAAATGCATAAAATAATTGAGTTAAGCTACCAAAGTACACAGGACTTATTTAAGTCCAGCAACAGAATAGTCTTTATAGAAATAAAGTAAGAATAAAATAACTAGAAAGAATCAATAATTCATCATTTTGTCATGTCAACATAATAAAAATAATGATGTTACCTTAGTCAAATGCTGATTTAGTGCTAAACTAATAAAACTATCAAGGGACTATTTTATTGAAATAGAAAAAAATAATAACAAAATTAGCTTGGAGAAACAAAAGATCAAAAATTTAATGGGATATTTTATAAAGCAGGAATCATCACAACTGATTGGTACTGCTTAAATAATAGAAAAGTATATAGTTGGAACAATTTATTTTTAATATTAGTTTATTTATCTGTTTTTAGTTTTCAACATTCACTTCCATAAGATTTTGAGTTCCAAATTTTCTCCTCTTCCCTCCCCTCTCCCCACTCCAAAACAGTGTGTAATCTGATACAGGGTCTACATATACATTCATGTTAAACATATTTTCACATTAGCCATGTTGTGAAAAAGAATTAGAACAAACGGGAGGAACCACAAGAGAGAAGAAACAAACGAAAAAGAGCAAATAGTATGCTTCTATCTGCATTTACACTCCACAGTTATTTCTCTGGATGTAGATAGCATTTTCCACCATGAGTCTTTTGGAGTTGTCTTAGATCTTTGCATTGCTAAGAAGAGGTAAGTTGATCATTGTACAATGTTACTGTTACTGTGTACAATGTTCTCCTGGTTCTGCTCACTTCACTCAGCATCAGTTCATGTGTCTTTCCAGGTTTTTCTGAAGTTTGCCACCATTTCTTATGGATCAATAGTATTCCGTTATATTCATATACCACAACTTGTTCAGCCCTTCCCCAATTGATGGGCATCCTCCTAATTTCCAATTCTTGGCCACCACAAAAAGAACTGCTATAAATATTTTTGTACTTGTTTCTCCTTTTCCCATTTTTAGGATCCCTTTGGGATACAGACCTAGACATGGTATTGCTGGCTCAAAGGCTATACACAGTTTTATAGCCTTTTGGGCATAGTTCCAAATTGCTCTCCAGAATTGTTGGATCAGTTCTCAACTCCACCAACAATGCATTAGTATTCCAATTTTCCCACATCTTCTCCAACATTTATCATTTTTTATTTTGTCATGTTAGCCAATCTGATAGGTGTGATGTGGTACCTCAGAGTTATTTTGATTTGCATTTCTCTAATCCATAGTGATTTAGAACATTTTTTCAAGTGACAATAGATAACTTTAATTTCTTCATCTGAAAACTTCCTGTTCATGTCCTTTCACCATTTATAAATTGGGGAATGACTTGTATTCTTATAAATTTGACTCAATTCTCTCTATATTTTTAGAAATGAGGCCTTTACAGGACAATGGTTATAAAAATTTTTTCCCAGCTTTCTTCTTCCCTCCTAATCTTGGTTGCATTGGCTTTGTTTATGTAAAAACTTTTCAATTTGATATAATCAAAATCATCCATTTTTCATTTCATGATGTTCTCTATCTCTTCTTTGGTCATAAATTCTCCCATTCTCCATAAATCTGATGGGTAAACTATTCCTTGCCCTCCTAGTTTGCTTATAGTATCAGACTTTATGTATAAATTGTGTATTCATTTTGACTTTATCTTGGTATATGGTGTAAGGTGTATGCCTAGTTTCTGCCAAACTATTTTCCAGTTTTCCTAGCAGTTTTTGTCAAATAGTGAGTTCTTATCCCAGAAGCTGGAGTCTTTGGGTTTATCAAACAGTAGTTTACTATAGTTATTGACTTCTGAGTTGTGTGTACCTAACCTATTCCACTTATTCACGACTCTATTTCTTAGCCAGTACCAAGTATTTTTGATGATTGCTGCTTTATAATACAATTTGAGATCTGGTATGGCTAGGCATTTCTTTTTTCTTGATAATTTCTTGAAAGATGATGTCTAGGCTCTTTTTTTTGCTCGTGGATTTCAGATAGTTCAATAATTTTTAAATTACCTCTCCTGGATCTATTTTCCAGGTTAGTGGTTTTTCCAAGGAGATATTTCACATTGTCTTCTATTTTTTCATTCTTTTTGTTCTGTTTTATAATTTCTTGATTTTTCATAAAGTCATTAGCTTCCATTTCCTCTATTCTTTTATGGAATTATTTTCCTCAGTGAGCTTTTGGACCTCCTTTTCCATTTGGCCAATTCTGCTTTTTAAGGCTTTCTTTTCCTCATTGACTTTTTGGACCTCTTTTGCCATTTGGGTTAGTCTATTTTTTAAGGTGTTATTTTCTTCAGCATTTTTGGGTCTCCTTTAGCAAAGTATTGACTCATTTTTCATGATTTTCTTGCATCACTCTCATTTCTTTTCCCAATTTTTCCTCTACTTCTCTTACTTGATTTTCAAAATCCTTTTTGAGCTCTTCCATGTCCTGTGACCAATTCATATTTTTCTTCGAGGCTTTGGATGTAGGAGCTTTGACTTTGTTGTGTTCTTCTGGTTGTATGTTTTGATCTTCTTTGTCATCAAAGTAAGATTCTATAGTCTTGAGTTTTTTCTGCTGTCTGCTCATTTTCTCAGCCAATTATTTGGCTTGGGAGCTCTCTGTCAAGGTATGACTCTGCTTCTAGAGCAGAGAGTGCTCTGTCTCAAGCTTCAGGAGTTTTGCATAGCTCTTTTTGCAGCTTTTTGTAGGCATCTGTAAATTTTCATTTCTTCTGAGATGCTATCATCCAAGGGGAGATGTTTGCTCCTCTCCTGGCCTGTGCTCTGGTCTGTGAGTGATCTCAAACACTCTTCTCTGCCCTGGAACCATGTAAATGAATTTAGGTAGAATTGTCATTTTTATTATATTAACTCAGTCTACCCATGAATAACTGATGTTTTTCCAGTTATTTAAATCTGACTTTATTTGTTTTGACTGCAAGAAGAATTCTCTCTCCACAGCTACCACAAGCTCTGCAACATCAGCACTCCTCCTCACCCCAAGACTACTACCCAGGACTGTGACCCAAATCCAAGCATGACAAAGCAAGAAAATCCTGCCTCAGTGTCAGTAAGGATATCCCTGCACTCTCACTTTGATCAGACACTTGATCTCCCCACTGTCTGTGGGCCTGGAGCTCCAGAAGCAGCCACTTCTGCTGATGCCACAGTTGCCTTTGCCACTCCAGACCATGTTCTCCTCTTACTCAGGTCTGACAGAGTTTTCCCACTGACCTTTTGTGATATCTTTGGCATTTGTGGGTTTACAAGTCTGGAAATTGCCACAGCTGCCAGTGATTCAGTGCCCTGAGGCCTGCTCCACTGGTCTGCATGCCTTGAGGCCTCTCCACCTGGTCTTCTCTGGCCAGGTCTGTGTTGACATGGCCCATACTGGGCTGCACTTCCCAGTGCTCCCTTTCCATAGACCTTCCAGGCTGTCTTGGGCTGGACACTTGTTTCACTCTGTCATTTTGTGAATTTTGTAGCTTTAGGTTTCATTTAGAATCATTTTTAGAGACTTTTGGAATGATTTTGGGGAGAGTTCAAACAAGTCCCTGCTTTTGCTCCACTATCTTGACTCCATTCCCTTGCATTTCTTTTAATTAATTCACTTGATATCCCGGACAATTTGTTTTTCAAAATGAATTTTATTATTTTATTTTTTTGTTTTTATTTGTTATTATTTTTTCTATCTCTGTAAAATAATTTTTTGTTAATTTGATTGGTATGGCACTGAATAAATAAATGAGTTTAGGAAGAATTGTCATTTTTATTGTATTAGCTCATTCTATTCATGAATAACTGATGTTTTTCCAATTATTTAAATCTGACTTTATTAGACTTGAAACCAATTCCTTGGTTTTTCTTGGCAGGTAGACTCCCAAATATTTTACCATATCTACTATAACTTTAAATGGAATTTCTCTTTCTATTTCTCCCTGTTAGGCTTTGTTAGTAATATATAAAAATGCCAATGATTTCTGTGGGTTTATTACATATTCTGCAACTTTGCTAAAGTTGCTTATTATTTTTACGTAGTTTCTTTTATTTGTTTCTCTAAGTATACCATCATGTCATCTGCAAAGAATGATAGCTTTGTTTCTTCTTTGCCTATTCTAATTCCTTCAATGTCTTTTTCTTCTCTTACTGCTAAAGCTAACATTTCTAGTAAAATATCGAATAACAGTGGTGATAATGGACATGTTTGTTTCACTCTAGATCCTATTAGAAGAGCTTCTAGCTTATCCCTATTGTGTATAATGCTTGCTGATGGTTTTTGATAGGTGTTATTTATCATTTTAAGGAAGACTCCATTTATTCCCATGCTCTCTAGTTTTTGTTTTTAATAGTAATAGGTGCTATATTTCGTCAAAAAGCTTTTTCTGCATTGGTTGAGAAAATCACATGATTTCTGTTAGTTCTGTTGTTAATGTGGTCAGTTATGCTGATAATTTTCCTAGTATTGAACCAGACCTCCATTCCTGGCATAAATTCCACCTGCTCATAATGTAATATCCTCATGATAAATTGCTTTGTTAATATTTTATTTAAATTTTTTGCATTTGTATTTATTAGGGAAATTGGTCTATAATTTTCTTTCTCTGTTTTGGCTCTTCCCTTTTTAGGTGTCAGCACCCTTTTTGCATCACAAAAAAGAATTTGGTAGGACTCTTTCTTTGCCAATTTTACCAAATTGGATATATAGTATTGGAATTAATTTTTCTTTAAATGTTTGGTAGAATTCACTTGTAAATCCATTGGACCCTGGAGATTTTTTTCTTAGGGAATTCATAGCTGGCTTGTTCAATTTCCTTTTCTGAAATAGGATTATTTACGTATTTCACTTCTTCTTCTGTTAATCCAAGCAATTTTTATTTTGGTAAATATTCATCTATTTCACTTAGATTGTCAGATTTATTTGTACAGAGTTGTGCAAAATAACTCCTGATTATTGTTTAAATTTTCTCTCCAGTGGTGGTGACTTTGCTGTTTTCATTTTTGATACTAGTAATTTGGTTTTCTCCTTTCTTTTTTTTAAATCAAATTAACCAAAGGTTTATTTATTTTATTTAATGTTTAGAAAAACCAGCTCTTAGCTTTATATATTAGTTCAATAGTTTTCTTAATTTCAGTTTTCTTAATCTCTCCTTTGATTTTCAAAATTTCTAATTTGGTATTTAATTGGTGATTTTTAATTTGTTTTTTCTACTTTTCTTGGTTGTATGCCCAATTCATTGATCTCACTTTAATCCAACATACAAATATTAATTTAGTTCAGGAGGAAAAGCCAGCACCCTGAACTTCAGAGCATATACAAACAAATTACAAGCAGAGACAATATAAAGAGACCAAATCATAATTCATAGTTACCAAAGAACCAATGGATCTGGGTTAGCAGATCTGGGGGTTGGGGGGGGGGGAGGTGGCACTGTAATAGTAATTAAGGTGGGATTTTTTGCTGTTCATCTCTTAAGTACCTTTAATGATTCTGGCCTTTGTTTGAATGGGGCAGATAAAGTGGGCTTTTGCCTTGGAGTGTTTCTCAGCCTTAAGACAATCAAAAGTCATTGAATTGTATATGATGTGATACTAGGGGTGGGGAACTTTCACACACTCAGCCTGGGAGGGCTCTGAACAGGATATAATTGGGGGGAGCTTTGTGTTTGACTTTTGGGGCATACTCATGGAAAGAGTGTTGAGAATCTAGGAAAGCCGTAACTGCCCCTTGGCTTTGTAACCCAAACCCATTGGTTCTTCTCTGGTAACTATGCATTGTGATTTGGTCAGACAAGGTCTGTCTGTTGATGTTTGTAATTTCTGTTTGTATTTACTTTGAAGGTCAATGGGCTGATCTTTTCCCCCTGAGCTAAGTGATTGATATATGTATGTTTAATTAAACTGAGATTGTTAACCCCTTAAAGTAGCTTTCCTTAGTAAAGCAGATCAAAGAACCTGTGTTGGCAACTTTCTGTGTGCTGTTTGTTGGTGGGTCTAACACCCCTACAGCAGCTGCTAGCAGATGGTCGTTATAGGCAGTTACAATGACTTGCCCAGTCACACACCACTCTTCCAGTGAGTAGAGCCCCCTAGGAAAAACACCAGCCTCTGAGTTTATATACACTGTTCAGCATCAAAGGGCGTCACAACATGCGACTCAAACCCACATGGCCTAAAAGCTTCAGGCGTCACAAACATGTGACTCAAACTCATGTAAACTAGGCTTTCCCTTGAGGTAAGGAGGTCATCAAAGACTCCTGATTTCATCAAAGAAACAAAGGCCAGACTCATCAAGGGCTCCTAATTAAATAAGATCACCAAAAGAGAAAACAGTAAAAAAATGTCCCACCTTAGTTATGATATACCAGTGTCTCTGATAAAGGCCTCATCTCTAATATATACAGGGAATTGAGTAAAATTTATAAGAATACAAGTCATTCCCCAGTTGATAAATGATCAAAGGATATGAACAGGCAATTTTCAGAGGAAGAAATTAAAGATATCTACAGTCATATGATGTGTTAGTAGGCAAAATGGGCTCCTTAGCACTTAGTTCAACAAGTGCCCTTGAATAGTTTGGCTTTTGTTCCACTTGAGTAATTGAGTGTATTTCATTGAGCCTTACTAAGTGCTAAGCCCCAGGTCCAAACCCCTATTAGGTGTAAAACCTATGTGGGTGTGGATTGGCAACTAAGGTGGGGCCCAAGGTGGGGCTAACTCCAGGGAGGGCCTAGTTTGCATGTCTGGGAGAGAGGCTTTTAGACCACGTGGGTTTAAGTCCGTCTCTTTATGAAGATTCTAGGTCATGTGGGTGAGTTGCATGTGTGACTAACCCTTGATGCTGAAAAAGATACAAAAACCTGGGGTTGGCTGTCTGTTTTTTGGAGCTCCTCCTTACAGCAGTGGTGGCGTGTGACTCTAGGCTAGCCCTTGCTCTGAGCTCCCAGGCTGAACTTAGATGTTGGTAACTATGAATCTGTATTGGGTCTGTCTGTTGATGTTTATAATTTGTTTGTATGTTGCTCTGAAGTTCAGGGTTCTGGCCTTCTCCCCTGAACTAAGTGACTGATATTTGTATGCTGAATTAAAGTAAGCTTGTCAACCCCTTCACCTTGCTTTCCTTAGTTAAGCAGATCGAAAGAACCTGTGCTGTTGGCAGCTTTCTGGGTGCTGGCTATGTGTGGATCTTACACCCCCACAGAAGCTGCTAGCCAGATTGTTGAAACATATGAAAATATGCTCTAAATCACTATTGACTAAAAAAATTGATCAAAACAACTCTTAGTTACCACATCTCTCCTGTCAGAATGGCTAACATGACAAAACAGGAAAATGATAAATGCTGGAGATGCGGGAAAATACAAACACTGTTATATTATTGTATTATTGGTAGAGTTGTGAACTGATCCAACCATTCTGCAGAGCAATTGGGAGCTAGGCCTAAAGGACTATAAAAATGTGCATGTTCTTTGACCCAGCAATACCACTTCTAGGGCTGTATGCCAAAGAGATCATACAGGTGGGAAAAGGACCTGTATGTACAAAAAATATTTATAACAGCTCTTTTTATGTGGCAAAGAATTGGAAATCAAGGGGATGCCCATCAAATTGGGAATGGCTAAACAATTTATGGCATATGAATGTAATGGAATACTATTGTGCTATAAGAAATGAGGAGCAGACAGACTTCATAATAACCTGAAAAGTCTTACATGATCTGATGCTGAGTGAGGGGAGCAGAGCCAGGAAAACATTACACACAATTACAGACACAGTTTCTGTGATGACTAACTTTGGTAGACTTGACTCTTCTCAGCAATACAAGGTTCTAAGACATCTCTGAAAGATTCATGATGGAAAAAGCTATCCGCATTCAGAGAAAGAATTACAGAGTCTGAATGCATATGGAGGCAAACTATTTGCTCTCTTTTATTTCTTCTTTTCTGGTTTTGTTTCTTCTTTCTCATGGTTCATTCTGTTGATTATAATTCTTCTTTCCAACTTGACTATTGTGTAAGTAAGTTTAATGTGAAGGTCTATGTAGAACCTATATTGGATTATATGTTATCTTGGTGGGGATTGGGGAGGAGAGGGAAGAGGGGAAAATTTGGAACTCAAAAAATTGTGGAACTGAGTGTTGTAAACTAAAAATAAAAAATAAATTTAAAAAAGAATGACATTATGTATGTATGTATCATATAAATATGATGTATTCAGAGAAACATGGGAACCCTATTATGAACTAATGCAGAATGAATAAAACAGAATCAGGAAAGGAACATATACAATAACTACAATGTTGTTATTAAGCACAATGGGGGACAACAGAATTCAGATCAATGCAATGAACACTATCGTTTCCAGAGTACTAGTGTTAGAACACATTTCTTTTCCTTCACCACAGAGACTGTGACTATAGAATGCTATATACTATTTCCATCTTGTTTGCAATATTAGATGATTTTCTTTAGCTATTTTCCATAAGGATAGTTAATGGATGGACATTATTAGCAAGTAATTATTGTATTAAAGTAAAACAAAATTAAAATAATAGCTAGCATTTAGATAGCACTTAGTATGTAACAGGTACTGGCCAAGTGCTTTACAATTATTATCTCATTTGATCCTCATGACAACCTTAAGAGGTAGTGGTTATCATTATCCTTATTTTACAGATGGGAAACTGAGGCAAACAGAGATTAAGTGACTTGCCCAGGGCCACACAGCTAGTAAATGCCTGAGGCTGGATTTGAAGTAAGGTCTTCCTGGGGCTCAGTACTCTAACCACTTCACCACCTAGTTTCCAAGTAACATCAATAAAACATTTTAAAAAGAAACAGTGATAATAAAGAGATAGCATGACTTCATTAAAAGCAAATCATATCAAACTAACCACTTGCTACAAGTATACTATACTTGTTTTGTGGTTGAATTATTTTTCAGGCATGTTTCACTCTTTGCTACCCCATTTGGGGTTCTCTTGGCAAAGATACTGGAGTGGCTTGCCATTTCCTTCTCCAGCTTATTTTACAGATGAGGAACTGAGACAATTAAGTGACTTTCCAAGGGCCACACAGCCAATATGTATCAGAGGCAAGATCTGAACTCATGAAAAGTAGCCATCCTCATTCCATGCCTGGCACTCTATCCATTATGCCACCTAACTTTCAGAAAAGCATTTGATAGAATCTTCATTTTCATTCTTGTGGACAAAATGCAGAGAAAGAAATACATTCTAAAATAGTATGGTTCTAATTCTCAGAAATGTTTAATGGTGCAACAAAAATTGATGTCAATTTAAGAAAAATTCTCTAGTGAGGTAACCCAAGTTTCTGCCTTTGTCCCTAGGTTATTTTTTTTTTATCAGTTACTTGGTTTAAGGAATAGATAGCATACTTTTATCAAATCTGAAGAAGACCCAAACTAGCAGAGAATAACAAATATGTTAAAGAGTCAGGGCTCAAAAATTTTTGACAGTCTAGAACATTAGGCCACAGATAATAAGTCAGTCAGACAATAAACACTAAGTGCCTACTGTGTGTTAGGCACTGTGCTAACCACTGGAGATATTAAGAGAGGCATAAACAGTCCTTGTTCTCAAGGAGAATAAGGAAAATGGCATATAAAAAACTTTGGACAAACAAGTTATACATGGGATAAACTGGAAATAATAATAAAAAAGGAAGGCACAAGAATTATGAGAGATCAGGAAAGGCTTCCTGTAGAAAATGGTAGGAGGTGGAATTTTAGCTTGAACTTGAAGGAAGCCAGGAAAGACAGGAGAAGGAGATGAGGGAGAACATTCTTGGTATAAAGGACAGCCCTTGAAAATGCCCGGAGTCAAGTAATGGAGTGTTTTGTGGGAAGAATACCCAGGATACCAGTGTCACTGGATTACAAAGCATGGGGTGAGGACTGATAAAGTGTAAGAAGGCCAGAGAGACTGGAAAGATAGGAGGGGGCCCAGTTATGAAGAGTTTTGAACACCAGTGCTAAACAGATGACTTTACATTTGATCCTGAAGGTGATAGAGAGCCATTGCAGTTTATTGAGTAGGGTAGTGACATGGTCAGACCTGTGCTTTAGAAATATCACTAACAGCTGAGTGGAGGTTTGGTCTAAAATGGGGAGTGACTTATGGAGAGGAAGCCAAACAGCATGTTATTGCAATAGTCCAGGAGTGACATGATGAGGGCCTGCACAAAAGTAGTGATAGTGTCAGTGGAAAGAAGGGAACATATTTGAGGGATGTTATGAAGGTAATTTCAACAAACCTTGGCAATAGATACAAAGGTATGAGAGAGTGAGGAGTTAAGAATGACCCCAAAGTTGCAAACTTGAGTGACTGGGAGGATGGTGATACAATGTATTAATCACCCAGCTAGCAGCTTCTGTCAGGGTGTAAGATGCACCCACAGCCGGCACCCAGGAGGCTGCCAGCACCCAGGAGGCTGCCGGGACCCAGGAGGCTGCCGGGACGGCAGGAAAGCACAGGTTCTTTTTATCTGCTTAAACAAGGAAAGCAGAAGGGGTTGACCAGCTTACTTTAATCCAGCATTCAGTTAGCATACAGACAACATTCATTTAGTTCAGGGGAAAACCCCAGCATTCAGTTAGTTCAGGGGAGCAAAGAGACAAGCATCAAGAGATATACCAAATACAGATTCATTCACGTACTTCAGGGAAAAAAGCCAGCACCCTGAGGTTCAAAACATTCATTTAGTTCGGGGGAAAACAAACCAGTACCCCCAACCTCAAAACCAAAATACAAACAAATTAAAAATATCAACAGACAGACCCAATACAATTCATAGTTACCAACATCTGGGCTCGGCCCGAGACCAAGGGCTGGCCCAGAGTTACGCTCCCTGCTGCTCCCACGCCAACTGGAAAAGGAAAGAGGGAGCTTCAAGCTGTCCTCTCCCCTCTTATAGAGTTTTTGACATCATCAAGCGCCACCTGAATGACCAGAGCCAATTGGTTCTTGAGCTGGCCCCTCCCCCTAGCGTAGACCAGGTTAACACCCAAGCGGGCGTGGCTCTGGAGTTAACACCTCCCCTCAGCCAGCCCCATGACTCATCACACAGGAAGTTCTCTAATTCCTGGCATGGTCACTGGGCTTCCTGCCCCGGAAGAGCAAGCCACAGCGTCCAGTGAGGTACGCTGAGTCATTCAAAGAAAACAAAGGCCTTTCTGGCTACACCTCAGCAATAAACTGAAGAGAAGTTGTGAAGTTATAAAGAGAGGAGAATTTGAGGAGAAAGATAAGGAGGTCAGTTTGGGGACTGAATTATGGGACAGCTCATCTGAGATCTCAAAATGCAGGTGAAGATGAAGACTGAAGGTCAGTTGAGAGATTAGGATTAGATACCTAAAGAAATTTGAGAACTATCAATTTAGGAATGAGCTCATCAATGTGAGAGCTGATGAGATAACTAAATTGAATAGCATGGAGGATGAAGCGAAGAGGGCCCAGGACAGAACTCTGTCATAACCCCATAGTAAGTGGGCATGACTTGGATGAAGACTCAACAAACAAAAATAAGGAGTGATTAGATAAAGAGTAGAGTCATAAAAATCTAGGGAGATGAGAGTATAAAGAAGAGGGTGATTAACAGTGTCAAAGGCTACTGAGAGGTTAAAAAGAATGAGGATTAAGAAAAGGTAATTGGATTTGGCAATTAAGTCATTGTTAATAATTTTGGAAGAAGCAGCTTAGGTTGCCTGATGGGGAGAGAAGCCAGACTATGGAGAGTTAAGAGAGTGAAAAGAGAGGGAGTGGAAGCACCTATCATAATATGGTTTTCTTAAGGAGTATAGGCACAGAAGGGAAGAGAGAGATGGGACAAAAGCTGGAAGGGATGGACAGATCAACTGAGAGATTTTTGAAGATGAGGGGGACATGGGCAAGTTTGTAGGCACTAGGGAAGAAGCCAGTAAATAGGAAGAAATAGAAGGTAAGTGAGAGAGTGAGGATGATTGAGGGGGCATTACGTTGGAGAAGACAAGATAGACTGTGATCACTTGCATATAAAGAGGTCAGCTTTGGGAAGAAGGGTCACTTCTTCAGGTGAGACAGGGGTGAAGGTGGCAATAGAGGCAGAAGGCATCTGGGTGATGTGTGATGAAGAGGAAGTGAGGACAGTGAGTTCTTAGCGAATGACTTCTTTTTTTGGCAAAATATGAAACCAAGTTCTCAGCTAAGAGGGTAAGAGAGGAGAGCCATGGGAGATTGGAGGAGGGTTGAAAAAATTTTGAAAAGTAATTTCCATTAATTGGGATAGTGAGTTATTAAAGAGGTGTAAAAAGATCACTTTGCAGCAATGAGGGCTGAGTTAAAGTTATATAATATGCATTTGCAGTTGACTCAGTATAATTTTACAGTTTTCCTCAGCTTCATCCAGTAGCATGTGATTAAGTAAGAGTGAAATCAGCAAATAGTTGGAGTAATCCAAGACTGAGGGTTGGCATGGGAAGATTGGTAATACAATAAGGGGAAAAGAGACTCCAAGGATGAGTGGAGTGTAAAGTTGAAATGATTCACTACGAAGTCAAGATGGGGAAGGGATAAATGTGTAGCTAGTGCAGGGGTGATGGCCTATGAAAGAATTGAGGAGTCAAGGGATTGGAGGTCTCAGTGTGGATGAAGAAAAGCTTTTAGAGTTATAAAGTAGATGTAAAGATAGAATCACACTAAATTATAAGATAAGGGAATTTCAGAATTCATAAACAAAGAAGTGATGCATTTGTAGGTGATGGCAAGATCAAGAGGATGACTAATTTTATGTATGGCTGAAGTGAAGTACAGATGAGAAATGAGTAAGTTGAGGTACTGATAGATAAGGGTATTTGAGGGAGTATCAGTAAGTATATTGAAGCCCCCCAATATGAAGGTAAGAATTGAAAGAAGAAAGATACTGAATGTATTGAGGAAAGAAAATGACTTTCCTGGGAGTGTTTACAACAGCTACCAGAATTTTGCTAATATAATAAAATGTAATACACATAAGTGTAAAGTATCAAAAACCAACTTCACAAGTTCATGATGGGAGAGGCATGACTGGACAATTCACCTGAATAGTGCTAGTAAACAGGAGAGTCAGACTGAAACCTTCTGAATATCTAGTCAGCTTTCTACTACATCACAATTTATGAAATGTATAGTATTAGATTTGGTGGGACAAAAAAAGGAAGCATGTAATCTATTGTTTATATTTTTAGCCTCTTAAAGCTTCTTTGTACTTTCCTGTAAGCATTTTTAAACAAATTTCCCCTAAGTTGTCATTAGATTTAGTCTTCTTGATGGGATGTCTCTTCTTAAGTATTCTTTTGTTTATTTATTGCTATTAAGTGTTTATTAAATGCCTGGCACTTTGCTAAGGGATACAAAGAAAAGCAAAAACAATCCCTGTCTTCAAGGAGCTTACTTTTTTTAAAGAATGTTTTTATTTTATTTTTCTCAATTACATATAAGAACAATTTTTAACATCTTTTATACTTTTTGAGTTCCAACTTCACATTTACCCTCATGTTCTTTTCTCCTCCTTGAGAAGGCAAGCACTTTGATATGTATATATTATACATATATAGTCATCAAGTGTTCTTGAAAAGATGCAAAGCCACCATATGCTGTCAACTTAGCTGTGAAATAAGAGATAAAACAACAAGCTTGTTTTTTGCTTGAACCTGATCAGACAGAATCATTTCAACTGCAAATCTTTTAAATTAAGTCCTGACTATTGTACTGTACTAAACACAAGTTCTGAACAGCCTACAATTTACTTTATTTGTACATTGTCATTAAATTAAATTAAATTCTATATGATTATCAGAAGGAAAAAGTAAGTATTTACTCTTTTGTCTTGAAGAAGTTCTTTTCATCGGATTATTGTAATGCTGTGTTTATTAGGAAAAGCTATTGTCACCAGTACTGAAAATAAGCTGTGACAATTCATTGCCATCTGTGGTGACATTGCTATCTATAAGAGCTTGCTGGCAATATGGACTGAAATGGGAATCATGATGCACTTTGTGGTATATTTTCTAGAACTATGAATGTAGATTGGATAATAATCGGACTTTTATTGTTACTAGTACAACATGGTTTCATGAAAAGAAACAGCTGGAAAATCCTACTAAAGATTTAATAGTTTTATTTTTATAACATGGGACCTGCTGCTGGGCCTAGGGGCCAAGTGTTTCTCTGTCTCTCTGTCTCTCTGTCTCTCTCTGTCTCTCTGTCTCTCTGTCTCTCTCTGTCTCTCTCTGTCTCTCTCTGTCTCTCTGTCTCTGTCTCTCTGTCTCTCTCTCTCGCTGTCTCTCTCTTTATCTCTCTCTCTCTCTCTTTCTCTCTCTCTCTCTCTCTCTCTCTCTCTCTCTCTCTCCATCAAGGTTCCCCCTCTCATCAAACTGGGTTCAGTACTTGGGTAGCCAAGGCTTTTTTCCTTTAACTCTCTGGCTCTTTATGCTCCACAAGCTTATGCCAAAAAAGAAGGAAAAAAGAAGTACCCAATGTACAATATAGATCAGGTATGGGTCAGCTATTTATTTCCTTCACTCAAAAGACATGTTTAACAAAAGAGTGCATTCGCAGAAGACACAAAACAGCATATAGAAATGTAACTATCATGCTGTTAAGGTTGAGGCTTAAAACCATAAAAACATAAAGAGTTTGTAGGGCTTTTCCACTGGAATTCTACCTTCATCTCTGCTCTTCACTGTCCATGCAAATCCCTCCAGGTCTCTATCTTCATGCAAGCCTGGGACTCCTCTTCCTATCTGAAGTCATCTCCTCCAAGAAATGTACAGTTTCAGAACACATTATCCATTGCTAGTCAAGTCTAATCAAGGGATCCAGCATCTTTAGTCCTCTAGAACCCACAAGTTTACTTCCAAGACTTGAAATGTCCATGTCAGGATTACTGCTAAGAAAGAAAGAAAGAAAAAAAACATAAGCAGCCATCCAAGATCCAAGCTCAGCTTTCCTTGTCATGACATGTATTTTAGCTGACACACTTATAGCCACCCTGCTGTCTGAGGAAGAGGAAAGCACCAGCCCCTTCCCTCACCCATCCAGGGAGAGGCTCAAATTGTTGTGACTTGTTCTGGAGATAGGAAGTGGAGGGGGGTGGGGGTAGAGACAGAGAGAGAAAGAAATGGACCCTTTTAAGATCCACTGAGTCAGCAACTCTTCCTGCTTAGTGGCCAGTAAAAGCCATATTTTGTCATCTTAAAGTGTCAAACTCTTTTAGTGTTCAGTCACACATGCTTCCACAAAGTGAAGTGACAAAGAAACTCTGTTATAGTCTCTATGAGATACAACCCCAGCTACACTTTAATACTCTTATCTACTCCATAGACCTGTCCTAAATGTTTTTATTTTACTGTGACAGTTTGTAATTTTTATCACTTATGTTAGTTTTATATTTTGTTATAGTAATTACTTTATACATTAGATACAGTAGAAAAAGTCTTATCCTTAGAGTTAGTGTTCAAATATTGGCTGCCACTTTTTATGTGACCTTGGGAAAATAATTTAAGCCTCCTGGGCCTATTTTCTTACCTTTACAATGAAGCGTTTAGATTAGATGAGCTACAAAAGTACTTCCTGCTCTAAATCTGTGATCCTATTGATACGACATTGTTAAGAATTCGACTGAAAAATATAAACATGAGTATTTTTCCATTTCTGGAATAATTCTTTAAAAATTTTATTATAGTGCCTGATAGTGAATTATGAGGCTCAGAGAACCCCTTGTAGCCCTTACATGATGATTTCCTTTCTATCAATTCACCAGAATACAGTGTGCAGGCAAAGCAAGGTAGACCCATGGCAAAGACCCTAAAGTAGTTGTAAAACTAACCCATATGGTTTGGCATTGACATAGGGAGAAAATTCCCTGGAGGTCCTAGAGCTCAAAGTAGACCCCTGTGGGGCTACCAGCAAACCAATCTATATCCCTAATACCCTGAGGATTGTCAAAGGCTGGTACCATTCATCTTTCATTTGACTTGATGTTGACTTTTTATTTTTTCAAATATATGTGGGTGGGATTATGCTGCACACCCATATGGTGCACACACAGCACTGCAAAAAACAGAATATCAAGTTAAAAATCTCTAATACTACATATTCCTTAACAATTTTTTTCTGCTAATTATAATTTTTAAAACTCCTTGAAGTATTTTTAGTTCTTAAGAATACCTGAAGCATTCAGTAGGCAAAGCTGGTTTCTATCTGTTTGGTTTCAAGTATTTTGGGAAGCATTCTTAACTGTGCCTATGTATGCTTTCTTTTTCCATAGCTAAAAAGGATAATCTTGAGGAAAGAAACTAAATCTTCCATTTTTGTTTTATCCCCCACAGTGCTTATTGTCCTCCTATACATAGAGTGGACATTTTATGATGAATTGTTACTAGGAAAGATTAACTTGTGAATAAAGGCACATCATAGAAGAGTGGGAAAGCTATTTGAGCATTTTGAAGTATATTCAGAAACTACTAAAACTCAAACCCCTTAGGTTTCTAATAAAACAGTGAATGATGCAATTTGAAGGATTTAGTCTGTTGGAACAGAAAAATAGGCAAGGCTATATTAAATATTGATTTTATCGCATCACTTCTCATTCTAAGATATCTTAAAAACTAAACCTTTAAACTGAATCAGCCATCTAATAAAATCTCAAGTTATAAAATTGAAGTCATTGGATATATAGAACATAAAATTGCTAACCCTGAGCAAGAAATTTTGATATTATTTCCCAATTTTACTGGTGGGAGAAAAAAAACTGAGACAAAGAGAATAAGTGATTTATAGGCAGTCACATGGCAAGTAGACAGAAGAATCAAAACTCGAGCCCACCTCTTCCATTTTTATATTATTTTATGGTATCAGAACAGTACAATGGAAAGAGTGCCCGGTCTGAGAATAGAGGAATTGTATTTGGATCTTTCTGCTGCTGCTCACTGCCTTTGTGACCTTGGAAGAATCATTAGCTTTTTAAAGTGTTGGTTTCTTCATCTTTAAAATGAAGAGATTGGATGATATCACACCTCTAAAAGTTCTCGAACTCTAAATGGACCTCATATTTTATCTTCTTCCTTTGAATTGCAAACTGTTTTGGGTGAATATGGATGGATTAATCAATAAGCAATCTTAAACTTGCCAGACACCATGTTAGTTGCTAAGGATACAAATCTAACATATAACTGCCACTGGGCCCAAAGTGTAGAAACACTAGACAATCTCCCTCTCCACTAAGGGGCTCATCTGCTCTTGACCCACACATGGGATCAAGATTGAAGTCAGTCCTTCAGGAAATTTGGATAGAAGTCTGTGGTAAAGCCAACAAAAATAACCTCTGCTATATTGTCCATAATTTTCTTTTCTCTATAACATTATGCTTATTTCTTATTAGTGTAAAGGGATATGATTTCGATGATTAGAAGTTTATAACTGCAAATGCTATTGTTCCTCACTGAAAAATGTAAATGAATTAATATTTCTGGCTTTTGAATACATGCATAAAATTTGTACAGTTATATGAGTAAGCAAGATCTTTATCCTCTCATTGGGATCTTTGTATATAGGAAGTTTACCAGGAGTGTTCTGATAAATTTTAACAACCAACTCTCCTCAAAAAAAAATATGAAACACTTTTAAGTTCAGTCTCATTTATTAATATTTTCTTTACTTTGAGAGGATAGCTCAAGGCCATTCTCTTGGTGTATGACAGAATATTGGTACCTTGCTTTTTTGCTTTTACCCCTAAAACAAGATGATATGTTTTCCCCCTTTTTACCCAATAATAATTTTATATCCTATAGAACCTGGCAATCATAGATTAGACCTTCCATATTCCCTCTGTTAGCCAATTTTGAGTAAATCAGGGATTATGTTTACTTTCATACTCTTATTATCCTTAAATAATCACTAAATTTAAAGAACTCAAAGCATAGATTTAGAAGTAGAGATAGCAGACAGTACCTGGCTCCCCACAAATCACCATCTTGGAACCCTGAAAAGGGTAAAATATTTTTAACACATGTAAGAGGTGAAACTTTTCCTTTAAAAAAGGGAAAGCCAGGCAAAGTTATCTTTGGAACTGCCATATCATACATTCTGGGGAGGTGCCACACCATTGTCTCGGGTCAGACACACATTTGGAGACCCTCAACATCTCACTCCTCTTGCAAACTGACAGCAAATAATATTCTTCAATAAATTTCTCTTGGCCATGTAAGTCTTGTGCATCAGTTTTTTAAATCTCCTTAGTGTGGATTCTTGAGTTACCACATGGGTATTATATTAGGTTACTCATTTGGTAAGGCATTTACTACTAAATGAAGGGATTGAAATGTGTAGAAGTAACCAGTCATCTGTTTGTTTTCAAATACCTCAACCCCTTCTACTAATGCCAATTGCATCAGTGAGTGGCCTAATTTATGGTCAGGTTCCTTTTTACTATTTAGTCTGGATATACTATCACTCTGATGCTGTGTAAAAAATTACTTAAAATTTAGGTCTTGGCTCATGTCTAAGTGTTCTGAACTAAGCCTGGCCAGATTAGAGGAAAGAACCCCTTGCTTTACTCCTTATAAGATTAGGATCATCCTTACAATATTTGTGATGTGTAGTTAGATATCTGGCCTCAAAGCCAGGAAGATCTGGGTTTAAGTTCTGTCTCTAACAAAGATGATTTTGTCATCCCAGGAAAGTCACTTAATGTCTCAGTGCTCTGGGCAACTCTCTGAGTTGTGGAAATTATGCCTTTAATGCTCTGCCCCAATTATGATGCATTTGTAGAGGGGATTTTCCTTAGCCATGAGTTCCCTGGACCGTTCATACCACAAGTCTGGTCTCTGTATTCCTTTACAGGTTATGAAATGCTTTCCTCACGAACAACATTGTAAGGCAATGTATTGGCTGTAAAAAAGAGAAGAGAAGATAGAGACATATAGACATGTCTATATATACATATGTGTACATTTGCCTATATACATACATGTACCTATGTATCATGTACATACATGTACATATGTACCATGTGTGAAAGTGTGCATGTATAAAGTAGCTTGAGGGGACGATAGGGTATAGTGAGGTTGGATTTATTTTCCCCATGATGGGGAGACAGGAATTTTTTAGGCAATGGGAAAGGAAATAATAGGGATAAATAGATGTTTAGATAGATAAAATAGAGAAATTAGCCTTCCCCCACCCTACTCTGTTTAGCACACAACTGACAAAACATAATTGGTTGCAGAAATATTTCTGGTTGATTTAAACGTTCATTATTCATTTTCATGCAGATAGCACATTTTTTTGGCAAAAGTTAGACTTTTTTTTCAGACTGAAGCCTTTATTTACATTAGCTAAAATATTACTGGAAGGACTTTAGGATTTATACTTGTGGCTTAGGTACTTGCATCAACAAGGCAATGATTCACAATGTTGGAGGTGGTAAAGGTGATAGACATTGAGAAGCTATATAAAAATACTCACCTGTATGGGCAGGAAGATTGGAAGAAAGACAAGCGACAACTCAGGATAGTCTTGTGAAAAACCGGGACGGCATTCCCATTAAAGTAGCTTTTTCCTCTTTTGTCCTCCTGTGGCCTCCTTAAGCCTGTTGATGAGAATACAGATTCTCAGCACTAGACTTAGGGCTTGCATCCTAAGCAAGTGGAGCCCTGAGCATTTTAGGTCCATGCTTTTCTTATACTGGGATCCCACTTCTGCCACCACTCACCAGTTAAGAGAATGACACCCCTCAGTAGACATTGGTGTAGTGTTCCTATTGGGGAAAGGCCATAAAATACAGTAATAAGTGAAAACCATAAAAACTTAAACTCTCTGAAGGATGGAAGCCCAAACACGGTGACCTGTTAATAATCATAATTTAGATACTAAATTGTATTTTAGACACTGAATCATAACTTAAGATACTATGACCTATGAAAGCCATAACAAGAATACTTTTACCTATATATGACTGGGATACGATTGATACAGAAACTTATGTTTGGGTATAACATTGGCTTAACTACCCAGATGATCACTAAACAGAAAACCACAAGTATTCACCAATCGGTAGTGATGCGCTCCCTAGGTCATCCTGCCTTTGTCTGTTTTCTATGATTACCATGGGAATTTTATGGGTTCTTTGTGGGGATCCACTGAACTATCTGGCTGCTGCCCCTGTTTCATAGGTATTCACAATGATTGATTAAACTATTACCTGTAATCAATCTGGAGCTCACTGGCCTCTTCCTTTAAGTATCAAAAGAACACCCCACAGTTATGGGAGAAGCACAGGGTTCCACACCCAGGGGAATTCTGGACCTCGCAGTTGTGCATGTGTCTCAGTATTTCACAGATGGCCTATACATACATACATACATACATACATACATGCATGCATGCATGCATATATATATATATACACACACATATGCACGTGTGCGTATGTGCTAAGTTGGATCTTGAAGTCAAGACTGGAGAACCATTTTTAAAAAGAGGTTTTAAGAATCATATAGACATTTACTTTCATATTCCAAGAGAAAGGACTTCTCTCTAAGTGCTGAAAACTTTAAATAAAAAATGAGATTGAGGCAAAGAATGCAATTGTTCGGCTCTACCCTAAAAAAAAACTCCCCATCTGTTCAGTGCAAAAATGAATTGTATTTTGTTAAACTTCTTTTTTTAAGAACAACATTATCAACACCACCATCATCAGTGAAGGCAAACTGAACTCTTGCTCAAGGTATTGGAGATACATGTAAAGTATGACCCCCATCATCAAAGAACTTATGATACTGTTTTTTCATGTCACTTAAAAATGACTTGAGGCAATATGGGTTAAGTACCAAATAAACATTCTGGTTTGTCAAATAATCAAAAAACATTCCTAGGTTTTATATTACAAAAACACATATGCACATATTGCCATTTAAATATGTATGTATATATATATTATATATAAATTATGGATTCACATGTGTACATGTGTGGTGTACATACACATATTTAACTTAATTTAGGTAAATTGTTATCAATCACTAAGGTGAAATAAAATTGTCTTTTGGACTATTTTATTGATTGTACCTTCTAGCTATATATAATGTTTTACTTCTACTACCACAGTGATCACTCACAGAAAATTCCTTATTCTAGAATTAACTAGTTTGTCTGTTCATCGGTATGTCTCCCACTCACCTTTCTTCCGTTTTCTCTCCTCTTCCACATTCTCTTCATCTTCTTCTTCCCTTTATGTCTATATTATGTCTATAATCTAGCGTTCCAGCTTTATTTCATAATAGACTCTAAACTCTAGTCAAAATAGACCGGTTGTCATTTCCTGAAAATATCCCACGATTTTCTCTTGTGCCTTTGTTCCCAGTGTGCTTTATTGCCTCTCACTATAGGTATAAAAAACTGCCCCCACTTTGATGCTGACTGAATCCCTATTCCCAGACACACCTGATCTTTTGCTCCTCTTACGTTACTTTGTCTCCCTAGTGAACATCTATATGCTACTTATATTTATTTCTGCATCTTTCCTAGATGATGATCACCTTGAGGTCAGACACTATGACTTTTCCACTTTTGTTTCCCCCACAGACCTACAGAGGCACTCAGTCTCACTGAAATGCATGATCCTAATAGTAACTTTCCTCTAGGTTTTCATCTGAAAAGCTAAATCTAAGTAGATTTAGTAAGAAAGTGGGAGGTCATATAGTACTATCCTCTCATTTTATTGATGAAGACACTGAATCACAGAGAGAATTTGCTCAAGGTTAGCATGTCAGGATCTGAACCCAGAACTTCTGAAAAAATCTTCAGTTTAAAAAATATTTAATAATTTGTATCTGTACCTGTGATATCCCCCTTCCACCATAATTCTAGTGCCTTAGTTAATTCTAGAGCCTGATTCCCCCTTAGTTCTCATGCCTTCCCTCGTTGATTATTTTTTATTTATCTTGTCTATAGTTTGTTTGTACATAGTTGTTTGCATGCTCTCTCTCCCATTAGGCTATTAGCTCCTTGAGGGTAGAATTTATCTTTTGCCTTTCTGTGTATCCCAGTTCCTGGCATATGATAAACACTTAATACATGTTTAAGATTAAGTGATATGGGAGCCAAGATGGTGGCTGGAAAGCAAGGACTAACATGAGCTCCCTGCCAAGTCCCTCCAAAAACCTATAAAAAATGGCTCTGAACCAATTCTAGAACTGCAGAACCCACAAAATAAGAGAGGAAAGCAGGGCTCCAGGCCAGGACAGCCTGGATGGATGCTGGGTGAGGTCTTTCGCACACGGATCTGAGAGCAGAGCAGAGCGGTGCAGTGCCCAGCATGGGCTGGGCAGACCAACCAGACCAGGAGCCGAGTGTAGCGTGCCCTAGAGCCCTGAATCAGTGAGCTGCAGCAGATACAAGACTTCTCAACCCCCAAATACCAAAGACAACCGAGAAGGTTAGTGGGAAAAGCTGCTGGGGTCAGGGTGATAGAGTTCGTGGTTCAGCCACCACCCCGGGGGGCAGCGGAGGTGGGGCAGCTACAGAACTACAGCTGCAGTTGCTTCAAGCCCCAGGCCCACCTGGTGGAAGGAATTAAGTGGCGGATCAGAGCAGCTGTGCAGAGCCTGCTGAAGATCTAAGTCCAGTCTGGGTTGGGGGTTCTTGGAGAAGGAGGAGTGCTGGTGTGGCAGAGCTGGCTGTAATAGCTCTGAAATCAACAGCACATCCCACCAAGCTTGGAACAAAGTACTCTTCACTCTACAAGCAATCATACCCTGCTGAAAAACTCAAGGGTCAGGTAAGTTGGCTGGGAACATGGCCAGGCAATGAAAATGGACTCAGATTCAGACACAGACTTTGGAATCTTTCTTTGGTGACAAAGAAGACCAAAACGTACAGCCAGAAGAAGTCAGCAAAGTCAAAGAGTCTATAACAAAAGCCTCCAAGAAAAACATGAACTGGTCCCAGGCCATGGAAGAGCTCCAAAAGGAATTGGAAAAGCAAGTTAGAGAAGTAGAGGAAAAATTGGGAAGAGAACTGAGAATGATGAGAGAAAACCATGAAAAACAAGTCAATGACTTGCTAAAGGAGACCCCAAAAATACTGAAAAATATACTGAAGAAAACAACACCTTAAAAAATAGATTAACTCAAATGGCAAAAGAGCTCCATAAAGCCAATGAGGAGAATGTCTTAAAAGGCAGAATTAGCCAAATGGGAAAGGAGGTCCAAAAGACAACTGAAGAAAATACTACCTTACAAATTAGACTGGAGCAAGTGGAAGCTAGTGACTTGATGAGAAATCAAAATATTATAAAACAGAACCAAAGGAATGAAAAAATGGAAGACAGTGTCAAATATCTCATTGGAAAAACCACTGACCTGGAAAATAGATCCAGGAGAGATAATTTAAAAATTATTGGACTACCTGAAAGCCATGATCAAAAAAGAGCCTAGATATCATCTTTCAAGAAATTATCAAGGAGAACTGCCCTGATATTCTAGAGCCATAGGGCAAAATAGAAATTGCAAGAATCCACCTATCTCCTTCTCAAATAGATCCCCAAAAGAAATCTCCTAGGAATATTGTCGCCAAATTCCAGAGCTCCCAGATTAAGAAGAAAATACTGCAAGCAGCCAGAAAGAAACAATTTGAGTATTGTGGAAACCCAGTCAGAATAACCCAAGATCTAGCAGCTTCTATGTTAAGAGATTGAAGGGCTTGGAATATGATATTCTGGAGGTCAATGGAGCTAGGATTAAAACCAGGAATCACCTACCCAGCAAAACTGAGTATCATGCTCCAAGACAAAATAGGGATTTTCAATAAAATAGAAGACTTTCAAGCTTTCTCAGCAAAAAGACCAGAGCTGAATAGAAAATTTGACTTTCAAACACAAGAATCAAGAGAAGCATGGAAAGGTAATCAAGAAAAAGAAATCACAAGGGACTTACTAAAGTTGAATTGTTTTGTTTACATTCCTACATGGAAAGATGATGTGTATTATTCATGAGACCTCAGTATTAGGGTAGCTGAAGGGAATATGCATGTATATATATATATATATATACACACACACATATATATGTATGTGTGTATGTATATATGTGTGTATACATATATGTATACATATATACATACAGAGAGAGAGAGAGAGAGAGAGAGAGAGAGAGAGAGAGAGAGAGAGAGGTGGGGGGGCACAGGGTGAGTTGAAGATGAAGGGATGATACCTAAAAGAAATAAAATCAAATTAAGGGATGAGAGAGGAATATATTGAGAGAGGGAGATAGGGAGAGATAGAATGGGGTAAATTATCTCGCATAAAAGTGGCAAGAAAAAGCAGTTCTGTAGGAAGAGAAGAGAAGGCAGGTGAGGGGGAATGAGTGAATCTTGCTCGTATCAGATTTGACCTGAGGAGAGAATGCCATACACACTCAATTGGGTATCTTACCCCACAGGAAAGAAGGAGGAAGAAGAAGATAAAAAAGGAGGGATGATAGAAGGGAGGGCAGATGGGGGAGGAGGTAATCAAAAACAAACACTTTCGAAAAGGGACAGGGTCAAGGGAGAAAATTCAATAAAGGTGGATAGGTTAGGAAGGAGCGAAATATAGTTAGTCTTTCACAACGTGAGTATTGTGGAAGGGTTATGCATAATGATACGCATGTGGCCTATGTTGAATTGCTTGACTTCTTAGGGAGGGTGGGTGGGAAGGGAAGAGGGGAGAGAATTTGGAACTCAAAGTTTTAAAAACAGATGTTCAAAAACAAACAAAAATGTTTTTGCATGCAACTAGAAAATAAGATACACAGACAATGGGGTGTAGAAATTTATCTTGCCCTACAAGAAAGGAAGGGAAAAGGGGATGGGAGGGGAGTGGGGTGACAGAGGGGAGTGCTGACTGGGGAACAGGGCAACCAGAGTATAGGCCATCTTGGAGTGGGTGGGAGGGTAGAAATGGGGAGAAAATTTGTAATTCAAACTCTTGTGAAAATCAATGCTGAAAACTAAATATATTAAATAAATTAAATTTAAAAAAAATTTAAAAAAGACTAAGTGATATGAGAAGTATCATGGTTCTGTGGAAATAGTAGTCAACTAGGGGTCAAGAAATCAGAGGTCTCACCACAGCTCTTCCAATAACAGGATGTGTGACTTGAGTAAATCATTTAATCTCTCTAGGTTTCAGTTTTCTTACATGTAAAATCCGGTTGTTGGGCTAGGTGACCTCTAAAGCTTCTTCCATCCAAAAAATTTTGTGTTTTCAGAATAAATAGTACAGGATCATCATGTTAAAGGTCTATGATTGTTTCTGTTGACAATTATAAAAATAATTCTATGTGTATAAGGTATAACTTAGTGATGCCTAGCTGTACATTTACATGACCTGTGCTTTTCATCTTCCCCCAAGCTGACCTTAAGTCTCTGAAACCTTCACAAAAGTTCTCTTCATATGCATGAATGTGACATAGAAGTAAGAGTTGGTGTGCTTAAGCTAGCTGAAATTGACTCCAGAAAGCCAAATGTTAAATTTTCAGTCCAAGTGTTCACACCTTGAAAATTAGCAAACAATCCAAATCAGAGCTTGATCCATCTTTGGTTTGTTGTCTAGGCTTAATAAAGTGTATATCACTTTAAGAAAATGTTAATAATGAAGATTAAATTTAAATGTGTATCTAGCCCACTTTATTTTGCCAGAGAGCTGTATAAACCTTCCACCATGAACATGGCCCCAAACCCTGTAAACAGATCTCAAGTGGACAGAGAGGCATAGTTATGGCAGCTACAATGTTAGCGCCTGAATCCTTGTCCTCTTCTGTATTCATTGTGACATACATGTGGGAGGTGGGGTTGGTTTTCCCCCTGTCATTTTCATTCTTATATCCCCTTGGGATGACTTTGTTCAGTTGCATGTCTTGCTAAGATTTCTTTAAATTAGGTCTGTTCTCTACCAAGTTCTTTAATGGTCCAGAGGTTGTGACTCATGCTACTTTAGCTCTCATACATCATGTACACAAGAGTTTGAAGAATAAAAAAAGACAAATTCGTGTTTTAGATCCATTTCCCAATTACCTATTTAAATTCTACTGAATTTTTCCTTGAATCCCTGTTCCTCGAAAAGGGAAATACCTGGAAATAAGTTTAGAGCCAGGTCAACTTTCAAGTTTAGTCATCTTTCTACTAGTCTGATTAACCATGAATTTGCACATGATCATTTAAATTCTTTGTTTTTAAAAGAAACAAACAGTTTGCTGAGATGATGAGAAATAAATAGCCCTCACATGGAGGTTATGAGCCCTGTAGGGTACTACTATCCATATGATGTAGTGTGTATTTACCAACTCTGATTGGAGAAGTGGCCAAATTTTTTGTTTGTACATATCTCCAAATAAATAAAATGATAAAATTCTCCAAATTAAATCAGCATACTCTGTTATGTTGGTGACTAATGTAAACATGGAAAACAATGAGGATGGAGAGAAATGTATAGGAAAATGTGGATCAAGAAGAAGGAAGGAGAGAACCCAAAGAATTTTATAGATCACATTAAGTCTCATGTCTTTATATTATGGACACTTTGAGAAAAAAAAATGTAAGCACTGGCACCAAAAAACACCAGAAACACTGAAAAAGGTTATATTTTAACAAACAGGAAAAGACTTGTTATCGATGTGGGAGTTATCCCAGAATCAGACATCTTTTTAAAGTCAGACAATTGACTCATCATCACTAAGATCTGAATTATTTTTAAAAAAGCAAAAAAAAATTAATTACAAGAAAAAAGTATATAGAATAAAATCAAAGCAACTTAAAACTGGATCTTTTAAACAAGTAATTGAACACACAAATAGATAATGAACTATGGAAATATTAAATAATTTCCATAACAAGGAGACCAGAAGAGCCCAGATAGCACCTTAGTTGGCAAATGTCTGACTTATTTGTCCAAGAAAGAGAGGCAATGCCAAAAGGCAACTTCAGTGAGAATATAAAGTCCTTTGTGAAATCTTACAAGAAAGGGTTATGGATAATTATGAGCAATATCACCCCATAAAGCAGAGAAAAGCAGTAGAGAATAGAGCTAATTTAAAGAAATCTTAGCAAGACATGCAACTGAACAAAGTCATCCCAAGGGGATTTAAGAATGAAAATGACAGGGGGAAAACCAACATAAGAAATGTGGAAATGTTTCAAAAAATCATTTTGACAGACTTTGCTCCATCAAGTAGTATCTAACCCTAACCCTTGAACTCTAACATCACAGTCCCACATATCATAGGGAAAATAAAAATGGCACCATAGAGAACAGACAGGTAAAGCAGCTAGCTTGAAGCAAATGAAGCCCAAAGAAGATGTATCATCCTGAGAGCATTAAGAAAACAAAAGGAGAAAAAAAATAGTGAAAAATGGAAAATATCTCTCAAGGTTACTATAGTAAACTATTATCTCCATTAATGGCAGTGGAGACATCACATTTTGGATTAACTTCACAGTCCATGATAAGCTGCATGAAAAGTAGAAATGACCCTAAAAAACCGAGGGCAAGAAGAGTTAAATTAACCTAAATACAGAAGAAGTATGGATATAACACACATTTGGAACTTTGAAAATTCGATTCTCAGGTACAGTGACAGGCACATTGTTAAGCTCTTACTAAAGGCTTTTACATTCAAGTAATCATTTATTCATTCATTTAAATTTTTTTTGTTAATTTGTTTTTTATTTCTTTAAGGAATATTTGTAATTCAATCTCTGCAAGTATTTTGTGTCTTTTGTTAGATCAACCAATCAATCAATAATTTATGCATTTTGTAGTTATTTAGAATAAGATTTCCCCTTCTTTTAGTTACTCTGTTATTTTGTTACTTGAAAGAAAGGATACCAAATGTTTTGGAAAATCATGGGTATAATTACTATCCCCAAAACCCACAAAAATATTAAACTACCAACTCATAACCCTGTTTTCTTAGCTTTGCACAGTCTTTATAATAATAACCTATGTATGATCAAGAGTATCCTTGATTTAAGTATGAGAGCAAAGAGGTTTGCTCAAAAGATATCCTGCAGGAAATTACACCTTTGTAGCAAGATAACTGACCTAAAGATGTTGCAAATCCCAAACCCCACTGTGCTTGTTATCTTTTTTTGGAATGTTAAAACAAATCTTTTAGTAGAAAAAATACCACTTTAAAGAGTCCCTTCTAACTAGATACTTGTTATGTACACATTAAAGATATATGTGTGTGCGCATGTATATATTTATGTATGTATATATATATATATATATATATATATATATATATATTTATGAAAGGTAAAACCACAAAGAATATACTAGAAAACTGTTATCCCAAAATAAGGAACATTTAAAAATTTTTATTCAAAATATAGATTGAACTAATGCGTTATATTTTTTTTTCTTGCCACGACTTAAATTTATATCTGATCATGGTCAACCCAGAGGAATGGGGTTCTTTTATGGGTTCAGAAATATTCACTTCCATTTGTGGTCTCTTTGATTTGGAAGTTACCCCTAATGAGGCATATTCCAATTTATTCATGCCTTTTGATCGTGTTTGACTCTTGTCCATCTCCTCTCATCGGTCTGCTCCAGGGGGTCCACCACTGATGCTAGATGCCTTTCTTGATTTTTCCTGATATCACCAGGTGGCACACTCATGATTCATCCCCTTTGCCATGTAAGCAACTCACCTTTTTCTCTTCTGACTTAATTTCTACATGATATATTTTATTCTCATTTTTCTTTAGATAGTCTCACTGATTGCATACTTCAGGTGGTCACAGTCTTTCTTCCTTGACAATCTTGTGCACTCTCATGCATTCAACTCCTGCCTCAAAGCAGATGACACTTAAACCACAATCCTTATATCTCTTTGTTAGTAAAACCAGCTTTAATCCCTGTGCAGCCTTCTTTGAGTATCATTGAGATGTAGAGAGAAAAGCAGGACTACCTGTACATCAAGCTACTTCATCAAGAGCAGCGCAGTTTCATAGAAGGTTTGAGTTGGGAACTTCAATTCTACAACACTGTTTATTTTAGCAGTTAGAGTTGGTCATGGCTTGAAAGATCATGTGGTCATGTGTTCTCCCTCCGATTGACCATTTCCTTCTCCCATTTCCATTTTTTTGACAGATGTCTCCCATATCTGGAACACATTCTGTCTTTACCTCCACCTTCACCTTGTGCAATGTCCAAGTTCCTTCATGCACAAGACTGTTTTTCTGTTTCTCTTGAGTTAACACTTTCTTCCTGAATGAAACAATCTCTTGTCATTGTGAATTTACATACTAATGAGAAAGACAAGTATATATAAAAACATACAAAGCACAAAAATAAAGTTCAGGCACACACAGAAAGTTGTTAAATACAAGTTAATTTGTAGGGAGAGCATGCCAGCAGTTCAGAGGATCAGTAAAGATTTCATTCAGAAGATTGTGCTTGAACTGTGTTTTAAAGGAAGAGAAGGAATTTATAAATTTATACATAAATTTACAAAGAAAGGGAATTTATAAGAAGGCAATCTATTCCAGGCAACTGATGAAAAAAAGTGAGTATCACAAAGGGCAGTGGAAAGGCATTTGGTGAGGAGTGCAAAAGTGGCCTATAGGATAGCCTCAATTTTCCCATGAGGTACAGTAGGGAGTTAGGTCATCTGCTTTAAGTGAGTAGGGGTTGAGGAAAAGGTTGGTAATAAAGAAGAGAAGCAAATGATTTGAATAGTCTTTGGAAGGTAAAATGGAAGCATTGTCAAGTAATGCTTGAAGACTCAGGTGAGGTTAAGTATAGTTGCTTTGTGGAATGTGAATCCATCTTTATTTTGTTATTTTATTCAATAATGCTCAACAGCCCAGGCATATAGAAATTGAATGCTGAGAGTTATCATAGGCTGAAGGCTCTATGGATGGGGTATTGGAAAATCAGTACAACAAGAGATTCTTGGCTGGTAAATAGTGAGTCATTAAAATGGGTGGCCATGAAGTCAAGGAAGGGAGGCCGTGGAGGTCAGGGTGGAGGAGATGAATTGAAATGGTTCCAAGATTGGAAGGTCATATTAAATGTAGAAAAGAAGTTTACAGAATGAAAAAAGAGTAAGAGAAGTAGCAGGATAGGAAAATGAATTAAGAAAACATGTGTTAAAATTCTGAAAGATGATGAAGTCTAGGTTTTTTGTCATATTCATGTATGGCTAAGGAGAGGAACAGAAGGATATCTTTTGATATGAGATAAATTGAGAGTTAGGAATTAAAAAATAAGCTTGTTTGATGGGATCATCAAGATGAATACTGAAGTCATCAAGGATGATGAGGCTTCATCAAATAACCCAGATTTTTAAAAAAAATATATGTACAAGGCTTTTATTATATTTTGATATATGAAAGCAAGGATAGATAACAAAGGATGAATATAATCATATTGCATGGTCCTTTAAGAATTGAATGCTTGGAATGTTTTGGGAATGATGGGGTCAACAAAGAAGGGATTCTTTAAATACATGCATATATAAGGGAAAATGTAGGACAGAAGAAGGGATAGACTTGCTGTTTGAGGTTAGATAGAATGATGATAATAGAAAACAGAGAGCAGGAAGAACTGATCATTTATTATTTGGTTTCATTTTCTCTGGAAAGGGAATGGAATCTTGCTGGAGATGGTATAAAAATGGTTAACATAAAGCTGAAATTCAAGAAAAATGAGGAGATAGGTGAATTCAGGTCACTGGCTTAGATAAGTTATTTCTTTGGTTACTGAAAGAATTGGCTAATGCAGTCACTAAACCATTTTCAATGATATGTGAAAGATCATGGAAAGTAAGATTATTGTAGGTCTGGAGAAGGGCTGATATGTCCAATTTTTTTAAAGCAAAGGAAAAAAAATTCAGACTATAGGACACTGAGCTTGACTTTGCTATTTGGGTAAGTTTTTAAAATGGTTAATGAAAATGGTGGTAAGTGAAAATCCAGCCAAGTGACTACAAAGATTCAGTGTGACTTCATCAAAGACTGATCATGGTAGACTAATCTTATTTCTGTTTTTGAAAAAAAAGTTACCAAGCTACTAATAGAATAAAAGAACATATTGGATATAGTTTATTCATATTTTAGCAAAGACTTTGATTTTAAAAATCATGATATTCATGTGAAAGAGATGAAGATAAATACACCAGACAGAAATACAATTAGATGGATTTGAATCAGGCTGAATGACTGGACTCAAAGAGAAGTTCCATGGCCACTTGGCAGGAAGTCTCCAGGGGAATTTCCAGGAATTCATACTTGGTTCAGTGCTGTTTAATGTTTATTTAAATCAATGACTTAGATAAAAGCAAAGATGGAATAGTCATCAAATTTAGACATGGTACAAACTGGGAGGGTTAACTGACACAATGAATGATATAACGAGAACCGTTAAAAACTTTTCACCAACTAGAGCATTAGTCTAACTCTAATAAAATAAAATTCAATAGAGATAAATGTAAAATATGGGATTGGGGAAGGTTGTCTGGGGAAAGAAGTATGGGAATTTTAGTGGACTACCACCTGAAAATGTCAGTAGTATGATATAGTATTCAAAAAAACTATCATGATTATGGGCGGCATTGAATGACAACTTTCAAATAAAAGTTGGCTCAGACCGTATCTGGAGTATTAGGTTCAGTTCTGGGTTCCACAGTTTAAGAAGGACCTTGATTAGTGTGCAGAAGATTACTGTACAATTAATTAGTATGGTGAAGGATCTTGCATTCATGTCATATCAGTTGATGGAATGGGAAATATTTAGCCTAGAAAAGATAAGATACCAGGTGGTGGGGGTGTGAGGGTGTTCAACAAGTTTTTGAAAGAATGTCATATTGAAGACTTGTTCTATCTGACACCAAGGGGCAGAGCTAAGAACCAGGGATAGCAAATATGAAGAGGTAAATTTATTCTTGATATCAGGAAGAACTTCCTAAAAATTAGTATATTATCCAAATGCAAAATAGCATGTCTCAAGAGATGGTACTTTTCCTTTCTTTGGAGATCATAAAACAGAGTCTGGATGACCATTTGTTTGGTAGGTTTTTCTTTTTGGCAATGAGTTCAACTAGATGGCTAATGAAGTCTTATCCAACTCTAAAATTCTGTGATCCTCTGGTACTAAGATAAAAATAAAAGTTGGGAAAATGATGGAGATTGGTAAATAACAACAAACAAGGATTGGGATTTGATGGAACAGGTTAGTTTATAGAACCTTAAAATGAGAAAGGCTATTGAATCATTTGGCAGTGACAGGGGAACAAGATGTATGCATCCCTCACTGCCTATCAGTCTGGTCTGAAGTAATGGGAGAAGTAGTCATCAGTGGAAAAGGTTTAAAAAAATGTGAAGTCTGGAACACTAATGCATTGTTGGTGGAGTTGTGAACTGATTCAACCATTCTAGAGAGCAATTTGGAACTTTGCCCAAAGGGCTACAAGAATGTGCATACCCCTTGACCCAGCAATACCACTTTGAGGGCTGTATGCCGAAGCAATAATACAAATAGGAAAAGGACCCATATGTACAAAAATATTTATAGCAGCTCTTTTTGTGGTGGCTAAGAATTGGAAAATAAGGGGGTGCCCATCTTTTCGGGAATGGCTAAACAAGTTGTGGAATATGAATGTAACAGAATACTACTGTGCTATAAGAAATGAGGAGCAGATGGACTTCATAATAACCTGGAAAGACTTACATGAACTGATGCTGAATGAGGGGAGTAGAACTAGGAGAACATTATATGCAATTACAGACATATTGTATCCGTGATAACTAACTTTGATAGGCTTGGCTCTTCTCAACAATGCAAGGTTCTAAGACAACTGCAAAAGACTCATGATAGAAAAAGTGATTCACATTCCGAGAAAAAATAATGGAGTCTGAATGCAGATTGAAGCAAACTGTTTGCTCTCTCCCTTTTTCTCTGTTTTTGTTTTTGTTTCTGTTTTGTTTCTTCTTTCTCATGGTTCATTCCACTGGTTAAAATTCTTCTTTGCAACTTGACAATGGTGAAAATATGTTTAGTGTGAAGGTATATGTAGAATCTATATTGGATTGAATGCCATCATGGGTGGGGAGGGGGGAGGAGAGTAAGGAGGAGAAAATTTGAAACTCAAAAACTTGAGAACTGAATGTTGTAAACTAAAAATAAGTAAATAAATTTAAAAGGAAAAAAATGTGAAGTCCTCATGGAAAGCCCATTTTCTGTAAAGTCTAAGTGGGTAAATGAGTGTTGGTCGAAAAGTTCAAGTATGTAGAGTAATTTTCATTCAACACAGATGGGATGGAAAAGGGTAAAATGCAATGGTCTAATAGATAAGGAAACCCAATTTGCCTGGAACTGAAGGTTCATAGACTAAAAATGTAGTCGTTTGGGAGATCATTATCTATCAAGCAGGAATCCTTAAAACCATTTATCTTCCAGCAGCCCTTTCCTTAGTTCTCAAACAGTTTTGGAATTACAAATAGAACTCCATACTTCCAAATATACAAGGACATTGCCTTTCGTTACTTACCAAATTCATGGCTACGCTAGATTTCAGTTTTTACTTCTCAAGATTCCAACTACTATTAGTGGTGAGTCTAAATTCCTCTTTTCGTGTATCCTATAACATTTCTAGTTCTTCAATTTATAGATAACACTGGTCTCTTTCTTTGACTCCCTTGTCTTGATTTGAATACCTTGGGACTTTCCTTTGGTCTTTCTAATTATCACACAAGAGTAGGGAAAGTATAACCTTCTTCTTTATAACTTTTTAATTGTAATTCCTAAATTTTAGAATTATACAATTGTTCTGAATTTCAGACACATTTTGTGTTAGAGAGAGTGTTTTTTCTATTTATAGTCATCTCTAAGTGACTGAACTTTACTGAAATGGATATGTGCTTTGGTTGAAAATAGCTTATTTTCCTCCTACCTTTGTTTGGTTGAGATGAGAAACTCGTTTATGGTTTAGGATTATCAGTGTGTAGTCTTTTCCCATCATTGTAAAGAATAGGGGTCATGGCACTTTCCCTAGCACTTCGGGGTTGCTATAACAGAAAGTTAGAAGTGAGAACTATGCTTTCAATTTGGAATTCAATTAAATTTTGAATGACATTTCCTTTTTAATCACATCTGTCACTGTAGGCAGTGTGAAACTGAAGTATGAGTTCACCTCTTGTTTTGTAGCAAGGACATATTCCAGCTTTAGTTTAGAGTGATTTATTTTAAGCAATTGAAGGTGTCACAGTTAGCTTACACATTAGGAAAGGAGCAAACTCTAACATATGAAATTATAAAGTAAATGTTAATGATTATAGCAGAACATTTTGAAGATCACTCGATTTTCTAAACCACCTTTTGCTTTCCTGATTTTGAAACTGGAAGAGGTTTATAAAAAGAGAATTGTAATAATTGAGTTGTCATAGTCATACAATACATGCATACACATATGTATATTAGGAATATGCATTTTAGTCTAAGTACTATGGAGCCTTATCTTCACCATCCATGCCATGCGACAGCCTTTCAGAAGAGATAACTTGAATCATCAAATAACTAACCCCTCTTAGATGGCATACAAAGTACACCTTTACACTAAATATCATTCTGTAAGGAATGTAAGTAAAATCAAGTTCTCAGTCAGCATGCATTACATTATATATAATGTATATAATAAATGTGTATACATTGTATGTAGCAAAGATTTGTCCCTACATGTGCTGAGGGCTGCCATGTAGCTTGAAGGGAGGCAAAATAGTCACCTCAAGACTTTTTTCCTCTCACCTTTCTCCAATGGAGTCTTTCATTCCTGCCAGCTGAGAATCAGCAAGTTAGGTCTAGAGGCTGTCATTCTATTTTCCTCAGAGACAGAGGGTACCAGGCTAGAATGAATCTATTTGCTCCCTAAAATATTGCTGGTTTAGGGGAAATGAATGGATTCAATTTAACTTCTGATCACTTTGTCATTAAATGGGAGAAGAGATTTCCAATCTCTATATCTAAGGTTTGACCCTTTCCTACAAATACCACTTCCACATTGAACACACATAGCAAATAGGAAAGAAACCCATTTATCCAAATTGTAGAAATGTGGCAAATGAAATTCAAGAAAGAAAGTTCCAGGTATGGCTTATTAATTAGGCTAGCAAATATAATAAACTGAAGTCAGGGAGCATCCAAGTCCACCTTAAATCCCAGTTCGTCTTCCTGACAACATATTATTGGGACAATCCCCTGACAAGCAAAAGGCTTGGTAGACACTTAATGAGGAACTAGATTAAAAGCTCTCTCCTCGTCTGTATTACTTCATCATTGCGGTCGGTAGGAGGACAACCCAGTTTAGGAAAGAGGTCTAGTCTTGAGATTCAGCAGCCTCCAGCAGTCTGGACTACGAAAATCAAACCACTCAGGTCTCTCTGGCTTAGTTTTTACTTTGTAGGCCAGGTCACCCCAACTTTATTTCAATTTTTGGGAGAGGTCTCTTCTGAGCTAAAAGATGGAGGTTTTAACAGGAAAGGTGATGATACAGACCAACATTAATAATGAAATGATGTAGCATTAAAATTAGTTTTCCTTATAAAACAAAAATCAGAGAAGGTATATATGGGAGGATATATACTAGACAATGCAGAGTGAAGAACTTTCTCATTGGGAGTGAGATAAAATGAGATAGTTGTACTGCAAGATCTCTAAGGTCCCTTAAATCTCAAAATCTATGACTCTAAAACTTACAGGTGACCTGAGATGTATTTCCAAGGGTTTGAAGGCCTATCAAATAATTTATGGATTAGAATTGTTCTGCTTGGCTCACTCAATGGGTGGAAGTGGCAAAGAGGTGAATTTAGGATTGATAGAAGGAAAAAGCTCATAAGAATTAGAGCAATCCCAAATGAAATGCAAATGTTAGATGGTAGTGGGATCCCTTCATTAGCAGTTTTCTGGGGAAGTTGGATGGTGACTTGTCAGCTATAGATCAAACTAGATGACCTCTGATATCCCTTTCAACTCTGAGATTTTATGATTCTGTAGTAAAATGGAATAATGATAGCTGTCCTGCTTTTCTCTCGAGATGGTGTGGTATCATGAATAGAGAGCTGCCCTACCAGCTAAGATGACTTGGATTCAAGAACTATCTCTGACACATTCTGGCTGTGTGACTCTGGGCACATCATTTAATCTCTCAGTGATGTAGTTGACTCTAAGACTATAAAATTCCAAGTAGGTGCTAACCTGTACTGGTAAAAGGAATTTCCTCATCCAGGAGTTCCCTATACCAATAAAATCGTAGGTCTATTTCCCATCTCTATCCATTAAATTTCAAAGGGATGTCATAAGAATCTGATGAGCACCACATGTAAAAATGCTTGGGAAAATGCCAAACACTCAACAAATAAAAGGCAGCAACAGGAATAGCAAAAATGATAGTATATATATTTGAAAATGATTTAGGGAGTTTTCATTTTTCCTAAATCATTTGTATGCTTAAATACAAAAGGGAATTAATGGTACTTTGCAATGAAATAGTAAAGTCTATGAAAGGGTAGCAAAGGAGTAGTGAAGAGCTGAGATAAACAATCCAAAGAATTCAAATACAAATTGATTAGGGTGAGGGAATATGGAAATAATGTGGAAGATGGAATAACACTCCTCTTGCTTTGGCTATCTAAAGGATAATTAAGGATTCTGAGAGAGGTCACATTTCTACACCAAGATGAAATTCAATGTTTCATTGATTATACCCTCACTGAGGAAGCCATGTATATATTGAAGGACCATTGGGAGGGGCAAAATAATTAGACAAATCAAGACTAACTTTTTAAAAAAACTTCTCTTATCAAAGTCAAAATGACTATTATAGAATAGAGCAAGCTACAGTTCTAATGCTTCCATGGTTCCATCTCTGGAAAATATCCTAGCTCAATGCCAGCCATCTATATTATTATGTTATAGGTAATCAAGCTTCTGCAGGCAAATAATTTATTAGATACAATAAAATTTCAAAGTTATTAAGGCATTTTCTCATAAAGCATCTCATCCAATCATCTCCCATAATCTCCTTCCACAACCTACCTTCTCCTGGCATTCTCTGCTCAGAGTGCCAAAAGGACAGTTTGGAAGTAGCTTTCCATCCCACCTCCTCCCTCTCTCTCTCTCTCTCTCTCTCACTCTCTCTCTCTCTCTCATACACACACACACATATGTGTATATATATACATTATATATATATAATATATACATATATATACATATATACATACATATACATATATATATATATATACACATATATAAATATATAATCATGGAAAAGATCAAGGAAAAGATTTAAGTATAGCTGTCTACAACCTACCTTGGCCAGTACTATAAGCTAGGAAGGAACAGAGGTATGAAAGTAGTAGAATGTTCTCATCTTCCCACCAGCCCAGCAGGAGTCTTTGCAAATTGCATCCCAAGTCATCCTACTCCAGTCTCATTAACAGCTAACATTTCTGGTTACAGAATTACTTGTTAACTTTACTGTAGAACTAACTTCAGGGTAATTTCCATCATTGTCAGGTTTTATAGTTGCAGAACCAATTAGCCATCACTGTCTACATGAATTCTCACTGGTTCTCTCTCTTTCTCTGCCTGACTCTGCCTCTCTCTCTATATATGTCTCTCTGTGTCTCTGTCTCTGTCACTGTCTCTCAACCATCTCGGCACACAGGCTAAACCAAGTTGAGGGTCACCAATAGGCCTCAAATCTGTCGGTGAACTGGGGGAAGTCTACCCCAAATGTGTGAAGACTTCCTCTTGCAGAATGGGCAGATGAGAACAATTTGTTCCAACGAACATGAAGGTGGCTGAAGCAGGTCCTATGGAGTACTTAGAGCTCTGTCAGACATCTAACATGTCAAGGTAATCCACTGTATCCAGAGCCATTGCCAGTTCTTCTGATTTTTGTCTTGCCACTGAGCTTAGATGACTCTAGAAGAGAGAGTGAAGCTAAAGACTGTGCAACTCTGTCTTACTTAAATCCAATTCATAAGCAAGTCACAACATCACCCTGTGATGCCATCAGTCCTCTTCAAAGATGAAGGTCTGTCTCTCTTTGTCTCTATCTCTATTTCTGGCTCTCTTTGTTTATCTTTGTATGTTTGACTCTCTCTCTCTCTCTTTCTCTCTCTCTACCTCCATGCCTTTAAGGAAAATTGTCTGATAGGCAGTGCCAGTGCTAAAACAAGGCCAAGCAAGCAAGTCACCATCCCTCGTCCTACTGGCCAGATGTGATTCTATATGAAGGCAAATGGAACTAAATATACACTGTGTCCTTGTTGAATATTCTTTCTAATGTATGGCTAAGTAAACTTCATTATGTTAACTCTTAAATGATCTAAAAGTGTCTGATTTCATTTGTGTCAAATCTAACAATAGGCTAGCCAAATACAATTAGCCCTTACACTTACTCTGACTTATGATAGATATATATCTACAGATAGATTGTTTTCAGAGTTCACTTGACTGACAAAGGAAAGCTCAATCAATTGATATCTACCTGTCATGGTTTGTTAGTAATAATCAAAATAAGGTTTTTCTATCAAATTTGTACCCCAAATTCATGAGTTGTAGTCTTTTTTGTCATGGTTATTTATGTAAACTCAGATAGGACTTCAAAAACATGAACTAGACAAAAAAGAACAGTACTCCATCCTGTTTTGATGCTTTGAGTCACCCAACAAACATTTTTAAATGCCTACTATGCACCAGCTATGGTATCAGGTGCTGTAGGATCCAAACACAACAAATGAAACAAAACCCACTTGAAAGAAACTTGCATTCCTATCTACTAGTTTTTTCTGACAAGTCAGAAAAAAACCTTGTGTTTGCTTTATTTTATTCTGTATAGATTGATTCCTGAGAGTAGTCTTTGTATTATGAAGGCAGAATTTATGATTTCAAAGAGAATCATATATATGTCTGAAAGGTTCGGAACTGTAGGATATAAGGAATTCTCTAGGTAGGAGGCAGAAGAATTAAAGCATGTATTTAAGCTCCAAAGTAACAGACCCATGAACCAGAGTCCTCATTTTGATATTTTGATCAAAAGCTTCCAGGCCCAATAAGTCTGCCTCACAAGAGTAACCAGGAGGCCACAGAGAAGCATGATGGTATAAAGCAAAATCATATACATGCTTCCACTCTATGGTAAAAAGATTACCCACTGGCCTCAAGTCCTTGCTCAGCACTCCTCGGTCCACACGTGGGTCAGCTCTGCTACCGGCAGCTCCTGCTTCAGCTTCGGCTGTAGCTGTCTCTGGCTCCAACAGAAAGGGGATCTTCAAGGTGTCTTCTCTCCTCTTACAGAGTTTTTGACATCATCAAGCGTCGCCTGAATGACCAGAGCCGATTGGTTCTTGAGTTGGCCCCTCCCCTTAGGACCCTGGGATGTTCACATCCATGTAGATTAGGTTAACACTCAATAGGGCATGGCTCTGGAGTTAACACCTCCCCTTAGCCAGCCCCATGAATAGTCACAAAGAGGTGGACTTAAACCCACGTGGTCCAAAAGCCTCTGCTGTCCCAGACATGCAAACTAGGCCCTCCTTGGAGTTAGCCCTACCTTGGGCCCCCAAGGGCCCAGCACCTAGTAAGGCCCAATGAAACAAACTGAGTTACTCAAAGAAAACAAAGGCCATTTTGCCTACTGACACAGTCTTGTTCAGTTTTCCCTTGCCAATGATGATTTTTTTTTCTTTTTTTTTTTCTCCCATAGCCAGAGCTGTTCTCTCCTTGGCATTATGGTTCTGTGGGCTGAGGCAAATCCTCACTTGAGCATAACAACCTTTTCAATGGTCAAGGCTATAGTCCCTTTGGCAAAGTAACTTTTCAAGATGAAAGAGTTTCTCATTTCAGCAGAACCCTTTTCTCCCTTTCCTCTGCTTTTCCATTTCTGTGGCCAGGGCTGTTCCCTCTTGAAAGAATACTTAATGGGAAATGTTCTAAAGCTTCAATCAAAAGATGAAGCAGAAATTGGCTGTTCTCCCAAGTTAATGCACAAATCTATCTTTCTAAGCCTTTGGAGGTATATAAACCTGGAGGAATAAAATACAACAAAAGAAACTTTACTTTTCTGTGAGATAAAACCCAAACATTTCTAATTAGTCCTTAAAAACACCCCACTAGAGTTGGAAATAGATATTTTCTGGAGGGGGGAAGGCAGGGCAATTGGGGTTAAGTGACTTGCCGAAGGTCACACAGCTAGTAATTGTGTCAACTGTTTGAGGTCACATTTGAACTCAGGTCTTCCTGACTCCAGGACCAGTGTTCTACTCACTGCACCACTTAGCTGCCTCAGGAAGTAAAATTTGAGAGGAAAAGGGAGTCTCAGAACTTGACCTGTACCTCAGGAGAAATGTATGTGAATGAGTGCACATAAAAATGTATTTGTGTTGTCTATCTATACCTGCTCCTGTATAATGTGACTAGTTCAATGAGAATGGTAAATAGCTTGGATTTAGTTGTAGTCAGTTTTAGAAGGAGAGAGAAATTTTTACTTACGTTCAATCATCAGCAATAATTTTGATTTTATCCCTCTGTTGTGACCTGATTATCCAAGTGAAGTGAAAATAGCTTTGTCTCCTTTGGAGTTTTTATTGCTTGGAAGATAAATAACAAAATCATCACACAGATAGACTATATATTTCAAAAATGAATTTGTAAACTCTAACAGCAATAAGATTGAGGGAAGCTCTTTTTTCTGTATTAACTGAAGGTTGTTAGACTGGAAAATAAGAATTTGAATCTTCACAGTCAACCACAGAGTGGCTTAGTCACAGAAAATAAAAGTGTTTTTAATTGTTCTATTTTTTTATTTACTCCACAAAGCTAATAGAATCTTGCAGAGCTTATTTCTTCTTTTTTAATCCTGATAGCTCATTATTTTGTTGAGCCAATTAAACTTTTTCCTCTATTATGAGCTAAGTATATTTCTGTGCTTTTGTTTTTCAACACATTTTTAGTACTTGTTTGTTTTAAAAATGAACATATGAGAATGTAGACTGAAATATGTGACTTAGAAAAAAATCTTTTTGTACTTTCTTGTTTTAAAGATGAATGTATGAGAATGTAGACTGCAATACATGACTTAGAAAAATCTTGAATATGATGTGAAATGCTCAATTTGCCTTTCCAAACTGAGAAGCAAGCTGCCTTGAGATGCAAATTAGTCTGACTGTGTATCCCTCATAGAAAAATTGAATGAGTAGCAAGGTTAATACATAGTCTTCATAAGCTTTGGGAATAACCTTCAGCACTGAAAATTTAGCCATCACAAATAATACCTATTCATGGTGCTTGATAATCCTTAAGATTTTTTTTTTTAATGCAATTTATTTATTTAACATATTTGGTTTTCAGCATTGATTTTCACAACAGTTTGGATTACAAATTTTCTCCCCATTTCTGCCCTCCCCCCCCACTCCAAGATGGCGTATATTCTGGTTGCCCTGTTCCCCAGTCAGCCCTCCCCTCTATCACCCCCCTCCCCTCTCATCCCCTTTTCCCTTCCTTTCTTGTAGGGCAAGATAAATTTCTACGCCCCGTTGCCTGTGTATCTTATTTTTAGTTGCATACAAAAAGTTTTTTTGTTTTTGAACATCTGATTTTAAAACTTTGAGTTCCAAATTCCCTTCCCTCTTCCCTTCCCACCCACCCTCCCTAAGAAGTTGAGCAATTCAACCTAGGCCACACATGTATTATTATGTATAACCCTTCCACAATATTCATGTTGTGAAAGGCTAACTACATTTGCTCCTTCCCAACCCATCCCGCTTTATTGAATTTTCTTCCTTGACCCTGTCCCCTTTCCAAAGTGTTTGTTTTGATTACCTCCACCCCCATCTGCCCTCCACTCCATCATCCCCCTGCCTTTTATTTTTTTTTTTATCTTCCTCCCTCTTCTTTCCTGTGGGGTAAGATACCCAACTGAGTATGTATGGTATTCCCCCTCAGGCCAAATCTGATGAGAGCAAGGTTCACTCATTCCCCCCTCACCTGCCCACTCCCCTCCTCTCCTAGAACTGCTTCCTCTTGCCACCTTTATGGGAGATAATCCACCCCATTCTATCTCTCCCTATCTCCCTCTCTCAGTAAGTTACTCTCTCATCCCTTAATTTCATTTATTTCTTTTAGCTATCTTCCCTTCATCCTCAACTCACCCTGTGTCTGCTCTCTCTCTTTTACATATATATATATATATATACACATACATACACATACATACATATACACATAGATACATGCATACATACACATTCACTTATATATATACATAAACATATATATATGCATATATATATATGCATATTCCCTTCAACTACCCTAATACTGAGGTCTCATGAATCATACTCATCATCTTTCCATGTAGGAATGTAAACAAAACAGTTCAACTTTAGTAAGTCCCTTGCAATTTCCGTTTCATGATTACCTTTTCATGCTTCTCTTGATTCTTGTGTTTGAAAGTCAAATTTTCTATTCAGTTCTGGTCTTTTCACTGAGAAAGCTTGAAAGTCCTCCATTTTATTGAAAGTCCATATTTTGCCTTGGAACATGATACTTAGTTTTGCTGGGTAGGTGATTCTAGGTTTTAATCCTAGCTCCATTGACCTCCGGAATATCGCATTCCAAGCCCTTCGATCTCTTAATGTAGAAGCTGCCAGATCTTGGGTTATTCTGATTGGGTTTCCACAATATTCAAATTGTTTCTTTCTGGCTGCTTGCAGTATTTTCTCCTTGATCTGGGAGCTCTGGAATTTGGCAACAATATTCCTAGGAGATTTCTTTTTGGGATCTATTTGCGGAGGCGATCGATGGATTCTTTCAATTTCTATTTTGCCCTGTGGCTCTAGAATATCAGGGCAGTTCTCTTTGATAATTTCCTGAAAGATGGTATCTAGGCTCTTTTTTTGATCATGGCTTTCAGGTAGTCCAATAATTTTTAAATTCTCTCTCCTGGATCTATTTTCCAGGTCAGTGGTTTTTCCAAGGAGATATTTCACATTGTCTTCCATTTTTTCATTCCTCTGGTTCTGTTTTATAATATCCTGATTTCTCATAAAGTCACTAGCTTCCACTTGCTCCAATCTAATTTTTAAAGTAGTATTTTCTTCAGTGGTCTTTTGGACCTCCTTTTCCATTTGGGTAATTCTGCCTTTCAAGGCATTCTTCTCCTCATTGGCTTTTTGGAGCTCTTTTGCCATTTGAGTTAGTCTATTTTGTAAGGTGTTGTTTTCTTCAGTGTATTTTACAGTATTTTTTTGGGTCTCCTTTAGCAAGTCATTGACTTGTTTTTCATGGTTTTCTCGCATCCTTCTTATTTCTCTTCCCAATTTTTCCTCTACTTCTCTAACTTGCTTTTCCAAATCCTTTTTGAGTTCTTCTATGGTCTGGGGCCAGTTCATGTTTTTCTTGGAGGCTTTTGTTGTAGGCTCTATGACTTTGCTGTCTTCTTTAGGCTGTATGTTTTGGTCTTCTTTGTCACCAAAGAAAGAATCCAAAGTCTGAGACTGAATCTGGGCGCGTTTTCGCTGCCTGGCCATATTCCCAACCAACTAACTTGACCCTTGAGTTTTTCAGTGGGGTATGACTGCTTGTAGATTACAGAGTTCTATGTTCTACGTTTGGGGGGGAGGTGCCAGCTCTGTCAGAGCCGCACTCCTCCTTCCCCAAGGACCCCCAGTCCAGGCTGGGCTCAGATCTTCGGCAGGCTGTGCACCCCTGCTGTGATCCGCCACTTAATTCCCCCCACCAGGTGGGCCTGGAGCCGGAAGTAACAACAGCTGTAGCTGCCCCACCTCCGCTGCCCCCGGGGCTGGAAGCCGAACCGCGAACTCCTTCCACTCCCGCAGCTTTTCCCACTAACCTTCTCCGCAGTCTTTGGTGTTTGTGGATCGAGGGGTCTGGTAACTGCTCACGTATTCAGGGCGCTAGGGCCCCCTCCGCCCGGCTTCTGGACTGGATCGTCCACGCCGCTCAGGCTGGGCTCTGCTCCACTCCGTTCCCAGCTCCCAGCTCCCAGCTCCCAGCTCCGTGTGGAATAGAGCTCACCCAGAGACTATCCGGGCTGTCCTGGGCTGGAGCCCTGCTTCCCTCTGCTGTTCTGTGGGTTCTGCCGTTCTAGAATTGGTTCAGAGCCATTTTTATAGGTTTTTGGAGGGACTCGGGTACGGAGCTCACTCTAGTCTGTGCTTACCAGCTGCCATCTTGGCTCCGCCCCCATCCTTAAGATATTGAATCAATACTGGTTCCTATTGTTTTTCATGTTTTGTTAATTAGAAGCCATGCCTTTAAGCTATGAGGCATCTACTGCCAGAGAATTTTCATGGCCCCTGAGTAGTCAAATAATGACTGGCAAACATTGTTTAGGAGAAAGCATGAACTATACCTGGGTACCATTCAGAAAGAAAATTTTCAGCTTTTGAGTCTGTGAGAATATGAAGGAAAGAAAAGGCTGTCTGTCATGAATCTTAAACTATTATTGAGCAATATCCCTCACTAGCCTAATAATAAGACTGTACTTGACCTGTCTGCCCATCCTATGATCTTGAGCAATAAGTCAAAATAATTAAACAGAAGACTACCCTTTGACCATTATGTATAATAAATTTCCCAGTTGCTCTAATACACTGATGTTGTATATTAGAAATTTACATTTTCAAAATCTAGATGTGATGCAGGCCATCAAAGAGAGAAGCCTGCTGTACAGAAGTCCTCTGAAAAGAAGACCTCTCCAGGTAGCCAGGACTATCAGCATTATTGTTAAACAATGAAGCCTTTAACCTAAGATCCACAGATCTCACTTTAAAAGACTTCAAAGATTTCCACTGAAACAGAAAGTTAAGGTAATATACTGGTAACCTTTTCTCAGCTCTAGAAGAATCTAATAACAACAAAAATAAAAATCCACAATGTATACCCTACAAATATTAAGCCACTTTGGGTAACCCTAATAAATACCTTTCTGGTTTCAACTGAGTCACTGTCATTTCCTTGTAAATCTTCACTACATCAGTGTTTCATTTTGTGATTGTTCGCTTCTCTTGCTGATATTTGTTTTGAAATATACCATGAATAGAATTCTGTATTAATAAACCAATGCAAAGTAGATTTAGTAGCATAGAAGAGAAAAAACCACAAAGCATTTTAAATGCCATATGTAAACTTAACATGTACAAAATGTTGTTTCAGTGCTGTAGTATCCTGAGTTACGTGTGTAAAACAATCCCAGTGTCTTCTATTACCAATATTAACATAGTCACCACTAGTCTCTAGCTCTAATTGCCTACAGTAAATATTACTTCTTGATTTGTAATCTCTTAGGACTATAGACTTAATTATTTCTTCTGATCTCACTTTGAACCTGGTGATAATATTTATGTTAACAGTTCAGTGACCCACCAGGAAGGAGAAAATGCTAAAAGTCCTTGCAATTTGTTCTTCCTACCATAACCAAAGTAACACATAGGTTCCCTCTGGACAAAGATTGTTAAGAAGATTAACATAGCAATCATGAAGATAATGAAAGGACCACCTAAATTTAATCCCACATTGTTTGAGGCTTCCCTCTTGCCAGGAAAACTTTCCACTTGTAAAACCATGTCTTGATTCTTAAACCTCTTGAGTACCATGGAACTATGAGTTAGAAATTTGCTATGCTCTTTGCATGAACCCAAGAGGGAAAAAAAGGCAAACCTAGAAACCAGAAAGTGATGCTGTAGAAAAGAGCAGGTACCAACCTGTTTCACTTCCTTTCCTTTCACTTTCTTCTAGGCCATCTGCAATCTGGTTTCCTACTTCATTATTCAACTGAAAGTGTTCCAGTGTTACCGATGATCTCTCTTAGTTACCAAATCTAATAACTTTTTCTCAGTCTTCTCTCCAGGTTTCTCTGACAGTTCTCTCCTCTAGCTCCTCTCTCTGATAACTTCTTAATCTTGTTTGTTGGTTCTTCACTGATGTCATGCCCACTAACCTTGAGCAAAGCCAAAAAGTCTTATTTGAGAAGTTTTCTCTTTTGCCTCTGTGAACTCTCTCACTTGCAGATTGTATCATCTCCCATGGGTTCAGTGATCAACTCTATGTAGATGATTCCAAGATCTGTATTTTCAAGACTAGTATCTCTTCTTAACTACAGTCCTACATCTTTTTTGACATCTCAAACTGAATGACCCACAGACCTCCCAAACTCAACATTTCTGAAGCAGAACTCATTATCTTTTTCTCCAAACTTTCCCCTCTTTCTGACTTTGCTATTAATATTGGGGGTACTACCATCTTCCTAGTAGTCACCAAGACTCATAACTTTTATTTTTACAGAAAAAAATTGACCATCATTTTTTATTCCTAAGTTGTGTACTAATTGTTAGATAACCTTTATGTCATCAAGATTTCTATCTTTAAGACATTTCCACACTTGTTCAATTCTTTTCACCAGAATCTATTTGCTACCTTTAATTTCTCGTAGTGATTTTTCATTTAGCTTCACATGTTTCTCTGTCTTGAAGTTCTTCTGCTGTTCTTCTTGTATCAGAACAATAATAGAAAATCATTGGAAATTTGCTCACTATATGAGAAAATCATTCCCTGATGCATGTCATAGGTTACTAGAAAGAATATGGGGAGAAGGGGCAGAGCCAAGATGGCAAAGTAGAGGAAGTACTATCACTGAGCTGTATCCATATTCCCCTTAAAACAATTTTAAAATAATGCCTCAAGTAAATTCTGGAGTGAGAGTCAACAAAAGGTCAGAGTGAAACATTCTTCCAATCCAAGACAACTTAAGGGTCAGATGGAGAGACCTGAGACCCAGGGGTAGAGGCCAGCCCAGAGATTACATGGAAGGAAAACAGTAGTGGGACTTGGTGGTAGTGACAACAGCAGCATCAGCTTCAAGAACTCTCAAGTCAGAGACAAAAAGGGAATTGGGAAATTAGTCAGAAAGAGATCATAGAGGACCCCTGTGCTAGCAGCTGGAACAGAACAGGGCACTGTTGAGTAACCCTATTGCCTATACCCACTTCTCCATCACAGTTCAAGGGTGGAGAAAAACACTTTCAGTCTCAATGAAACAGAGGCCTTAAGAAGCAGTATCACTTGAAGTTGCAAGGGGTCAGGGGTTCTTCCTGGGTAAGGATCGCAGCCCAGACCAAGAGAGCAGTGATCACACCTCTCCCCAGACCACACCAACTTGGAAGCACTAAAAACTTTCAAACCCCATAACTAGCTCTGAAAACAGCAATGCAAAAAGGTTGAAAGTTGGGACAGTGTCCCTCATTACCCCACAATGCCAAGAACAGAGCCCAACTTTAACAAAAAGTTTAAAGTTTAAAAAAAATTAGACTAGAAAAATTAGCAAACCACAAAAAAATGACCTGACTATGGTGACAGGGAAGATCAAGGCACAAACTCAGAAGACAATGATATAAAACAGTTATAAGCAAAGCCTCAAAGAAAAAAATATGAATTAGATGCAAGTCCAACAAGAATTCCTAAAATAGCTAAAGGATAATTTTCAAAATCAAGTAAGAGTGGTAGAGGGAAAATTGGGTAAACAAATGAGAGCTGAGGAAAAAAAGATGAAAAGACAATGAACAGTTTGGTAAAAGAGGTGCAAAAGTACTGAAGAAAATAACACTTTTGAAACAGAATTGGTGAAATGGTAAAAAAGGTATAGCACTGATTAAAATAAATGCTTAAAAACATAATTATGTAAGTGGAAAAAGAGATACAAAAGCTAATTAAAGAAAATCATTCTTCAAAAATTAGAATCAGGCAAGTGGAATCTAATCATTCCTCCATAAGACACCAACAAACAATAAAGTAAAATAAAAGAATGAAAAAATAGAAGTAAACGTGAGCTATTTCACCAGAAAAACAACTAATCTGGAAAATAGAATACAGCAATGAGGGTGGGTGGGGAGGGAAGAAAGGAGAGAATTTGGAGCTCAAAGTTTTAAAAACAAATGTTAAAAATTGTTTTTTCCATGCAACTGGGAAATAAGATATACAGGTAATGGGGTAAAGAAATCTATCTTGCCCTACAAGAAAGTAGGGGGAAAGGGGAGAGGGGGATTGATAGAAGGAATGGTAGACTGGGGAAAGGGGTAGTCAGAATGTATGCCATCTTGGGCTGGGAAGAGGGGAGAGATGGGGAGAAAATTTGTAACAAAAAATCTTGTGGAAATGAATGTTGGAAACTATAAATAAATAAAAAACAAATAAAAATAAAACAAAATAAAAATGAGGGAGCAAAGGAGAAAGAACTCAACCATAGATAGTTACTACTGGGGTAGAGAAGATCTGAGTTCATATTCAGAGGAAGATAGTGGAGCAAAAAAGCCACTCTTTTTCAAAGAGAAATCTCAAATAGTCCCAAGCACAAAAATAGGTCTTAGAAGAACTTAAAAAAGGACTTAAAAATCAATATTTTTCCTAGAGGAAAAATAGGAGAGAAACAGAGCAATCCAAGAAAATTATGAAAAGAAAGTCAACCAACTTGAAATAGAGATTCACAAATTTAAAGAAGAAAATAATTCCTTGAAAACCAGAATTTGGCAAGAGGAAGCTAATGACGCTACAAGTCATCAAGAAATAAAACAAAAAGAATGAAAAAATAGAAGAGAATGTGAAACATATCATCAGAAAAACTACTTATCAGAGAATGGATCGAAGTTAAATAATATAAGAATAGTGGGACTACCTGAAAATAATGATAAAAAAGAATCTGGATACTGTATTATGAGACATTATCAAGGAAAATTGTCCTAGAGTTCTAGAACAAGAAGGTGAAGTAGAAATAGTAAAAATCCATCAATCACCACCTGAAAGAGATCCCAGGACAAAAACTTAAAGGAATATTATGGTCAAGTTTCAAATACTCCCAGGTTAAGAAGGAAATATTGGAAGCAACAACAAGAAAAAGATAATTTAAATATCATGGGCAAGGAAATAGGGCAGGGGAGAGGATAAGGAAGGGACTATTAGAGGGGTGAGTAGGTTAAGGAATAGGAGGGCAAGGTAGTAGGTAGAAATAAAATAGAGGAATGAGGAGGGATAGGATAAATAGGGTAAGAAGGATAGTGAGGAAACATAGGAAGGAGGGATATACATAATCAGTAATTACAGCTTAGAATGTGAGTGGGAAGAATTTGTCCATAAAATGGAAATGAATAGCAGATGAAAAATTTGAATTCAACAATATATTGCTTTCAGGAAACACAATAAAAATGAGAGATTCACAGAAAAATAAAATAAAAGGCTGGAGTAGAATTTATTATATAAAAAAATGCAGGGGGTAGTAATCATGATCTCAGACAAAGTTAAAATTAAAATAGATTTAACCAAAAGAGAAAAATAGGGAAACTATACTATGTATCACCAATATTATTTAATATTGTTTTAGACAATTTAAAATAATTAGACAATATAAAATACCTGAGAATATACCCGCCAAAATAGACACAGGAACTATATGAACATAAACATAAAACACTTTCTATAAAAATAAAGTCATATTTAAATAATTGGAGTAATAATTGGAGTTCATGGTTTAAGTCAAACCAGTATATTTTTAAATGACAATTTTACCTAACTAATATATTTATTCAATGCCGTCCCAATTAAATTAATAAAAATTCTTATTGATCTTACTGAGTTAGAAAAAAATAAAAACAAATTCATTGGTAAAAACAAAAGGTCAGGAATTTCAAAGAAACCAGGGGGAAAAAGATGTAAAGGAATCAGATTCAGTGGTAAAAGACCTTAACCTATATCATAAGATGAGAGCATTGTTAAAGTGTAAAATGGATAATTTTGATTATTTTAAATTTTAAAATTTCTTGTATAAATAAAGCAGATATAGCCAAGAATAGCAGGAATGCAGAAAATTGGGAAAAAATTTTCATAGACAATCTCTTAGATAGGATGTGATTGTGTTGGAATACTGCTGTGCTGTAGGAAATGATGAGCTAGTTGACTTAGAAAGAGATAGAAAGACTTGGACCTATAAAGGAAGATGCTATCCACCTCCAGAGAGAGAGATGACAAGTGGAAATATGCATAGTGCAGTCTTACACATATGTGTATAAGTGTATATGTGTCTATATGTATATATTTATATCTGTATATCTATACACATGTTTAAATACAGTCTTCTTTTGGGTGGAAGGTGAAGGAAGAGAAAAAATAAAATAAAAAGTGCACAGGAGAGAATAAAAGAAAACCTACAAGGAAGCAAAGAAAAGCTGGGTAACTTTGATAAAAGAGCAGTATTTGTTATATAGGTTTTCTTGAAACGGAAATTTATTGTTTAATATTGAAACCTCTCTTGTGTTATGTTGTATACATGGGAATGTTTTTTTATTCTGTATTTAAGTTTAAAATTTAAAAAAATTATTGGACTACCTGGTAGTTGTGATCAAAGAAAGAACCTAGACAGTATATTTCAAGAAATATTGAGTAAAATTTCTCCATTATCCTAGAACCAGAGGATAAAATAGAAATTGAAAGAATCTACCAATCACCTCCTGGAAAAGATCCCAAAATAAGAACTATCAGCAATATTCCAGATAAATTCAAGAACTCCTGGGTCAAATAGAAAATACTTCAAATAGACAGAAAGAAAGCATTCAAATATTGTTGAATCACAATCAGGATCACAAAAGACTTAGCAGTTACCATGTTAAAGAGGAGGGCTTGGAACATGGTACTCTGACAGGCACAAAAGCTAATATGATAATCAAAAATTATTTACCCAGTAAAACTGTATAATCTTTCAGGGGGAAAAATGGACATTCAGGTGAAATAAAAGACTTCTAAGTATTCATTATGAAAAGACGAGAGCTGAATAGAAAATTTTCCTGTCAAATATGTCTCAAGAGAAGCATAGAAAGAATGAATTGAAATTTCAGCACCAAGCTGGAGGAGTTAAATGAATTGTTAGATATCTATGTAATCTGATTTCTGAGTTGTGAATTTTTCCTTTAAGTCTGTGTTTATTCAAAATATATATTTTTTAAAGCATTGTATATAAAAGTAATAAAAACATATGGCTACATTTTTTAAAAGAAAGAATTCAAACTTGTTTTAATTAAACTCAAGTTTTAATTAACAAGAGCAAATTAAAGTTTCTGATGTGTCCAGTTCTCTAGTATCAGTTGAATATTTTGGTCATCCCTTTTTTTCTTTCTTATTTGTAAATATATTTGCAAATCCTAGACAATTTGACTAATAGAGGTAAAATAACAACATTAAGATAATGATTTTGCTTTTATTATGGGTTGCTAGAAAGGTGCATTTTAAAAGAAATTAATTAAAACCAATACTTCACTATCTAGGCTTTCTGAAGTTATGTAAAATTTTAAAATGTACATTTGCAATTTGTACATTTCAAAGCCTCAAATAAATTCTAAGATTAAAATGGTTATATTTTATTAGACCATTGTAACAACAATGTGTCTAACAGCTGCTGTGGGGGTGAAGACCAATAACATCAGCACACAGGAGGGCTGCTAGCACAGGTTCTTCGATCTACTTTTCTAAGAAAAGTGACTTCAAGGGGTTAATGATCTCACTTTAATCAAACATACATATATCATTCACTTAGTACAGGGGGAAAAGTCAGCATCCTGAACTTCAGAGTAAATACAAACAGAAATTACAAACAGAGACAATATAAACAGATCAACATTTCTGTCTAACCAAATCACAATATAATGGTTACCAGAGAAGCACCAACATTTGAGTTTTTTTCAAAGCTGTGGGGCTCCTTAAGGGCTACCCAGAGTCTCCATACCAACGTGCTTCCAATGAGTGAGCCCCAAGTAAAACACTAACCTTTGAGTTTATATACCCTGCTCAGGGTCAAAGGGCATCACAACCATGCAACTCAAAACCGTGTGGCACTTCTTCAGGTGTCACAGTCAGACTCAAACCTATGTGAACTAGGCTTTCCCTTGTTTCTTAAGCATCAAAGACTCCCAGATTTAATCAAAGAAACAAAGGCCAGATTTATCAAAGGCACTGGATTACTTCAATGCTCCAAAAGGGAAAACAGTAAAAAAGTCCCACTTTAATTACCAATACACCCATGCAGGATAATGACAATTCTAATAATAAAGTCAAAATAGCTGCTAGCCTACTTACAACAATTAGGATTAATATGTTTTTCATGATGTTTTTTGTATTGTAACTTGCACTTGCTTCTTGGCTCACTAGGATTTTATTTATTTTATTTTATTTTATTTTTTCAGTAAATATAAATGTGTACAAAAAAATATAAAAATAAATGAAGTAAATAGATTTTCCAGATTACAAGATCTGCTCGAAAACAAATGCTTTAAAACAAAACTTCAAATATTTACACACTAAAATCAGTGCCTACTGATGTGACCAATTTTGTACTTATGAAAATTTGTCTCTAGTTATACAATGATCCTACAATTAAAAATTTTGGTTACTCTGAGAGTCTAACTAGTTTAAAGAGACTCCTGGTATACACTTGTTGGTCTTTGAATAAGTTATTTATATGAAATATTTAACCAAGCTATCAAATCACCAGACTGAGAAATAGCTAAATATCTTCTCTTTACAAAATATCTCAGGCAAAAGGCACTGAATCTGCTGAAGAAAAAGGGGCAGGTTCAATTCCTATTACCATTAGCCTTATACATTCTTTGGGTTTCATTTTCTTCTTTCCAAAATGGAAGGAAGAAATGATAAGCAGTATATATCTAAAATCAAGAGAAACATTATCTGTAATAGAAATAAACTATTCCTTCCCAATAAGAACAGGTTTGAAACAAGAATGTCTATTATTGCCATTATTCCACATTGTATTAGAAATGCTAACTATAGCAATAAGACAAGAAAAAGAAATTGAAGGAATTAAAATAAGCAATGGGAAAACAAAACTGTCACTTTTTGCAAATGATATGGTGGTATACTTAGAGAACCTTAGGGAATCAACTTAAAAGCTTGTTGAAACAACTAACAACTTTAGCAAAATTGCAGGATATAAACTAAACTCACATAAATCATTAATATTTCTATATGCTACCAACAAAACCTGGTTTGATGAGCTAGTGAAATTCCATATAAAATAACTGCCTGCCAAGACAAACCAAGGGATTATATAACAATTACAAAATACTTTCTACCCCAAATAAAGACAGATATAAATAATTGGAGCAATGCTAATTGTTCACGGGTAGGCTGAGCCAATATAATAAACATGATGATTCTACTTAAATTAATTTACTTATGTAGTGCCATCTCAATCAAATTGGCAATGCATTATTTTATGGAAAAAATAATAACAAAATTCATCTGAAAGAATAAAACACCAGGAATATTAAAGGAGTCCATTAAAAATGTTAAGGAAGGTGACTTAGCAATAGATTTCAACCTATATTACAAAGCAGTAATCATGAAAACAATCTGATGCTGGCTAAGAGACTTATTTGTACAAAAATATTTATAGCAGCTCTTTTTGTGGTGACAAAAAATTAGAAATAAGGGGCATGCCCATCAATTGGGGAATAGCTGAAGAAGTTGTAGTACATGACTGTGATGGAATACTATTGTGCCATAAGAAACAATGAGCAGGATGGCTTCACAAAAAACCTGGGAAGAATTATATGAATTGATGAAAAGTGAAGTGCAAAGAACCAGAAGAACATTGTAAACAGAAACAGCAACACTGTGATCAAGTGATCAATTGTCGAAGACTTATCTACTCAAATCAAGACAGTTACTTAAAACAATTCCAAAGGACTCACAATGAAAAATTCTATCCACCTCTGGGGAGATAACTGAAGAACACTGAGTGCAGATTCAAGTATACTCTTTTCACTTTATTTTCTTAAGTGTGTGTGTGTGTGTGTAGTTTTTGGGGAGGGTTCTTTTTTCAACAGTGCTAATGTGGAAATTATATTTTGCATGACTTCAAATGCATAATTTTATCACATTTGCCTTCTCAATGGGTGGGTGAAGGGTGGGAGGATGGGAGAGAATTTGAAGCTCAAAATCTTAAAGGATGAATGTTAAATTTTTAAAAATGTAATAGGTATAAACAAAAAAATTAAAAATACAATTAAAAAGAAGATAAAGCTGGAAAGTGAAATTTCAGTTAAAGATGAAATGAGAAGTGAGACTGAAGAGCGTTTAGGAAAGAATGAAATTAGGGGAAGTAGAGGCACCAATTGCAGAGAACTTCCTCAAGGCATTTAGCTGAGAGGAGGAGGAAATTCCTAAATGATAGCTAGCAGAAATGGTCAGACCAGTAGAATCTCAGGATAAATCTTAGCTATGTGATATTTTTTCACAACTCACATTTTGTTATGCCACTGCCCGTGCAGACTTAGAGTGGTGTCGACAGTGAAAATATTGCACATCTTTAGCCTACCTATTTTTCATACTTCCTCTACTTCACTCCCTGAAAACCTTTTTATAGCCTAAGGATGTCATCATGAGTTGTTCTCTAGATTATTATTACTATAGTGAATAGAAAACACAACTTCATAATGGCAGATGCTGAGGTATTGTTCTGGAAAACACTCACCAGTTATTAAGATTGAAGATGAACACATGCTTCCAACCCTAAAGAAAATATTGATTCAGAAGCAGTTGAAAGGAAAAATTGAATTGAAGTTCTAAGAAAAGGAATGGAAAGCATCAGCAGGAACTGTCAAAAGATGTTAGTTACATGAGAACTTAATAATAGAGAAAACTGAAAAGTGGAATGAAAAAAAATTAGAAGAATGGTAACTTTCTAAACTCAGTTCCTCTGAAAATGTCCAAAGTCACAACCTATCCAAAGTAGTCAGATTCAATCAATTTTTCTTCTTTTTTCATATTCTGAAGACTAAAATGACCTTCTCTGTTGCTCATTTCAGCTCAATTCTAGCACAGTTCTGGCATTCCATAAATGTTATGGATGATAGAATAATAGATGATAGAAAAAATAATTCCACCTTGGATATATGTCACATTTCCCACAATGAAATGGAATTGTTTTTACTTTCCTCAAAATTTCTACAGCAGGAGCTCTTAACCTTTGTGTGTCCTTGGCCCCTTTGTCATTCTGATGAAGACTATTATCCCCTTCTCAGAATAATATTCTCAAATGAATAAAATACTTAAGATTACAAAGGAAATTAATTATATCAAAATACAATTATCTTTTTTAAAACCTAGGTCATAGAGAATATCTTTGAAGGTCAGGATAGGAAAGATTGTGTTGCCCTATTTTTTTTGATAAATCAGCTATAGCACAGAGATGTGTGCACAAGTACACATGACAGCACAAAGAAGAAACCTGAGTCTGAGTTTTCATTGACTTAACAATCCATGATCTGTGGAGCTAGGGTATTTAAAGTCAGTCACCACTTGCCAGTTCTGGAGAGGTTCTTATGGCTGAGGACCATTCCTCACTGCTCCCTCTATCTCCCACCCCTTAAAAATAAATGAAAAGACTAGGATTCTGAACTTTCAACAAAATTTGCTAGGGAAATTCCTAATCACACTTCCTGTTCCACCAAGAACGTATAGGAAAATCACCAAGGAAAATAGTACAATCAACAAGTCAAGCAATTATCTTCCTCTTCTTTTTTTCTCCTCTTCACCCTCTTTCTCATAATCATATCTGTACTGTCTTTGGCAAAGTATGTGCCAATTTATTCCTCCATGGCTTCATTCACCATCCTTATTACTTTCCAAACCAAAATATACCTTCCTGTCCACTACTACTCTTGTGTGTTGTTTCTCCCAATTAGAACTAAGCTTTTTTGAGGGCAAAGATTGTCTTCACTTTTTTGCTCGTATTCTCACAACTTAGCACAGGCATGACACATAGTAAACACTTTATATAATGTTTTTTCATCTATCCATCCATTCGTAGGAATTAGAACTAGAAGTAATCTTAGAGATAATCTATTATTTATCTGGTAAACCCTCTTTACTTTAAAGTGGAGGAAACCCATAAAGGTCAAGTAACTTGCCAAAGGACACACATGTGGTTAAGTAATAGAACAACTTAGATGAACTTATATCACATAGATTCAAAGTAGAAGTGAAATTTAGAAGCTACAGTCTACCCCTCCATTTTGTTGAGAAAACCAGCCCAGAAAGGTTAAATGACTTGCCCTAGGTAAAATACCAAATAACAATTGAGAATGGATTTTAAACTATATGCTCTAACTCCTAATCACTCTATCTTAGCATCTCTCTGACTTTGTATCTGAAGCTCATTCCAATACACAGCACCATTTCTCAAGTATCTGTAAAAATAATGGTCAGAATAAAATGGGAACTTCTTATATGAGATAGATTTTTTTATACTCAAAACATTGACCTCTATGCTGTTTCTTTTCTCAGTCCACAATACAGTAAACTAGTTGACTGTCTATGCTAAACAGGATTCTTTTCTAAGCACATTTTACCATGCAATTAACAGAATACTGGAAGGAAATCATGGCTCTTCCAAAGATGGACTACTTTTCTTGTAAAAGTCATAGTCAAAATATGCCTCTTTGTCCTTGTCTATAAGATAAATTTAGCATTGTTGTAATATGTATAGTCAAGAAGAAATCACCAATGCAACCTTAAAATGGAAAGAATATCTTCCCAAAGTGCAATGTCTCAAAAACTATGTCACAGTATTAAATGTTCATGTAAGATACAGGCAACTTTAAACAGATTTAAAGCTAATAGGATCTAAGATAGTCAAGATGTATGTAATTAGCAGGGAAATTTCAGACTATGATTCATGCAAACCTTAGTGGGATCGTTCTGCTTCATGGTTTGCCCATCAGTTTTTCAGGTTCAGGAAAGTACTGGTTTCAACTAACTCAAAGGGTGATTAGTCTGTGAATAAGTGATAAACAAAATCATAGCAATCTGATTTATAAACCAGAATGCAAATGGATTAATATATAATGGGAGAGTGTATACTTGGAACCAATTATCCACATAAGACACTGTTTACTTAGAGGGAAGTCTCTCCACCCAGGGAGCAGATCAGGTTGTTTGGTAAAAATGAAATTGTAGCAAAGAGAGATGTTCTTAAGAAATGTGGTAACCTTATTTATTGTTTCTTAGCATACTCAGTTCAAATGAAAGATAGGCTTGGTGTCAGAAGAAATCTGGGTTTGAATCCTGCCTCTTAACATTCTAGCTATAATGCCATGAGCAATTTATAATGCCCATGAGCATTGAACTTCTGAGTTTCAGATTTTTTTTCATGTAAAATTGGTATAATAATGCCTATAGCATTTATTCTTCACAGAGTTGTTTTGAGGTTCAAATGAAAAAAATGTCCATGACTTTATAAATCTTTTTCCACATTAGTCATGTTGTATAGAGGAATTAGAATAAATAGGAGGAACCACCAGAAAGAAAAACGAAAGAAAAGAAGAAAATAGTCTGCTTCACTCTTCATTCAGACTCCATCGTTCTTTCTCTGGATGTGGATGGCATTTTCCATCATGAGTCTTTTGAAATTGTATTAGGTCCTTGCACTGCTGAGCAGGGCTAAGTCTATTAAAGTCAGTCATCATACACTGTAGCTGTAACTGTGAACAGTGGTCTCCTGGTTCTGCTCACTTCACTCAGCATCAGTTCGCATAACATGAACATCAGTTCATGTAAGTCTTTCCAGGTTTTTCTGAAGTCTACCTGCTCATCATTTCTTACAGCACAAGTGTATTCCATTACATTCATATGCCATAACTTGTTCAGCCTTTCCCCAACTGATAGATATCCCCTCAATTTCCAGTTTTTGACCACCATGAAAAGGGCTGTTATGAATATTTTTGTATATGTGGGTCCTTTTCTCATTTTTTTGATCTCCTTGGAATACAGTCCTAGAAGTGGTATTGCTGGGTCAGTTGGGTATCTTACCCTACAGGAAAGTAGGGATAAGGGGGGGATGACAGAAGGGAGGGCAAATTGGGGGAGGGGGTAGTCAGAAGCAAACAATTTTGTAAAGGGACAAGGTCAAAGGAGAGAATAGAATAAATGGGGGGTAGGATAGGATGGAACGAAATATAGCTAGTCTTTCACAACATGACCATTACGGAAGTATTTTGCATAACAACACATACATAGCCTATATTGAATTTCTTGCCTTCTTAATGAGGGTGAGTGGAGAAGGAAGAATGGAGAGAATTTGGGACTCAAAGTTTTAAAAAACAAATGTTAAAAATTGTTTTTACATGCAACTAGGAAATAAGATATACAGGCAATCAGGTATAGAAATCTATTTTTCCCTACAAGAAATATGGGGGAAGGGGATAAGGAGGATGGGATGGGGTGCTGGAATGGAGGGAAGCCTGGGGAAAGACATAAACAGAATGCATGCCATCTTGGGGTGAAGGGTAGGGGAGGGTTTGGGGAGAAAATCTGTAACTCAAAATCTTATGGAAATGAATGTTGAAAACTAAAAATAAATAAATCAATCTAAAAAAGTATTTATATATGTGCGTATACAGACACACACACATATATTATATATATATATATATATATGTATATACATGTAAAATTGTTAGGGTCACAAAATCTAAGAATTAGGATTACTCATTCAGAATTAAAGCACTCTTCCCCTGAACAATGCTGACAAACCCCTACATATTCTTACTAAGAGCATTTCTTCCAAGATATATAAGGAGGTGATTCAAATTTGTAAGAATAAGAGCTACTCCCCTATTGAGAAATGGTCAAAGGATATGAAGGGATCATTTTCTAATGATGAAATTCAAGCTATTGATAGACATATGAAAAAATCCAAATCACCAATAATTAGAAAACTACAAATTAAAGCAACTCTAAAGTTCCCAAAAGAAATCAGTCTGGAACTATGCCCAAAAAGTCACTAAACCATGCCTACTCTTTGATCCAGCAACAGTGCTAGGTGATTCCAATAGGCCCATACCCCTAAAGATATCAAAGAAAAAGAAAAAACTCATTTGTACAAAGAAATATAGACAGTGATTCTTTGTTGTGGTGGGAAACCAAGGGGATACACATTAATTGAAGATTGGCTGGACAAATTATCATATATTAATGTAATGGAAAACATTGCTCCATAAGAAAAAAGGGATAGTTTCAGAGAAACATAGGAAAACTTGTTTGAACTGATGCAGAATGAAGTGGGAAGAACTAGGATAACAATTTACAGAATATCAACTACATTGTAAAGACAAACAGCTGTGAAAGACTTGAAAGAACTCTGATCAATGCAATAACCAAACATTGTTGATCCATAGGACCAATGACACTGAGAATTGATGGCCTTAGAGAACAGAATAAGACATATAATTTTTGGTTATGGTCAACATAGGATTTTATTTTGCTTCATTATGCATATTTATTAGAAAGTTTTTATTTATTTTGTTATTGTTGTTGTTTGCTTTTCTGGGGGGGAGATGTTAGGAGGGAAAATAGTTTATTGAAAAATAATATATTTTAAGAGAATATTTCTTATGGTAGATTCTCTGAAAGCCACTACTCTTCTTTATACATTTGCCTCCACTTTTTATAGAAGGGAACATAAGACCTTTTAAAATTTTATTGTAGAATTGTATAATGTGAGAGTTGGAAAGGACTTTTGTTTTTAATCTCACAGTTGTTTTTGGATATACCCTTCAAACTTCCCCACTATTTCATAATGGAATTATCCCTTGTTATCAGAGAAAAATCATTAAGTAAAATGTGATCATGTTCACAGATATATATAACATTCAGCTCCCATAATCCCCTCCTCCTCTAACAAGAGAAGGTATATTTCATTATCAATTATTAAGGTTGGTTATTTAATTTATTCAGAGTTGAGCTTTCTTTGTATTAATAGCATTGTAGTCATTATGCACACTTTTCCCATTTCTGCTTATTTTATTCTACATGAGCTCAAATAAAATTTCCTATATTTCCTGAATTCTTTGTTTTCATCATTTATTATTGCACAATAATACTCCATTCCATTTATTTGCCACAGCTGGTTTAAATGATCCAAAATCAATAAAGTGTTTTGCTACCAGAGAAAAGAGCTGCTATTTACTATTTTAGTAAATACAGGGTGTTCCCAAAGTTTTAGTGCAATTTTAAGCTAATAAAGCTTAAAAACACACCAAGGCTTGGGGGACAGCCTGGATATTAGACATTTCTTCTTTGGTCTGATCTTCACTTGACCTCCAACATAAAACAATTTTGCATTTACTTCTTTCTCTATATTGAATGCTAAAACTTAAAGTTCTAATCTCCTTTCAGGTTGGAAGTTCTCAAAAAAAAGCATAAACTATTAATTTCATTTTTAGTTTCATTTCTCAGTATGTCTTAAGATGGATAGTCTCTCCACCACCTTTGTTCTTCCCCATTGTCTTGATTTTTTTGACTTTCACAGGCTTTCAAACTTCCTGCTTTTGAAAATTTTTTTAAAAATGTATAATAACATCACATTGGTCTAACATGACATGTACAAAGCTAGCATAGTTACAATAATCAGTAAATAAGCCAAGGATCATATTCAGATATCGTGGCATTTGAATTTTCTCTGCCTGTCACAGAAACCTGTCTCTATTTAAACCTTAGTGCTAAAAATACTACAAAACTATTTTTTTTCTTTTTCAGACACATAAAGATATTTTCCTGACAGTAAAGATTATGGTTGTTTTGCCCTCCAAAAAGAAACTTCAACTAACTTGACTTTTTATTCGGAATGACAAATCAAACTTTTCTTCCTCATATGTCTGAGCGCAGTCAGGCACATGCTGAATCTTGTGTTTTATAAATCTCTCTCTCTCTCTCTCTCTCTCTCTCTCTCTCTCTCTCTCTTTCTCTCTCTCTCTCTCTCTCTCTGTCTCTCTCTCTCTCTCTCTTTCTTTCTTTCTCTTTCTCTGAGGGAGTGGGGACTTGAGTTTAACCCAGGTTACCACACAGGAGTGGTTCATTCTTACAAAGGATGCTAAAGCTTCTCTGATGAAAGTAGATAAGCAATTTTGATTCCCTCACCAACTCCCAGTGAGGCTATCTCTACCAGCTGGCCAACCACATCCTTAACAAACCAAATCAAACCAAACTCCACTAGTTAGAGGCTGAAGTGGTATCAGAGGGGCCTGGAGTTGAGTAAAAGGAATGAATGAGTTGTCATTCATATCATCCATCCCCTTTCCCCGGATAATTTCAAACAAACTCAATATTTTTAATGTTTCCACAAAATATTTCCATCCTTCCAGGCTTCAGTATATTACAGCACACACATACAGTTGAAAAGAACACAGTCTAATGAATTCCATTTTTGTGACCTAACTAGTCAATTCAGTTCATATATGTAGACACAATTTGAGAATTTCTTCTTAATGAAATGAAACAAAACAAAACAAAAGGCTTGTTGATACTACAATTGATGTTTGGGAGAGAGCAGAAGGGAATAAAAGAGACAAGGTAAGAACAAAGGAGGAAATAATGGTATGTGCCCCATTCTTTATCAAGCAATCATTTAAATTTTGTCCTTAAGTTTCATTTATTTGAGGAATATGTTTCCCTCTCTACGTTTCAGTAAAAGAAATGGTACTGTATTTCATTACACTATGTATTCTCTTGGCATATGAACCTGTAAGCTATCTTATAATCAGATGAAACCTGGAAATTTATAAATTTTCTTCATTTGTTTTGTTTGTTTGAGAAGAGAAGGATATAACAAATGCATTTCTTTTTATGAATTTTTTTTTTGCAGGGGGGAAGGCAGGGCAATTGGGGTTAAGAGACTTGCCCAAGGTCACACAGCTGATAAGCGTGTCATGTCTCTGAGGCTGGATTTGAACTCAGGTCCTCCTGACTCCAGGGCTGGTGCTCTACTCACTGTACCATCTAGCTGTCTCTCAAATGCATTTCTTATACAGGATATTGACAGACCAAGGATAAACAGGTCTTCAACATGATTGAACTTCATTACTGCAAACTTCTCTTGTAAACACTAGAACACCAAATACTTCAACTCGAAAAGCATAAAGCACCAAGGAAATCAATCAGCCCATTATAGTACATGCCACCCCTCCCTGCTTGGCTAATAAAATCTTAAAAAAACATGGAGATAACCCTTTGAGAGACTCTCTCTATCTTATACTAGTAAGAAGAGAAATTTCAAATGACTCCATATCAGAAATTATAGTAGATAGAGAATTTTTACGATTTCACTGTTGCTCGGGTGAGTCCAAATGTAGTATAGTTGAGATACCAATGCCAGGTGGCACTGAAGGAGATATTGCCTCGGAGTGTTGAGTCATCCTGAGAGGAATATTTTCTTAGACTCTAATAATGTTGCCTTTCTGCCTGTGAACTTTGTATGTCACAGGTCCTCTGACCTGTACTATGGTGGCAAATACTCATTTCATCATCATGATTGCATATGTACAATCTGTATCAAATTGCTTACTGTATCAGGGAGGGAGTAGGGAAAGGAGGGAGGGAGAGAATTGGAAGCTCAAAATTTTAACAAGATGAATGTTAAAATTTGTTTTTGCATATAATTGGGAAAACTAAAACATTCAAATATTGAAAAGAAAATCACTGGTAGCTGAATAGAGTATGGATTGGAGTGGAGGGTGACTTGAGGCAGGCAGACCCACCAGCAGACTATTGTAGTAGTTCATGCATAAAGGCCTGCCTCAGAATGATAGCAGTGTCATGGGAGAGAACGAGTCATAGTTAAGAAATTTTGCTATGGTGAAATCAATAGACCTTGTTAATGGATTGGATATGGAAGGTGAGAAATAGTGAGCAATTAAGTTGAGAACTTGCTGAACTGGGTTACCCTAGACATTAATAGGGATATTGGGAGATAAGGAGGGTTTATGGGGAAAGATAATTAATTCTGTTTTGGATGTGTTAAATTTGAGGTGTCTGCTGGATGTACAGTTCAAGATGTCTGAAGGGCAGTTGGAGATGCAAGATTGGAGGTCAACAGAAAGGTTAGGGTAGGACAGGTAGATCTGAAAATCATTTGCATTATCCCAATGTAATTACATCCATAGGAGCTGATGAGATCACCAAGTGCAGTAATATAAAGGCAGAAAAACTTGTACTCTGTGTCCTTGAATCTGCTAACAGAGTATTTGTGTAACTATCTGCAGTCTGAGCAAGGTTTGGGAAGCTACAGTTGCTCTGCACTGGGGAGCATATGTTTCCTCAGCTCTGCTGAACCTGTTGGCAAAAGCCCTCCCTGCCTTTGTGCTATGATTATCATTGACATTAGAAGCTGTTTCCTACATTTCTATGATATGCAATAGAGCAATACCAGTGGTCTTACCTAGGGCCCTCATAAATGACAAGTTTGGCTCAGGCAAGAAATATTGTTGGAAGGCTTCACTGTAAACTCCACATAGGAGGCAGTTCCATATCACATTGTCACAAAATTTTCCCAAATGGGAGTGCTGAGACAGATGGCACTCTTTGCAAGAGAAGCAGAAATGTACTTCTGAATGCGGAATATAAGTCCCCAGTTCTAGTGAGGAATAGGCTTTTTTTTCCTTTAAAAAATTCCCTTGTAATACATACATACATACATACATACATACATATGCAAAATACATTCTTACATTGGGTATGTGGCTATCTCTCTATATATATAATATATATGAATGTATATGTTATATATAATATAATACACATATGTGTGTATATATATAATATGTGTGTGTGTGCGTGTGCTTGTGTGTGTGTGTGTGTGTGTGTGTGTGTGTGTGTGTGAGGGCAGCTAGGCAGCACAGTGGATAGAGTGCCATGCCTAAATTAAAAAAGACTCATCTTCCTGAGTTCAAATCTGGTCTCAGACGCTTACCAGCTCTGTGACCTTGGGCAAATCTCTTAACTTTGTTTGCCTCAGTTTCCTCATGTGTAAAATGATCTGGAGAAAGAAATGGCAAACTACCCTAAATGGGGTCATGAAGAGTCAGACACAACTGAAATGACTGAACAACATACATATAGAGACACAGAGAGTAATACACATAATGTGTTTGAATCTTCAGTCAGTCCATAACCTCTCTTTCAGTTATTGCATTTACAAGAGCTCTTAAGTATTTCAAAGTTGTTTGTTTTTTTATTGATTTCTTGGTAATTCACTCTATATCACTTCCTACAAGTTTTCTCAGGTTTCTCTGAAACCAGTCTTTTCACACTTTGTTAAAGTACAGATGTATTCCATTACTTCCATATAACATAATATGTCCTACCAATTCCCAATCATCAGGTATCCTTTCAGTTTCCATTTTTTTACCACCACAAAAAGTTGCCACAAATATTTTTCGTATATATGGGTCCTTTTCCTCTTTCTTTGATCTCTTTGGGGGAATAGGCCTAGTAGCAAAGTGGATTTTCAACAACTTATAACTGCATGCAGAATCTCAGCCTTAAATTTGGTATTCATTTTTTGTTCCTGAAGAGGACCAATGACATCATGAGGATAATGTCTTCAATTGTGTGTTAATTAGATTTATGTGAGGCAGAGCTGCACAAAGTCATCAGCTTTATTCATTCCTGTAGTGTCATCAAAGTCCAGTGGCAAAGACAAAAATCAAGATGACTGGTGATGGTCCAGGATACAGTGGATGACTTTGGCCTTTTTAAATTAAAGTCTTTCACAGGCCTGAGTTTGTTAGTTTTGAATGAAATATGGGAAAGCCAGGAATCTTATCCTGGAATGGAGATCAGCCCTGAAAATTGTCAAGGGGCAAAGTACACTCTTCAGTGTTTTCTAGTTTGCATCTTTGATTGTTGGCTTTCTCCTTTGGTTGAAGTAAAATCAATTTGCATAAAATTCTGTTCACTGGCTGCACATCATCAAATTCTTCATTGTTGTATGCTCCAACACAGATATTTTAAGCATGGGGCTGCTTGTATTCAAAGCGGGAGCCTATCTTCAGGGGCTTGCTGGAATAAGGATCTCATCTTCATTTCTAGAATGAGTGTCATGTTCAGAAATATTCACAAAATCCCTGCAGATGCTCAGAGACTAAACATCACTATTACAGGGAGTTTCAGGAACTCATTACAACAGCAAATAAGTGTGTATTATAAGTGTGCCATACATGTATGTATATATGCATATATATGCAACATAAATACTAACACACATATATGTATGTATACCCCCCCTTGTATGTGTATGTGTGTATATACTCACTAAAGACCTCAAAGTGCACAAAATCACTGTATTGCACCACAGTACCTCCTACCTATATATGTTGATAACATCTATTCTTGAAATGCTTGAGCTGAATAGATTTTCTTTGGAATTTCATTATTATACAAATACTTAAAGAGTATATATTTAGTCTCATTCACACTCGCTTGTATCATGAATCTTTTTATGTGTACACTTTATCATTCATAAAATTAAAGGGTTGTTCTAAAATTCACAGGTTCCCAAACTTACTTGGCCTACCATCCCCTTTTAAAAAAAATTACTCAGTACCCCGCTGGAAATCTACTTTCTTTAACCCTTTAATTTTTTTTTGAAATTTGTATCACTTGAAAAAAATGAATTTTTTTAAAATGTTGCATCTTAAATTTAATAATTTATTGTAAATTTATGGCTTTTTTCCTGAATTGAAATTTGTATGATGCAATACTGCATCATGTAATCATACAGTATTGCATTGTAAACAAATCATTACATGAACATATTCCTACCAAAGGATGCTGGACTTTTCCTACAATGCCTGACATGCTTACCTGCCAGCCCATGCTTGTTAAGATTTGTTGGCTAACTTCACCACTGATCAGATATGACTTGAGCTGCGTGTGTTTATTTGGAAAATAATATAGTCAGTATGACTTTAACTCTGTTTCACAACAGATGAAATAATACAAATATTTTTTTCAAAATTTTCCTATCTTCTCTTCTTTCCTTATGCTTACACTGCCCCCTAATTTTTACTCAATTTCCCCCCCACGTTGTACCCGAGGCTACTGCTGCCACTGGAATGTTCCAGCACCCCCAAGGTGTAGTATCACCCACTTTAGGAACCTCTGTTTGACTTCTGAAACCTATTTCAATTTTAGATGTTAGGATATTAAGTATGCAATATATTCCCTTCACTGGAAAAGCTAAGACATGCTTATATGAAAGGTTAAACAATGTGAGGAAGTCATTTAGTGGTGAGGATATTGTAATCATTCAATAGGTGGCACCTTTGTTTATTAAACTTTTTAAAGAACCTATGTTAAGGAATGGAAGAGACAAAGGAAAAAAGCATGATTGACAACACTTGGTGAAAGATTGGAAATTTGGGACTGAGAGAAGAGTCAAAGGCTGGGTGACAAGGAAAACAATCGACATTGTAAAGAGAGGTAAAGAAGTCAGAGTATAGGATGCCAGTTCTGCTGGCTAAAATGGTTTTAAGTTTTAGACATTTTGAGTTTATTTGGAGCTGATGCCATGGCATCCAAGTATGTAGATGAAGCCATAAGACTGCAGTTAATGAGGATTATGACTAGAAGTAAAGACACAAGTTTACTGTATCATACTAATCATTAAATCCATAAGTGCATATCCAAAAAAATTAATTTGGAGAAGAGGAGCAGACAGGACAAACATTGCTCACATATATCATCTTTGTGAAGCTTAACAACTTTCCCATTGTTTATGAGAATAGCACATCAAAAACAACAGGTACTGCTTTCCTCTGTCTTTTGATAACAAAATCTCTTGGTTAAAATTCTGTGACCAATAGAACCAGAAGAGATTCCTTCCCTTTAAAGGACATTTCAGTAGCAAAGGTCCCAGCTGTCCATCATATTATTCCATCTGACACTAGTGCAGCAGATGGTGATCATGGCCTGGAATATATTTCCTGGATCAATGTAGTTGGCATTTGTAAGAACACGCCTTATAGACAGATGACTTCTTGGCATTGATGCTACATAGAACTAATGGTTTATTAACAAATCAGGCTGCATTAAAATTCTTTGGGTACGCATTCAGACAGTGTTTGACCCTGGGGATTTCATGTTGTAATTTACCCTTTGCTTTCTAATTTTCTGCTTATATAGGTGGAAATTTAGCATAAAAAAACATTTTATTGTAATCTGTGACACTGTAATGCTTATTTGAATTTCAGATGATAAGTAGAATTTCATTCACAGTATCAGAAGATTTCAGAGTTGGAATGGATTTTAGTGCCATCTGGTTAAAACAATATCTAAGGAAGTATGCCTTCTATAACATAACTAATATATGGTCATCCAGCCTTTATTTTAAGCCTTCCAGAGAGAGGGAAGCACTACCTCTCAAGGCAACTCATTTGACCTCTGTATAGCTTCAGTTGCACAGTATTCTTTTTTTCCTGACAGCATCTAAATTTTCCTGTTTGTATGAAGAAATGGTAACCAAATAATAAAGTTATATTCATAAAATAAAATGTTTGAGTATAAGTTCATCTTGATTGACTATTCTAGGTAAGAGTTTACCTCTTGTACCAAAATGTTCATAGGTAGGGAACTCCATAACCATCTGACCCACACACAAAAGGCCCTTACATCAATTGACTTAATCTTTGATTCAGAGGGGAATTGGGAGGGGCCACAGGAGTAATACATGGTGTACACAGCAGTAGCTAGGTTCAGTTACAAATGCATGAATATCTGAGGTCATAGAATCATGGGTTTAGAGATGGAAGAAATCCAACACTCTCATTTTAGAGTTGAAGAAATTGAGGCCCAGGGTGATCATACTCTGATCTTTAGATTGTGTGAAGGGGAGGCATATATACTAAATTTAGAAAGCAAAGCTGACATTACATTGTGAAGAACTTCAAAGATCAGAGGAGCCCATATTTGGATCCTACAGCCAAAAGGAAACTATTAGAGTTTACTGAATAATGACATGGTCAGATTTATGTTTTAGAAATATCTCTTTCTAACCCTAATGGAGGAGAAAGGTAAGATTTGAGACCAAAAGACCAATTAGAAAACTATTGCAATAGTTTAGATTAAAAGCAATTTAGGCCTGAACTAGCATGGTGGCCATGGGAGTGGACAGAAAGGACAAATGAGACCAATTATAGAATTGACAAGACCTGAATCTAAATGGACATATGGGATGAGGAAGATAGAAGAATTGAGGATGGCTCAAAGGTTGTGAACTTGGGTAACTAGAAAGATGACAAAAAATAGGGAACATGGGAAGGGGAAAAAATAAGTTCTATATTGGACATTTTGAGTTTGAGATGCTTATGGGACCATCAGTTCAAAATGTCAGTTGATAATACGAAGCTGACTTGTCAGGAGACAGATCAGGCCAACATGCATAGGTCTCAGAGTCCAATATGTAGAAAACAATGAAACCAACAGGAACTGATGAGTTCACCAAGGAAAAGAGTATAGTGAAAATGCCTAGAGTTTGATTGGAAACTACCAAGTGTCCACAGAAATGAAGTCTCTGACCTTATACCGTTGTTTCAAGTTTTATCCTCTTTCCTCCAGCTGAGGGTATTGTTTCCTGCCCTTTCCCCCTGTATGAGAATTCCTAATTACAAATATGGTCTTGATTAAATATATTTAGAGGACCTTAAATTTCTATAATGACTTAATAGGATTTTTAAATGAAATTTAATTAAATATTATATATTATTCTCAACAACTTTACATTCAACTTTATTAGCTGAGCAAATTTCCATTTTCTGAGCTTTCCTCTACGAAATTCATTTTTTGACACTTTAATGAATCCATAATACAAAGGAACTAACTGGTAATTTACCAAGAGAATTCTTTCTGTTCTCAAAATTCATAATCCTCTTCAACCACGTTCAGAAAATAAAATTTGGATTGTTTTTCAAGCCTTTCATGGATTGTCTTTCAATATTCTGTTTATATTCACTTTGACTTGGGAATCCAAAAATCAGAGTCTTGTATCTGTATCATAAATCTCAGATGCTATAGAGGTTGTAAGCAGAGAACCATTCTTATAGCGTGGGAAGGAGAGGGCTAAGTAGATATAAAGCACACATATGTTGCTGTTGTTGTTGCTGAGTCATGTCCAACTATTCATGACTCTATGGGCCATAGCACACCAATATTGTCTGTGAGGTTTTCTTGGCAAAGATACTGCAATGATTTACCATTTCCTTCTCCAGTGGATTAAGGAACACAGAGGTTAAATGACTTGCCCAGGGTCACAAATGTAGCAAATGTCTGAGAAAGGGTTTGAACTCTGGTCTTTCTCATTCCAGGCACAGTACTCTATCCCCTGAGCCATCTAGCTACCATATGTGTTCACACATATATTCACACAGACACATGTATATGAATGTATGCATACATGTGTGTATGTCACAGAACTGCATAGAGGTAAAATATAGCAGTGACATAGGGACTACTATTTGGACAACTGCTAGAAGTATCGCTGTCTTAGAAGTAGAACATCCCCAGATTTTCATCTTGGCTTGAAATTTCTTATTATAGAAAAGAGGAAAGAATTCTGCATTTATAGGAAACTAAGAATAAAATGACTAGATTTTTGTAAGAGCCAAGTAAGGAATTCTTGGATTAAGCAAGATTTACTTTATGAAAGTAGATTTGCACACTAATATAACACATTCAGTCATTTATAGCATGAATTTCATGGTGTGTAGCCATCTGACAACATTTTGTATATGTTTCTTATATTCAGATGTTTGTTTTGTAGACTTCTCATGCTCTTCCTCAGATGAAACTACTTCCATTCTCTGACTTGACACAACATGGTTATGCTGTAATTCAATTCAATTTAATCACTTCTAAGCAGTATACAGTTACAGAAGATAGCTTTTCATTGGATAGAGGTCTTTGGGACAATTCTGTTCACTGTTGTCTCATTTTGAGTTTAGAAAATATTCAAGGAGCTAAAAGGTATAGAGTCAGAGAATGGACTTCCAGTTCTAGAACATAAAGGATTTTCTAGTAATAAACTACATTTTCTCACCTCTAATCTGTATTTGTATTTTAATTTTATTTTATTTAGTATTTTATTTTTCCCCACTTATATGTAAAAATAATTTTTAACATTGATTTTAAAACTTTGAATTCCAAATTCTCTCCCCTCCTCCCTCTCCATCTCCCCTCATTGAGAAAGTAAGCAATTTGACACACCTATGTAGTCATGCAAAACATTTCCATAATAGTCATGTTGTGAAAGAAAATACAGACCAAAAAAGAAAAAAAGTTAAGAAAAAAGTGTGCTTCAATCTGTATTCAGGCACCATTAATTTTTTCTTTGGGGATGAATAGCATTTTTCATCATAGGTCCTTCAGAGTTATCTTGGATCATAGTATTGCTGAGAATAGCTGTCAGTCACAGCTGATCATCTTACAATATTGCTGTCACTTTATATATAGTACATTTAACTTTGCAACACCTCATGTAAGTTTTTCCAGGTTTTTTCTGAGACCATCTTGCTCATTATTTCTTATAGCACAATATTCCATCATAATCACATCCCATGATTTGTTCAGCCATTCCCTGATTGATGGGCATTCCCTCAACTCCCAATTCTTTGCCACCAGAAAAGAGCTATTATAGATATTTTTATACATATAGATTCTTTTACTTTTTGTTTTTTATCTCTTTCAAGATACAGACCTAGTAGTGGTATTGCTACGTCAAAGGGTATGCATGGTTTTATAGCCTTTTGACCATACTTCCAAATTGCTCTACAGAATGGTTGAATCAGGTCACAATTCCACCAACAGGGCATGAATGTCTCATTTCTCACACATTCTCTCCACCCTTCATCATTTACCTTTTCTGTTCTATTAGACAATCTAATAGGTATGAGCTGGTGCCTCAGAATTGTTTTAATTTGCATTCTTTCAATCAATAATGAGTTAGAGCATTTTTCCATATGACTATAGATAGCTTTAATTACTTCATCTGAAAAATATTGATATCTTTTGACCATTTTCAATTGGGGAATAGCTTTCATAAATTTGATTCAATTTTCTATATGTTTGAGAAATGAGGCCTTTTATGAGAGAAACTCACTTTAAATTTTTTTCACAGTGACTATTGTTAACTGCATTCCTCTCCATCCTATTTCTCTACCCCATTCATTCTTTTTTCTTTCTCCTTTCACCCTGTCCCTCTTTTAAAGATTTTTTTCTTCTGCCTACCCTCTCCCCTAATCTGCCCTTTCTTCTATCACCTCCCTACCTTCTTCTTCTACTTTGTAGAATTGAGTGTACATGTTATTCCCACTTTCAGCCAATTCTGAAGAGAGCAAGGTTCATTACCCCTCAACTGCCCCATTCCCTTCCACTCTAAAGGCTTTTTCTTCTTTTTTTGTGAGATAATTTACCCCATTCTACTTTGCCCTTTCCCTTTCTCCCAGTATATTTCTCTCTCACCCCTTGAATTTTTTAGATACCATCCCTTCATATTCAACTCACACATACACAACTTTGTCTAAATATACTCCTTCTAATACCCTAATAATGAGAAAGTTCTTATGAGTTACAAGTACTATCTTCCCATATAGGAATGTAAACAATTTAACCTTATTAAATCCCTTATGATTTCTCTTTATCTTTGTATGCTTTACTTGAGTCTTGTATTTGATATTCAAATTTTGTATTTGGCTCTGGTCTTTTCATCAAGAATGCTTGAGGGAGGTGGAGCCAAGATGGCACTGTGAAAGCAGGGACATACTGGAGCTCTCTTACAAATTCTGCCAGATACCTCTAAAAAAGTGGATCTGAGCAGATTTGAGACAGTTAGAAGCCACTAGTATACTGAGTATGGCAAATTTCCAAGCCAGGAGAGTCTGCAGGGTTGGCAGGATGGATCTGTGGGCTAGGAGAGCTCCTAGAATGCAGAACTGCACCAGACCAAACCAGAACGGGAGCAGCAGTGGAACCCAGGCAGCAAACCAGGCTGGGAGAGTACATGGCATGCTAACTGGCAGCAATCCCCAGGCTTCTCAGCACAGAATGGGACCCTGTTGGAGCTAAAAGAGACAGCAGCGCAGCACCTGAGGCCACAAGAGCAACTACTGCTGAGGCTTGCAGCACACAGTCTAAAGGTTTGAAACTCACCTTCTTGAACTTCTGGGAGCCATGATGAACAGGTAAAATGGCTCTCACCCCTCCCTCCCTCACCCAGATAATACTCCCTTGGAAGGAACCCTGAAATAGAGGAGCCAGGAGTGGGGCTTCAGTAGCCAAACAACAGGATTTCCTCAGCCCCAGTGGGGTGGAGCCAGCAAGCATCAACACCAGGAACCCAGAGGTGCCTTCACACAGCCAGAGGAAGTGGCAGACACCAGGACAGACAATGGCTGAGAAGACCCATGCTTTAGCTCAGCCCTTGGGGAAGAGGAGACTTCCAGCAGCCAGACCACCCCTCTCCCACACCTCACAAAACTAGAAGCAAGTAACCAGACCCCCAGTTCCCAGCACGAGAAGCATGGGACAGAACCCCTTGGACCCCAGAAGCAGAGATCCACTTTAAAAGCCAGGAAAAAGACAAACACCATGAAGAAACAATGCAGAAAACCAAGGACTATTGATTCTTTTTTATGGATACAGGGAAGATCAAAATACCAATTCAGAAGAGAGCATCATTGACATTATACCCACACATGAAACCTCAAAAGGGATTGTGAACTGATCTCAAGCCCAAAAAGCATTCCTGGAAGAACTCAAGGAGGATTTTAAAAACCAAATTAGAGAGGTAAAAGAAAAAAATGGGGAAAAAATTCACTGATGAGAACAAATCTTTAAAAAATAAATATGGTACTAATATCTAAACCAGGAAAAGTCAAAACAGAGAAAGAAAATTATAGACCAATTTCCCTAATGAATATTGATGCAAAAATTTTAATTAAAATATTAACAAAAAGATTGCAGCAACTTATCATGAGAATAATACACTATGACCAGGTAGGATTTATTCCAGGAATGCAAGGCTGGTTCAATATTAGGAAAAGTATCAGTATAAGTGATCATATCAACAATAAAACTAGTAGAAACCATATGACCATCGCAATAGATGCAGAAAAAGCTTTTGACAAAATACAACATCCATTCCTATTAAAAACACTAGAAAGCATAGGAATAAACACAGTCTTCTTTAAAATCACAGGTAGCATCTACCTTAAACTATCAGCAAGCATCATATGTAATGGGGACAAGCTAGATGCATTTCCAATAAGATCAGGGGTGAAACAAGGCTGTCCATTATCACCATTTTTATTCAATATGGTACTAGAAATGTTAGCTTTAGCAATTAGAGAAGAAAAAGAAATTGAAAGAATTAGAATAGCCAAAGAGGAAACTAAGTTATCACTCTTTCCAGATGATATGATGATTTACTTAGAGAATCCTGGAGAATAAAGTAAAAAACTACTTGAAATAAATAACTTTAGCAAAGTTGCAGGATAAAAAGTAAACCCACATAAATCTTTAGCATTCCTATACATTACTAACAAAGCCCAACAGCAAGAGAAACTCCATTTAAAGTTAGGGTAGACACTATAAAATATTTTGGAGTCTACCTGCCAAGACAAACCCAGGACCTCTATGAACACAAAATGCTTTCCACACAAATAAAATTAGATCTAAATAAATGGAAAAAGGACTGAGCTAATATAATAAAAATGACAATTTTACCAAAATTAATCTATTTATTCAGTCACATACCAATCAAACTGCCAAAAAATTATTTTACAGAGCTGGATAAAATAATGACGAAATTCATCTGGAAGACCAAAAAATCCAGAATATCAAGGAAATTAATGAAAATAAATGTTAGGGCAAGTGGCCTAGCCATACCAGATATCAAACTATACTGTAAAGCAGCAATCATCAAAACTACTTGGTACTGGCTAAGAAACCGAGTGGTGGATCAGCGGAATGGGTTAGGTATACAAGATGCAGTAGTCAACTACTATAGCAATCTACTCTTTAATAAACCCAAAGAGTCCAGGTTCTGGGTTAATAACTCACAAAAAGTGCTGGGAAAACTGGAAAACAGTATGGCAAAAACTGGGTGTAGACCAATATCTTATACCATATACCAAAATAAAGTCAAAATGGTTCATGGTTTAGGAATAAATCTGATACTATAAGCTGATATTATGAGCAATTTGGGAAAGCAAGGAATAGTTTACCTGTCAGATCTATGGAAAAGGGAAGAAGTCATGACTAAATAAAAGACAGAGTGTGTTACAAAATGCAAAATGGATAATTTTGATTATGTTAAATTGAAAAGTTTTTGTACAAACAAAGCCAATGCAACAAAGATTAGGAGGGAAGGTGAAAATTGGGAAAGAATGTTTATAACCAGTGTCTCTGATAAAGGCCTCATCTCTAAAATACACAGGGAACTGAGTCAAATTTATAGGAATACAAGTCATTCCCCAATTGATAAATGATCAAAGGGTGTGAACAGGCAGCTTTCAGAGGAAGAAATTAAAGATATCTGTAGTCATATGATAAAATGCTCTAAATCACTATTGATTAGAGAAATGCAAATCAAAACAACTCTTAGGTACCACACCTCTCCTGCCAGATTGGCTAACATGATAAAACAGGAAAACAATAAAAGCTGGAGAGGATGTGGGGAAATTGCAACATTATTACATTTTTGGTGGAGTTGCGTAGTGATCCAGCCATTCTGGAGAGCAATTTGGAACTATGCCCAAAGGGCTATAAAAATGTTCATACCCTTTGACCCAGCAATACCACTTCTAGGGCTGTATTTCAAAGGGATCACACAAGTGGGAAATGGGCCAATATGTACAAAAATATTTATATCAGCTCTTTTTGTATTGGCAAAGAACTGGAAATCAAGAATATGCCCATAAATTGGAGAATAGCTAAACAAATTGTGTTATGTGAATATGATGGAATACTATTGTGCTATGAGAAATGAGGAGCAGATGGACTTCATTATAACCTGGAAGACTTATATGAACTGATACTGAGCAAGGGGAGCAGAACCAGGAGAACATCATATATGACTACAGACACATGCTATCCGTATTGACTAACTTTGATAGACTTGGCTCTTCTCATCAATGCAAGGTTCAAAGACAGCTCCAAAAGACTCAAGATGGAAAAAGCTATGTACAACCAGAGAAAGAATTATGGAGTCTGAATGCAGATTTGAGTCCACCTATTGCTCTCTTTTTTTTTTCCTTCTTTTTTTGGTTTCATTTCTTCTTTCTCATGATTCATTTCCTTGGTTTTAATTCTTCTTTACAATTTAACCATTAGGTAAATAAGTTCAGTGTGAAGATATATGTAGAAGCTGTATTGGATTACATGCCATCTTGGGGGGTAGAGGGGAGGAGACTGAGGGAGAGAAAATTTGAAACTCAAAAACTTGTGGAACTGAGTGTTGTAAACTAAAAATAAAAAAGAAATTAAAAAAGAAAAGCTTGGAAATATTTCTGGATGTATACTAAATCTTTTATAAGAAGGAAAACAAAACATTCTCCCAAATGTCCCTTGGTACCACAATTTCAAGACAGAGAAATGCAACACACCTCTCTCACAGTTTCTTCTGTTCACCTTATATTTCAACCAAACTAGACCATGCGCTCTTCCCTGAACATGGAACTGGTTGTGTAGAGACTATTGCCATGTGAACAAGAGATGTGGAAACCTAAAAGACATTTTACTGAGAGTTCATAGGACTCATTGTATTGAATTTAATGTCAAAATAGAGAATCTATTTTGTCTATCCAAAAAGAGTAGAGGTGGACTAGGGCCAGAGTAATATACTCCTACCCACAATTTTCACTTCCCTTCCTCTCCCCTCATTCTTCTCAGATTGCTAATGTAGACGGTGGAGACTCGGATGTAAAGTGTTCCAAATACTCCCTGAAGGACACATTGCCTAATGCCCCTAACTCTTCTACCAGACCATTTTTTTGCTTCACTTCTGCCTAGTGAAGGGAAAGGGGAGAGACAAATTGTGAGTCCCCTGAACCTATTCTAATGTGTCCAGTATCTAAACTTTTATTCTCTGACTATAATCATTTTAATTCCTATGCTATTTTATTCATTAGATATAAAAACTACTGTACCTGGCTAACATTTCATTTCCAACTTATGTGAGATAGAGAGAAAGGAAAGATTTTTCCCTTAAAGAGAGAAGTTTTTCTCTTTTAGCAGAGATTGGAATGGAGGCTCCTAGAATCCACAAGAGAAAAAGAATGTGTGAATTGTCATTGATTATCTTGGAAAAAACATGGATAGACTTGCACTAAATAACAAAGAGTAAAATGAGCACTGAGAGAACATTGTATACAGTAACAGCAATATCGTTTTAATAACAACTTTGAACAAATAAGTCATTTTGACTATTATAAATATCCAAATTAATTAACAAAGGATATATGAAAGAAGACGCTATTTGCATCCAGAGAGAGAACTGAAAAATAGAAATATGTATAGAACAATTTTACATATATATATGTGTATATATATATATATATACATATACACATATATTTGCTTCTAATGATAGACATCTCTCTAGGGTAGGAGGGAGACGGAAGGGGAAAAATAAATTTACCTGATAACTTTATTATATATTTAAAAGGAATAGCAAGTTGTACATAACAGATTTGCAATTTCATGTGCAATCATCTTTTTTTATTATACTATGCTACAGAAATGCTTGTTTTATACCATAAATTAATAATAATAATAAAAATATAAATATAAAAATGTTCTGCTATCACTAAACTTATACTCCATCACACCCTGAAAGGGAGGTTCTCTTGTTACACATCCATGAGAACCCCATCTGTAAAATTCTGTCCTCTACATCCCAGAGCTCTTGAAATACATACATTTAATTTCCCACCTCCAGGTTTTTGAACATGCTCTACCCAGACCCAGAATCCACTGCTTCTTCACTTCTGATTCTTAGAAACCCTAGATCTCTTTAAACATCAGATGAAGTTGTACCTCCCAAATGAAGCCTTTTCTGACTTCTTCCCAGCTAGAAATGCCTCCATAAATAGCACTGCATTTATTTTTGTATATATCTCTATTTTTAGGTAAACATGCCATTCCCATAACCCCCAGAACAACGTAAGCTATTTGAGGGCAGGCACTGTTTCACTTTTGACTCTATAGGAGGCTCTTGATTTTTGATTGATTCTAGAGTCTAGTGTTGCACCATTAAGAATGCTGAAGCTTGGAGTTCTAAAGCCTGAGTTTAAATCCCAACTCTGCCACTGAATATCTATGTGACCGTGGGCAAATCACATAATGTCTCTGGGCTGTAGTTTCTTCATTCATAAAATGAGGAAGTTGGACTAGATGACATCCTACAATCCATTAAATCTCTAAGTGGTAGAGATCTGAATTCAAATCCAGTCTCAGATATTGACTAGATGTGTGATCCTGGGCAAATCACTTAACTTCTCTCAGTCTTAATATCCATATCCCTGAACTGGAAATGATAAAAGAACCAATCTCGAAGGATTATTGTAAGGATCATATGATAAACATTGCAAACCTTAATTAACTTTGTAGATGTTTGCTGTCATTATTGTTTTTGTTATATCAAAGTTCTGTGAACCACTTTTTAGAAACTAAGGCTTAGAACAACTGATTTCTGTAACTCCATGGATTTCATTCTCACCTGAAAATATAAAAAATAGATGCTTGGATGGGGAAATATATTATTTCATTGAATCCTTGCTCTTAGAATTGGAAAGCACCCCAAGAAATTGTTGGTTTTAACCTTCCTTCAGGCAGGAGAGGTATCATTATCCTCATTTTACTAATTAGGCAATTGAGTCTCAGAGATTAAGTAGCTGGGCCAATGCCATCAACTAGTAAGTGATGAAACATAAAGAAGGCTTCTACCTTCTAGTGCAAAGTTGTCTTTCCAAGTCACCTCTTAGTGAGTCCTGGTATTTACTGAAAATTTAGCAGAAAATTAGTTGTGCACCTATGTTTATAAGGCTCATTCTTAGCTTAGGTTTAATGAAATTCTACTTGACTAAAATTATTTTTAAGAATCCATTTGGGACTTATAAAAGGAATTCATTATACCTATTCAAAGCACAATCTTTCAGCAGAACTTTTTTTTTCTATTTGTAGATTTAGAAAATAATCTCCTTTAATTAAAGAAATATGGCATAGACCCCAATGGATAGCTCTGGTATCTCTTTTGAAGGTAGAGAAGAACATTGCATAAAACGAAAAAATTGATTTATCCTGAGTTTTTTATTTGAAAAAAATTTGGCAGGAAATATTGAGAGAAATCTGTTTGGTTATTTTGATCCATTATGTTTGTCAAGATATTAGAAAACACCCTGTCTTCCAGAGTTAAGGCCCATCAGGCTGTGCCCTGAGCTTGGCATAACAAGAATCCTTTGCACTCAATCTCTGGATGATCTTACCCTCTGGCAAAAACACATTATTATTGTATTGTTTTGACCAGCACCAGGTGTTCTCTGAGCTTGGACAAGCACCGGACAAGTACCCATGTTCTGGTCATGAAACCCTGCTATGAATCAAGCTTGTCTCATTGTTGCTGTTACCCCTCATTGTCAGTGCTACAGCTCACTGTGTAGCCATTAGTATAAGCATTGAGATCGCCCTACACTGCAGTGTCCCCACTAGGAGGTAGAGCCCCGGCGCATGTGTCTAGGTCCCCTCCTTGCTTGCAAACCATTTCTCTTACTTTGAAATTAAACCTCTGTTTGATTCCTTACTCTCTTGTTTCTAGCCTGCTCTGTTTGGCTGCAGTCATCCACAGGTTAGTGGCCAGTTCAATCTGGTTGACATGTTAAATTTTATATGGTAAAATATGGCCATGATTTCATTAGGATAAGGACAGAGCCTGTGATTTCACTGGCATTGGGAACTCACAAATGAGCAAATCCACTCCACCAGTGTATGTAACTATATTCTGTAAGTGACTTGCCTAGAGTCATACACCCAATATGTAGCAAAGGCCAGACATAAATCTTGGCCTTTTCGAGTTTCAAGCTAGCTGTCTCCACCATACTATCTCTCAGTGTTTTAGTTAGAAATAAACGTTTAAATGTTCCAGATATGAAAATTTTTAAAATCTTTATATTTCATTTCTCTAGTATTCCTTTTATCAGTTATCAGTTTATCTGGATACTTGTTTTTTAATAATAAAATCTTTAGACAGAATTATCACATTTCAAGGAAATTTGCCTTGAAAACTTTTCTACAAAACATCTTTCCTTAATGTAGATGGCAAAAGAAACTGATTTCATTTGCTTGTGATTCAAAATTCTGTAAAATGAATTAATTTTTAGATGTTATGACAACTTTTGTTTATGTTGACTTTTCTGGCAGAGACACAGAAATAAGTTGTTTCTAAAGGTTAATACATTATCAATATAGGAACACACCTATCAAGTTTATAGGAAATAGAAAACAGTTGAGGTCATAATGCACAGTGGCACATATCTCAATTGTGTAAGAAAATGATTTGCTTCCATTTTTCTGATGAATTGTGCCAGTTAGTAAACAGTAGTAAAGGTCAGCTAGAGGAGTTAAATCTATACCTTAGAGAACTAACAAAATTACTCTCATCAGTGCTATTGAGAAGGGGGGGGTGTTCTCGATACTTTATTATGAAGAAAAGCAATTTTCAAAAAGATGTAAAAAAACAGAATACACTTTGAAGAGAAAATATTAGCATATTTTCCTAACATTAGTAGTATTCCAGGATACAAATGCAGTGGTATTTGTCCAGTGTAACAGTGATAACTGATGCTGAGGGGGAAAAGGTCCCTTACCTTTCCAATATGGGGCCCTCTTCATATCTGGACCTAATAAAACATGGACCAGGTTTAGTTCTGGGGGAGAGTAGACACTAAAAAGAACTAGTCTCTCTTTCTCAAATTCTTTGCATATGCCCCCATCACATGGCCCCAGCAATAATTATTTAAAATTTAAGATTTGGCTCCTGTCCATGGAATGGTGATCCCAAATGGGAGAATAGAAAAGTACTCGATGAACAGTGCAAGTCAAGTGCTAGCTAGCTATTTATTTCCTATACACAAAATAAATGCTTAACACAGGCGACTCACAAATATGCATTAAGAAAGCATTAAACAAGGATTCATAATAGCCTATAACTACTGCTATACTTTCCTAAGTGTTTATACTTAAAAGACATGAATCATTTTCACAATTCTGAAGAGACATTAAACCTTCACCTTAGCTCTGTGTCCAAACAGATTCTATGTCTAGCCAGACCAGGATTTGGTCTCATCTTTTATCAGTGGTCATCTACTGCAAGAAGCAGTAGTTGCTAGGGGCACCTCCCAAAGTGGAGTTCCTACTGATTGAGAAACGAGGAATGCCTGACTTCTCTGGATATATACAACATCACTGCTCAGTAACCAAACCTCAGGAAAGAAACACAAGCAAGAGGTAGATCAGACTTTGAGATCCAGTCTTAGGCTTGTCTAAGCCAACATAGGAGCTTTAGTCGCCATGTCCTTAAGCTATCAAGTGGCAGGGTTATATAGGGTGACTCCAGCCCCCATCCCACATAGGTCCTGGATATCGAAAGAAGAAAGCAAAAATTAAAGCCATCTTTCACATTGAACTGAGGCTTCCTCCTGACCCCCATTTATAGGAACCTCCCCCCCCCCAACCACAACTCCTCCACACATGCTGCTATTACAGAGCGAAGAGTAGCCAAGGCTGCCATCTAAGGTTTTCCATACCATCACAAAGTGGCCACCCCTTGGAGCATTGAGTAGCTAGAAGTTAACTAGTGAAGCTCCAAATTCTTTTCATACTAGGGAATTTATTCAATCCCCAAAATAAGCTTATGCAGTGCTAAAGAAGAAGATTTGTAGAGAAGAGGAGCTTTTGTTGTTATTACATCACTTCAGTTGCATCAGACTCTTCATGACTCCATTTGGGTTTCTCGGCAAAGATGCTATAATGGTTTGCCATTTCCTTCTTCAGATAATTTTGCAGATGAGGAAACTGGGACAAAAAGTGGTTAAGTGACTTACCCAGGGTCACACAGCTAATAAGTGTCTGAGGCTTGACTTGAACACAGCAAAATGAGCCTTCCTGACTCCAAGGCTAACACTCTAATCACAACAATACCTAGCTACTCATGCAAAGCAAACAACAAAACAAAAATAAAATATTGAGCTAAAGCAAAGGATTTGTACAGAACAGGAGCACATTCCCACAACAAAGGAGCTTTAATGGTTTAGCAGAGCAATATACTGTTACTGAGAAAGAATAGGAACTTTTCAAGAAGAGCACAACTAGGCACCCAAATGAAAAAATCCAGAGAAATAAACTGAGAAAGTTTTCTGAAAACCTCTAAATTAATTGACACGAGGCAGCTGTTAGCACAAATCTGTTATGTTTTAATAATGGGGGAAGAGAACAGTGGTGTTCTAACAGAAATCAAATGGTGTGAAATTCCAGAAGGCATCTTTTTCTTTTTCTTGTCAGTCTGAAAAACCAGCTTATACTGAGGAATTTTAGGGTAGCCCAAGGATATAGTAACTAATTATTTTTTTCACTTCTACAAATATATATTAAAATATTACTTAGTGAATACATATTTATTCACTAAATTAATTTTCCTTTTAAATTTTTTTTTACGATCGCTTGCTTTTTCTTGTTTAATTTTCTTTTAAATTTGAACTTGATCAGCACAAACATTTCAGTATGCAAAAAGGATTAACTGCAAGTTTTTGTTATGACATCTTTTGTTTCTATATTACCTTTCATTCAACTGGTTCTTTTAGAGACAAAACGCCACACACACAAAATTCATCACTATTTTAGAATCCAGTATAGCACCCTGGTCATCCTACTGTGGGGCCACCCACTGCGAAGTCAGAGGATCATGGGACCATATAATACTGTAAAGGGCCTTAGAGGTCACCCAGTCTAGTTTAGTTCAACTCTCTCATTTTATAGATGAGACAACTGAGATTTAGAGATGGCAAGTGACTTGTCCAAGGACACAAAGCAAGTCAGTGGCAGAGTTCAGATTTGAATCCATGTCTCCTGATTCCAAAAGTAGCCCTTTTACCATTGCACTTCATGGAAGGTATGAGGACACATTAATAAGGAGGAAGAACACAAAGAGAGAAGAAATTCCAAACCTAGAAATGGAAAAAAAAAAACAGTTTTAGGGATGCTCAGGGATTCAAAATATTTAAAAACTTCAGTAGAGAAAATAAGTAAATTTTTAAGTTTATTGAACATGCTAAGAGCATAAGAGAACCATATTCTCCTTCAGTCCTATAACATTGGTTTAGATGTGAAATTTCTGCCTTTCCATTCCATTCTTTCCTCAAAATACACATTGCTTTAGGCATCATTTCAAGCATCTCTACTATGGATGATATTGTGGTAGTTTTTACCTCATTTTCTGACTTTTCTTTATAGTGAAGGCAGTGCTAATTCTAAGACTGACATAAAATTCTTTTAAAAACATTCCTTATGGGGCAGCTAAGTGGTGCATTGAATAGAGCACTGGCTCTGGAGTCAGGAGGACCTGAGTTCAAATCTGACTTCAGACACTTGACACACAGACACTGTGTGACCTTGGGCAAGTCACCTAACACCAATTGCCCTGCCTTCCTCCCTGCAAAAAAAAAAAAACAAACCAAAAACAAACAAACAAAAAAACATTCCTTGTACACTTCAAATAACAAAAAGTGTCATTAATTATAGGAAATGAACAGCAATTACTTAAAGGCTAAATAGTGGGAGGAATGATGAAATTGTACAATTATCAATTACACCTTCGAACAAATATATATGTATATATATATACATATATATTATATATGAATGTGTGTTTGTATATTCACACACAGACATGTGTGTGTATGTGTGTGTAGATATATATATATAGGGTATATATATATATATATACACATATATACATATATGTGTGTGTATGTATGTGTATGTATATATATATATATATATATGAAGTTTATCACCAAGGCTGTATTTTTGAGCTTCTGCCTATTCACTCAATGATGATAACATGCACTGAGACACCTTACTGTTGTTATTATCTCTGTTATTATTATTATTATTACCTTATTCTATGCTGGGGAGGGGGTGCTTCAAGAAAGCCTAGTACATTATGGAAATGAAGCTTGAGTAGATGCTGAGAGTGAATTGCTAAGAAACAGCCTCTTCTTAGCAGACCATTTTACTACTCACAAAAGGCACCAGTAATGACTACTAAAAATGGAAAGACATTTGCTTGGAAGGCTATCATCATATTTCAGAGGAACTTGGACTTGAGCAAGAGATTGAGCAATAAAAGAAAGACATCTGTAGTAAAACAAAGAGATAATTTCTTTAACAATACCCCTCAGAGCAAAGAAAACATATCACTATATTAGTAAAATTAAATTAAGGCTAGAATTTCATTAAAAGACCCACCACCCATTTATATTGTATAAAATTAATTTTCCTACTTTTTGATTTTGTACGTGTATGGGGTAAAGGACAGGGATATATATATGTATATGTATATGTATATATATATGTATATATAATGACTCCTGATGGCATTTTCTAACAATCCCAACCAAATTTTTATACTTAGTGTTCTGCTTGTAATCACAGAGTGAAGATGAGAATGGGAACTCAGAGAAATCAAGGAATGTCATTTGTGAAGTGTTTTCTTCAAAGTGCCTTTAGAAACATAGATAGTAGGCACTTATTAGGTCTGAATCAGCACTCAGCAGTTTGTTAACAAATTATATTATACCACTTGTGATGCATGACTAACAGGTAGCAGGACCTACAGAGCTCCCCTCAAAGCCAGGAATACCTGGGACACATACTGGATGTGTGACCTTGGGCTGGTCATTTAACATGGGAGTGCTAGGCAACTCTCATCTAACACTATAACTTGCAGAGAAGGTAATTCGCTGGTTCCCTACTCTATAGCTTCCTTGTGAATATAGGAGATCATCTAACTAAGGTACCACAAAATCTTTGATTCCCATCCTCTTCTCCCAATACAGTCAGAAGTGATTTTAACCTCCCAAGATTTCTCAAAACACTATCAACAGGGCCAACTAGGTGGCACTGTGGATAGAGCACTAGGCTTGGAGTCAGAAAGACCTGAGTTTGAATTCAGCCTCAGACACTTGCTAGTTATGTGACCCTGGGCGAGTCACTTGACCCTGATTGCCTTCACCTCCCCTTCCCCAATACTAAGAACAACCTCTTTGAAGTTCTCACATTCTGCCCAAATATCACATAGCTTTGGATCTTAGATCTGAGTTCACATAAACCAGCTTAATCTTTGGAAGCCTCTGAATAATAACTTGATAATGTCACAGGCCCCACCCACGATGGCTTGCAGGGACCACTGAAATATAAGTCCTATCTTGCTAAGATCTCTGTTCTCTTTGCAGACACTGGGGCTCAAAACATTTTACACAGAAAAGGTTTAGTAAAACAGTAATGCTTGGGGGTGGGGTAAAGGAAATCAAGGGGTGAGGCGGAGATATTTAATAATGAAGAAAAGTAGGGGAATGAGGAGGTGGAGATATTTAGCACACATAATTGGAGGTAACAAGTAGAAGTTTATACAAATGAGGCAAGGATAGAAGGAGTGGTTGTCACTTGAACCTTCTTTGGAACAGATGTAGATTACAGTGAGAAGAACCAGAAAAACAATTTATAATGCCCGCATTGCAAAAATGAAAAAGAATTGAAAAATTTAAGAACTCTGATCAGTAGAATGTTCAAACGTGATTCCAGATTGTGAAGGATTTAGAATGCTATCCATGGTCTAGATATCTAAAGTGAGACATTTTTGGACATAGCCAATGTGGGTATTTGTTTTGCTTGACTACATATTTGCTTTAGGTGTTTTCTTTTTCTTTTTTTTTCTTTTTCCAGGGGAGGAGAGGAAAAAGTGAGAAAGGTTAGATGTTTGCCAATTTTTTAAAAAAGGGAAATGGATATAGAAAAAAAGCCAATTCACAAAATGTTTCATTTCTTTTTTGAAGTTTCAAGTAGAAACCTCTTAGGAGAGTATCAAAGACATATAAGAATATATGACTATCAGTTACTACTGCATTTACAAAAATCTTTGTCGATGAGTGTTCTTGAGTCTTTTGTGGTCCTTTGTATAAAAGAAATCAATAGCTGTCCTGATTCTCATTGTATTCTAAGTACCTTTCTATGCTTCTCTTTTGGGGACATAGTGGTCTTGAACCAAACCTAAGTTTGAAGTGATTCTTCCCAGGGCTTCTGGAAGAACTATGAAGAGATAGACTGCTATAAAGAGGGTTTGACCTCACAATCGACCCCTTCTGCATGTTTGAATCCAGAGTTAGAGGGTCCTTATTAGAGAAGGATCTCTGGATCCAACAGCAGCTCTCTTGTTACAAAGGTATTTTGTGTTTAGTTTTCTTTCTATGTGTTATGTTTGTTCAAATGAATCTTGAAAAGACTCGATTGAGTCTTCAAAAGACTTCTTGATGATAAGAATTGCTTCAGTCAGTCAACAAGCACTTATTAAGCACTTTTACTATGTGTCAGGCACTGTGTAAAGATCTGAACGTACAAAATAAAAGGGGGGGCAAAAACATAGTCCCTTCTCTCAAAGAGTTCATATTCTAATGGAGGAAATAGCATGCAAGCAACTATGTACATAAAACACATGTACAGTATAAGTTGAAGGCAATCTCAGAGGAAGGCACTAGGCATGGGGGAAGATTATGGGCAAAGGCCTCCTGTAGAAGTTGGAATTAGCTGATTTTTAAAGGAAGCAAAGAAAAGGAGTAGGTATAGAGTAATAATATTCCACACATGATGCATAGTCAGTACAAAGGGAGTATCATGTGTAAGGAACAGCAATTAGGACAGTGGAATATATGCAGATTGTGGGAGGTAGTGGATGTAAGAAAATGTGAGAAGAATGAAAAGATAGAAAGGGTTGTAAAAATGAAAAAAAAAGTTAAAATGGAAGATTTTACATTTGATCCTGGAGGTAATAAAAAGTCACTGGAGTTTACTGAATAGGGAATGACATGACCAGAGCTGCAACTAAGGATAATCAATTTCACAACTAAGCAGAGAATAAATCAGAGTTGGAAGAGTCTTGAGTCAGAAAGATTAACCAAAACTTTACTATAGTAGTTTAGGTACTGGGTGATGAGAGCCTGCACCAGGGTGGTAGCTGTGTGACTGGACAGAGAAAGTATACAAGAGAAATTATAAAGATATAAATGACAAGACACAGCAATAGATTGGTTATGAACCTGGATGACTGAGAGGGTGCTTTTGCTCTTGACAATCATAAGGAAATACAGAAGAAGTGAGTGTTTGCAGGGAAAGATATTGAGTTCCATTTTGGACAAGGTAGTAAGTCTGAAATATCTAAGAAATAGCTGGTGTTGGGAGCAGCTAGATGGTCCAATGAGTAGAGCACCAGCCCTGGAGTCAGGAGGACCTGAGTTCAAATCCAGCCTCAGACACTTGACACACTTACCAGCTGTGTGACCTTGGGTGAGTCACTTAACCCCAATTGCCCCTGCCTTCCCCCCTCAAAAAAAATAGTTGGTGTTGTAATATTGTAGCTCAGGATTGAGATTAGAGGTATATAATATATAGATTTTGGGATCATCTGCATAGTTATGAGCCTTTGGGAGCTAAAGAAATCACACAAAAAAGTATAGCATGGGATTTCCAGGAGCCAAGATGGCAGTTTAAGCAGCAAGTCACTCTCACTCTCCTTTACTGACTTTGAAAAGCCCAGAAAATACTGCCCCAGGAAAAATCCTGGAACAGCAGAGCCAGCAGAAAGATGGGGTGCAGCAGTTTTTTAGTTTGTGAGGCTAGGGAGATTGGCAGGAAAGGTCCCTCTTGCTATGGCTGAAGTCAACTAGTACAGGACGGAAAGTGTCCAGGAAACCAGCAGCAAGCCCCACTTCAGTAAACCAGGAGGAGATCCTGAGCTCCCGGGTGGTGGAGCCATCAAATGCCAACACCAGGACCCCTCAAGTACCTTCACTCAGCCAGGAAAATCGACAGACATTAGCAGAGAGCCACCACTTGCACCATGGATGGGTGTCCAACAGTGGCTGAGCCTACCCTTGCTCTACCACAGCCCCCAGGGAGAGGGAGACCTCCAGGAGCCAGACCAACCATCTTCCACTCCTCACCCATGAACTTTAGTGTAACAACACCAGGGAAGCAAAGAAAGACCTAACCTGGCCTTTGCACACAGCAGCCACCACCAGCAGCTTCAGATCGGCACCAGGTAAGCTACAGCATTATATGCCTTCCAGCTGCAACAGCTTGAGGCCCCAGCACACAAGCTAATACCCAGACCCCTAGCTACCAGCACAAGAAGTAGAGGACAGAGCCCCCTGTGCCCCGAATCAGAGATCAACTTTAAAAACCAAGAAAAAAGCAAACACAATGAGCAAAAAGCAACTTAGAAAAGCAAAAAAAAAATATTCTTACTATGGGGACAAGGAAGATCAAAAGACAAATTCAGAAGAGGACAGTATTGTCACTATACCCACATAAGAAACCTCAAAGGGGAATATGAACTGGCCTAAAGCCCAAAAAGCTTTCTTGGAAGATCTCAACAAGGATTTTAAAAGTCAAATAAGAGAGGTAGAAAACAATTGAACAATTCTTTAAAAATATAATTGACGAGATAGAAAAAAAATCACTGAAGAAAACAACTTCTTTAAAAAGTAAAATTGGCCAAATAAAATAGGAGGTGCAAAAACTAACTGAAGAAAACAATTTATTAAAAAATATAATTGGTTAAGTAGAAGCTAATGACTCTGTGAGGTATCAAGATTTAGTAAAACAAAATCAAAAGCATGAAACAATAGAAGAAAATGTAAAATGCCTCAGTGGAAAAACATCTGACCAGGAAAATAGATTGAAGAGAGATAATTTAAGAATTATTGGTGTACCAAAAAGCCATGATGAAAAAAGAGCCGGGACAGCATCTTCTAAGAAATCATCAAGAAAAACTTCCCTGAGGCCCTAGAAGCAGAGGTTAAAATAGTCATCCAAAGAATCCATCTATTGCTTACTGAAAGAGATCCTAAATTGAAAGAAAAAAAAAAAACAAGGAATAACACCAAATTCCAGAATTATTGGGTCAAGGAGAAAATACTGCAAGGAGACGGAAAGGAACAACTCAGATTTTGTGGAACTACAGTCAGGATTGCACAGGGCCTTGCAGCTTCTATATTAAAAGATCAGAGGTCTTGGGATATGATGTTCCATAGGGCAAAGGACCTTGGATTACTACCAAAGACCAACTACACAGGAAAATTGGGTATAATATTTCAGGCAAGGAGATGGACATTCAATGAAATAGTGGATTTCCAGAACTTCCTGATGAAAAGACAAGATCACAATGGAAAATTTGTCCTTCAAATACAAGACTCAAGGGAGGCATAAAAAGATAAACAGAAAAGAAAAAATATAAAATATGTTATTCAATAAAGGCAAACTGTTTACATTCCTATGTGGGAAGATGATACTTGTAAATCTTGAGGATTGTATCTTCATACATATTTGTATCTTTTATACATATTTAAAAGAGATATACATAGGCAGAAGGTGTGGGTATAAATTAATTGATGTGATAATAAAAAACATAACTAAGGGGTGAAAAGGAATTGTAATGGAAGAAGAGGAAAAGAAGAGGCAGAAAAGGGTAAATTATATCACATGAAGAGGCACAAAAACATATTACAGTAGAGGGAAAGAAGGGAGGGTGACGAGCATTGTTTGAACTTTACTCTCATTGGATTTGGTTCAAGGAGGGAATAACACAATCAGTTAGGTATAGAAATCTAAGATGTCCTACAGGCAGTAGTAAGGGAAAAGGGAAAGAAAAGGAAGGGGGGCTGATGGAAGGGAGGGAAGATTGAGGGAGGCAGTGGTCAAAACAAAATTCTTTTGAGGAGAGAAAGAGAGAAGGGAAAAATAAAAGCATAAATTGGTGGGAAATAAGATGGAGAAAAAGACACAGATAATAAACATAACTGTGAATGTGAATGGAATGAACTCTTCCATAAAATGGAAGCAGATAGCAGGATGTATTACAAAACATAATCCTACAATATGTTGTTTACAAGAAACATATTTGAAACAGGTGGGTACACACAGGGTAAGGGTAAAAGACTGAAATAGAACATATTATGCTTCAGCTGAAGTAAAAAAAAAAGCAGGGGCAGCAATCCTAATCTCATAAAAGCAAAAGTAAAAATAGATCTAATTAAAAGAGGTAAGGAAGGAAATGATATCCTGATAAAAGGCATCACAGAAAATGAAGTAATATGATTACTAAACATATATGCCCCAAGTTGTATAGCATCCAAATTCTTGGAGGAGAAGTTCAGGGAGTTACAGAAAGAAATAAACAACAAAACTATACTAGTGGGGAACCTCAACCTCCCCCTCTATGAAATTGATAAATCTAACTTCAAAAAAACAAGAAAGAAGTTAAAGAGGTGAGTAGTATTTTAGAAAAGGTAGATATGATAGACTTCTGGAGAAAATAGAATGGGGATAGAAAGGAATATGTATTTTTCTCAGTGGTACATGGCACCTATACAAAAGTCTACCCTGTACTAAGGCATAAAAACCTCACAATCCAATGCCCAAAGGCAGAAATATTAAATGTATCCTTTTCAGATCATGATGCAATAAAAATTACATGTAATAAAGGGCCATGGAAAGATGGACTAAAAATTAATTGGAAAGTAAATAATCTATTCTTAAGAGTAGGTTAAACAACAAATCATAGAAACTTCATTCAAGAGAATGACAATAATGAGACAATATAACGAAACTTATGGGATGCAGCAAAAGCAGTTCTTAAGGGAAATTTTATATATCTGAATGTTTACATGAATAAAAAGAAAAAGAGGAGCTCAATTAACTGGACACGCAACTGAAAAATCTAGAAAAAGAACAAATTGAAAATACCCAGTTAAATACCAAATTAGAAATACTGAAAAGCAAAGGACAGATTAATAAAACTGAAATTAAGGAAACTATTGAACTAAGAAATAAAACTAAGAACTGGTTTTATGAAAAAAAATACAATAAAATTGATAAACCCTTGGTTAATTTGATTTAAAAAAAGAAGAAAACCAAATTGCTAGTATCAAAAATGAAACAGAGGAATTCACCACTAAAGAAGAGGAAATTAAAACAACAATTAAAAACATTTTGCCCAACTGTATGCCCATAAATTTGATAATCTTAATGAAATAAATGAATATTTACAAAAATATAAATTGCCCAGATTAACAGAAGATGAAGTAAAATACTTGAACAACTCTATCTCAGAAAAAGAAATAGAACAAGCCAACAATGAACTCCCTAGGAAAAAATCTCCAGGGTCAGATGGATTTACAAGTAAATTCTATCAAATATTTAAGGAAGAATTAATTCCAATGCTGCATAGACTATTTGGAAAAATAGGTGAAGATGGAGTCCTATCAAATTCTTTTTATGATACAAATATGATAGCAATACCTAAACCAGAAAGAGTCAAAACAGAGAAAGAAAATTATAGACCAATTTCCCTAATGAATATAGATGAAAAATTTTGAATAAAATATTAGCAAAGAGATTACCACATTTATCATGAGAATAATACACTTTGGTCAGGTAGGATTTATACCAGGAATGCAAGGCTAGTTCAATATTAGGAAAATTATCAGCATAATTGATCATATCAACAACAAAACTAGCAGAAACCATATGATTATTTCAATAAATGCAAAAAAGAGCTTTTGATAAAATATAACACTGATTCCTATTAAAAACACTAGAGAGCATAGGAATAGATGGAGCCTTCCTTAAAATGATAAGTAGTATCTACTTAAAACCATGAGCCAGCATTTTACATATAATGGTGATAAGCTAGGGTGAAACAAGGAAGTTTATTATCACCATTGTTATTCAATATGGTACTAGAAATGTTAGCTTTAGAAATCAGAGAAGAAAAAGAAATTGAAGGAATTAGAATAGGCAAAGAAGAAACTAAGTTACCACTCTTTGCAGATGATATAATGATGTACTTAGAGAATCCTAGAGAATAAAGTAAAAAAAAAAATACTTGAAATAATAAACAACTTTAGCAAAGTTGCAGAATATAAAATAAACCCACATAAATCATCGGCATTCCTATATATTACTGATAAAGTCCAACAGCAAGTGATAGAATGAGAACTTCCATTTAAAGTTACTGGAGATATTATAAAATATTTGAGAGTCTACCTGCTAAAACAAACCCAGGAACTATGTGAACACAGTTACAAAACACTTTTCATACAAATGAAATCAGATCTAATTAATTGGAAAAAACATCAGCTGCTCATGGATAGGCCAAGCTAATGTAGTAAAAATGATAATTCTTACTAAATTAATTTACTTATTCAGTGCCATACCAAACTACCAAAAATGTTTTATAGAGTTAGAAAAGGTAACAAAATTCATCTGGAAGAACAAAAGGTCCAGAATATCAAGAGGATTAATGAAAAGAAATGGTAGGGAAGACAGCTTAGCCATACCAGATCTTAAACTGTATTATAAAGCAGGAGTCATCAAAATTACTTGGTACTGGCTAAGAAATAGAGTAGTGGATCAGGGGAACAGGTTAGGTACTCAAGACACAGTACTCAATGACTATAGTAATCTACTGTTTGATAAACCCTAAGACTCCAGTTTCAGGGATAAGAACTTGCTATTTGACAAAAACTTTTAGGAAAACTGGAAAATATTATGGCGGAAACTGGGCATAGACCAATACCTTATGCTGTATGCCAAAATAAAGTCAAAATGGGTACATGATTTAGATATAAAGGCTGATACTATAAGCAAACTGGGAGAGCAAAGAATAGTTTACCTGTCAGATTTATGGAGAATGGAAGAATTTATGACCAAATAAGGGATAGAAAACATTATGAAATGCAAAATGGATAATTCTGATTACATTAAATTGAGAAGTTTTTGTAGAAGTAAAACCAATACAACCAAGATTAGGAGGGAAGCAGAAAACTGGGAAACAATTTTTACAACCAGTATCTCTGATAATGGCCTCATTTTTTAAATACATAGAGAACTGAGTCAAATTTATAAGAAATCAAGTCATTCCCAATTGAGAAATAGTCAAAGGATATGAACAGGCAGTTTTTAGAGGAAGAAATTAATGATATCTATAGTTATATTAAAAATGCCCTAAATCACTATTAATTAGAGAAATGTAACTCAAAACAGCTCTTAGGTAACACATCACACCTGTCAGATTGGCTAACATGACAAAATGGGAAAATTTTAAATGGTAGAGAAAACATGGGAAAATTGGAACACTAATGCATTATTAGTAGAGTTGTGAACTGACCCAACCATTGTGGAGAGAAATTTGGAACTATGCCCAAAGGGCTGTAAAAATGTGCATACCAGGGGCAGCTAGGTTGAGTAGAGCACCAGCCCTGGATTCAGGAGGAGCTTAGTTCAAATCTGGCCTTAGACACTTGACACACTAGCTGCATGACCTTGGGCAAGTCACTTAACCCCAATTGCCCTGCCTTCCCCCTCCAAAAAACAGCAACAAAAACGTGCATACCCCTTAACCCAGCAATACCACTTCTAGGGCTATATCCCAAAGAGATCATAAAAATGTGAAAAGGACCTATGTGCACAAAAATATTTATATCAGCTCTTTTTGTAGTCACCAAGAATTGGAAATCAACAGGATACCCATCAATTGGGGAAAGGCTGAATAAGTTGTGGTATATGGATGTAATGGAATACTCTTGTGCTATACGAAATGATGAGCAGGCAGACTTCAGAAAAACCTGGAAAGACTTATATGAACTGATTCTGAGTGAGGGGAGCAGAACCAGGAGAACATTGTACACAGTTACAGCCACATTGTGGGATAACTAACTTTGATAGACTTGGTTCTTCTCAGCAATGCAAGGTTCTAAGACAACTCCAAAAGGCTCATGATGGAAAATGCTATATATATCCAGAGAAAGATCTATGGAGTCTGAATGAAAAGCAAAGAAAACTATTTGCTCCCTCTCTTTTTTTGTTTTGTTTCTTCTTTCTCGTGGTTCATTCCATTGGTTATAATTCTTCTTCAGAACATGAATAACATGAAAATATTTTTAATATGAATGTATATGTAGAGGCTATATCAGATTGCATGCCATCTTGGGGAGGAAGGATGGGAGGAAGGGGGAGAAAATTTAACACTGAAAAGCTTGTAGAACTGAATAGTGTAAACCAAAATTAAATAAATACATTTAAAAAATATAGCATGAGAAAATAATGGGGCCCAGGACATATAGTTGCATAGTACTTATACTTAACAAGACAGCTAGGTGTTGTAGTGGATAAAGTACAGGATCTGATATAAGAAATAGCTGAGTTCACATCTGACCTTGGACACTTACTAGTTTTGCAACTTTGGGGTGGTTACTTAATCACTGTCTGCCTCAGTTTCCTCATCTGTAAAATGAGGATAAAAATAGCACCTACCTCCCAAAGTTTTTATGATAAAATAGGATAAAAGGTATAAAGTACTTTGCAAATCTATTCAAGTTCAAGCTTTATCATTATTATCCTTTTAATTGTCATGACCTGGATGAAAAACCAGGGGTTACTAAAAAGGTAGAAGGAGAGGTGTGATATCAATTAAGGTGGGTGTCTTTGACTGAGTCTTACTAGGTGCTAAACCCCAGGCCCCAAACCCCTATTAGGTGCTAAGGCTATGTGGGTGTGAATTGGTAACTAAAGTGAGGCTCCAGGTGGGGCCAAAGAAGGGAGGTGCTAACTCCAGAGCCAATAGTAACAGCCTAAGTTCTTCTCACTCAGATGACATTTGATGAAGTCTGAAACTGTATAAAAAGAGAGAACAGTTATTTGCTTAAGGCTGTCACTCCTGGAGGCATGGGACTCTGGGCAGCCCATCTAAGGGCCTTCCAGCTTAACTCAGATGTTGATGGTTTTCTTGGTAACTATCAATTGTATTTGGTCTGTTTGTAATTTGTTTGTATTTGCTCTGAAGTTCAGGGTGCTGGCTTTTTCCCCTGAACTAAGTGAATGATATTTGTATGTTGGATTAAAGTAAGATTGTTAACCCCTTAGCATTGCTTTCCTTAGTAAAGCAGATCAAAAGAACTTGGGCTTGCAGCATTCTGTGAACTGGTTGTTGTTGGTTTTTCAACCCCACAGCAGCTGCTAGCCAGATTGTTGCTACAAATGGCATAAGTTGGCAGGATCTGCATTTTAAAAGGAAAGTATGGGGTGTGGGGGTACTGGGGTGGTTGGATGTTTCCCAGTTTTTTGGATTGCTCTTTGTACTTGGGGTGGCTATGGTCTGTGGAGCCCCAGGAGTGACAAAGGCCTGAGGGAAAACAGGCTAGTGGTTTCCCAGGAGCCCAGAGTAGGGCCCCTGGAAGATAATCCCTCCTTCCGAGGGATTAAGATGATAAGCCTGGCCCCAGAGGACTGTGCTGAAAGGGTGAACATTTTGCGACTATGTTGTATTCAGAGTTTTGAAATAGGAGCAGAGAACAGGCTTTCTTCAGGTAGTCCAATAATATTAAAATTCTCTCTCTCCTGGATCTATTTTCTAGATCATGTGCTTTTCCAAGAAGACGTTCCACATTGTCTTCTATTTTTTCATTCTTTTGGCTTTGTTTTGTAGTTTCTTGATTTCTCATAAAATCATTAGCTTCCATTTGCTCCATTCTAATTTTTAAGGAATTATTTTCTTCAGTGAGCTTTTGAACCTCCTTTTCCATTTGGACAATTCTGTTTTCTACGGCATTCTTCTCCTCATTGCCTTTTTGTACCTCTGCCATTTGGCTTGATCTGTTATTTAAAGGGTTATTTTCTTCAGTAGTTTTGAGGCTCCCTTTGCAAGCTGTTGACTCAATTTTCATGATTTTCTTGCATCAAACTCATTTCTTTTCCCAATTCTCCCCCTGCTCTCTTACTTGATTTTCAAAATCCTTTGTGAGTTCTTCCATGGACTAAGACTGATACATATTTTTATTGGAGGCTTTGGATGTTGGAGCTTCGACTTTTTTGGTTTCTTCTGAGTACATGTTTTGATCTTCCTTGTCGCCATAGTAACTTTCAATAGTCAGAGTTTTTTCCCAACTGTTGGCTCATTTTCCCAGCTTATTAGAAGACTTTTAAGTCTTTATTAAATTAGGGTTCTGCCCCAGGTTGCAGAGAGGGTTGTGTTTTCAATGATACTTCTAAGGACTTGTAAGTTTTCAATCATTCCAAGGTAGGATGGTCTATCCTGGCCTGTGTTCTGGCCTGTGAGAGAACATAAGCACTTTTTTCCAGCCTGGAAGTGTGAGGAGGCTCACTCTTTCACTGTGGCTGCAAGCTCTCCTATGATAGTACTCTTCCCCACCCTGGGACTGCCACCCAGGATCTAGATCTGAGTATGGGCAAAGCAACAATGTACTGCCTCGGTGCTAGCAAAAAGACCCCTGTTATCTCCTTCTGGCCAGTTATTTGTACCCCTTACTCTCTGTGGGCTGAAACATCCAGAAGCAGCCACTACCACTGCCACTGCCACTGCTGATTCAGTCACTCCAAAGGTCTGATCCAGGTTTTCTTGGTGAGGGTCTGTGCTGGACTGACCAGAACTGTACTGCGCTCCACTCTAATCCAGGTGCACAGACCTTTCTTGCTGATCTTCTAAGTCATCTATGGTGTCTGTTGGCTGAGAGGTCTGGAAACAGTCACTGTTGAGAGTGATTCAGTCACTCTAAGACCTGCTCCAGCTTTGCTGGGTTTGGGGTCTGTGTCAGCACAGCCTATGCTGAACTGCGTTCCTCTCTCACCCTGGGGCAACAGATCTTGCCTGTAGACCTTCCCAAGTTGTGTTGGGCAGGAAATTTGTTTTACTCTGTCTTTTTGCAGATTCTGCTGCTCTAGAATTTGTTTAGAGCCATTTTAAAGGTATTTGGAGGGGTTTGGGGAAGAGCTCGGGAGAGTCCCTGCCTTACTCATCCATCTTGGATCTACTACTTGCCAATCGTATTATTTAATGAATTGTTTTCTTCAATTTTTGTCCTTCCCTTTCCAAGGTGTTGGCTGTCTGTTGCATACTTTTCATTTCTTTTTTCCAATTTTTTCTTCTACTTCTCTTATTTGACTCTGAAAATCCTTCTTGAAGGGCACAGCCAAGATAGTGGCTGGAAAGCAGGGACTTGCTTAAGCTCCCCTCAGGTACCTCCAAACACCTATAAAAATGTCTCTGAATAAATTCTAGAGCTGCAGAACCCACAAAATAGCAAAGGGAAGCAGGGCTCCAGCCCAGGACAGCCTGGATGGTCACTGGGAAGGGTCTATCGCATGGAGCTGGGAGTGGAGCAGAGCAGAGCCCAGTGTGGGCCATGCCAGGACCAACCAGACCAGGAGTAGGGCCAAACAGGCATAGCTCCATGAATCAGTGAGCTGTGGCACTTACCAGACTTCTGTACTCACAAACGCCAAAGACAACAGAGAAAGTTAGTGGGAAAAGCTGCTGGGGACAGAGTGGAAGAAATTCACAGTTCGGCCACCACCCCGGGGGGCAGCAGAAGTGGTACAGCTACAGAACTACAGCTGCAGTTGCTTCCAGCCCCAGGCCCACCTGGTGGGAGGAAATAAGTGGTGGATCAGAGCTGGAGTGTAGAGCCTGCTTAAGATCTGAGTCCAGTCTGGGTTGGCCGTTCTTGGGGGAGGAGGAACACTGGTGTGGCAGAGCTTCCTGTGAGAAATACCTCTGAAAACAACAGCACAACCCCTCAAGCTTGGAACAAAGTACTCTTTACTTTACAAGCAGTCATACCCTGATGAAAAACTCAAGGGTCAAGTAGTTTGCTGGGAACATGGCCAGGCAGTGAAAATGGACTCAGATTCAGACATAGACTTTGGAATCTTTCTTTGGTGACAAAGAAGACCAAGACATATAGCCAGAAGAAGTCAACAAAGTTAAAGAGTCTACATCAAAAGCCTCCAAGGAAAACATGAACTGGTCTCAGGCCATGGAAGAGCTCAAAAAGGAATTGGAAAAGCAAGTTAGAGCAGTAGAGGAAAAATTGGGAAGAGAAATGAGAATGATGTGAGAAAACCATGAAAAACAAGTCAAAGACTAGCTAAAGGAAACCCAAAAAAATACTCAAGAAAACAACACCTTAAAAAAATAGACTAACTCAAATGGCAAAAGAGCTCCAAAAAGACAATGAGGAGAAGAATGCCTTGAAAGGCAGAATTACCCAAATGGAAAAAGTGGTCCAAAAGACCACTGAAGAAAACACTACCTTAAAAATTAGATTGGAGCAAGTGGAAGGCAGTGACTTTATGAGAAATCAAGATATTATAAAACAGAACCAAAGGAATGAAAAAATGGAAGACAATGTGAAATATCTCATTGGAAAAACTACTGCCCTGGAGAAGAGATCCAGGAGAGAGAATTTAAAAACTATTGGACTACCTGAAAGCCATGATCAAAAAAAGAGCCTAGATAGCATCTTTCAAGAAATTATCAAGGAGAGCTGCCCTGATATTCTAGAGCCAGAGGGTAAAATAGAAATTGAAAGAATCCATGGATGACCTCCTGAAAAAGATCCCAAGAAGAAAAGTCCTAGGAATATTGTTGCCAAATTCCAGAGCTCCCAGATCAAGGAGAAAATACTGCAAGCAGCCAGAAAGAAACAATTTGAGTATTGTGGAAACACAATCAGGATAATACAAGATCTAGCACCTTCTACATTAAAGGATGGAAGGGCTTGGAATATGATATTCTGGAGGTCAACGGAGCTAGGATTAAAACCAAGAATCACCTACCTACCAAAACTGGGTATCATGCTCCACGGCAAAATATGGTTTTTCAATAAAATAGAGGACTTTCAAGGTTTCTCAGGGAAAAGACCAGAGCTGAATAGAAAATTTGACTTTCTAACACAAGAATCAAGAGAAGCATGAAAAGGTAAACAAGTAAGAGAATTCACAAGGGACTTACTAAAGTTGAACTGTTTTGTTTACATTCCTACATGGAAAGATGATGTGTGTAATTCATGAGACCTCCGTATTAGGGTAGCTGAAGGGAATATACATACATACATACATGCATGCCTACATACACACACACACACACACACACACACACACACACACACACACATATAGACAGAGGGCACAGGGTGAGTTGAATATGAAGGGATGTTATCTAAAAAAATAAAATCAATCAAATTAAGCAATGAGAGAGGAATACATTGAGAGAGGGAGAAAGGGAGAGATAGAATGGGGTAAATTATCTCACAAAAAAGTGGCAAGAAAAAGCAGTTCATTGGAAAGGAAGAGGGGGCAGGTGAGGGAGAATGGGTGAATCTTGCTCTCATTGAATTTGACTTGAGGAGGGAGTGACATACACACTTAATTGGGTATCTTACCCCACAGGAAAGAAGGAGGAAGGAGTTAAAAAATGGGAAACAATAGAAGAGAGGGCAGATAGAGGGAGGAGGTAATCAAAAGCAAACACTTTTGAAAAGGTCCAGGATCAAGGGAGAAAATTGAATAAAGGGGGACAAGATAGGAAGGAGCAAAATATAGTTAGTCTTTCACAACATGAGTATTGTGGAAGGGTTTTACCTGTGTGGCTTATGTTGAATTGCTTGCTTTCTTAGGGAGGGCAGGTGGGGAGGGAAGAGGGGAGAGAATTAGGGACTCAAAGTTTTAAAAGCAGATGTTCAAAAAAAAGTTGTTTTTGCATGTGACTGGGAAATAAGACATACAGGCAATGTGGCATAGAAATCTATCCTGCCCTACAAGAAAGTAAGGGAAAAGGGGATGGCAGGAGTGGGGTGCCAGAAGGGATGGTTGACTGGCGCATGGGGCAATCAGAATATATGCCATCTTGGAGTGGGCGGGAGGGTAGAGATGGGGAGAAAATTTGTAATTCAAAATCTGGTGGAAGTCAATGCTGAAAACTAAAAATATTAAATAAATAATAATATTTAATAAGTAATAATAAAAAAGTATCTCAACAACAAAAAAGAAAATCCTTCTTGAGCTCTCCCAAAGAAGCATTTTGGGCTTAGAACTAATTCATATTCCCCTTTGAGGTTTCAGATGTAGGTATATTGGTGTTCCTCTTCTGGGTTTGTGTTTTGATCCTTCGTGTCACCATAGGAATTCTCCATGATCAGTTTTTTTTCTGCTTTTTGCTCATTTTGTTTTCTTATTTCCTGGCTTTTAAAGTTAAGCTGTCCTGCTGGAGCACAGGAAGCACTGTTCAGTGACAGGGGCCTTGTAACTGGTTTCATGTGCTGGAGCCTCAGGTGCTAGCAGCTGGAGGATATAGGGGTCTGGCAGCTTACCTGGTCCTGGCCTGGGGTCCTAGTGGTGGTGTCTAGTGTGTGCTGGGTTGAGGTGGGGTTTTTCCGCATTGCCCCAGGGACATACTGAAGCATGTGGAGATCTGGCCATGGAGGATGCCTTCTCTGCCAGGGCTGCACTGAAGCATATGGTGGTTCTCCGGCCTGAAGTCTCCAGTGTCTCCTGGCTATGCTAAAGCAAGTAGGGTTTCCTGGTGTTGGTGTTTGCCCATTCCTCCACTCAGGGTCTCAGAGTTTCCTACTGGTTTGCAGAGGTGGGGCTTGCTGCTGGCTTGCTGGAAGGCTTCTTATCCTGGAATGTGCTCCCTTTTTATCTGAGTGAGATGTACCTTTCTTGCTAATCCTCCAAGTTTTCTGGGCTAGAAGACTGTTCCACCCCATCTTTCTGCTGCCTCCATTATTCAAAGATTTTTCTTGGGGTGCTATTTCTGTTTTTCGAAGGTCAATATGGAAGAGTGACAATGATTTACTGCTTTCTCTACCATCTTGCCTCCCAGAAGTCTGCATATCATTTATCTTTAAAGATGAAATATGTTTGATGTTAAATTAAACTCTTTACTAAAGTAAAAAGAAAATTAATTAATATAGATGATAATTCAATTTTAAGAAAAACAGTTGTTGTGCCGAAAAAAAGCTAGCGAGACCCAGATACAAATTTAGATGTGGATTTATTGAAGCGTGTGTCTTTTTGGAGTAATTACTCAAATCGAACAGCCATGAGCAAGGGAAGAGAAAGAGTATTTAAAGGGAAAGAACACAGTTAGATTTCCATGGAGATGGGGACACAAACAGTGGGACAAGCTGAGGCAGGATTATTTCCTTGGAGAAGGGAACACAAACAGTGGGGTCCGTGGAGATGGGAGTACAAACAGTGGGGTCCGTGGAGATAGGAGTAAAAACAGTGGGGTGAGCTGGGGCAAGATGGAGAAACTGGGGGGGGGCAGGGCATAACATAATGAGTCTGAGCTTGCAAGTATAAGATGATACAGAAAAAATAAAAATAATTTTGCTTCTAAATTTGTTTGAAAAATGCTGCTGCTTCCTGTTGCCTCTTTGAACTAGGTGGTTGAAGGGTAGAGATGATGGTAACTAAGAAAAGGGAAAACAAAATGATATTTTTTTATAAATTCAAAAGCAGTCCATTGGAGGAGAAGGAACACTGTCCTGGGAGTCACGAGGCATGACTTCTAGTCACAGCTTTGGCACTAGCTCTGTGATGTTGAACAAATCATTCAACCTATCTAGGCTTCAGTTTCCTCATTTGTTAAATTGAGAGAACTGGATTAGATCATTTCTGCATTCGCAACTCTCAAACACTATGAAATAGGAATTCCATTGAACTTGTTTGATGCCTGAAAGACATTTCAAAGCAAACTCTGTAAACTGTAAATAAGTTGCTGCCCTCTCCATCAGCTAAGTTATCCTATTAAAGGCTACAACCCCTCAATGAAATTAATTCTCTCCTCAGGTTGCATCATTCACAGCTTTCCCAAGACAAAAAGTACATTATGGATGGCTATAGACTCTAGTGTGAGCCACGCAAGACTGAGGGGAAATTAATTTCTTTTTGGAAAGAGCACATGTTCACCAAAGGTGAACATACCAGATAACACTTCTTTCCTGCTAATATTTTCCTTTTCTGTGGTGAAACTTCAAACCAGCCTTTCCACCTAAGCTAACAACTATGCATGCATGTGTGGGTGTGTATGAGTGTGTGTGTGTGTAAAATCTCCTTTTATCCTTTCCTTTTCTTTTAGGCTTTTCTTCTACTTGAAACTTTCCAATGCTCTTAACAACTGAAGGGTTTGAACATTAGCTGCCCATATCACTTATTTCTGACTATTATCTATTATTAGCCTAACTGCTTAGTGATGCCTTGAGAAGTATTATTACTGATTTTCTTTTAAAAATGAGGTCAAATAACTTGCCATTTCTTCTGCCTTCTTTTGCTATGTTTAAGCATTCTTTCTGCCATTTTTTTATTAAGTCTGTGAACAGTAACATCAATAAGTCAAATCAATTATCATTTATCAAATGTCTGCTATGATGCCAAGGAGTATTCTAAGTAAAGCAAAACTGATATGATATGAGTGCCTCAAACAAGCAATGACCATAATATGTTTTTTCAAAAATCTTAATGTGATAGAATATTATTTTATCCATTCATCATGGAAATATTAACACAAATGGTGATTGCATTAAGACAATTCCTTGTCCTTTAAAGAGGCAGTTCTATCCTTTCTATCTTTTTTTGTGTATAAGTATAATATATGTGCTAACTATTATCATTATCCCTACTTTATAGATGGAAGAAAAAGGAAAGATTTAAATGACTTGCCCACAGTCATATTTCTATTAAGTCATAAACTCAGGACCTAAAACTAGACCTCCTGACTTCAAGTCCAAGATAGTTTCCACAGTTTTACATTCCACTTTTTATTCAACCATTGCTTTGCTGAAAGACAGCTCTAATAGGTCAGTTGTTAAATTGTTGGTGTGAGCATTTATAATTAATAAATTCCACTTGAACCCACTTGTTAAATATTTAGTACCACACCTCTGTATTCAATAAGTATTGCTTGAGCTTAGAAGTAGTGCAGTTCGAGACTCAGGGAATGAAGTTATCATCAGACTACATGCCTCAGAAATATAGGCCAATGATAATTAGCAATAAATTTTACAATTATTATTATTTATCATTACTATAACTAATGAATATCATTATTAAAGATTAAAAGATACTTTTACCACCATTATCTCATCTGAATGAACCTCAAATATTCCCCTTGATACTTAACATTTTATCAAAATTACTTCAAAGCAAGTTTTGTTATAACCTAAATGCAAAGGTAAATTAATATATTTGGAAGTGTTAATAACAGCAAAACCACTCTATTAAAAACAAAATATGGACATTTAATTTATGTCTCCTTCTCAAGAAATAGCTCCAGACTGCAATGAATGTTTTCTCATTTGTGGATTTTCATTGATAAGATATGGCAGTGTTTACATACAGTACTCCACCTCAGAGAGCAAATATCTTTGTTTTTCAGTGGGAGACTCAGACCTGCAAATTCATTGGTATAGAATGCATTCTAAAGAAACTCCTCTTAGCAATGCAGAAAGTCTTGGAGACTTGTCTTGCAGCTCTGAAAGGTAAAGTGATTCACTCACGATCACATAGCCAATTTGTTTCAGATGTAGCACTTGAACTATGGTCTTCTTGACTCCAAAGCTGTCTCCCTGTCCACTCCACAATAATATCTTTCAGGGAGTGTTTAGCTAAATAAATAAATAAGCTATCTCCTCTTTGTGCTGAGCTTCAGAAAATGTATATTGTAATGATGAGATCTAATAAGAGCTTTGAGGCAAATTTCGTAACAGAAATGGGAGAGAGGGTAGATTTGGATTTTATCCCATTCTAGTTCATTGGACAAGTACTGGTGCTCTAAAATATTTAAATTCAACAAATTGGAATCACATTCATGTTTTGGACAGGCTTTTAAATCTTGAGAGAAAGCAAAATCACATTAAAATTTCTAAAAAGAGTTACTAATACAAATTGGAATCTCTCATTTATTCTGGAAGGAAATATGATTTCATTTGGGGCAGCTGGGGGGCATGGTGGATAGAATGCCAGCCCTGGAGTCAGGAAGACAAGTCTTGCTGAGTTCAAATCTGGCCTCAGACACTTAATAGCTGTGTGATCCTAGACAAGTCACTTAAGCCAGTTTGCCTCAGTTCCTCATCTGTATAATGAGCTAGAGAAGGCAATGGCAAACTGCTCCAGTATGTTTGCCAAGAAAACCTTAAATAAACATCATGAAAAATCAGACACAATTGAAATGACTCGACAACAACAATGTTCCAGGTTATGTGCCAAGCATAAAAGAGGCAAAAGAAAGTTTCTTCCCTCAAGGGGCTTACAATCTAATGGAATCTAATAAAATATTGAAGGGATTACATCTAACATAAACAAAAATAACAAAACTGACATCTTGTACTTACCCTCACCTGCACAAAGTTCCTAGAAATACCTAACACTACATTAATATTTTGTTGAAGAATATTAATATTAATTTTCCCTATCCCACGGCTAGTTGGCACAGTGTATAGAGTGTCATGCCTGGAGTCAGGAAGACTTGAGGTCAAATCCAGTCTCAGACACTGTGTGACCTTGTGCAAACCCTGTTTGCCTCAGTTTCTTCATTTTTAAAATGAGCTGGAGAAAGAAATGGCAAACCGCTCCAGTATCTTTTCCAAGAACTCCCCAAAAGGGCTCACAAAAAGTCAACAGCAATCCCACATCCCACATTTTTCAAGTTAACTATAGAAGCTATGAGATTTATTCAATTAATTCCAAATATTTATTAAGTACTAGTTTATATCAGTCACTATGCTAGGGACAAGGAATACAAAAACATTACCAAACTGTCTCTGGCCTCAAGAAGCTTATATCTTAACAGGGTCGAAAACATACATGTATATAGGTATGTGTAAAACCCTTACAAGGAAGACTATTGACTTTGGTTTCGTCTTAAAAAGTAATCAGGAATCCTGGAGTCAAGGAGGTTATCTGAGGACAAAACTTGATAAAAATAGTGAGCATTTGACTGAAAATAACCTATTGGCATTACTTTAGAGATAGCTAACATGGGGCATAGTTTCTGCACTAAATTCTGAAGACTGTCATCCACTTTATTATATAAGAAGAAAAGAATGAAAATAAGTCTAATGAAGAACATTTGTTTCTGCAGCCAAACTGATTTAGGTGTGCAATAGCTCCCAGTTTAATGGACCATAACAGTAATTTAAATTGTTTCACTTTGCTGTCTTCACTCACTAATATGATCAAAGTAATAGTGGCAGAGATTACCCTTCCTGAGGTTAATACAAATGGTGATTGCATCAGGACAATGCCTTGTCCTTTAAAATGGCAGTTCTATCCTTCCTATCCTTTTTTGTGTGTCATTGACCTCGTTGACAATCTGATGAAGCCTATGGAGCCTTTCTCAAAATAATAATTTTAAATGAGAGAATAAAATACAATGTATTATAAGGGAGACCGATTATATGGAAAAATGTACTTTTTCCCTTCTAAATTCACAGACCCCCTGAAATCTATCCATAGTTCCTTTGCTGTCAGTTGGCTCCAGGTTAAGAATTGCATTTATGTCTAAGAAATACTCAATACTAATCTTGGTCTCCTATGTCACATATTAAAAAAGTCTAAATCACCCACGAAATGTAGACCACTCTCCCAGCCTATAAGTTTCAGAGAAGATGCCAAACTGCATTGTCAATGGAAGTGTCTCTTTATTAGCTCCTTAAAACGAGGAAAACACAGATCTAGTGAATATATATTTATATATACATTATATGTTTATAAATTTCATATCTAAACATATGTGTATATTGAGAGACAGAGTTTTAGCCAGACATGCAACTTTCCTAATAGTACACCAACTAAATATGTTAAGGAAAAACTAACTGAACACAAAATGACTTAGATAATAAGACAAAGATCATTTGACATTCCTCTTTCAGGAATTGACATATATAACAGAAATTTAAACAAGAAAAGGTTACTGATTTGAACAGAGTTTTGAGGAAAACCATAGTATAGAGGTTAATAGTAAGACAAAATAAACCATTTCAATTATACATACTATATGAACAATGTTGCTCTATTTTGTCAATGTAGGGAGCTCCTGATGTGTCTTTCACTGAATGCAAATCCCAATTCATCTCTTAGTAGGTAAGAATTATATGAAGAATATAGGAGTTTAAATAACTTGCCTAGGATCACATAAATAGTAACTCTCAGATATAGGATTTTAGCCTCACTCTTTCTCATTGAAAGCCTTAGGCTATGTTGCCTCAGATTTAAATTATATAAAAATGTAAAGGTTTTTCCACAAATAAAATCAATTTGGTGAGAATTGGATGAAATAGATGGAGCATAATTATTGTATTAATAATCTCTGACATCATCTTTAGGAAATTAAGAAAAATCTATGATTGAATTATCACTCAATGTGTCTGAAAATCTGACAGCAAACTATGATGGGGAATAGTTGAACAAATTGTGGCATTTAAATATAATGGAATGTTGTTGTGCCATAAGGAATGAGGAAAAGGATTAATACTGGTGGGGGAGGGGAGATGAGTGGAGAGAGGAATATTTACATTAAATGATATATGATGAAGAAAACATAGCCAAAAGAATAATATGAATGATGACTTTAAGAAGATAAGTGAAGACAGCACTTATGGGCAAGAAAATCATGTACAATGGACAAGGTGAAGAATACATCTTTCCCTTATGTTGCACACTTAGTAAGCTACAGAAATGGAAAGTGACCTATATTTTCAGTCACAGTTACTCTTTGAGGTGAATTCATTTTAACTCTTTCATGAAAATGTACTTCATGCATTTGAGGGAGGTTGGTGGTCAGTGGGAGTTGTTTAGATGTTTTTTGGAATGTTTGTTGTATCAAAATAAAATTTATCAATGCCTAAAAGAATTTCAAGACTCAAAAATTTAAAATGTAAATAAAATTTTATTCACATTTATTTCAAATTGGATATGAAAAATGCAGGAAGAACAAATATTAGACAGTAGCATGGTAGGAAGGAAAGGCCTTGGTTTAACCAAAAAGAAGAAGAAAAAAAACAGCAAGAAGAAGAAGAAGAAGAAGAAGAAGAAGAAGAAGAAGAAGAAGAAGAAGAAGACAAACCAGAAAAATAAGAACAAGAAGAAAAGAGAGAGACAGAAAAACAGATAGACAAAGAGATAAACAGAGACAGAAAGAAAGACAGAGACCAACTATGGAACGTTTGTAAAGGACTGAAGAAAAAAGAAAAGAGTATTTGCAAATACTTGCTTCATCTGACATTTGTACTATTTATACTAAATTTTGGGTAGACTTCACTTTTATACTCAGAAGTTTCTTACTATTTGTTATGGAAACATGAAATCCTCTAACTAGACACAAGGTGAAGGGTTTCTCTGCCTCATCTGAAGTGTATATAAATTATATGAATCATTAGGAATAGAACAGCAACTCTGGTCAATTGTTATATTAATGCAGACAAATATATAAATCAATTTTTAGAATACTGAAAGAGGTGGAATTGAAATCAAGATTCTCTGCTCCCATATCCATCTATCTTTCCCTTTACCCAGCCACCTTGCTGAGAATAAAACCACTGTCAGATAGAAATGGAAGCTTTGATTTTGGACTCTGACCCATTGCCTGGGGTCCCCCAAAGAGAGCAGAAATAGATAAAATTAGACAATTGGCAAGTCCATATAGAGCATTTCACTATTGTTGGTATTGCAAACTCTTTGGTGATTTGACAGTGCATCAAGCTGTCATAATGGAGCTATTTTCCACAGTTACCTGTAGGGAGGAAAGCTAAACCAAGAAATAGTGAAATAAATCCCCCCAAAAGAATCACTGGCTCTTTGACTCAATCAAGGTTTATATTAGACAAAAACAAAAGCACTGAGCTTTCTGAAGTACCAAAGGTGTGTGTGTGTGTGTGTGTGTGTGTGTGTGTGCGCACACACACATGGGTTTGTGTGTTTCTCTTATGGAAACAATATCTATTTTTTAACACTGTGATCCTCAGCTATTGAGGACTATTAGAGACCCCCAGGCAGCATAGTGAGAAGTTCAAAATGAATTTTTCTTTAGATTACTACTTAGACCATCCAGATCTCATTCTTGACAGGGAACAACAGAGGAATCAGGGAGAAAGTAGCCTGTCATGAGGTATTTAACAAGGTAAGAATGTATTTAAAAGGTGAGTCTTTTCTAAAGTATAAAAAGCAGTTTAAAAACAAACAGAAGAAGTGAATAAATTGAAGCTAAAAGAAACCACTGAAATTGGAGAAAAATGTCACTGAAGACTCTCCCATTTTGTTTGTTTTGCTGTTTCCTTCCTTTAAGTAAAAAAAAATGTTTTATTCATTTTTATCATCACTGCTCTAGTTTTCAACACTTTTATTATCATTATTCCAGGTCTCCCTCAAAACATCATCTTCATTGTAATATCCTGGTATAAAGAGCATAGTAATAGGCTATGTGTAAGTTTTGCATAAGTCAGATAGATATGGGGGCACAGTGTCAGGGTTGGAGTAAAGTATACCTTAGATTTGAGACGAATGTGAGTAAATTCTGCTTTGCTTCAAGACAACTTTGCATACAGATTTTCCCCTGCTCTGAGCAGGAATCCAAAATGCCTTTGGACCATTATAGGAGATCAGGAATCACATTCAATCTCAGGAAAGACTATTCTGAAGTCCTCTCCATAGAAGCCGCACATATGAAAGAGCAGTGATGTGGAGTAATTACAGGTTGTGCATATGAGGCAAAAACATTATTATTGAGACACTTGGGGAGACTGTTTTCAAAGCATTTTTTCTCCAAAGTCAGTAGCATGTTAAATATAGAACAACCCTTTGGTTCTGAACAAAATTATGGAGCCAGTCAGTCATGGAACTACAATTATGTTTGGAGGTCTTACTCGCACAATCAGCAACGAAACAAAAATGGGAGTAATGTGTGTCAGTGAGATTGAAAGTACAATGATAGATCTCCAAAGCTGAAATTTCTTTGTTGTGTGAATGGAATGAAAGCCACAGTGTTGATAACTCTGAAGCAATACCTCTGAAGTCTAATTTCCTAAAAACTACTGTAACCAGAATGGCCTTTGTTTTCTTTGAATGACTCAGCTTACCTTATTGAGCCTCTGGATGCTGTGGCTTGCTCTTCCGGGGCAGGAAGCCCAGAGAGCATGTCAGGAAGCAGAAAACTTCCTGTGTGATGAGTCACGGGGCTGGCTGAGGGGAGGTGTTAACTCCAGAGCCATGCCCTATTGGGTGTTAACCTGGTCTATGCTAGGGGGAGGGGCCATCTCAAGAACCAATTGGCTCTGGTCATTCAGGCAGCGCTTGATGATGTCAAAAACTCTATAAGAGGGGAGAGGACAGCTTGAAGAGCTCTCTTTCCTTTTCTGGTTGGTGTGGGAGCAGTGGCAAGCAAGTGTGACTCTGGGCTAGCCCTTGCTCTCGGGCCAAGCCCAGATGTTGGTAACTATGAATTGTATTGGGTCTGTCTGTTAATATTTGTAATTTGTTTGTATTTTGGTTTTGAGGTTCAGGGTGCTGGTTTGTTTTCCCCTGAACTAAATGAATGTTTTGAACCTCAGGGTGCTGGCTTTTTCCCCTGAAGTACATGAATGAATCTGTATTTGGTATATCTCTTGATGCTTGTCTCTTTGCTCCCCTGAACTAACTGAATGCTAACTGAATGCTGGTGTTTTTCCCCTGAACTAAATGAATGTTGTCTGTATGCTAACTGAATGCTGGATTAAAGTAAGCTGGTCAACCCCTTCACTGTGCTTTCCTTGTTTAAGCAGATAAAAAGAACCTGTGCTTTCCCGGGATCCCAGCAGCTTCCTGGGTGCCGGCAACCTCCTGGGTGCTGGCTGTGGGGGGATCTTACGCCCCCACAGGAGCTGCTAGCTGGGTTATTAAAACAACTACCCAATTTATTTCCAGAAGGATAGCCTAAGGCTCAACAGAATCTAGCTCATTAAGTAGTAATTAAATTTTCTATGATTTAATTTGACCTATAAGCTTGTGTCTGTGTTTCATTTCTATTTTATTTCCACTTTTAATTTAATAAAGCTTCTGTTTCCCATACTAGCTATAAATAATTGGAGCAATAGCTTGGCACTTTCTTTCACTATTCTCTAAGGAATAAATTTTCTTAAACAAAAAAAGAAATAGTTCAAACTAGGAATATTAGACTTTCAGCACTGAGTTCTAATTTCATAAAATTATCTAGAGTTCATATTAAACATCTATTGTTGTAATACAAAATTAAGACATTACTTAGTGAATTACAGAAGAGTTATGACATTAGCCCTTTGGCTTAGATTGTTTAGGGCAGTTTTTCACTGTAATTGAAACAGACTTTGACATAATTGCAATGCAGTTTATAATCACACCTCTAGAGCCAAAAACAAACAAACAATCAAACTCAAACTAATGGCCAAGTAGAATCACAATTCTATAGTCTTCAGAACAGTACAAGAGAAGGCTAATTCTCCGCTATTTTCCATTTTCATTATGCTGTTCTATCAGAGGAATAGGAAGGAATATGGAAATAAAATTATATCTATACATCTATAACTCATTCTTATGGGGAAAATTGTAAAAAGTACAGAAAATAGAGAATGAAATCCTTTCACCTATTTCCAGATTAGAAGCCCAGAAAAGAACATGTCCTAGAAAAGAAATAACAAATCTGAAACCAACTCTTGAAAAGTCTGAATTATGAAAAGGAGTAGTATTTGCTGAATATATACATCTATATGTATATATGCGCAATCTATTCAGAGCAAAAGTAAAAGATTTAGACCTATCTTAACAACAGACAACAACATAAGCCTACTTTGTAAACAACTTAATGGCAATAATTAGTTGCTCTGATTTTTAAAATATTAGATTATTTTTCCTATTACATTAGAGAGGCAATATGGCATGCTGATGTCCTAGCCATATTCAGCTGATGGAAGTGCCTGCCTCAGGAGCCAAGTACAACTGGACTCGCATCTCCACAAGAAGCCCCACAAGTGACTATAACATACCCAAGGCAAACTTCTTGAGCACTCCATAAATGGGATCAAAGAACTTCTAGCAACAAGAGGCTGTGAGTTAACTCTGTGCTACATGTGCTCTCTGAAGTTTGAGTCCACTTTTCCCTGGAGTCTGTGTGTACTTGTGGGAGATAATGTCACAGATGTTTAGAAGAATGCTTTCTACCAGCTGTTCCTATTGTACCACTTTAGTGACGGGCTCTTTCTAAAAGCTACTAAATACTGGCTGACACAATCAGAATATATGCCATCTTGGAGTGGGTGGAGGGTAGAAATGGGGAGAAAATTTGTAATTCAAACTCTTGTGAAAATTAGTGCTGAAAACTAAAAATATTAAATAAATAAATAAACAAACAAACAAATAAATAAATAAACAAACAAATAAATAAATAAATAACAAGAAAAAAAGAGAAAAAAATAAATACTGGCTGACTAAATTGATTATCAACTGATAATCTTAAGGGTAAGCACACTTCTTGAAATGATGGCATTAGAGAGTCATTCCTGAGGGGCACCTCTAGAAACCTAAAGGGTAGATATATTCCAGATGACTGCTCAGACTGTGTACCCCTTGAACTGGACCCATTGAGGCAGGGACAGCTGTACACCCCTTGCCAGCAGGAAGCAATTTCAGAAGCTGAGACCTTCGTCCCTGACCCCAAAAGAATTTGGGTCCTATTTATTTGAGGGGGGAATGATGGGATTCAGACTGTGGGAATCCCCTTGGACCCCAAAAGAATTTGGGTCCTATTTGTTTGAGGGAGGAATGCTGAGGGTACAGTCTCTGGGAACCCCCTTGAACCTGGAGTACAGTCTCTGGGAACCCCCTTGAACTCTCCTGGAATCTTCCCACTTGATCTGGCCTTGGCCTGAGGCTATCTACCTAGCCTTGCTCTTTATTGTCCAGCTACTTCCCACCCTTGATACTATCAATATCCATGCCTTCCTCTACTTCCCACCCTTAATCCCATTCTCTTGGTTCCTGGAGTCTGACCTCATCCTAGTCCATAGAGTCTGACCTCATCCCATCGGTCCCATTGGCTCCTCCTTAGACTCCTCCTCAAGACCCTCCCTAAACTGCTCTTCTAGTCACCCCAGACCACCCTTCAATCCCTCCCACAATCTTTGTTTATATAAGTCTTATCTTGCCTCCATGAAGGTGCTCAAATTCAATCTAGCTCAGTAGATTGAATCTGGCCTGCTTGTGAAAACAGGCATCACAAAGGGTGGGATTTCTTAAGACAACCCATTATGGTGAATCCTTAATAAACTTTGTCTTTTCCCTTGGCTGAGAAGGCTTGAGTTGAATTCTTTCAGCAGGACCCGGTGTGTAGGTATGTTGGGGTCTCAAGTACCCCTAGAAACCTATGGTTCCCTACCATCATCATTTTTCTTTAACCTCTTCAGTGAGGTGGCATAGTTGACAGAGCTCTAGCTAGGCCTAGAGCCAGGAAGACCTGAGTTCATATCTGGCCTCAGACACTTCCTAGGTATGTGACCTTGGGCAAGTAACTTGGTTTCTGTTTGTTCTGTTTGACTCATCATCTTTTTTCCTCATCTTTAAATAGGGATAATATCTTTAGGGATAGGGATAATAATATCACTCATCTCCCAGGTTATTGTGAGAATTACATAATACCTGTAAATTATTTAGCATAGCATACAGCATTCAGCAGCTAGGTAGCCCAATGAATAGAGTGCCAGCCCACTAGTTAAGAGGATCTGAGTTCAAATCTGGCCTCAGACAGTGGTAAGTCTTTTGCCTTAACCTTTTGTCTCAGCTTCTTCTACTGTAAAATGAGCTAGACAAGGAAATAGCAAATTACTCCAGCATCTATGTCAAGAAAACCCTAAATGTGGTCACAAAGAATCAGATTGTTGTGGTAATTAGGATGAGATTTTTTGTTTTCTCTTTTAGAATGCTAAAGTAATCAAGTACCTTTGATGAATCTTGCCTTTCAAATGTAATGGCAAGCAAAGAGGACTTTTTATTGTCTTTTCTCTCTTTGATAGAATCAAGAGTCTTTGACCTGCTTAAGAAACAAGAAAGCCTAGTTCACATAGGTTTGAGTCCCATGGTTGTGCTGCCCTCTGACCCTGAGGAGGGTATATAAGATCTGAAGTTGGCATTTTGTTTTGGGGCTCTCACTCATTGGAAGAGTGCAGTATGATTTGCCCAGATGAGACTCTGGGTAGCCATCGTTAAGAGCCCCGTGGCTTTGAAAGCCCAGATGTTGGTGCTTTTCTTTTTGGTAACTATGTATGTGATGTCTTGATCAGACAAAGCCTGTCTGTTGATCTATTTGTAATTTCTGTTTGTATTTGCTCTGAATTCCATGGTGCTGACTTTTCCCCTGAACTAAGTGAGTGATATATATATATATATATAATTAAACTGAGATTATTAACTCCTTAAAGTTATTTTCCTTAGAAAAGCAGTTCAAAGAATCTGTGCTAGCAGCCCTCCTGTATGCTCTTGTTGTTGGTCTTGAACTCCCACAGCAGCTGCTAGCAACATTGATGTTACACAGACATAACTAATCAATTAAGCAACATTTAGCAAAGCGCTTGGCACATAGAGGGAAGAGAGGGCGAGGGGGAGGAGGGAGGAAATGGAGAGAATAAATGAGAGAAGAGTCAGTTTAGGAGTAAGAAAGGAGTAGTCTGTGAGGATGTCAACCTTGTCCCTGTCCCTGGAAGGGAGGGAGAATGAGGTTGTCAGACAGACTACCTCATACTCCACAACACTGATGGTTATAGTAGGATTCCTTATTCACCTTTTCTGAATACATATGCCCATAAAATTTATCTTTCCTGCTCATATAGGATCTGCCATTCATTGTACAAACTCAATTCAGCTCCTCAATCATCTCTAGTGCAAAATTTCCACTGAGGTCCTACTCCCGTTAAGTACATTGCTAATAGCCATCTCAGGTATAAAGCCACATCAGAATTCATCTTGTTGATACTGACCCCTTTTATCTTTTCTCCTTCAGTCTATTCAAATCCTCTCCAGCCTCTCCACTGAAGGCCTTGCTCAAGTCTCCTCTCCTTCAACATGTTTTCCTTGACAATTCCAAGCCTCAATAACCTCCATCTTTTCTGAATTAACAACACAGATTATATCTCAAACGTCACCGTTTATTAACACCATCAACAAAAAAACAATAACCATTGGTATTTATTCAGCATTTTCTAGTTCATAAAGTTGTTTATTTTATATAATTCATCATTGTTCTCTAATATGATAATAAAAGAACCCTGTCAAATACACAGTGCAAGAATTACCATCCCGAACTTACAAATGAGAAAACGATGGCTCAAATAATTTAAATAAATTTCTAAGGTTACACAATTAATGGCAGAGATGGGATTCTTGATTTGAAAAGAGGTTTTCTAACTCAAAGGCTGGTACAGCAATGCTCCCTCAGTTCTCTGTTGCATCTTCCTCAATTAGACCATAAACTCCTTGATAGAAGGCATCATTTTTCATAATTCAAAAGTAGCGAGCCCATCATATTCACTAAATACCCTGATTGAAATACAGAATAGAGGGGTTCTGTAGTCTCCCTAGAACAGGGGCTCTTAACTCTTCTGAGTCATGAATCCCTTTGGGAGTCTGGCAAAACCTACAGATCCCTCCTCTGAATAACAGTTTTAAATTCAGAGAAGATATCTAGGATTACCATGGAAACCAATTATATTGAAATACAGCTATCAAAATATTAAAAAAAAGTTCATGGACCTCACATTAAGAAGAACTTTAGAATATTCAGGATCTTGTTATATTAGTGAAAACATATTCTAAATTTCATTGAATCTGGAAATACCAGGCATAACATTTTAGAGTTTCTATTTCTCACTTAACAAGTCTGGAAAAGTAGTAAAGACAATCACTTCTGCATTTCCCAATGACTTTCACAAATATTAATGTCTTCATGAGAAAAACAAATGTCAATGGATGGCAAAGTTCTTTACACAAAGATAACTCAAATTCACATTTTTAAACAGTAGAAATGGGGGCAGCTAGGTGGTGCAGTGAGTAGAGCACTGGCCCAGGAGTCAGGAGGACCTGAGTTCAAATCTGGCTTCAGACACTTGACACATTTACCAGCTGTGTGACCTTGGGCAAGTCACTTAACCCCAATTGCCCTGCCTTCCCCTCTGCAAAATAAATAAATAAATAATAGAAAAATAAAAAACATTACATGATAGAAATGATTGAATTAGAATGCATAACCCTTTCTCTCTCACGTTGCAAGTGGAAATAGGCAGAGATTAATTTCCTTATTGTGGTTCACTTTTTTATATCCTCTTATAATTCTATGAATTTTTTTTATAAAATTGTCCATTTTATATCCAAATGATGATGCATTTCAAAGGACATACAAGTGAAAAAATGTGTTGAAAATCTACAAAATATAACATAAATGTCAATGCCAGGCATTTTTATCATTAAGACCATCACCTGATTTGTGTTTTAGAAAAATAGCCATCTAGTTGCTGGATCAATAAAAATTTGTAGTCACATTTTCACCTACCTTCTAAATTGTTTTGTACTCTGGAAAATATGGATGCATATTCTTTTGTGCATCTGTTTTAACCTTCATGCGTTCTTAAAAGTAATTATAAAATGTTAACGCAATTGAAAAATGTTTTTACAGGGTCACCAGTAAGAATTATTGATAGGATGGATATTGATAGGATAGGAAAACAATATAAAGTCTTGGTCATTCAGATAAAAGATCAACATACCTCTTCTTTTAAAATTTTATTAAAAAGTGAAAGAAACCTTAGCAAAATGCATCTCTCCAAGAGTTCTCACAACATTGCAGAATTTTTTAATGCCCTCTGTAAGTCAAAGGGATAGACAAGTACATAAGCAGTTCAAATATAGTAATTATGTTTTTGATTTAGAACAAAGGAGATAATTCGAAGAGAAGGAAACTAAGTGCAAAAGATAGACCACAGAATAAGAATGGAAGAAAATTACCAAGCTATTTTTTAAGCATTTATAATTCACAATGCACTTGTGGAAATTTTTTCAATTGAATTTTTGTAAATGGAAAAATGTGTCTATTCACTTGAAATGGTCTGGATTTGATTTATTTTTTCCCAGAAAAGGATATGGGGAAAGGTAAAAACTTTAAAAGAAAAGGTAAGTGGCGCAGTTGACAGAACACTGTGCCTGGAGTGAGGAAGACTTGAATTCAAATCCAGCTTCAGAAACTTACTAGTTGTGTGACCCTGGGGACTCAGCTTTGTTTGCCTCAGTTTCTTCATCTGTAAAATGAGCTGGAGAAGAAAATAGCAAACCATTCCAGTGTCTTTGCCAAGAAAAGACCAAATGAAGTCACAAAAAGTTGGACACAACTGAAACAACCCAACAACAACAACAACAACAACAACAACAAAACTTAAAAATGAGACAATATCTAGTATAGTAAGAAGAATGGTGAACTAAAAATCAGGAGACCTGAGTTATGCCCTGTTGCGACAATCGGGCTAGCAGGTGCTACGGGGGTGAAAAACCAGCACAAGCCTGACAACAAGAATGCTGCCAGCACAGGTTCTTTTGATCTGCTTTACTTAGGAAAGCAACATTAAGGGGTTAACAATCTTATTTCAATCCAACATACAAATATCATTCACTCAGCTCAGGGCAAAAAGCCAGCACCCTGAACTTCAGAGCAAATACAAACAAATTATAAACATTAACAGATGGACCTTGTCTGATTCAAATCTTAATGCGTAGTTACCAGGGTTTAACAAAGTCTGAACATCCAGGTTTACAAGCTGGAGGGGTCTTAACTACAGCTGCACAGAGTCTCCACATCAACACATCTCCAAGAGTGAGAGTCCCAAGAAAATAACTCTGTTCTCTCTTTTTATACATTCTTCAGCCATCATCAAACATCATCTGAGCAACCAGAACTCAGGCTCCTACTATTGGCTCTGGTCTTAGCAATTCCCCTTAGGACCATGAGGGCTTCCCGCCCACATAGACTTAGCACCTAGTAGATAGGGGTTTGGGCCTGGGGTTTTGCACCTAGTAAGGCTCAGTCAAAGACACTTGATCATTCTAAAGCAGTAAGAAAGTCCCAACCTAATTGCCAATACATGCCCCAAAATTTGTCATGGATGCTCTGTTACCTTAGGAAAGTCATGTGACTTTTCTGAACCTCACTTTCTTTCTTTTTTAAATTAAATCATTTATTTTTAGTTTATACCATTCAGTTCCACAAGCTTTTGAGTTCCGAATTTTCTCCCCCTGGCCTCTTCCTCCTCCCCAAGATGGCATGTAATCTAATATAGGCTCTACATACACATTCACATTAAAAACATTTTCACATTAGTCGTATTGCAAAGAAGAATTATAACCAATGCTGGTGCAGCCCACGCACAAGATGTGCCCCTCTCCCAGTCGGGTGCAACAGACACCTCCTGTCTAGTCTCCAAGTTGTCTTGGACTGGAAATCTGCCACACTCTCTCAACCTCACTTTCTTTGCCTAAAATTAAGATATTAATGCCTGTTGTGTTTTATCTATCCCACAAAATATTTGCTGTTTTTCACTGCCTCTTCCACAAGATGCTGAGAGTGTCAAATAAGACTATATTTTTCTTGTTTTTGATCTTGTTTCCTTTACTACAATCTATTATATGGAAAGGCATTGTGGTATAATGAAGAGAAGGCCAATCTTGAACTCATAAAGACCCCCTGATTCAAGTCCTACCTCTGACATACTTTAGCTGTTTTAACATGAGCAAGTCCCTGAAACTCTCAGTGCTGCTAGGCAAATCTACAAGTTATCAGCAAGTGGCCAATTTACATCATTGGAGGGAGTTTCCAAACTGGGAATTCCATTTACCAAAGACATCACATATCTATGTTAAATATATTGGAGTCATTTTAATATGTCTGATTTCCAAATCATGTTTGATTCATATTGAGATTTCTGTTCACAAAGACCTTAAGATTTTTTTCACAAAACTATTTTCTTGTCATAACATCCACATCTTTTTTCTCTATTTTTAATTTATTTTTTTCTTTTTAGGTAACAACACTCAGTTCCACAAGTTTTTGAGTTCCAAATTCCCACCCTTCCTCTACTGCCCCCTCTCTCCCAAGATGCCATGTGTAGGTTCTACGTAAACCTTCACATTGAACTAATTTACACAATACTCAAGTTGTAAAGAAGAATTATAACCAATGGAATGAATCATGAGAAAGAAGAAACAAAACCAGAAAAGAACAGAAAAGAAAAAAAGAGAGAGAACAAAAAGTTTTCCACTATCTGCATTCAGACCCTAATTCTTTCCCTGGATGTGGATTGCTTTTTTCATCTTGGGTTTTTTGGAGCTATCTTTGAGGCTCATATTGCTGAGAAGAGCCAAGTCTATCAGAGTTATTCATCACAGAGACTGTATGTCTGTAATTAAGTATACTGTTCTCCTCTTTCTGCTCCCTTCACTAAGTATCAGTTCATATAAGTCTTTCCAGGTTATAATGAAGTCCATCTGCTCCTCATTTCTTATAGCACAATAGTACTCCATTACATTCATATGCCACAACTTGTTTAGCCATTCCCCAATTGATGGGCATCCTCTTGATTTCCAATTCTTTCCTACCATAAAAAGAGCTGCTATAAATATTTTTGTACATAACAGATCCATCCACTTTTGTGATCTCTTTGAGATACAGTCCTAGAAGTGGTATTGCTGGGTCAAAGGGTATGTACATTTACATAGCCCGTTGGTCGTAGTTCCAAATTGCTCTCCAGAATGGCAGGATTAGTTGTCAACTCCACCAACAATGTAACAGTGTGCCTATCTCCCTACATATTCTCAAGCATTTATCATTTTCCTGTTTTTCCATGTTAGCCAATCTGACAGGAGAGATGTGGTACCTAAGACATATTTTGATTTGCATTTCTCTAATCAACAGATATTTAGAGCATTTTTTCATATGATTATAAATATCTTTAATTTCTTCCTTTGAAAACTTTTTATTCCTATCCTTTGATCATTTATCAATTGGGGAATGATTTGTATTCCTATAAATTTGACTTAGTTCCATGTATATTTTAGAAAAGAGGCCTTTATCAGAGACACTGGTTATAAAAATTATTTCCCAGCCTTCTACTTCCCTCCTAATCTTTGTTCCATTGGCTTTGTTTGTACAAAAACTTTTCAATTTAAGATAATAAAATTATCCATTTTGCATTTTGTAATGCTCTCCATTTCTTGTTTGGTCAGAAATTCTTCCCTTCTCCATAAATCTGACAGGCAAACTATTCCTTGCTCTCCGAAATTGCTTATAGTATCAGCCTTTATTCCTAAATCATGAACCCATTTTGACTTTATTTCGGTATATAGTATAAGACATTGATCTGTGCCCAGTTTCTGCCATACTATTTTTCAATTTTCCCAGCAGTTTTTGTGAAATAGTGAATTCTTAACCCAGAAGCTGGACTCTTCGGGTTTATCAAAGAGTAGATTGCTATAGTCATTGACTACTATGTCTTTTGTATCTAACCTATTCCACTAATCCACCAGTCTATTTATTAGCTAGTACAAAGTAGTTTTGATGACTGCTGCTGTTTAATACAGCTCAATATCTGGTAGGGCTAGGCCACCTTCTCTAGCATTACTTTTCATTAACCCCCTTGATATTCTGGACTTTTTGTAATTCCAGATGAACTTTGTTATTATTTTATGGCACTAAATATGTAAATTAATTTTGGAAAAATTGTCATTTTTATTATATAAGCTTGGCCTAACCATGAGCAACTGATACATTTCCATTTATTTACATCTGACTTTATTTGTGTGAAAAAATGTTTTTTATTTTCTTCATATAGGTCCTAGCTTTGTCTTGGCAGGTAGACTCCCAAATATTTTATAGTGTCTACAGTAACTTAGGAATGCCGAGGATTTATGTGGGTTTATTTTATATCCTGCAAGTTTGGTAAAAGTATTTATTATTTCAAGTTAAAAACTACTGTTTTTAACTTGATTCCCTAAGTAAATCACCATATCATCTGCAAAGAGTGATAACTTAGTTTCTCCTTTTTCTATTCTAATTCCTTCAATTTCTTTTGCTTGTCTTATTGTTAAGCTAACATTTCTAGTATTAAATTGAATAATAGGGGTGATAATGGGCATCCTTGTTTCATGCATAACCTTATTGGAAATGCATCTAGCTTACCCCCATTACATATAATACTTGCTAATGGTTTTAGGTAGATGCTACTTATGATTTTAAGGAAGACTCCATTTATTCCTATGCTTTCTAGTGTTTTAAATAAAAACGGGTGTTGTATTTTGTCAAAAGCTTTTTCTACATCTATTGAGACAATCACACGGTTTCTGCCAATTTTGTTGTTGATATGATCAATTATGTTTATAGTTTTTCTAATACTGAACCAGTCTTGCATTCCTGGAATAAATTCTACCCTGGTTGTAGTGTATTGTTCTCATGATAAGTTGCTGTAATCTTTTTGCTGATATTTTATTTAATTTTTTTGCATCTATATTCATTAGGGAATTGGTCTATAATTTTCTTTCTGTTTTGACTCTTCCTGGTTTAGGTACTAGTACCATATCTGTGTCATAAAAAGAATATAATAGAACTCCTTCACCTATTTTCCCAAGTAGTCTTTAAAGTATGGGAATTAATTGTTCTCTAAATTTTTGATAGAATTTGCTTGTAAATCCATTTGGCCATGGAGATTTTTCCTAGGGTGTTCACTGATGGCTTTTTAAATTTCTTTTTCTAAGATGGGGTTATTTAGGTATTTTATTTCCTCTTCTGTTAATCTGGGCAATTATATTTTGGTAAATATTCACCTATTTTCCCTAAGATCACCAAACCTATGCACATACAATTAGGTAAAATAATTCCTAATTATTCTTTTAATTTCCTCTTCATTGGAAGTGAATTCACTTTTCATTTTCGATACTGGTAATTTGGTTTTCTTCTTTCTTTTCATTAAATCAAATTGACCAAAGATTTATTAATTTTACTGTTTTTTTTTTTCATAAAACCAACTCGTAATTTTATTTATTAGTTCAATAGTTTTCTTGATTTCAATTTTACTAATCTCTCCCTTGGTTTAAGTGTTTCTAATTTGGCATTTTATTGGGGATTTTCAATTTGTTCTTTTTCTTAGTTACATGTCCAATTCATTGATCTCCTTTTTCTCTATTTTATTCATATAAGTATTCAGAGATATTATAAAACTTCCTCTAAGAACTGCTTTCACTGCATCCCATAAATTTGATATGTTGTCTCATTATTTTCATTCTCTTGAATGAAATTATTGATTGTTTCTATGATTTGTTCTTCAACCCACTCATTCTTTAGGAATAGATCATTTAGTTTACAATTAATTCTTACTGTATCTTTCCATGGTCCTTTATTACAAATACTTTTTGTTCCAGCATGATCTGAAAAGGATACATTGAGTATTTCTGCCTTTCTGCACTGGATTTTGAGGTTTTATGCACTAGTACATGATCAATTTTTGATTATGTGCCATTTACTGCCGAGAAAAAATATATTCCTTTCTATCCCCATTCGGTTTTCTCCAGAAGTCTATCATATCTACCATTTCTAAAATTCTATTCACCTCCTTAACTTATTTCTTGTTTATTTTGAGGTTAGATATATCAAGTTCAGAGAGGGGGATGCTTAGGTCCCCCACTAACATAGTTTTGCTGTCTGTTTCTTCCTGTAACTCCCTTAACTTCTTCTCTAAGAATTTGGATGCTATACCACTTGGTGCATACATGTTAAGTAAAGATATTAATTCATTGCCTATGGTGCCTTTTAGCAGGATATAATTTCCTTCCTTATCTCTTTTAATTAGCTCTATCTTTGCTTTGTCTGGGATTAGGATTGCTACCCCTCCTTTTCGTACTTCAGCTGAAGCATAATATTCTACTCCACCCTTTTACTGTTACCCTATGTGTATCCCCCTGTTTCAAATGTGTTTCTTGTAAACAACATATTGTAGGTTTGCAGTTTTTAATCTATTCTGCTATCCACCTCCTTTTTGTGGGAGAGATATCCCATTCACATTCACAGTTATGATTACTATGTGTCTTTTTCCATCTTATTCCCCCACCCCATTTATGCTTTTATTTCTCCCTTCTCCCTTCCCCTCCTCAAAAGAGTTTTGTTTTGGACCACCACCTCCTTCCATATTCCCTCTCTTTCAGCCCTCCCCTTGTCCCTTACTACTTCTTTTCTCCTTTGCTTTTCCTTTTACCTTCCTACTGCCTATTAGGCAAGTTTGATTTCTATACTTAACAGAGTATGTTATTGCCTCCTTGAACCAAATCCAATGAGAGTAAAGCTCCAACACTGCTCCTCTTCCTCCCTTCTTTCACTCTATTATAATATATTTTTGTGCCTCTTCATGTGATATAATCTACCCTTTTCTACCTACTCCTTACCTCTTCTCCCATTACAATCTCTTTACATCTCTTAATTAAGTTTTTTTATCTTCACATTAATTTATTATTTTAATTAATTAAATTAATTAATTTAATTTAATAAAAGTTAATTTGTACCCACACCCTCTACACATATCTTTTTTTAGATATCATACAACCTATAGCTTTCTAAAAATTAGCAAATATCATCCTCCCATATAGGGATGTAATCAGTTTGCCCTTGCTGAATGACAAGGTTTTTCTTTTCTTTCTTTCCACCCTCTTTACCTTTTTATACCCCTAGAGTCTTGTATTTGAAGATCAAATTTTCTATTGAGCTCTAGCCAGGAAGGTCTGGAATTCCCTTGTTTCATTGAATGACCATCTCCTTGTCTGAAAGATTATGCTCAATTTTGCTGGATAGTTGATCCTTGCTTGCAGTCCAAGCTCCTTTGCATTTCAGAATATCATGTTCCAATCCCTCTGATCTTTTAATGTAGAAGCTGCAAGTTTCTGTGTGACCATGACTGTAGATCTGCAATATTTGAAGTGTTTCTTTCTGCTGCTTGCAGTATTTTCTCCTTGACCTGATAATTCTGGAATTTGGCTACAATATTCCTTGGAGTTTTCAATTTGGGATCTCTTTCAGGGAGTGATCAGTGGATTCTTTCAATGACTTTTTTACCCTCTGGCAGTTTTCCTTGATGATTTCTTGGAAGATAGTACCCTCTCTCCCATTCTAGTGCAACAGATCCCTCCTGTCAACTTTCTGGACTCTACTGGTTTGGAAATCTGCTACACTCTGTCTCCTAGTGGATTCTATCTCTCTCAAATTTGTTCAAATTCACTTTTAAAAAAGTATCTGAGAGGAAAATAAAGAAGTATCTGAAAGAATTTGTGTGAGAGCTCAGGTATGTCCTTGTTTTCACTCCGCCATCTTGGTTCCACACCTCAAAATTTTATCTTAAAATTTCTCTTTTTAAAATTCTAATAGCCCTGCAAGGACATCACATTTTAAATTATGAGTTATCATATAATTTTCAATTAAGGTGATATTAGTATTCTAGGGATGTGGTTCTTTGTAAATGGGGTTTACTAAAATTTCATAGAAACGTAGAATCAAAAATATGGTATAAATATACCAATAGACTTAGAATGAGAATACCTGAATTTTATTCCCAGATTCTTGATTGTGTGACCTTGACCCATTCACTTAACCACTCCAGACCTTAGTTTTTTCATCTATAAAATGGATTTAATAATATTTGTGTTCCTGATCTCTATGAAAGCAACCAATATCACCTAGCAGATAAGTCCTAAAGAGTTACCCAAGACATATACAGGTTAACAAAGTTGTCTAAGGTCACACACCTAATAAGGGAACAAATCAGGATTTGAACCCAAGACCTTTTTAACACCAATTCTATCCACTCTATCAGTCTACCTCAATAAAACTATGACCACCTCAATAATTGCTGCTCGATTCCTTTAAACACGAAGCAAGTCAGATGGTCTTAGGTATATTACAAAAAAGTACATTTGCCAGATAAATTTTGAAATTAAAAACATCACATGCTTCTCAAAATTTACTAACACGTAATAACCTGAACTGTGCCCATCCTTCCCCTAAGTGGTCTACTTCTAACCCCTGACCACAGATTTGAATCTCAAACTAGAACTTGTGGTGACATTTTGAGTTTACAGCATTCTCTGGAGACCTTCTTAATTCTGATTCATCTCTGATTCAGAGTTCTCTAGACGGGGGGAAATGACCGCTTAAGCAACTAATTAATGTTGATTTGAGAATGATATGAGACTGTGATAAAGAGTTCAGTTTGGTTTTAATTATATTAAAATCTAGATCACCCTTTCCTCAAATGGCTCCCCAAACCTCTAGACCAAGGTGGTCTGGTGGTCATTTGAAAAGTTTAGGTTCAAACTGTCTGGATTCTATCTGGGCCTATTCTGGTCATCTTATGCCTAAAGAGAACACTTTATTCTAGAATGCACTTGAAATTTACAGTGTTTCGGATCCATGTAAGTGTATTTACAAATAAAGTCCTAATAAGCAGAGGAACAAATCGGTTTCCCAACAACTCCTAGAAGCCCAATATTATAATCCTGAATCAAACTTCATGGTTACATATGATGTAATATCAAGTCTGGAACCATATGAATTAAGGATAATCTTGACTCAGACCAGAAACTACCATGATTTTGATAGAGCTATGCTAAAAATCAACTTGGCCTCTAAAGGTAAAAGTGAGAGCCCATAGTATTAGCCATTTGCCTTGCTACTTTTCAATGAAATTACCAAATTGAATATTTTGTTTTAATTTGAACATGAGTAATAGTAGTTTTCATTTTAAGCTTAAAAGGATCAAAGGCCCTTCTCCCAGTACCAGAATTTGGAGCTGTTTTTATTCGCATGACATGCCTTCTTATTTTTAGTCTTTCTTCAAATAAAGTGATGATTTTCATCTTTACAATAAGTATACAATAAGTCTATATAGAATTGCTGATTCAGGGATGATTCCCACATAGGTAAGAATTCAATATAATATAACCAATCTGACCATTATGTGATATTAAGTAGCGCTTAATATTTCCTATGTCTTCCAACTCTTCTCTCAAAGACTCATGACATATAAAAAATTAGTCTCTGTTCAGGCTTTGTACCTTTGATCTCTTTCATGTTTTGAACTCCAAGCATATGAAAAGAATTTATTAAGTACTTACTATGTACAGAGGGAACACATTATTGTACTAAGTGTTGGGGAAACAAATACAAAAAGAAAGATAATCTCTAGCCTCAAGAACCTAACATTTGTGTGGGGGAGTAGTAGCCAGGGGAAAAGCACTTTAGTCCAGAAATGTACAGGGATCTTGACTTAGGTCACACAGAAGCAGATTGATACTTTTCATCTGGGGGGGAAGGGAGAATGCAGAATTGATCCACTTCTGATCAGAACTGAAGGATGAAGGAGTCCAGGAAAGTGTACATCCCTGGTAACAAGGCACTTGGTGATGATGTGGAGGAGATGGCCAAAGAAAAAGGAAAAAGTGAAGCATGGATACTGCTTTCTTAAAATAGTGGTCTACTGCAGACAGTCATCATCATAAATATCAAAACATATCTCTATACCAGATAATTGAAAAGACATGAAGTTCAACATGGTCCTTACCCATGTGTGTCTCATAGTTGAATAGGGGATTATGGCACATAGACAAATAGCTCTAATACAAAATAGTACATAATAGAGTATAAGGGATAGAACTAAATGTGAGAGGACTGAGAGCAGAAATAGTTAATATTAAAAAGGATTTTGCATAGACCAACAGAAAGTTCCCCTGAAAAGGTGACATTTAAAGGCATTTAAAGAATGAGTAGGAGAATTCTGGAGAGATATGTAAGTGGGAGGCTTTCTAAGGGTAACTTACTCTCTATCATACTACATAATTATAGAACCATTTCATTACAGAAAATACAGCAAACACAGTAGGAGGAAAAGTAAAATAATCCACCACAAGGTAATGTTTATACCTAAAGGCCAATTCACATGCCCATAACACCTGATTCCTCACAGGTATTCCTGCCTCTGGATGGATCTTCCTCCATCTCTAGCACCTGGAAAACTGGCTGTAGGACTGAAAAGGGTAATGCGAGGGAAGAGAATTTAGAGAGAAAAGCAGATTACAAATATAGTAAGCAAAAGAAAAAAAAAAAGAAAACATCTCACTGTTAAGTGAAAATTTCGGAGGTAATTCCTTGACAGTATTGAGATGGGGGATAGGAAGGTCTTTCTAGTTCTTGCTTGGTTTTCTTTTTCAAAATTTTTTTCCACTTTTATTTTTTAATTTATTTTTTAATTTTCAACATTCGTTTCCACAAGATTTTGAGGTACAATTTTCTCCCTGTCTCTGCCCTCCCCCACCCCAAGATGGCATATATACCGATTGCACCTTTCCCCAGTCTTCCCTGCCTTCTATCACACCTCTCCCCCCGCCCCTTATCCCTTGCCCCTTACTGTCTTGTAGGGCAAGATAAATTTTTGTACTCTGTTGCCTGTATATCTTATTTCCCAGTTGAATGTAAAAAACATTTTTTTAAGATTTGTTTTTAGAACTTTGAGTTGCAAATTCTCTCCCTTCTTCCCTACTCACCCACCCTCCTTGAGAAGGCAGGCAATTCAATATAGGTTATACATGTATCATTATGCAAAACACTTCCATAATAGTCACATTGTGAAAGACTAACTATATTTCCCTCCATCCTATCCTGTCCCCCTTTATTCAATTTTCTCCTTTGACACCGTTCCTTTTCAAAAATGTTTGCTTTTGGCTACCTTCTCTGCCAATCTATCCTCCCTTCTATCATCTCCCCCTATTATCCCCTTTCCCCCTACTTTCCTGTAGGGTAAGATACCTAATTGAGTATGTTTTATTCCCTCCTTAAGCCAAATCCAATGAGAGTAAGGTTCACTCATTCCCTTCCATCTGCCCCCTCTTCCCTTCCATTATAACAGCTTTTTCTTGCCACTTCTATATGAGATAATTTATCCCATTCTATCTCTCCCTTTCTCCCTCTCTCAATATTTTCCTCTCTTATCCTTTAATTTTATTTTTTTAGATATCATCCCTTCATGTTCAACTCACCCTGTGCCCTCTGTCTATGTATATGTATATTCCCTTCAACTATTCTAATGCTGAGAAAGATCTCACGAGTTATAAACATCATCTTTCCATGTAAAGGTATAAACAGTTCAACTTTAGCAAGTCCCTTATGATTTCTCTTTCCTGTTCATCTTTTCATGCATCTCTTGAGTCTCATATTTGAAAGTCAAATTTTCTATTTAGCTCTGGTCTTTTCATCAAGAATTATTGAAAATCCTCTATTTCATTGAAAAGCCATATTTTACCCTGAAGTATTATACTAAGTTTTGCTGGGGAGGTGATTTTTGGTTTTAATCCTAGGTGCTTTGATCTCCAGAATATCCTATTCCAAGCCCTTTGATCCCTTAAAGTAGAAGCTGCTAGATCTTGTGTTATCTTGATTGTGTTTCCACAATACTCAAATTGTTTCTTTCTGTCTTCTTGCAATATTTTCTCCTTGACCTGAGAACTCTGGAATTTGGCTACAATATTTTTAGGAGCTTTCTTTTTGGAATCTTTTTCAAGGGGTGATTGGTAGATTCTTTCAATATCTATTTTACCCTCTGGTTCTACAATATCAGGGCAGTTTTCCTTGATAATTTCTTGAAAGATGATGTCTAGGCTCTTTTTGTGATCATGGCTTTCAGGTAGTACAATAATTTTTAAATTATCTCTCCTGGATCTGTTCTCTAGAACAGTGGTTTATTTCACATCATCTTCCATTTTTTTCATTCTTTTGGTTCTTTTTTATAATTTCTTGGTTTCTCATAAAGTCACTAGCTTCCACTTGCTCCATTTTAATTTTTATTAAATATTTTGCTTTTTAAATTTTGGGGGGGGTTTGCTTTTTTTTGGCAGGGCAATAAGGGTTAAATGACTTGCCCAAGGTCACACAGCTAGTAAGTGTGTCAAGTGTCTGAGACTGTATTTGAACTCAGGTCCTCCTGACTCCAGGGCCAGTGCTCTACTCACTACACCACCTAGATGCCCCTCCATTCTAATTTTTAAAGTGGTATTTACTTCAGTGATCTTTTGGACCTCTTTTTCCATTTGGCTAATTCTGTTTTTTAAAGCATTCTTCTCTTCATTGGATTTTTGGGCCTCTTTTCTCCATTTGGGTTAGTTTATTTTTAAGGTATTATTTTCTTCTGTATTTTCTGGGTCTCCCTTAGCAAGCTGTTGACTCTTTTTTCATGATTTTCTTCCATCACTCTCATTTCTCTTCCCAATTTTTCCTCTACTTTTCTTACTTGCTGTGTTGGTAACCAAAAATGGGCCCGTTAGCACTTAGCCAACAAGTGCCCTTGAATAGTTTGGCTTTTTCCCCTGAACTAACTGAATGCCGTCTGTATGTTGGATTGGAGTAAGCTTGTCGGCCCCTTCACCTTGCTTCCCTTGGTTAAGCAGATCGAAAGAACCTGTGCTTTCCCCGGCGTACCTTACAGCCCCGCAGAAGCTGCTAGCTGGATCGTTAAAAACAGCTTTCATCGGAGCCAGAGACAGCTACAGCTACAGCTGAAGCTGAAGCAGGAGCTACAGGTAGCAGAGCTGACCTACATGTGTATTGAGGAGTGCTGAACAAGGACTTGAGGCCAGTGGGTAATCTTTTTACCATAGAGGGGAAGCATGTATATGATTTTGCTTTATACCATCATGCTTCTCTATGGTCTCCTGGTTACTCTTGTGAGGCGGACTTATTGGGCCTGGAAGCTTTTGATCAAAATATCAAAATGGGGATTCTGGTTTGTGGGTTGGTTACTGTGGAGCCTAAATATATGCTTTGATTCTTCTGCCTCCTACTCTGAGAATTCCTTATATCTGGCGGTTCCAAACCTTTCAGACATATATATGATTCTTTTTGAAATTATAAATTCTGCCCTCATATTACACTTGCTTTTACAAAACCTTTTTGAGCTCTTCCATGGCCTGAGACCAATTCATATTTTTCTTGGAGGCTTTTGATATAGGATCTTTGACTTTGCTGACTTCTTCTGGCTGTATGTTTTGATCTTCTTTATCACTAAAGTCAGATTCTATAGTCTGAGTCCTTTTACACTGTCTCCTCACTTTTCCCAGTCAATTACTCGACCTTTGAGCTCTTTGTCAGGGTATGACTGCTTTCAGAATGGAGAGTGCTCTGCCCCAAGCTTCAGGGGTTTTGTGCTGCTGTTTTCAGAGCTACTTCTATTCTGAGGTGGCATGATACTCCTCTTCTGGCCTGTGCTATGATCTGTGAGTGCAAGCTCTCCTTTCTGCAGTGTAACTACCAGGAGGACTTCCTCTCCCCAACCACCACAAGCTCTCGCATCCCAGTGCTCCTCCTCCCCAAGGACTGCCACCCAGGACTGCAACTCAGATCTAAGCAGGGCAAGGCAAGAGAATCCTACCTCAGCACGAGCAAAGAGATCCCTACAATCCTGCTCAGATCAGCTGCTTCATTACCCCCACTATCTGTGGGCCTGGAGCTCTGCCCGTATACATACATGCACATGTATACATACACACATACATACATTCATATATTTAGCATGGGTACTGTAACATTAAATAAGGTGGGACTTTTTTTTTGCTGTTTCCTCTTTTGGAGCAGTTATTTAAACAAATGCCTTTGATGAGTCCTGCCTTTGTTTCTTTGATTAAATTAGGAGTCTTTGATGACCTCCTTGCCTCAAGGAAAAGCCTAGTTTACATGGGTTTGAGTCACATGTTTGTGACGCCAGAAGCTTTTAGGCTGTGTGGGTTTGAGTCGCATGTTGTGATGCCCTTTGACCCTGAACAGGGTATATAAACTCAGAGGTTGGCATTTTTCCTTTGGGGGCTCTCACTCACTGGAAGAGTAGCGTGTAACTCTGGGTAAGCTGTTGTAGCTGCCCCCCGGCTTTGCTAACCCAGACCCATTGGTTCTTTTTTGGTAACTATGAATCGTGATATGGTCTGTTTATATTATCTCTGTTTCTGATTTATTTGTATTTGCTCTGAAGTTCAGGTTGCTGGCTTTTCCTCCTGAACTAAGTGAATAATATATGTATGTGTGATTAAAGTGTTAACCCCTTAAAGTTGCTTTCCTTAGTAAAGCAGATCAAAGAATCTGTGCTGGCAGCTCTTGTTGCTAGTCTTGTTGGGTCTTACACCTCAACAGCTGCAGCTAGCCAAATTGTTGCTACAGGATGGATTAGAAAGGGGAGAAAGTAGAAAACCTATTAGGAGGCTATTTGTGCAGTCCAGGTGTGGTTTAATGAGGGTGTTACTGGATTGGTGGCAGTAGGAATAAAGAACAGATGGTGAATGCAGAAAATGCAGAGACAGAATCTTTTGAACTTGGTAAATATTAGATATGAGAGGGAAAAGCAAAGTTAAGGCAAGGAATGTTTGAGTTTTGTCTTTGTGGTTCCATTGTTTAGTACAATGTCTTGTAAATGGAAAGTACTTAATAAATGTTTCTTGAATTGAATTTGACACTGTAGAATAACTTCCAGTTCCCTTCCCATATTGTTTTCCGTGGCAGTAACCATTGTGAGCAAGTGTTGAATAGTCCATGTCATCTCCTATACTTCATCTCCACACGATGAAAACTAAGCCATCCCTCAAGGCCCAATTTAGATTCTACTTCCTTAATGAAGCCTTCCTGGATTTCCTTCAGCTATGAGCAGTTCCACTTCTTTGAATTCTTAAGCTCATTGTACTTTCCTTGTGCACTTTTATTTCAAATCATGTTACTGTTTGTGTATAGGTCTTAACTTTTTTTAAATGAAATATATTTTTAATTAACAAGCATTTATTTTCTCAGTTTCCCACCTCTCCTTCCCCACAATTTTTTAAAAAGGGAAAAGGAGAAAAATTCTAGTAAACATGCATGATCAAGAAAAACAAATCCCTACACTGGCCAAATCTAAAAGTTTAATTCATTCTGCATCTTGAGCCTATGACCTCTCTCCTGGATATCTTTATAATATAAGTTCCTTAATAGCAGGATCTGAATCTTCTATATGTTTATGAATAAAATACATAAATCTAAAATTCATGATAAATTACACAAACTTCAAATTTTCCTAGTTTATATTACTTGGTTAAATTTCTTTCCTAACCAAAAACATATTACGTAACCTCATTTTGTTCCAGTTCTCCCCCAGTCAGTTTCAAATTTGTACAAAAATAATTAAATCCTTCATTTCCTTTTACTTCTGTTGTCTTTTTCCCCATCTCTTTTTCTTCTGCGTGCACATGAGTAGCTTGTTGCATCTCTAAATAGAGAATAGAGCCCATCTCATTTTTTTCAATTAAAAAAAAGACATTCTGATTATTTTAGGTTGCAGTCAAGCCAATTTCACTTTTTTTTCCTCATCAATTTAAAGTTTACCTTGATTGGCATTGGTTACTTTTCCTTGAGAAATGGCTTTTGTTCTAATAAAATTGTGTTAGCAAGTAAAAGTAGCATTTATCCTTGCTTGCCTCCATTTATATTGCAGACTTAACATTTTGTTTCATTTTTTCGAGGGTCTATGATTTCACAGGTGTGGCCGTTCTCTCAAGTGATGCAGAAAACAAACCTCTCCGCAGTTTAGGAGATGATCTTCATGGATTTCTGTGTCCAAAAATTCATTATGTAGTAAATGACTTTCTGTTGATGAGCTTCTCAGAATTTACCTGGAAATTACCACAAGCATCAAATAGATAAATATTAAAAACAATTCCACCATGATAGTCTCTGCCTAAATTTGTACTTAGCATAGCTTTCAAATCCCAGGTCACTTCTAGACCCTGAAGAGCTGGTGGAGTCAGATCTTAACACAGGAGACTGCAATAATGCATTGGTGAAAATCACAATAGTACTAGCACAACACAACTAATAATCCATTAGTTGACCTATGCTTCATAAAAAAATAACATTTCACTACAGTATCTAATTAGCTACCTAATGAAGGATGACAGACTCTACCCATCCTAAGATTAGGTGGTTTGAACAATAGCCAAAATAATGGAGGGATGGGGCAGCTAGGTGGTACAGTGAGTAGAGCACCAGCCCTGAAGTCAGGAGGACCTGAGTTCAAATCCAGCCTCAGACACTTGACATACTTACTAGCTGTGTGACCTTGGGCAAGTCACTTAATCCCAATTGTTTTGCCTTGCCTCTCCAAAAAATGGAGAGAAAAGAATAGCAGGGTTTCCTCTTTTTAATAAAATAAGTGCCTCTCTTGTCTATGTAGTTGTCTGACTACAAAGAAGTCAGTAGAATATATTACAAATACGTTAAAACTATTTAATATAAAGGGATTTTAAGAACCATATATCTTTTAATATGAAAACTAAAGCTGCTTCCTCAACAAAGAATTATTTTTATTAAAATCTTACCCATTTCTACCTAGTGCATAGACCTAGTCATTCAGTGAGTTGTAGGAAAATAAAACTAAACTTACAAGTCACAGTTTAGAAAAGTCCATATTGGATAGTTTTAGACCTGTGGTTTTATTCACATAGAGAACTCTTGGTGAGGAAACCCCCTCCACAAAAGCAAATAGGTAAGTGTTCTGCAATTTATCGTCTTGGAGTTGCTTGGGGAACTAAGAAGTTAAGTAACTTTCCCAGCAGCAAACAACTAATTCATGTCAGAGTCAGAGTAAGCAAATTAAATAATGTAGAAGAAAAACTGTGGGCGGGGGCTTCACTAACACCCGTGCCCTTTGCGGCCGATGGCCCGGCTGCCGGAGACGACAGAGACAATGGAGAGACCGTAGACAAGGTAGACGGAGGAGACACCGTCCCCGCGATCGTCACGCCGGAATCCGCCGCGTCCCCTTCCGGGGTTTGCAAGACCTCCGCCACCGGCTGCGGAGCCGGGGTTTTTCGGCCAGTCTTCTCGGCAAAGGACGCGGTTACCTAGCAACGGCCCAGCGCGCCGAGTACCGTGACCCGGAAGAATCCGCGTTTGGGAGCATGTTTCAGTGGGGGAGGCTTTTACTTCCGGGGCACGTAGGAGTCCGTACACACGTGGAGCCCGGAGAACGGTAATGAGCAATGATCGACAATGCAGACAAATTGGACTTTGGCAAGGAAACAAGAGAGAAGAAGAAAAAGAAAAAGGCCAAGGCTGTGGCGGAGAATGCCTTGGATGTGGAACCCCTTGCTAAAACAAAGCCATCCCGGAAGAGTGTGGCACCCCCAGACATGGTTCCAGAGATGCCCCTGCTGAAGAAGAAGAAGAAAAAGAAGAAAACCCAAGAAACAGAGAACCCAGACAGAGCTCCCCACCCCCATGAGGATAGCATGGAGGCAGAGACCACAGGCAGAACCCACTCTCTGAAGAAGCATCATAGCAGGAAGGAGCTGCTTCCAAATCCACTTGAGGCCCCATGTCAAGGGAAGAAAAAGAAGACAAAACCATCCCTCTCTTATACCCCAGGAGCAGAGACAGGGGTGGGTGTGGAACTGGAAGGGGGCTCTGTCAGAAAACCTAAAAAGCGGTAAAAGGATAAAAGGTCAGATCAGGAAAGCTTTAGGGAGAAGGAGGAGGAGGCCCTTCCTGACCCCATGAAGGAGGAGGAGGAGGAGGAGGAAGAAGAAAAGGAGTGTGAGCCCATAGAACAGGGACAGGGAGAGGAGAAGCAGGATCCCAGTAGTCTCAGGGACTCTGGCACCAAGAAGAAGAAAAAGAAAAAGAAGAAGACTTACAGGGAGGAGGAGAAGGAAGAGGAGGAGGATGATAGAACTGATAAAGTGCCCCTCGATGAGGGCCACATAGAGGACCCCAGGGCCTTCAGCAGCTGCAGAAAGGCCACAAAAAGAAGCAGCCCAAGGCCGAATTGGCAGAAAGTGTCCCCCTAGCAGACAGCCCCAGGAACATCAAAAGGAAAGAAAAAAAATCTAAGACACAGATAGAGCCACCCTCTGCTCAGGGACCTGCTCGCAAGAAGAAGACATCAGTAGGCGGGAAAGTGAGGCAGGACCCTCAAGGCCCAAATATGGTGCATGAATCAGACTTGGAAGTGGTATCTGAAAAAAAGGGAAACTTGGATGAAGTTACCATAGATACGGTTAGAAGAAAGGCCTTGCAGGGAGAGATTGATAGAGAGTCTGGGAAAACTGAACCTCTTGAAATCAAAGTGGAAGAGCCTACACAGTTTGGCCAGTGGGATACAGCTACTTTTGAAAATTCAGACCAAAAGATGAAATTTCTCAGACTCATGGGAGGCTTTAAGAATTCTTCCTCATCACTCAGCAGTTCTCTGGGCACCCTCAGGAAACCAAACACGGCTCTGAACAAGCAGGCTGCTGCTGCATTACAGCAGAATCTGCAAGTAGAGTTTGACAGAGCACTGAACTGGAAGCCTCAGCGTGCAGTTGGACTGGGCTATTCAGCTTCTACAAACAAACTGTTTTATATAGACAGAAATGCGTCCAGATCTATAAAGTTTAATGATTAAGGGCGTCTTGTCCTCCTTTCCCCCCAAATCACCAAAGTTGTTTTTAGGTTTTCTATTACATAAGCTAAAAGTTGAGTGGCTTTTTTCAATAATGAGTCATCAGGTGCTTCAGTTGGTTGGGATTTTGAAGCCCCTTGAGGGGCTGGAGGCTAACCTGCGTTATAAAAGCCAGTATAGTATTACCATTATTAAAGACTCTTCTGTTTAGTGTTTAAAATTATTCTGGACCAAAATAGGCTACAATATGCTAATATCTTTTTAAAGTTGCTTTTTCTCCCCCTTGCCAAGCTGAATTTGTGGCCTGGCTCCTTTTACAACTAGGATTTGATAATGATAAAATTTAATAGCCAAGCAATTTTTGTTTTACCTGGGCACTAGAAGGTAGCTCTGGAAAAATGAGCTGTCATAAAATACTATAGGAGAATTCTATCTAAACTTTAATGTTAAATGTCTGTCTCAGCATTTCTAAAATGAACTTTCTTCTTTAAATTTTATTTTTCAATTAACAAAAATCTAATTTGTCTCCCTCTCATCTACCCCTCCTTGGAACAACATGAAAAAACAAAACTATTGTAATAAATAAGTGTTGTTAGGTAAAATTAAAGAAAAAAAAAGAAAAACTGTGTGTGTGTGTGTGTGTGAATTTAAATGTACACACATGCACACATATACTTACATGTATATATAATATAATATATATATATATATGCAAATATTTATATGTGTCTTAGCAACTTCAAAGTTTTTCCCATAGTGGTTATACTCTAAAATGTCACTTTTATGACAAATATCATATTTGTTCTTAAATCAGTGTCTTTGTCTTCAATGTATTTTGTTGCTGATCCAGATCTGTTATTTCACTCATAGCCCAAAACATTAATCCCTCTTCTATTTCATGTTACATTATAATAAATATAGCTGCCTTTATTTAACTGCTTTTCATTTATTTTGCACTTACAATGTGTTTATTAGTAATATAAACTCCTTGAGGGCAAGGACTGTTTTGCTTTTCTTTTTATCCACATAGTAAGCATGTAAATAAATTATTGATTGTATTCATTTGCATTATCTTACTTTGGTATTTTGAAATTTTTCTTTCAACAATTTTTAAATTTGGCCTATGTTTTCTTAGTCCCTCCTGTAGATTCAGCATTTCACTAGAAGGAACTGTGGAATCAGAGAACTATAAATTTATAACTAGAACCTAACGACTAGATCCAATCTCATCCCTTTACAGATAATGAAAATGAAGACCAATGAAATAAAATGGATTGAGCAAGGTTGCACTGGGAGCAATTAGTAAAAATTAGAATCCAAGTGCATTGACTCCATATTTAAAGCTTTTCCCACTTTTCTATGATACCCTTCAAAGATAATTGAGAAGAATAAAATAATAAACTTGCTACTGATCTAATTGAAATCTAATTGAAAAGAAGCAATTGATGAATACAAACTCACCAAGTAAAAGCCAAAAATGCTATTATTCGCTACCATGTGACCTTGGTCAACTCACTTTTCTAGGCCTCAGTTTCCTCATATGTCAAATAATTGGTTTGAACTAGATGACCTTTAAAATCCCTTTCAGCTCTGGATATATGAATTATGATCCTTAGTGATATATGCTCATGTCAGATAAATTTCTTCTTGCAACTCTTTGTTGTTTCAAATTATCTAAAAGAGACATTTAAAAAAAAGAAAGAAAATACAAAAGGTAAAACATCAGAGGTGTTGTAAAGAAAATAATCACATACCTAGAGATGGAACTTTTATGGAATCACTAATAAAACATTCTTTTTCTGTAGACAATTTCTGTAGACAATTTCAAAGTACCTTCATAAAGCACCTTCATTATATGATATTGCTGGCACATATCATTATGACTTCTGCCCCTATGAAAATTAAGAATAACTATGGATGATATATATTGGTATATATTGGTATATATATATACATACACGTATATATCAGTGACTGAAGACATAGATATCAATAGCCCTTTCTATACAAATATATGTAACAGGTTCATTAAATATCTTTTCATACATTTTATATGAAGTGTCACAAATGTATTCTGTAAGATGCAGTGCCTCTATTGACTGCTTTTCTTGAGCTATGTGTGTTCTTTTTTAGTTTTGTGTGAAGGTTAATTGGTGAAAGTGGAGGAAAGGGGATAGACTTAAGAAAAAATTAATGTGGTATAAAAATAATAATGATAATCAGCAGTTACATAGTGCTTTACAATTTGTAAAGTATTTTACAAAGATTATCTCATTTGAGAATAGAATTCTGGGGAACACATGCTATTATTATCCCCAGTACAGATGAGGTAGCTGAGGTAGAGGTAAAGTGACTTGCCTAGAGTCGCATAGCCAGAAAGTGTCTGAAGCAGCATTTGAACTGAAGTCCTCCGGACTGTAGATCCAGCACTCTATTCACTGTACCACCTAGCTGCTTGATAAACCATATGCATGAATTAAATTTCCCAGAAAAGGATATCACAGCGTTTGGATAATTTTCTTTGTTTTTGGTTCATTGCTTTCAAAAATATAGAGCAATCTATAGTATTTTGCTTGACTCTATTCTCTTGCCATAGGTGAGGAATCCCTAGCTCTGTGCAGCTTACTTTACTAACATTTAGCTAGTGCTAAATAAAAAGTAAGCAAGATTTTGTGTGCATTGTTCAGTAAAAATCCATCAGCTCTGGTAGAAAGAAAAAAATCCTCTAACTTTAAAGGTTCCTGTTCTGCTGATGGTTAGATAGGAACAGAATTTTCATGTACAAAATCACATCACTCCCCTGCTTACCCTTATTCCATTAAATAGTGGCATTAATACCGTAACGAAGACCTCTCTATTCTTTTTCATCAATGCCAGAATGTTATTTCCTTAATATGGCTATGAGAAATATAGAATTTAATCTTAATCATTTTTCTTTGTGTTATAAAAACAAATGCAATATTTTCAGATTGTTTACTTTCACCACCTAGTGAAATATGTCATTAGCTGATTCTATGATGATGTTTATTTTCTTTTATTGACTTTAGGAAACACCAAGAAAAGCCCTTAGGAAATGAAAAGGAGCAATAAATGCTTTGCTGGAAGGATGCACCAGAACAAAAGGCATTGGAAATGTAATTTCTAATATGATCAGAATATATAATCAGTACAGATAAGAATCAGATATCAAAAGTATAGTATATTTTGGTTTTTTCTTCATACAGATGTCTCTAACCATACACCTCATTAAGTGAATTCCAAATTAAAAGCTCAAATCATGATAGTAAAAAATGAAAACTTTAAATACATTGAGTATCCAACCTATACATTTAGCCAGTAAGATGCTATACATTTAAATTTTTTTTATTATGCCCACATTTCTAGCCATAAAATATATTGCAAATTCATAAATGTTACATGATACTACACTGTGAAAGGTGGAAAACAAAACTCTGTGTGTGTGTGTGTGTGTGTGTGTGTGTGTGTGTGTGTGTGTAAAAACAATGCTGCTTGCTGCTACTGTGGCTGTGGAAGACCAACAACACCAGCACATAAGAAAGCTGCTAGCAAAGGTTCTTTGGCCATGTGGCAATTGAGTCAGAGAGACTATGGGAACATGTGAATGACATTTCTTTTCTAAGGAAAGCAACTTTAAGAGGTTAACAATCTCACTTTAATCATTCACCTAGTTCAAGGGGAAAAGCCAGCACCCTGAACTTCAGAGCAAATACAAACAGAAAATATCAACAGATCAAATAACGCAAACCAATAAACAGGCTTCTAGCTTTCTGTCCAACTTCTCAGTACATAGTTACCAGGGAAACACCAACATCTGGGTTTTCAAGCCAAGGGTCTCCTTAAGTTTGGCTACCCAGAGTCTCATCTGGTTAAATCACACAACACTCTTCCACTGATTGAGAGCCCAAACAAAATGCTAACCTCTGAGTTTATATACCCTGTTCAGGGTCAAAGGACATCACAACCATGCCACTCAAAACTATGTGAACCAGGTTTTCTATTGATGTAAGCAGGTCATCAAAGACTCCTGATTTAATCAAAGAAACAAAGACTAGACTCATCAAAAGCACTTGATTACAACAATGCTCCAAAAGAGAAAACAGTAAGAAAGACCCACCTTAATTACCATTACTGTGTATTAGGTGGCTCATAGCTAACTTATTGCATTTTCTATTTTCTTCCCAAGAATTTTTTTAATTGTTGGGAATTGAATTCAATGGAAGGCAAATTTAAAAAGTCTAACATATGTGCAACTCATCAAGTATAACAAGATAGTTTTGTTCCTGGTAAAAATGAAGACCTCTTTTCTACTAAATGACACATATTAATCTATTCTGACACTTGTATAAGTGTAAGAAAATACCTCCATGCTCACAGAAATAACATTTTTAGTAAGAAGAAATTCTTAACTCCGCCCTTAAAATTTTCCCTAACTCCTCTGTAAAATTCTCTTCTAACAGCAAAAAGAAATGTCATTCACATGTTCTCACAGTCTCTCTGACTCAATTGACACATGGCCAAAATTAGTCTCTAAAGACCAAGAGAGTTGGACACAGTAGAAGAAAATGAGAGCAAACTTGAAAGAATATATCATGAGGCATCCCAAATATTAACAAATGAACATACTAGAAGATAAAGGGACAACTTGGAGAGTGGCCTCAGTCATAAGTTTGAATGTCTAGAAGCTTCACCAGGGGAAACTTATATTTAAGCATCAGTTCCTTTATCCACTTTACTAAACTGGAGTGTTAAGTTGTTTTTATTTCATTTAGATCATATTTAGTTAATATTTTTAAAATATATATCATAATATTGACAATGTAACATCAGAAATTTGCAACATATATAAACTTAAAAATATAAAAAACAAAAACTTAACTAGTCAATAGTACAATAACAAGACACAAAGCAATTTTAAAAATAAACAGAATCTTTATAAAATGTTAAAAATGTTTCTTGGCTAAAAAAAGAAAGAAAATATCCTACTATTGTACTTTCAGATTGATACTTATCCATATATATTCAGTGGCTGTACTATTTCATTCCTGTCATGTGCTCACTATATATCTCTGCTCCACTTAATTTCATTCTGCGCCATTAATTTTCAAAGAAGATTGCAATACCTCAGCCTGATTTTGAGTCTGTACCATACAGACTCATTACCCTTGTGTTGCTGTATATTCTTTACCCCTCATAGGCTAGATGCTGGCATACCACTTAGTAATTCCTTCTTTTGCCAGGTCTGGCCATTTCAAAAACAATGTCTTTTTAAAGAAGAATTAGTTAAACTGATAACTATAACTGTGGCTATCTGTTTGTTATGATCTAAAATTGTAATGTCCAGAGAAAATGCCTCATAATCAAGGAAAAGTTAGTTTGATCCATGGACACTCATCATCTTTATTTCTTGCTGTTGTAGCTGTTTTCATAACATTGTATTGACTCAGGTAATGGTTACAGTAGCAAAGCACACGGGAGAGAATTTCCTTTGGTACCCAGCACTGATGGCAGTGCTTGTCTCCAGAGTCAAATGTTTCAGCTCCATTCAAAGGGGAGGATGTGGTCTGTTCTGACTCTGAATAAACTGTCAGTCTACAAACCAGGCAAACAATCTCTCTCTCATTAAAAAAAATCAAACTAAGGCCATAAAGGTGACTAAATATGCCTTACTCTGGTTTATCCAGTATTTATAAAGTTAACTATGTATTTGTTTTGAAAAGTCAGTCTTCTAGAGGGGCTAGAGGGTACATAGGCACACTAAAGCTGTAGATTAGTCTAGCCATCCTGGAAAGGAATTTGGAACTATGGCCCAAAAGTGACTACTACACTATCACTAATAGGCCTTTGCCTGAAAGAGACCAAAGAAAGAAGAAAGGGATCTATCTATCTATCTATCTATATACGTATATACAAAAACATTTACAGTAGCTCTTTTTATAATAGCTCCAAAATGGAAACTAAGGGAATGACTCTTAAGGAACATCCAAACAAATATTATGAATGGAAGGAAATGTTTTGTGCCACAGGAAATTATTCCTCTCCTCAAAAACAAATAAATAACAATTTCAAAGGAAAATGGAAAGAACTGTGAGATGACACAGAAGAAATTAAGCGTAACTAGGAAAATAATTTATACCATGGCAATAACTTTATAGAGAAGTACAACTTTGAAAAATATCAGAATTCTGATTAATGCAATGATAAATCATGAGTCTATAGAAGTGAACATGAATCATTATACTTACCTCCTTTCAGAAAGGAGATAGACTGAAAACCCAGAATGAGACATAATTATTGGGACATGACCAATGTCGAAATTTGTTTTCCTCAATTATGCATATTTGTGGTCAGATTTCTTTAAATTGTTCAGTGGGGGAGGGGGCAGTAGGAGGGAAAGATAGTAAATGTAAAAATAAATTTTGAAAATAAATACGAAGTAAGGGGAGCTGTTCTCTGTTCTGCCTCCTCTAAAGTCAAAGGAGATTCTTTGAGCTATATAACTAAAATCCCCTTGGTTATCCTCCACTAAATTTTTATTTTTGAATCAGTTGATAACAGGCTATGCACAACTTGGACCATATGTTAAGTACAATCATTCCATTACCACCATGGTCCCCCTCCATAGAGACATTTAGTTATATGGCTAGGTATTCTGTCTGTGGTTGCACTTAATTATGTTCTTCCCCATATTAATGAGGAAATGAAGCAAAAGTCAAATGAGGTCTATTGTTCTATGTAATACCACTTAACTAATATCCACAGCTACAACTAAGGACAGGAAAATTCATAGACACACACACACACACACACACACACACACACACACACACCCCATCTATAGGGAAGACAAAGAAATTCTATACTAACCTTTTGGGAGAGATTCAGTCATATCTCATCATTATTTCTAATAGCTCTGCTCTTAAAATATCTTGTGCCTATGAAGGAGCCAACATAAACTTCCTAAATTACACAAAATTATCATAGAAATTTAGGAAAGACTCAAAGAGATAATTTAGCTCCACTCCCTATAACTGGACAGCAAAGTAGTAGTAACAATCATGTCAAAAATAGGCTTTATAAAATAATTTGATATTTAAATAGTTCTGTGATTTCACTGACATGAGTGTTCCCACCAGTGGTACAAAGTGCAATCCACTTATGCCTACCTTCTTATTCATTCATATCCTTCCCTAGAGGCTCTACAGAGGGTCCACTCAACAAACTGGAGGTTTTCCTTTGTGTGCTCTATTAATATCTATTAAATGGGGAAAAATCTAGAAAAAACCCACAACTTAGGGTGCTAATTGAATGAAGCCTCAGTATAATTAGAGCCTTTCAAATGAGATTAATAATAACTCAAAAGAGTTATTATTATATTCACACAAAAGCCAGTAGATGAAGGAAATCTTAAGTCCAGTTTGTGATGTGTACTTAGGCGGGCAACATACAAAGTTGGCCCACTGGTACATATCCTAAAAAGGAATATCAAAATATTAAAGTTTCTTTTAATAAAAATGTAATATTCATGGGCATAGTCTTTACTTCTTTTCTAAACACTATCTTTATGGCCCAAGATAACCTTAGCAAGAAGCAATTTGGACAGAATATGAATTGCACCCCAAGGACAAAATTCTATGGTCCTCGTTCCTTGATACTGTTGCCCTCAGTGTCATATAATAAGGAAACAGGTACAATTTATCATGTCATGATTTCTCAGTACTTGCTTAGAACTTTTGCTTTCAGTGTACATTTTTCATAATCTACTAGATTTGTGGTTTCATTCACATTTAAACCTATATTGAATCTTGCCTTTTTGTTAAAAATATGCTGTTGTTATTTTTGCTATTCTAATTTATCATCATGAACTTGAACCCTGATATACAAAGACTAGGGGCTAAATACTGATATATAGCATATAATATCCCTCTTCCCAATTCAAATACTTTTCTCCATTCTTATTCTATCTATTGGTTCTGTCCCTATCCCAATGAAACCTTTCTCTTTCTTCCTTCTTCTCTTCTTGCCCTCCAGAAGAGTTAATTACCAGCGTCTTCTGGGAGCCAAGATGGTGGAGTAAACAAAGAATTGGAAATTGAGGGGATGGATGCCCATCAACTGGGGAATGACTGAACAGGTTGTGGTATATGAAGGTAATGGAATACTATTATTCTATAAGAAATGATGAGCAGGTAGACTTCAAAAAAACCTGGAAAGACTTACATGAACTGATGCTGAGCGAAGTGAGCAGAAACAGGAGAACACTGTAACAGCAATGTTGTGCAATGACCAAGTTTTATAGACTTAGCTCTTCTCAGCAATGCAAAGATCTAAGACAACTCCAAAAGACTCATGATGAAAAATGCTATTCACATCCAGAAAGAGAACCCTGCAGTCTGAATGCAGATTAAAGCATACTATTTATTCTCTCTCTCTCTCTCTTTCTCTCTCTCTCTCTCTCTCTCTCTCTCTCTCTCTCTCTCTCTCTCTCTCTCTCTCTCTGTCTCTCTCTCTCTGTGTCTCTTTCTCTCTCTTTCTCTCTCATTTCTTCTTTCTTATGATTTCTCCAGTTGGTTCTAGTTCTCTACAACATGACTAATGTGGGAATATGTTTAATATGAATGTATATGTATAGCCTATATCGGATTGCATGCTGTCTTGGGGAGGAGTGAAGGAAAGGAAGGTTAGAAAATTTGCAACTCAAAATTTTATAGAAGTGAATGTTGAAAACCAAAAATAGATACATTTTTAAAAATAATTAATTACCTAATGGGAAGTGAGGAAAAGGATGACAGGAGGACAAGATGAATGCAAAAATAACCACGATAACTAGAACAAGGCAACTCATTAGAGAAAAGATAACTGATGATCATCATGATGGTATTGTTAATGTATTTTTGCTTAATTTGAAGATCTTCCCATCCATTAATGGGTCCATGTGACTTGATTAAACCACATGGAAGCCTGAGTCACATGAGTCTGTGATGAGAGGAGTTTGGTAAATGGATGGAACAGGAAAGGGTGGAGCAGGAAGGGTAGAGCAGAATAGAGGAAGTTGGTCAGAGCAGTTAGAGCAGAGGGGGAAAGAGGAAGCAAGCAAGCAGGTAAGCAGGCAGCTCCCTGTGAGTGTTTGTTTGTGGGAAGGCCTGAGCAGGGGAAGGCTTTGGGAAGGTGGTGCCCCCTGCAGTGTTAACGTGTATAAACTTTTTTGTTGCTATGATGGATTTGGCTTTCTGGTGTTTGAATAAATGTTTTGGTTCTGTCTTCCATTTAGAGAGTCTGTTATATTTTGTGATTCAGAACTACACCAGCATATTCATAGTCGCCATCGGCACTGTCAATATTGTGTTGGTGATAAAATGATGATGATGATGATGATGATGATGATGGATATTTGGATTTGAAGGATAGCTCAGAAGGTAAAAATTGTGTATAGTAAAAATTATTCCTTTCTCAAATCACTCACAAATTACATTAGATTATTTTAGTACATTAGTACTGTAAAAATTGAGCACATTAGTACTTTACATTTAGTACAGTACATTTTTTAGGTGCCAACCTTCCTATGGATCTTCCTATTTCCTCAACCCCTCTGGAGGAATCAGAGGAGAGTATCAAAGACAGAGGCAGCAACAGCAGGGTTTGGGAACAGCTAAGCAAGGGCCAGCATTAGTCATTTTCTTTCCATTTCCACCATCCATTTCCCTCTCTCCTCATCTTGTCATGTGGATTACATAATAGTGATAATAACAATAATGAGAAACAGCTTTTAGATATTGCTTTAAGATTTGGGAAATTATATGTGTTTGTGTGTGTGTGTGTGTGTGTGTGTGTGCGCGCGCGCGCATGTGTATATATATATATACTCTCTCTTCACCCTTACAGCAACCTTGAAAGGTAGGTGTTGTTATCATCCCCATTTTACAGATGATGAAACAGGGTAAAAGATGTTGAGTAACTTGTCCAGAGTCACACAAGCAAAGTAATTGTCAGCAAGTTAGCAGGTTGTATTTCTGACACAGGGCTCTTCCCTCTGATCCATCCTTCATACTACTGCCAAGATATTCTTGGGAAAACACCATTTTCCTGGTGGGCAGAGCCAAGAAAACAGGGGCTTGCTTGAGTTCTTTCCCAAATCCCTCAAAACACCTGTAAAAATGACTCTAAGCAAATTCTAGAGCTACGGAACCCATGAAATGACAGAGTAAAACAAGTCTCCAGCCCAAGATGGCCTGGAAAGTTGTTTAGAAGGGTCTATCACACTGTGCTGGAAGTGCAGCACAGCGCAGAATGGGCCACGCCATGACAGAGGAGGCCAGAGCTGACCAGGCAGAGTGGCCACAGGGCCCTGAATCACTGAGCCATAGCTCAGCAGTTTCCAGACTTCTCAACCCACAAACACCAAAGACAACATAGCAGGTCAGTGGACTTTTGGACCTGGGTAAGAGTAGTGTGTGGTCTGGCCACAGCCCTGGGGCTGTGGAGGTGGCTGCAGTGGTAGCTGCTTCTAGAGCTCCAGGCCCACAGATGGTAGAGGGAATCAAGCAGCTGATCAGAGCAGGATTGTAGGAATCTCTTTGCTGGTGCTGAGGCAGGGTTCCCTTTCTTTGCCCTGCTTGGATCTGGGTCACAGTCCTGGTTGGTGGTCACTGGAGGAAGCAGAGCCCTGGGGTGGCAGAACTTGTAGGGGGCTGTGTAGAGGTAGTCTTTCTGGTAATTACATGGCAGAAAGGAGTACTTGCAGTCACAGACCATAGCACAGGCCAGGAGAGGAGTATCATACCACCTCAGAATAGAAGTCGCTCTGAAAATAGCAACACAAAACCCCTGATGCTCAGGACAAAGCACTCTCCATTCTGAAAGCATTCATACACTGACAAAGAGCTCAAAAGTCAAGTAATTGGCTGGGGAAATGAGCAGACAGCATAAAAAGACTCAGTCTATAGAAACTTACTTTAGTGACAAAAAAAGATCAAAATATACAGCCAGGGGAGCCAAGATGGTGGCTGGAAAGCAGGGGTCTTGCTTAAGCTCTCCCCCAAATCCCTCCAAACACCGGTTAAAATGGCTTTGAACAAATTCTAGAGCTGCAGAACCCATGAAATAGCAGAGGGAAACAGGTCCCTAGCCCAGGACAGCCTGGATGGTCGCTGGGAAGGGTCTATAGCACATTGCTGGGAGTGGAGCACAGCCCTGGGTGGACCATGCCAGGATGCGCCTGACCTGGAGTTAGCCAGCAGAACAGGCCCTAGGGCCATGAATCATTGATCTGCGGCAGACTTCTCAACCCACAAACTCCAAAGAGCAGATTAGTGGGAAACAGCAGGATTGAGTTGAGACTGGTCCAGCCACCAGCCCTGGGGGTGGCGTAGGTGGTGAAGCATTGGGGGTGGCAGCAGCAGGAAGCTCCTGAGGCTGCTTCCAGAGCTCCAGCATCAGCTGCTTCCCAAGTCCCTGGCTCACAAAGTGGGAAGAATCTAGCAGTGGATCAGACTAGGAGTGCAAGGAGCGCTTTGTGGGCACAAAGGAAGGTTCTCTTGCTGTGCCCTTCTTGGATCTGGACTGTGGTCCTGGTTGGTGGTTCTTGGGGAAAGAGGAGCATGGCTGCGACAGAGACTGGGGTGAGGGTGGAGTAGAAGTAGCTCTGAAAACAGCAGTGCTTGGACCCTAAAACTTGGGACAAAGTACTCCCTACAAGCAGTCATATCCTGACAAAAAGCTCAAGGATCAAGTAGTTGACTGGGAACATGAACAGGCAGCAAAAACGAACTCAGACTCAAACTCAAACTCTAGATTCCTTTTTTGGTGACAAAGAAGATCAAAACATACAGCCAGAAGAAGTCAACAAAGTCAAAGAGCCTACATCAAAAGCCTTCAAGAAACATACGAATTGGTCTCAGGCCATGGAAGAGCTCAAAAAGGATTTGGAAAAGCAAGTAATAGAAGTAGAGGAAAAATTGGGAAGAGCAATAAGAGAGATGCAAGAAAACCATGAAAAACAATCCAATGACTTGCTAAAGGAGGCCCAAAAAAATACTGAAGAAAATAACACCTTAAGGAATAGACTAACCCAAATGTCAAACAGCTCCAAAAAGCCAATGAAGAGAAGAATGCCTTGAAAGGCAGAATTAGCCAAATGGAAAAGGAGGTCCAAAAGACCACTGAAGAAAATACCACTTTAAAAATCAGATTGGAGGAAGTAGAAGCTGGTGACTTTATGAGAAATTGAGATGTTATAAAATAGAACCAAAGGAATGAAAAAATGGAAGATAATGTGAAATATCTCATTGGAAAAACCATTGATCTGGAAAATAGATCCAGGAGAGAGAATTTAAAAATTATTGGACTACCTGAAAGCCATAATCAAAAATGAGCCTAGATATCATTCAAGAAATTATCCAGGAGAACTGCCCTGTTATTCTAGAGCCAGAGGGTAAAATAGAAATTGAAAGAATCCACCAATCAGCTCCTGAAAAAGATCCCAAAAAGAAAATGCTTAGGAATATTGTCACCAAATTCCAGAGTTTCCAGGTCAAGGAGAAAATACTGCAAGCAGCCAGAAAGAAACAATTTGAATATTGTGGAAACACATTCAGGATAACACAAGATCTAACAGCTTCTACATTAAGGGACAGAAGGGCTTGGAATATGATATTCTAGAGGTCAAAGGAGCTAGGATTAAAACCAAGAATCATCTACCCAGAAAAACTGAGTATAATGTTCTGAGGCAAAATATGGATTTTCAATAAAATAGAGAACTTTCTCAATGGAAAGACCAGAGCTGAATAGAAAATTTGACTTTCAAACACAAGAATCAAGGGAAACATGAAAAGGTAAGCAAAAAAGAGAATTCATAAGGTACTTACTAAAGTCAAACTGTTTTGTTTACATTCCTACATGGAAAGATGATGTTTCTAATTCATGAGACCTTTCTCAGTATTAGGGTAGTTGAAGGGACTATACATATATATAGACAGAGGGCACAGGGTGAGTTGAATATGAAGGGATGATATAAAAAAAATCAAATTACAGGATGAGAGAGGAACATACTGAGAGAGGGAGAAAGGGAGAGATAGAATGGGGTAAATTATCTCACATAAAAGTGGCAAGAAAAAGCAGTTCTCTGGGAAGGGAAGAGGGGCCAGGTGAGGGCGAATGAGTGAACTTTGCTCTCATCGGATTCAACTTGAGGAGGGAATAACATACAGACTCAATTGGGTATCTTACTCCACAGGAAAGTAAGGGGAAGGGGATAAAAAAGGGGGGATGATAGAAGGGAGGGCAGAGGGGGGAAGAGGAAATCAAAAGCAAACACTTTTGAAAAGGACAGGGTCAAGGGAGAAAATTGAATAAAGGGGGACAGGATAGTTAGCCTTTCACAACATGAGTATTTCACAACATGAGTATTCACAACATGTTTACATCCCTACATTTTAACTCATGGCCTTTTTCAGTATTGGGGTAGTTGAGGGGAATATATACATATATAGATAGATAGATAGATAGATAGATAGATAGATAGATAGATAGATAGATATAGATATTGATATAGATATAGATATATAGATATAGATATAGATATTGTAGAGAGAGGGCACAGAGTGAATTATCTCACATAAAAGTGGCAAGAAAAAGCTGTTATAATGGAAGGGAAGAGGGGGTAGGTGAAAGAGAATGAGTGAACCTTGCTCTCATCAGATTTGGTTTAAGGTGGGAATACCATACACATTCAATTGGATATCTTACCCTACAGGGAAGTAGGAGGGAAGAGGATAGGAGGGGGGAGATGATAGAAGGGAGGGCTGATTGGAGGAGGAGCTAGTCAAAAGCAAACACTTTTGAAAAGGTACTGGGTCGAAGGAGGAAAATTGAATAAAATAGGACAGGATAGAATGGAGGGAAATATAGTTAGTTTTTCACAACACGACTATTATGGAAGTGTTTTGCATAATGTTACACGTATAACCTATATTGAATTGCTTGCCTTCTCAAGGAGGGTGGGGGGGGGAGGGAAGAAGGGAGAGAATTTGGAACTCAAACTTATAAAAACAAATGTTAAAAAATACTGTTTTTACAGGCAACTTGGAAATAAGATATGTAGGCAATGGAGTACAGACATCTATCTTGCCCCATGAGAAAGCAAGGGGGAAAGGGATAAAGGGGAGGACTGGGGTGATAGAAGGGAGGGCAGACTGTGGAAAGGGGCAATCAGAATACATGTCATCTTGGGGTGGAAGGAAGGTAGATATCAGGAGAAAATTTTTTAACTCAAAATCTTGTGGAAACCAATGTTGAAAACTAAAAATAAATTTTAAAAAACAAACAAAAAAACCCCACCATTTTTCCTTACAATTCCAAGAAGACAACAATACAAATTACCAAATGTATAGTTTTTATCTTCTCTAGTTCTTAAAATAGTGTATATGGTGGCTACTTAACAAATGTTGATTGGATAGAAAAAAAAATTTAGGAAGTAGAGCTTCTTTTCACCAAGCCAAGGCATTTCACTTAAATTTCATTTTCTTTTAAGAATGTTTTCATTTATATGGTTGCATTGATTGTGTATATTGTTCTCTTGCTTCTGATTTCTTCACTCTATATCAATTGATATCAATTTCTGTGTTTCTTTTTTATTTTTATTTCAGTTCACTTAATTCATGAAATAAAAAAATCATGTCCATAACTTAGCAAATTTTTTAAAAAAGAGGATTGTACATGAAACTGCAAATCTACTAGTCACAACTTGTAGCTATTCCTTTCAAATATACAACAAAATTATCATGTAAATTTATTTTTTTTGCTCCTCCCCCCCAAAACAGCTACCATTAGACATAAATAGGTATACACCACACATATACATAGATACACACATACATATAAAATATATATGATGTGTATGTATGCGTGTTTGTATGTGTATGTGTATGCATGTAAATATATGTATACATATATATAGAAAATTATTCTATTCATACTTCTGTTTATCAGCTCTTTCTCTGGATGCTGATTGTCCCTTCTTCATATGTCCTTTATAATTAATCTGGGTATTTAATAGTTTATTCACTCAAAGTTATTCTTAAAACAATACTGTTGTTACTGTATATAATGTTCTTGTAGTTCTGCTCATTTCACTCTTTATTAGTTAGTGTCAGTCTTTCCATGTTTTCCTAAAATCACTGAGCTCATCATTTCTTATAGCACAGTAGTATTCCATCACAATCACATATCACAACTTCTTTAGTCATTATCCAATTAATAGGCATCCATCCCTGCAGTTTCCAGTTCTTTGTTACCAGAGAGCTGCTATAAATATTTTAGAACATATAGGTTGTTTTCCTTTTCCACTAATTATCTTTGGAAAGAGACCAAGTAGTGGCATTGCTGGGTCAAAGGGTATAGGCAGTTTAACAACTCTTTGGGCATAATTCCAGATTGCTTTCCAAAGTGTTGGATCAGTTCACAATTCCACCAACAATGAATTAGTGTCCCAATTCATCAATATCCTCTCCAGCATTTGTCACTTTCTCCTTCCATTATTTTAGCCAAGCTGGTACATATAAAGTCATATTTAAAGGTTGTTTTAAACTGCATTTCTCTAACCAATAATGATTTAGAGCATTTTTATATGACTATAAATAGTTTTGGTTTTTTCATTGAAAAACTTCCTGTTTGTATTCTTTGCCTATTTGTCAACTGGGGGATGACTCATATTCTCATATATTTGACAAAGTTTTTTATATATTTTATGTGAGACCCTTATCTGGTATACTGTTTATAAAAATGCCCCCCAATTTTCTGCTTTCTTTATGATTTTGGCTACATTTGTTTTACTTCTACAAAATCTTTTTAACTTCATGTAATCAAAATTCTTCATCTTACGCATAATTTTGCTATATCTCTTGTTTATTCATAAATTGTTCACCTATCCATAAGTCTGATATCTTCAATATTCTTCCAGTTTTCTTATAATATGTATCTTTATAGCTAGATCATGTACCTATTTTGAAATTGACTTTATTTTAATTCTTAATTTAACTAATCCACTTTATCTTATTAAATATCCATTTTCCCCTAAAGGATCATATTCACTTTTGTGAGGCAGATGATTCTTGGTTGTAATTGTAGCTCCTTTGCCTTCTAAAATATCATATTCCAAACCTTCTGATCCTTTAATGTAGAAGCTGCTAAATCCTGTGCAATCCTGACTGTGGCTCTACAGTATTTGAATTTTTCCTTTCCGGCTACTTGCAATATTTTCTCCTTGGCCAGGGACTTCTAGAATTTGGCTCTAAGATTCCTATGAGTTTTCATTTTGGGATCTCTTTCAGGAGGTGATACTGGCAGATTCTTTGAATTTCTGTTTTACCTTCTGGTTCTAGAATATCAGGACAGTTTTTTTTGATAATTTCTTGAAATATAATGTCCAGGCTCTTTTTTTGATTGTGGCTTTTAGGTAGTCCAATAATTCTTGCATTATCTCTCCTCCACCTATTTACCAGGCCAGTAGATTTTCTCTTAAGAAATTTCATTGCCCCTTTTCTCCCTTCCCCTCCACTCCTGCCTTCTCCCTTCCCCTCCTTCCCCCTCACTTTCCCCATTCTTCCCCATCCCATCCTTCCCTCCATCCTTTCTCGAACCCCCCTTCCCCGACCTAGACGATGCCATGGTGGAGATGGCCGAGGAGGCCACAGAGCCCGCTGAGGTGGACCTCACGGGGCTGTGCCAGTGAAGACTATAAACTTCTGGAAAATATGAACAAACCGACTAGCTTGAAGTATCTAAAAATGAAAGATATTGCAGTAAATGTAAGTAGAACCCTAAAGGACTTGAACCAGAAATAAGCAAAGTACAAGAAGTTAGAGAGGTGATGAAAGAATTCTTTAACACAAAGACTTTTAACTATAAGAATGTCTTATAAGAGCTGAAATAAGTGGGATGGAGCTTATCACTATGCTTCAATTCCTAAAAAGAAGCTGATCCAAGGAGAATCCCAGCCCCCACCTCTGGTTGGATGTGTAACTCTGGCCCCCCCCGCCCCCCCATGTTTTCCTAAACCTGTACCCCCCAACCTCATCTTATCGTGTGCTTCATTGTGTGCCCTGGACCAAGGATCAACCCCATCTAGAGAAGACACAGACGAGAGAGTCTCATCTCTCTGTCTCCTCCCTCCCTCTCCCCTAGGTGCTCCCACACCCACCCCTTTCACAACCTGTTCTTGAATTTAAATAATAAATGCCAACATATGACCCTGAAAAAAAAAGAAATTTCATAGTTTCTTCTATTTTTTTATTCTTCTAATTTAATTTTATTATTTCTTGATGTCTCATGGAGTCATTAGCTTCCATTTACTCAATTCTAATTTTTAAGGAATTATTTTCTTCAGTGAGCTTTAGTACCCTCCTTTCCATTTGTTTAGTTCTACTTTTTATGGAGTTGTCTTCTTTGATAAATTTTTATATACCTTTTTTCTATACCTTCTACTTCCTTTGCCAATCTGTTGCTTCTTTTTACATTAATCTCTTGCATTGTTCTCATTTGTTTTTTCAGTAATACTTCTAACTCTCTCATTTCCTTTTGAAAATCCATTCTAAGCTCTACCAGGAGTCCTTTATTTGCCTGAGATCAATTCACATTTTTCTTTGAGGCTTCACTTGTAGAAATATGGACATTGTTGTCCTCTTCTAAGTTTTTGCCTTGATCCTCCCTGTCACTGTAGTAACTGTCTATGGTCAAATCTGGTTTTTTTTGTTTTTTTTGCTCATTTTTTGGCCTATTTTGTGACTTTTTACTTTTTGTTAAAGTTGGGCCCTGCTCCTGGAGCAGCAAGGGCACTGTCCTAAGGAGGGATGGACTCAGGACCTTGCTGCTGGTAACACTGGGTTTTGGGCCTCACCGCTGCCTCACACTGGAGTTTAGAACCTCATGACTGGTTTACACTAAGGGTGGGGCTTTGCTGCTGGTCTGGTGGGATGTAGCTTGCTCCTGCTGCTGCCCAATCACACTCCCTTTTCACCCCAGTGCACGACATCTTTCCTGCTGACCTTTGGAACTGTGATGGGCTGGAAAAATTTTAATCACCCTAAAATTTGTTCTGGGGCATAAAAATTGCCAGGTTGTTTGGAAGGAAATTAGGGAGAATTCAGACAAGGTCCCGCCTCGCTCCACTATCTTGGCACTAGCACTCTCAGGGATCTTGAGTAACTTGGCTTGGAAGAATTGGAATGAACCTGAAGGGGAGTGCAGCCTCCAGGACAGCCTCTTTGCAAAGAAGTCCTTTGGTGAAATCAATGGGTGTGTGTTCTGGGTAGTTCTTCTGAAGGGCTGTCTCAGAGGTCAGAGTCTCCTACTCAAACACCACATTGAGGACCAATATGAGAAATTCAAAGAAGAAATTTCCTGACATCTGTCCTGTAACAAGCTGGGAGTAGGAACGAGATGGCTACTACCAAGGTCTTCTCCAATTTCTATGTTTCTTTTTATTCCATATGTTCATAATTTCTTATAATTACATTCATATATCACAATCTTATCATATGGATGCCCATTTTTTCCAGTGGTTTCTTTTTTTCCTACCACAAAGACTGTTGCTATGAATATTTGGTGCATACACACTTATGTTGATGACTTTCTGTCATTGACCTTCTTTGTTTAGTGAAGTTGCTGGGTCAGAAAGTATGAAGAGTTTAGTGATTTTTATTACACAACTCCAATTTCTTTTCCAGAATGATTGGAACACTGCACATTTCTACAAACAGCTTATATGTACACTTGACTTCCCACAGCACCTCCAATATTGACTGTTTCCTTGTTTCTGATCTTTTCAATATTTCAACATTGTATCAATTATCTATAAAATATCGTCATGCCACCATGTGATTGGTTTTCCTTATATGTAGATTTGTGAAGAAGATAAAGGAAAATTTTGCAGTGAAAATATGGGGGGAAAGTTTAAAAATAGATTTTGGAATCCAATTTTTTTCATTTACTATGTATATATAGAACAGAATATGTCACCCTTTCCCTAACTTGTTAATTTAAGGACTAGTTCAAATTTATCTTAATTAGCTACCTGAGGTTTAAACAAAAACTGAATTCAAACAAAGGGGAGACTTGATAGTCTTAGCATCCCAAAAGAGAAGAACAGGGAAAAGTCTGATTGCCTTAACATATGTTAATGAATTGATTTCAATTCATGCTTCAAAAAAATTCCTTTTGTTTAACCAGAACTGTAATTTCTTCTACATAGGGAACTCCCACTGAACTATTTCTTATACTACCAATACAGACTGGTACCTCCTTTGAAACTTTCAGTTTGAAGAGTTGCCTGGGACACTGAGAGATTCAATGACTTGTCAATGATTGTACATCCAGTTCATGTCATAGGCAAGATCTAAACCCAAGTATATCTTTCGATTCTGAGGTCAGCTATATATAATGCTCTACTCTAAATATGCAAATTCTTTAAAATGTAGATAATAGACACATTTCCACATAGGGTATTGTAATCTAAGATAACTCTTCTAAAAAAATATAGGTTTCCTTTAATCTGGATACCAATCAATTAGTCTATTATATGCAGGCACTTTGTTAGATGTCAGAGACACTAATACAAAAGGGAGCCCCTCCCTGGCAACATGGAGCTTCCCTTCCATGGAGGGTATACAACGTATTATCAGAGAAGTAAATATTGTGTGTGTGTGTGTGTGTGTGTGTGTGTGTGTGTAATACAAAATTATTTCAGGGAGAGGGACATGCTTGAATTGAAATTTGAAAAGAAATAAGGTTGTTCAAAAAGCAGAGATGAAGTTGGAAAGCAATCCAAGCATGTGAGACAACCTGTGCATGGAGACAAGAAATGGGATGTCTTGTACAAGAAAGATCAAATAGCCAGTTTGACTGGAATGTTGAGTATGCATCAAGGAGTAATGTGAAATTAGGCTGGGAAGACAGGCTAGAACCAGATTGTGAAAGACTTTAAATGCTTAGCTGAAGAGTTTGTATTTTATTTATATCAAGCCAAAAGATAATTAAATTGAGTAGACGTGTTGGCTGAGGAAAATTGTTTAGCCTCTAAAACAAATATTTAAAGGAGATGAATTTAAATGGATAGCTCTAACACATTCCTGAAGAGTTGTTTTTTGCTGTTCTTTCCAAAGAATTTCCAGTATCAGTTGACTTGGAAACAGTAAAACATTCCTATTTTTTTAATGGCATTGAAACTGATGATCATCTGATGGTAAATAGATGTACTCAGAGGTGTCTAAGGCTAGAAAATAGAAAAGATTTTTTGAAAAGAGGAAGGAAGTGGGGGGAAGGGAAAGACCTTATGGAAATAGAACTGCTCTGATCTCATTTTACATTCAGGTCAAATTTTTACCTTGCAAAATTTTTCATTCAGGTTGTAGCATGAATAAATAGTAATACATTTTGTCTTTCATATCAGATATACTCCTCTCTAGGTCTAAGATGAAATTTTTATGTTTTCATGAACACTTGGATTCTGTATGTAAACTTGGACAAACATCCAGAAGTTAGATCTTTGCTCCAAAGATATGCATTCTAAACCAGTGTTGTCTGTGATGTTCTTTTTTTGTTAGAGACACTGTCTGTTACTGAAACCCAGACATACATACTTAAGATAAAAGGAAAGTAACTGTACCCTTGCAGTGGCTACTGACTCCTCCCTTTGAATACTATTTGTGGTCACCAAAGTAATGGTGGTGGCCATAGTAGAGTCATTTTTGTCAGTTCAGAGTGAGGAAGTGACTATGAACTACACCTTATATGTATTACTAATAACAATGTCAAAAAAAAAAACCACAACACTATTCTTGCCCTTTGTGAACTTCCAGCCTAAACAAAACAAATCCCATTATCCAGCAGTTTTGCGACTATATTGAATTCAATTCAACAAGCAGTTAGCAGGAGCCAGGCACTGACTATGAGAAAATGAGAATGCACTTAATGAATTTATATTATACTGGGGCACTAATTCTACACAGTGCCACTTATCTGCATTGTTCCTAGATATAAATAAGTGATTTCACATAAAGAAACATTAAATGAAATTACAGAAAAATTGAGTTAGATTTCATTCATGCCCATCCATACAAACTGTGATGACCAGGAGCAATATAAAGAGAATGAGAACAGTCAATCCAGTCTACATTTATTAACTGCCTACTATATGGCAGCCATTTTTTTTATTTCTAAGACAAGTTTTTAACATTAGTCTGATGTTTTGGCCATTTTTATCAACCTATATGACCTTGGACAATTCATTTGACTTCTAGGGGGCCTAGGTTTCTTTGTTTCTAATGTGATAGGATTGCTCTACTCTAGATGACCTCCTACAACTATGATCTTTGAAGTAGAAACAGGACCCATTTGCCACCATACCGTCTCTCCAAAACTTACTCATGCCTCTTAGAATCCCTAGTTTTTTTTCAAGACTGAATTTAAACACTACCTTCTATATTTAACCTTTCATAATCTTCTAATTTACAATATTAATTGAGCTGGGGGAGGAGGAATTAAATCTCTCTTTTTTACATGAGAAAATTAATAGCCAGATTCTCTTCTCACTAGAAAAGAAACTGATGCTCTTTAAGGTCATAAAGTACCTTTTGAATAAACAAAGAGAGAGGTTGCATTTAATATTGGCTATTTTTAAGTACCCTATTTTTTAAAAAGTTAGCAGAATATTTGGTTCATTACAACATCCCGTTCCTCAACCAATTTGGATAAATTAGAGTTTGCTATATATAGAAAGTGTATATGAATTTCTTAATCCCTGCTGACAACTATAAGCTTTTAAAATTTTCTGAATGTGTTAATATTAAGATCTCAAGGAAGGATACTGAAAACCTGATGGTGATTCTACAGCAGAGTAATTCATTTCAATTCCATAGATATTTATTAAGCACCTACCATATGGCAGCACTATGTCAATCAAATAAAAAAATAAGAAAAAGGACAGTCTCTACCCCCAAGGAGCTTACATTCTAATAGGGGAAGACAATACAGAAAAACTTAGGTGGTTTGATAGTAGGGGCTAACTGGTGCCAAGCAGAGATGTTGATGGAAAATGTAAAGTTACTTAGAAAGTTCAGAAAGTTCTGAGTCATCTATAAAGATAGACTTTGATAGGAGTTTATTGCTCCACCCTCCAGCCCTCCAGTAAGAGGAAAGAGGCAAATGAAAATTTGAGCAGGTGGTAAGTATCAAAAACTGAGTTAATCTTCATGGTAATGAGATTTCAGGTGATCGGTTTATCCTGGAGGATGCAAGATATTCCCTGGAGTTGAAATTATGCTGAGCTGCTGCTGATGGAAAATGGAGAGTTACCTTGGAATGACAATGGTATACAGAAAAAAAGTTCTAGACTGTGCTGAGAAGATGAGGGGGATAAGGCAGATGCTCAGAGGTGAGAAGTACAAATGTTGCTGCCTTTGCAGGCAGCATTCCTCTACTGTTGATAGCAGCTCCACAATTATGACTTCTGCAAACTGATAACAATTGCATTAGATAGCATTCTTCTGATTCCAAGATAATAGGAGTTATTTTAAGGTACAAAAGTTTAGTTTTTCATTAAGAAGAATATGAAAACCACTGAGTTACTACCATTCCAATGATATTTACTTTCAAGAAAAAGGTAGGCCATAGACAAAACCATCTTGCAGAATACATTCCTGTTGTCATAATTAATATTATGATTTGATGATCTACTCAGATGCATATACTGTGTTACAAATAGCAGCTCATCAGCTTCCCATTTCATCTGTCACTCATTCATTATTTTTAGTGTCAGCACCCAAAAATTCTCTATATGATAATTATATTCAGGTAATTTATTTTTAATATCTTCCAGATGGCTTTTCTGAAATTTTAAAATTGATTATAATATCAGCTAGACATGCAACTATATTTTTGCTCTTATTTATCTACAGAAAGACTATTCTTTATGACACATAGCATATGAGCAAGAATTTTCTGAAAGACTCATATGCATTAAGAATATACTTATACATCAAATCACTCATTTGAGTCTCTAAAACTTGTACTCCAATTGCTCCATTATGATAATACCTGGTATTTACTTTCCCTTTAAGGTTTACAAATTGCATTTCATACTCTCAGGTCATCTTCTTGGCAATTCTTTGAGAAAGGTAGTATAAGTACTATGATCTACATTTTACAGATGAAGAAATTAAAGCTCAGAGAATTTGAATAACTCTCCAAAAATAACCAGACTTCCTTTATGCAGCATTATTTGAAAATGAGATATTCACTTAATATCCAAATATTCAAAAAAACCCTGTATACACATCAGCATGGATATTCCCTTTCTAGCTACAATGCACTTGTCCTGCCTGGACAAGTCTTGCTCAGGTTTTCTTGTTAGTTCACCACAAAGAGTCCACCCATGACGTGCTGTGGTCTGTCTGCATTTTTTTTTGGCATTGCAAGAATAAAAATGGAGATCCAAAGTCTATCCCTTGCAATATGACCAATCCATCTTTTTTCATTAATTCATGCCTCTGATGATATTCTTTCCCCTAGTTTTTCTTCAGCATTCCTTATCTGTTATAAGATGCAGCCTGTTCATACCTATCATGTGCCTCTGAGTGATCTTAAATTACAATTCCTCAGAGATTATAGTGTTTCATGACTCTTAACAAAACAAGGTGTTTGTAACAACAATGGTACTTGCAACTACTGTGGCTATGCAAGGCCAATAACACCAACACCAGAAGGGCTGCTAACACATCTTTGATCTGCTTTTCTAAGGAAAGCAACTTTAAGGGGTTAACAATCTCACTTTAATTAAGCATACATATATCATTCACTTAGTTCAGGAGAAAAAGTCAGCACCCTGACCTTCAGAGCAAATATAAACAGAAATTACAAGCAGAAATTATATAAACAGAGCAAATACCAAAAACCAATCAACAGACAGGCTTCTATCTGTCTGACCATAGCAATACATACACAGTTACCAGAGAGAGAAGAACCAACATCTGGGTTTTCAAAGCCAGGGGGGAGATCCTTAAAGGCTACCCAGAGCCTCCACGCCAAAACTCTTCCAATGAGTGTGCCCCCCAAGCAAAATGCCAACCTCAGAACATACATACCCTGTTTAGGACCCTGGGCCTTAGCGCCTACCTAGCAAAAGGGTATAGACCTGAGGCTTAGCATCTACTTAGCAAAAGTGTGTGGGGAAAAATCTTTAACCACTAGCACCATATCATATATATTGTTTCCAAGCAATGACTGGATTCAAACAAAGGCAAGACTCAAAGGCACTTGATTGCCTTAGTGCTGAGAAGCACTTTAAAACAAAAGACAACAAAAAAGTTCCACACTGCTTGTCATTACGGTGTTCCACATAAATAAATTTTCCAGATGGGCTAAGTAAGGTAAACGGTAGTTTAGTAATAAAACTTGCTTTATGTCAATAATTTCAATGAAAATATTTCCAAAATGCATTAAAAGCATCTCTGTCTTTTTACAATGAGTATATGCTATATAATCTAGGCTTTTCTTAAATACACAGACTGATTCATCACAAACATCAATTATTTAATAAAACTGATGTTGTAGAAAAGGTATTACACTTGGAGTCAGAAAGACTGAACTTGTGTTCCATCTCTGCCACTCATTAGTATGGCATTGTGCTTTTTCATCTGTTAAAGGACTAAGGTTGATCAGATGATTTCTAAGATCTCCAACATCCCATGTTTCCACCATTCTGTACTGTGAAGTAATATGATAATTTCATCAAAGGCTATTGAAGTATGAAGGGTTTATCCTTATACACAACAGTTTCAAATAGCCATACTAAAGAATTAGGAAACAGGCAGAAAAAATCACATTCTTTTTATAGTTCTCTCTGCTTCTTCTCTCTTCTCTCTTCTGTCAAGCTCTTACTTCTCCCTGTTGTCTGTGTGCCCTGCCACCTATATTCTAATACCCTAATACTCAAGTTTTCTGGCCTGAGGATGACTCTGCCTCCCCCAGAATTAAATGCACACTGGCTGTATAACAGTTATTTGCCCCACCAAGGTCTTTTTACCTGATAGTTGATGGCTGCATTCCAGATTGTGGAGATTGCTGGAAGTCTGACCTCCAGACATGTGGGAAATTATTGTTGATAGCAACTTAATTAACTCTCAGAGTGAAAAATCTAATCACTAAATTTATCTGCTAATCTTAGTAGATTTGATTAGTTTAGAGGTGGCAGCGAGCCAATGGAATTAGGGCACAAGGGTCAGGATGCTGATGAATTAGAAGCCAGGTAGGTGAGAGAAACCAAAAGTACACAAATGTAAGTCAGTATAATAAAATCCAGTTGCCAGTAAGCAACCAGGTAGGACCACAGAGCCAAAGGGACAGGGAGAGCAGGAGAACAGGTAAATGTAGCAATATCCTTGAGGAAAGATACTGATAATGAGGCAACCTCATCTGCCAATATATCCTTCTCACCCTGGTGAAACGCAGTACTGAGCAAGCATGGCCTGGAGGTACATTGAATAAGGAAACTTTGAGAGGTAATTGTAGTTGTCCTCAAGTAGATGAAGTTTTGTTCTGCTTGAGATCAGGAACAATCAATCAACACTACCAATGGAGATATTCAAGCAAATATTTCATGACTACTTCTTGGGGATACTATAGAGTTTATCTCTCTATAGATATAATTTGGATTAACTGGTCTCTGTGATCCCTTCTAATTGAGATTCCGTGGGACTTGCTGAATGTCACAAATCTTCATAATGACTATCTTAGTAAGTGATGATTTTGAAGATGATGAATCAATCTTCCACAGTTAATATTGGAATATAAGCTGTAATTATCTATGTCAGTAGTATTAAATGTAAAAAAATTGAGGGCCACTAATCTATACATAAGGATCCCTAAAAGCTTTGTAATGACTTAGTTTTTAAATGTAACATTATCAATGTTTGTTGTATTTTTAAGTATTTCCCAATTACATTTAACAAACTACATTTTAATCTGCCTCAGGCCTTACTCGGGAGTGTTGCAAGCTGCATATGGTTTGACACCTCTGATAGTCTGATGGCAATTAGTAATGCAATATTTGATGAAGAGAGAGAGACAGAGAGAGAGAGACAGAGACAGACAGAGAGAGAGAGAGAGAGACAGAGAGAGAGAGAGAGAGAGACAGAGAGAGAGAGAGAGAGAAAAGAAGAAGAAGAAGAAGATGATGATGATGATGATAAAAAGAAAGGATGTGTAATAAAAGTGATTGTAGACATCTGTTCTACTTTTTATCTGCAACCAAAATTGCTGGGTTCCCTACAATAGTATACTTAGCCCTCCTGTAAACCTGGATCTATAGTCTACATACAAGTTTCCAATTAAAACATGAATTTTATGTGCTAATTATTAAACTAAAAATACCTTTTTATGAATCACCAATTCAACAAGCCTGTGTTGAGTACACTAGGCAAGAAAAAATTAAAATAATCTCTAGCCAAGGTAGTTTAATCTCCTGGGAGAAATTACATATATACAGATAAATATATAAAAATTAATATAAAACAAATACAAAGTATTTTAAAGGTGGTGAAAGCACTAGTGAATGAAAGGATCAGAAATTAACTCATGGAGATGATGCCACCTGAGTCATTCTTTGAAAGAAGCTAGAGATTCTATAAGGTAAAAATGAGGAGGGACAACATTTGAGGCATAGGTTATAGCCTGTGCATAAGTATCGATATAGATGCAATGTCATGTGAGGGAAACAAAAATTGCCCATGATGACTTTAACATAGAGTTCGTGAGGAGAAGTAATGTGCCATCAGTCTAAAAAGATTGGCTGGAGCTATGTTGTGAACTATTTTAAGCGCCAAACAGAAAAGCTTATTTTTTTCCCTAGAGGCAAGAGGGAGTCTCCAAAGCTTCCTGAACAGGTGTATCGCCATATTTTTGCTTTATGAATATCAATTAGTAAGCTATGAATAGCATGGATTGTAGAGGAAAGAGAATAGAGGCAGGAATGTCAATTAGAAATCTATTGTAATAGCGCAGGTGAGAGGTGATGGTCTGAATTATAGTGCTACATATGTGAGTATAGAGAATGCAATGGATTCAAGAGATTTTGCAGAGGTGGAATCCATAGAATCTATTGACTAATAAGTAAGAAGTAGGACAGTGAGAAGTCAAGGATAATTTCAGGTTACAAATCTGAGTGACTGAGAAAATACAATCCTCAAAAAATGGCAAGGCAAAGAGAGGAGGGAAATTTGGAAAGGGAAAACAAAGGGGTCCATGGATCATTGAGCATTATTTGCCAACTCACTGATTGTTACAATTCTCTATTTAAAAACAAAAGGATGAAATGTGAAATATGTTTTTATTCCAGATCTTCAGTGATTTTAAGGGATTCTGATTCATCTCTTCACTTACTTTGAAGAAAGAAGGAGAAGAGAACAAAATTTTACTAAACACCTATTTTGTTCCAGGTAATATGCTAAGTGCTTTACAGATATTATATCACTTAATCCTCACAAAAACTGTCTGAGATAGATGCTTTTGCGATCCATACTTTACAGATTAGGATACTGAGGCATGCAGAGCTTAGATAACTGGCTCAGGGTCACAAGGTTAGTAGTGTCTGAGGCCAGATTTGAATGTAGGCATCACTGACTTCAGGCTCAATGTTCAATCTGTTTATCCATTTAGCTGATGCCTCAAAAGAAATGTTGATGTTAAGAAAATGGATAGGTTTGAGGACAAAAAAATAACAGGATTATCTTGTATAATTGTAAGTTAGTATACAATTTGCTGATTGATACAATGTTCCATTTAAGGAAAAAAAGAAAAATATGTTTTCAGTCTTATGTTTTCAAAAATTTCATGGGCTTCAGATTGATCTCTTTATTTACTGTGAAGGCTTGTACAAAAAGACATATCACACAACTAAATGAGTTAAAAAAAACTAAAGACAGTTTCATGACCTTTTCATAACTGATTGTTCTATTTACTTGGTATATTATGTATCTAGCATCAAATACCAGATACATAAAGCTAGTATCATAAAAATAGGCTTATATAGAGGGCTGAGGAAGGGATATGCCTGACAGAAGTATCAACAATAGGAAATGTTTACATGAAAAAATAAATGTAGGGGGCAGAGCCAAGATGGCAGCATGAAAACAGGGACCTGCTTGAGCTCTCACCCAAATCCCTCCAAATATCTGTAAAAAATAACTCTAAACAAATTCTAGAGCTACAGAACCCATGAAATGACAGAGTGAAATGAGTTTCCAGCCCAAGACAAGCTGGATGGTCACTGGAAAGGGTCTATGATACCATGCTGGGAGTGTAGCACAGACCAGTGTGGGCTGCACCAGGCCAGACCAGGCCAGAGCAGACTGGGTAGAGCAGGCCTCAGGGCACTGAATCACTGGCAGCTGTGGTAGTTTCCAGACTTCTCAACCCACAAATGGCCAAAGACAACTTAGCAGGTCAGCTAAGGCCTGGATGAGAAAACAGCATGGTCCTGCCCAAGCCCCAGGGCAGCAGAGGTATCTTCAGTGGTGGCAGCAGGAGCAGCAACAGCAGGAGTGGCTGTTTCCAGAGCTCCAGGCGCATGGATGGCATGGGCAAACAAGTGACTGATCAGAGCAGGACTGCAGGGATCTCTCTTCTGATGCTGAGGCAGGGTTTTCTTGCTTTGCCCTGCTTGGATCTGGGTCACAGTCCTGGTGGTGGACCTTGGGGGAGGAGGAGCACTGGTGTGGCAGAGCTTGTGGTGAAGGTAGAGAGGGAGTCCTCCTGGTAGTTACATTGCTAAAAGGAGTGCTTATACACACAGGCCATAGCACAGGCCAGGAGAGGAGTATCATGCCACCTCAGAATAGAAGGAGCTCTGAAAACAGCAGCGCAAAACCCCTGAAGCTTGGGGCAGAGAGCACTCTCCACTCTGAAAGCAGTCATACCCTGACAAAGAGCTCAAAAGTCAAATGATTGGCTAGGAAATGAGTGTAAAAGGAATCAGACTATAGAATCTTACTTTGGTGACAAAGAAGATCAAAACATACAGCCAGAAGAAGTCAACAAAGTCCTTTGACCAAAGTCCTACATCACAAGCCTCCAAGAAAAATATGAATTGGTCTCAACCGATGAAAGAGCTCAAATAGATGTGGAAAATCAAGTAAGAGAAGGAGAGGAAAAATTGGGAAGAGAAATGAGAGTGATGAAAGAAAATCATGAAGAAAGAGTCAACAGCTTGCTAAAGGAGACCCAAAAAATGCTGAAGAAAATGACACCTTAAAAAATAGACTAACTCAAATGGCAAAAGAGCTCCAAAAAGCCAATGAGGACAGGAATGCCTTAAAAAACAGAATTAGCCAGATGGAAAAGGACGTCCAAAAGATCACTGAAGAAAATAATGCCTTAAAAATTAAAATGGAGCAAGTGTAAACTAGTGACTTTATGAGAAATCAAAAAATTATAAAACAAAACTAAAAGAATGAAAAAAAATGGAAGACGATGTGAAATATCTCACTGGAAAAACCACTGACCTGGAGAATAGATACAGGAGATAGAATTTAAAAACTATTGGACTACCTGAATGCCATGATGAAAAAAAAGAACCTAGACATCATCTTTCAAAAAATTATCGAGGAAAACTGCCCTGATATTCTAAAACCAGTGGGTAAAATAGAATTTGAAAGAATCCATGAATCTCTTCTTGAAAAAGATCCTAAAAAGAAAACTCCTAGGTAGCCAAATTCCAGAGTTCCCAGATCAAGGAGGAAATACTGCAAGCAGCCAGAAATAAACAATTTGAGTGTTGTGGGAAAACAATCAGGATAATACAAGATCTAGTGGCTTCTACTTTAAGGGATGGAAGGGCTTGGAATATGATATTCCAGAGGTGAAAAGAACTAGGAGTAATACCAAGAGTCACTTACTCAGAAAAACTGGGTATTATAACATGTTTTTACCACATATTGTGTAAGTCCCTATAAGGGATGACATTAAGCACTTCCCCAGTGGAATGTGCTGTTCTCAGATAATTTTCTCGTTGATACTTATGTGGAATGAAATGGGAGCCAGCTAGAGCTGGTTATGTTCTCTCTGATTCCTGCATCCTCCAGGCTGGTAAGCAGTTTTGCAGCTGTCAGTAAGGGGTCTATGTTGCTCTTATTCCATTTTAGTTTTAGCACCTAGGAATTCTTTCACGTAGGGGTCTCTAGAAAGCTACCCCAGTTTGGATTCACATTAGGGGGAAAGATCCACTCAACATCATAGCTCAAAAGTCTACCCGTGTGTGTCATATTTTACTAGGTCAACCTATGGCCATATTAGTTCAAAGCAATAGACATTAAATCAAACAGAGCAAAAGAAGTGACAAGAAAGATTCTCCCCATATTCATACAGGTATACTTTTCCACGGTTTACCACATAATAAATGTGGGAAAGGGCAAATGTAGGAAACACATGTGATGAAGGAACATATATGGAGGGTCATATGCATGGAGAAGCCCTCATGCCTCTAAAGACAATGTACTCCCTGGACAGATTGAATGGTTTGGTGAAGACTGTCTCTAAATCTGGAATATCTGGGTTCAAGCCCTACATTTGACCCTCTCTGAGTGTCACAGGCAATTCTATTATTTAATATTTTTAGTTTTCAACATTGATTTCCACAAGATTTTGAGTTACAAATTTTCTCCTTCTTTGTACGCGTCCCCCACTCCAAGATGGCATATATTCTGATTGCTCTATTCCGCAGTCTTCCATCCCTTCTGTCACCCCACTCCCTGCTTTCCCTTTATGTCCTTATAGAAAAGATAGATTTCTATATGCCATTGTCTGTATATCTTATTTCCCAGTTGCAGGTAAAAAATGACTTGTTTTGAGTATTTGTTTTTAGAACTTTGAGTTCCAAATTCTCTCCCTTCTTCCCTCCCCATCCACCCTCCTTGAGAAGGCAAGCAATTCAACATAGGCCACACATGTATCATTATGCAAAACACTTCCATAATAGTCATGTTGTGAAAAACTAACTATAATTCCCTCCATCCTATCCTGTCCCATTTTATTAAATTTTCTCCCTTGACCTAGTCCCTTTTCAAAAGTGTTTACTTTTGATTACCTCCTCCCCCAATCTACCCTTCCTTCTATCATATCCCACCTCTTATCCTCTTCCCCCTACTTTCCTGTAAAGTAAGATACCAAATTGAGTGTGTGTTATTCCCTTCTTAAGTCAAATCCGATGAGAGCAAGAGTCACTCATTCCCTTTCACCTGCCCCCTCTTTTCTTCCAGTAGAACTGCTTTTTCTTGGCACTTTTAGGTGAGATAATTTACCCCATTCTATCTCTCCCTTTCTCCTTCTCCCAATATATTCTTCTCTCACCCCTTAATTTTATTTTTTAGATATCATCCCTTACTATTCAACTCACCCTGTGCCTTCTGTGTATATATGTGTATTCTCTTGAACTACCCTAATACTGAGAAAGGTCTCATGAATTAGACACATCATTTTTCCATGTAGGAATGTAAACAAAATGGTTCAACTTTAATAAGTCCCTCATTTCACTTTCTTGTTTACTTTTTCATGCTTCTCTTGATTCTTGTATTTGAATGTCAAATTTTCTATTCAGCTCTGGTTTTTAAAACGAGAAATCTTGAAAGTCCTCTATTTTATTGAACATCCATATTTTACCCTGAAGTATTATACTCAGTTTTGCTGGGTAGGTGATTCTTGGTTTTAATACTACCTCCTTTGACCTCTGGAATATTATATTCCCAGCCCTTTAATCCCTTCGTGTAGAAGCTGCTAGATTTTGTGTTATCTTGATTGTGTTTCCACAATACTCAAATTGCTTCTTTCTGGCTGCTTGCAATATATTCTCCTTGATCTAGGAACTCTGGAATTTGGCAACAATATTCCTAGGAGTTTTCTTTTGGGGATCTTTTTCTAGAGGCAATTGGTGGATTCTTTCAATCTCTATTTTACCCTCTGGTTCTAGAATATCAGGGCAGTTTTCCTTGATAATATCTTGAAAGATGATGACTAGGCTCTTTATTTGATCATGGCTTTCAGGTAGTCCAATAATTTTTGAATTCTCTCTCCCGGATCTATTCTGCAGGTCAGTGTTTTTTCTAATGAGATATTCCACATTGTCTTCCCCTTTTTCATTCGTTTGTTTCTGTTTTATAATTTCTTGATTTCTCACAAAGTCACTAGCTTCCACTTGCTCCATTCTAATTTTTAAGGTTGTATTTTCTTCAGTGATCTTTTGGACCTTCTTTTCCATTTGGTTGAATCTGCCTTTTAAGGCATTCTTCTCCTCAATGGTTTTTTGGACCTCTTTTGCCATTTGGGTTAGTCTATTTTTAAGGTGTTATTTTCTTCAGTACTTTTTTGAGTCTCCTTTAACAAGTTGCTGACTTGTTTTTCATGATTTTCTTTCATCACTCTCATTTCTCTTTCCAATTTTTCCTCTCGTTCTCTAACTTGATTTTCCAAATCCTTTTTGAGCTCGTCCATGGCCTGAGACCAATTCATATTTTTCTTGGAGGCTTTTAACGTAGCCTGTTTGACTTTGTTGACTTCTTCTAGCTGCATGTTTTGATCTTCTTTGTCACCAAAAAGATTCTATACTCTGAATCCTTTTACACTGCCTATTCATGTTCCCAGTCAACTACTTGACCCTTGAGCTTTTGGTCAGGGTATGACTGCTTTTAGAGTAGAGAGTACTTTGTCCCAAGCTTTAGGGGCCTTGCACTGTTGTTTTCAGAGCTACTTCTACTCCACACTCACTACAAGCTCTGCCACACCAGTGCTACTCCCCCAAGAATTGTCAACCAGGACTATGACCCAGATCCAAGCAAGGCAAAGCAAGAGATCCCTGCCTCTGTGCCAGCAAAGCAATCCCTGTACTCCTGCTGTGATCTGTGGCTTGATTCCTTCCACTGTGTGGGCCAGGGACTCCAGAAGCAGCTGACCCTGGAGCTCTGGAAGCAGCTGTAGGAGCTTCCTGCTGCTGACACTGGACTACCTTCTCCACCCCCAGGGCTGGGGTGGGACCGTGCACTTCTCTCACCCAGATCCAGCAGTTTTCCTACTAACCTGTTCCATTGTCTTTGGCGTTTGTGGGTAGAGAAGTCTGCTAACTGCCACAGATCAGTGATTCAGGGCCTTAAGGCCTGCTCTGCCCAACTTCTGGTCTGGTGGGTCCTGGTGGAGCCCATGCTGGGCTGCACTCTGCTACCATCATGGTGCAGACCTTTCCCAGTGACTATTCAGGCTGTCTTGGGCTGAGGACTTGTTTCCCTCTCTTATTTCATGGGTTCTGTAGCTCTAGAATTTGTTCAGAGCCATTTTTACAGGTGTTTGGAGGGATTTGGGGGAGAGCTTAAGCTAGTCCCTGTTTTCCAACCACCATCTTGGCACCCCCCTCCCATCACAGGCAATTTTAATACTATCACTCTCAACTGTTTGGGATTTTCTACTCTAGGACTCTCTCACTTGGATCCAATCAGGTCTAAATTTTTCTAGGTACCCTTGTAATACTTTTTAAAATGTGACTACTCAGATAAGGCGTATTTAGAAAATCTTAAAGATCCTAATGGTAATGTCAGCTATTATGCTACCCCTAACATCTCTTCTATTCTGGCCAGAAACTTTGAGGTCCTTCCCCTCTTAGAGTGCAATTTCATGAGTTCAAATTAGTCTATCTTTTGTCTCAATTCCTACCTACCCCTTGGTCATTGAATGGGCATTGCCTCAGACAAACTAAGGCCTGGGAAAAACCTTAATTTAGAAAAGCTGAAGTCAACCATTACATTCTGGGCTATAACTTGACTATTGTCTTACCACTGGACTTCTGATGACTCTGGAAGAGAAAGTCAGGCTTCTCTTAAATCCAATTCATGTACAAGTCAAGACATCACCCTCATGATTTCATTGGTCTTCTGAAAGAACAAAGGAGGAACAAAAACAATTAATTTTTGCTGCCCTCTGCTGCTATATTCTGATCTTAGCTGTAATAGGATTCTTTATTGATCTCTTGATGATCCTATATGGTATTTAATTCTGGTAAGCCTCCTTTCCCCATAGGACAAACTTCTGTTATGTCTTTAGTTTTAACCCCAAGGTTAAACTCTTCACTCTTTTGTGATGCAAACTCCAAGCAAGCTCTACCTAGCCACACAGCTAAACAAACCCTTAAGTAATTGAAGTTTGTTTTTGCTAACTGCATTTTAGTCCTATAATTCAGAGTCTCTCAATGCACTCTTTTATCTGAATTATGACACAGAATTACATTTCATTGTTATTATATTAATAGTATTTAATTATACTAACTACTATTATACAACTAGAGGACTAGCTTAGGCCCCCTGCAAATAATCTCTGGATCCTTATTTAGCAAAGCTACAAAGGAACTTGGTAGAGTTGGGGTGAAAAATGTTCTTTTTGAAACTTCTAATGCCCTGGTTGCCATAAAATTACCCTAGGTTGAAAAGGGCTGGGTGAAACTGTTATAAATAAAGCTTATATACAAATTTTCCCCTGCTTTCTTCCTTCAGCCAAAATTGCCATATTTCTTATAGAATAAACTGTATCAAATGCCAACTGATATAAAAGTAGGCAGTACTGCTCTCCCAAATCTAAGAAAAAATAAGTCAAATAAGTCAAATGCCAATTCCTTGTCAGACATATCCCCATAAACCTAGGGCCTGAAAGAAACTAGGTTATGTCCAAAGCATAATTTGGCTACAAATTAACAGGAATTTTAATAAATACAAAAGATATGAATCATGACATTATGTCATTCCTTCATGCCAGCAATGCCCATTGATACTTGATGACTTATTACCCTCCATCTTCTTCTATATGGGAATGGTTTGGTGTCCGTCCATCTCTCAGCCTTGAAGGTGATTCTAATCTACTTATAAAACTGTATTCTACTTCTAAATTTAAATCCATATTTATTTTCACAGGTTTACCTCCTGGGAACTGACACAAATATTATATTTCCTAGTAGTTAATGAATACAATTCAATGTTATCTCAGGAAAAATAAAATGAAGTGTTATTCCTTGATATTGGAGGGAATCACTGGGGATACAGAAAGGGGGAAAGTTGGTCTATTTATGCTGTTGAGAAGCTCATTATTTTCTTTCTATCAATATATTTCTGAAAATCCTTTAAAGCTGTCCCCAATTCTCTTTTTGTACATTATTTTAATGATGCCAAACAATTCATTGGGTTCTCACAAGGTAGAGAAACCACAGTATGACATTATGAAATAGTTATTTCTCACAAACTCTGTGACACAAAAGTGCCAACTTACAGAAATATCTGTCTGGTGTACTTCTTCAGTAAACTTACTTAAATGTAAGTAATATAAGATACAGATTCGTGATTTCCTTGGAAAAGAAATGCTATTATTTAAAATTTATTTTTTTATTTTTATTCTCTTAAATTTTTAAAAAAATTTTTTCCCCCGAGTGTCTTCAAATAGTATTTTTTTTCATAAGTGTAAGAACAATGCTACTTGCCACTACTGTGGCTGTATAAGACCAATAACACCAGCACATAGGAGGTCTGCTAACACAGGTTCTTTGATCTGCTTTTCAAAGAAAAGCATCTTTAAGGGGTTTACAATCTCACTTTAATTAAACATACATACATCATTAGCTTAGTTCAGGGGAAAAGTCAGCACCCTGAACTTCAGAGAAAACACAAACAGAAATTCCAAGCAGAAATCATATAAACAGAGCAAAATAGCACAAATCAGCAGACAGGCTTCTAGTTGCCTGTCCAAGACATTACATAAATAGTTACCAGAGAGAGAAGCACCAGCATCTGGGTTTTTCAAAGCTGGAGGGCTCCAATGGCTACCCAAATTCTTGTCTGGTCAAATCACATGACACAGTCTTACAGTGAGTGAGCCCCAAACAAAATGCTAACCTCAGAGTACACTTCTTCAGGATAAGAGAGCTTAACAGCTTTGGTGGGCTTCACACCTCTCATGACCTAATTAGTAAAAGATTGTGGGCCTTTCTACAAACAAAGGCAAGATTCAATAAAAGGCCCCCAATTGCCTTAGTGCTGAGAAGCACTGCAAAACAAAATACAACAAAAAGTCCCACTTTACTTGCCACTAAAATAAGTCATCTATGTTCATCTATATGTCTTGGAACTCAGTTAATCTAAATTCTTCTTGACATATTGTAAGTTTATCTTCATTTCTCTAATTCTCAAAGAGGCAAGGTGGTATAGCAATAGAGAGATGTCCTTGAAGTCAGGAAGATAAACTATTTGGCGTCTGTTTCTGCAGTGAATCATTTAACCTCTCAATGATCCCGGTCCCGGTCAAATCCCTGACTGTACCTTTGAAATAAGTTGCCAGTCTCCAATGACAGAAGAATTTGTCACACTAGAAATTATGTAAACTAATGAAATTACGGATGTTGAGGAGAGGGCAGTGATGCTTGGTGTAAGCAGAATAGTTAGTCATTATTCCCTTTACAATAATTTTTCAAAAATCTGAAGAATTATCTCAAATATTTTCCCCTTTTCTCATTGACCTTATTTTCCAACATTAATCTTTTCTGTTTTCAGATTTCTCAGAAACAAATTTCTGTCATTTGTGATTGCCATGGAGTGTATTAATAGAATCATGGATTCTAAGAAGGAATCTCAAAAGTTATTTTGTCCCTTAGATAGCTGAGCTGAAATCTTTTCTAATCAATAAATGGCCACGCAGCCTCCTTTTGAAAACTTCCAGTGATAGAAAATTTACCATCTCTATTCCACTTCTGAACAACATTAAGGGAAAAAAAGTTTTCCTAATAGAAATTTTATTTAAAAATAACCATAAAATGTAAAAAGTATTTGGAAATTCACCTAGCAAGACATTCACAGGAATTATATGAATAAAATTGCAAAATACTCTTCCCAGAGATAAAGCCAAAATGAAATAATTGGAAAAATATTAACTATGTTTGGGATAGGCCAATATAATTTGATAATACTACCTAAATTAATGTACCTACTTGTGCCATGCTAATAAAATTACTAAAGGATCACTTTATGTTTTGAGTATTTTATTTGTTTTAATCAGTCAGGATACACCTCACCCTCTTAACCTGACCTCCTGCCACCTAATTGAAAACATGACTAATACAAAGCTCATTATAAACATGTAGTGTCAATCAAAATAAATTATCCAAAATAAATTCTCTCTTTATTCTGAATGCTTTGCCTCTCTAACAGGAAGTGGATAGCATGTTTCATCATTAGTTCTCTAGAATCCTAGTTGATCATTACTCAGATAAGAGTTCAGAACAAGTTTTCTAATGCATTAATAAATCATAATTTATTCATCCACTCCCCAATTTATGGTCAATCTTTCAGATTCCCATTCCTTGCCACCTCAAAAAAAGTTATAATTTTTTTGTATATCTTTAGTTTGTTTTGTTTAGAACTAATTTTTCCCTTAATTTTCTCTCTAAGCCCCCCTCTTTCACTTTTTCTCTTTCTCTGATATTTTTCTATAGAGTAAAATGGAATTTTGTAGCCAATTGTGTGTGTGTGTGTGTGTGTGCTTTGTTATTTTGATTAGTAAAGATGAATGGGGGCCAAGTGCCAACTTCTCCCTTGCCCTTACCTCCTTCTTCCTTTTATTTGAACATTTGTCTACTTCTGCACCCTAATTATATGAGATAATTTCCCTAACCTTCCTTTACATTCTCACCACCAGCCTCCCCCAACACCAAGTGTCTTCCTCTTCCCCTCTCTTTCTATTCTTTACTTAAGATCGTCAAGGCATAACAGAATCATTCCTAGGTCTTGTCTAACTGCACTCCCTCCATAAACTCTGATGATGATACAGTTTAGAGAGGACACATGCATCATTTCCCTTTATTTGAATGTAAACAATTTATCCTTATTTAGTCTGTTATCATTGTTCAATCATGTTTACCTTCTTATGCTTCACTTCACCAGGATATTTGAACTTCCAAATTTCTCTGCAATTCTGGTCTTTTAATCAGGAATGCTTCAAAGTCCTTTATTCATTAAGGACCATTTCCCCCCTGTAGTATTATACTCAGTGTTGCAGTGTAAGTTGTTCTTGGCTACAAGCACATATCTTTTGCCATCTAGAATACTGTACTTCATGTTGTCTTGTGTTCTATACTGGTAGTTACTAAGTTATATGTGATCCTGACCGTGGCTCCTCAGTACTTGAATTCTTTTCTTCTGCTGCTTGCAGTAATTTTTTTTTTCTTTGACCTGGAAGCTCTGGATTTTGGCTATGATGTTCCTGGGAATTTTCATTTCCTGAGTTTCTTTTAGTAGGCAACCTTTTAAAAGAGAGGGAAGGAAGAAAAAAAAGAAGAAATGAAGGAGTATCAATGAAGCATTATTTAAATGCACAAAATATAACTAGAGTTCTAGAAGGTAACCCAGGTAAGTGGACAGCTTTGAAACAAATATGTTCAGTGTAGTATAGATTTGGGGGATTATTACATATAATATGTGTATATTATATATAATATATATAATACTATTTTCCCCTGATAGCATGTTTTTTGCTTTTAAATTCATTTAGTTTTAGTTTACAACATTCAGTTTCGAAAGTTTTCAAGTTCTAAATTTTCTCCCCCTCTCTCTCCTCCGCCTCCCCACACAAGACAGCATGTAATGTGATATAGATTCTTCACATTAAACAAATTTTCATAACAGTCAAGTTGTAAAGAACAATTATAATCAATGGAATGAATCACAAGAAAGAAGAAATGAAACAAAGCAAAAAAAGAGAGAGAGAGAGCAAATAGTTTACTTCAAACTGCATTCAGACTCTGTAATTCTTTCTCTGGATATGGATAGCTTTTTCCATCAGGAGTTTTTTGGAGTTGTCTTAAAACATTGCATTGGTAAGAGTGAAGTTTATCAAAATTAGTCATCACAAAATACAACTGTGACTGTGTACAATAGGATACTGTCCAGCCTCTTTATTTCATCATGGCTGTCTGGTAGATCAATAATTCTTAGATTATCTCTCCTGGATCTATTTTCTAGGTCAATTGTTTTTTCCAATGAGATATTTTATGTTTTCTTCTATTTTTCATTCTTTAGGTTTTGTTTGACTGATTCTTGAGGGCTCATAGAGTCATTAGCTCCTACCCGCCCAATTCTAATTTTTAACAAATTGTTTTCTTCGGTTAGCTTCTGTGCCTCCTTTACCAATTTATTTTTCAAGGAGTTATTTTCTCCCACTAGATTCTGTGCCTTTTTTTCCATTTCACTAATTTTACTTTTTAAAGATTTGTATTCATCAGTGATTTTTTTTCCATTTTGTCCGTTGTATCTTTAAAGAATTGGTCATTTTTTTCTTTTACCTCTCTAAGTTGGCTTTTAGAATCCCCCTTGAGCTCTTCCAAGAATGCTTTTTGGGCTTGAGACCAGTTCATATTTCCTTTTGAGGTTTCAGATGTGGGTATAGTGTCAAAGCTGTCCTCATCTGAATTCATATGTTTATTTTCCCTGTCCCCATAGCAAGATTCCAGGGTCTTTGCTTTTCTAGTTTGCTCCTTCATTATGATTGCCTTTTTTCTGGCTTTTAAAGTGGATCTCTTATTCTGGGGCACAGGGCACTCTGTCCCAAGCTTCTTGTGCTTGAAGCTAGGGGCCTAGTTACTAGCTTTGTGTTCTGTGGACTCTGTTTTTGTCAGCTAGAAGCTGTGTAATACTTACCTGGTGCTGAGGTGGAGGTGGCTGGTGTGTGCCAAGGATCAAGGCCCAGTGAAATTTTTCTGAGTTTCCCCAGGGTTCCACTGAAGCTCACATCATGAGGTGTGGGAGGGATGGCCTGGCTGCTGGAAGTTTTCTCTTTTCCTAGGGCTATGCTATAGCATGGGCAGCCTCAGCTGTTGTCTGCACTGGTGTCTGTCAATTCCACTGGCTGTGTGAAGGCATACCTGGAGTTCTGTTGTTGATGCTTGCCAGCTCCACCCCCCCTCCGGGGCTCAAGAACTCCTGCTGGTCTCCTGAGGTGGGGCTTGCTGGGACGTCTCCCATCCTGCACTGGTGCCCTTCAGCCACCAAAACAGGGGCCCATCTGCCTACCAGCCCGAGCAAAAAGACTGCTATACCCCTACTTCTGGCCCCACTATTCCAGAATTTTTCATATGGCAACATTTTCTGGGTTTTTCAAGATCGGCAGGGGTGGGGGCAGAGATGAGAGCACTTACAGTTTACTCCACCATCATGGTTCCCAGAAGTTCAAGTAGGTGAGTTTCACACCTTTATGCTATGGGCTATCAGCCCCAGGATTAGCTGCTGCCACTGCCCACAGGCTCTGTGCTTCCCTCACCCAGCTCCAACAGAGTCCTGAGCTGAGCAATTTGGTAATCACCACTCTTGTCAATGATTCAGACCATTTGCCTGCTCCCACTCTGGTGTGTTTGGGTCTAGACCTGTGTGCTCTGCACTCTCCAAGTCCAGTGCAACATATCATTCCTGTTGACCTTCTGGACTCTCCTGGGCTGGAAATCTACCATGCTCTAGATCCTAGTGGATTCCACCACTCTCAAATTTGTTCAGATTCACTTTTTTGAGGTATCTGAATGAATTTGTAAGAAAGCACAGCTGTGTCCCTGCTTTCATTCTTCCATCTTGGCTCTGACCCCCCAATAGCATGTTAAAACAATTTTTAAACTTTTTTAAGTTTTTAATTCCAAATTATATCCCTTTCTCCTTCTCTCCCCTACCTCCTCCTTGAGAGGGTTAGCAGTCAGATACAGGTGATATAAGTGCATTTATGTAAAACATTTCCATATTAGTAATTTTGTACAAAACATAAAAAGAGTTATGTGAACTGACGCAAAGTAAAGTAAGTAGAACCAGGAAAACATTGTGCACCGTAACAGCAATATTGTACAAGGAAGAACTGTGAATGTTTTTTAAAAAAAAAATTTTTATTTAATGTACAAATGTCTTGAATTAAAGAAAAAGAATGCAAAAAAAGGGAAAATAATAAATCCTGTAGAAGAGGAACATTGGAACACTAATACCTTGTTGGTGGAGGTGTGAACTGATCCAGCCATCCTGGAGAGCAATTTGGAACTATGCCCAAAGGGCTATAAAATTGCATGTACCCTTTGACCCAGTAATACCACTTCTAGGTCCAAACTGTGAGCTTCAGACGGAACTGAGTTTAAGGTTTTGAGGAAGGAAGGAAAGAAGGAAGGAAGGAAGGAAGGAAGGAAGGAAGGAAGGAAGGAAGGAAGGGAGGGAGGGAGGGAGGAATGAATCTAGCCAGTAAATCCCAAGTTAAGTGGGCCATCAAAGTGTACCTTCCTTTGGAAAAGAGAAGGAGAAGGAGAGAAAGAGGGAGAGGATGGGCTGAGTTGCCCAACTACCTGGGTCCTCTTTCAGGCAGCTTGGTCTACTCACAGGTTGTGTTTGTCCTTTGTTTTCGAAGAGGACCATGACATCAGGGAAATGATGACACAACTTGCATTTGGCTTTGATTTGAGTGAGGGAGGGCTGTGCAAGGTCACCAGTCTTACTTTCTCCTTCAGAGCCATCTGGGTCCAGTGACCAGATATTCATCAGGATGACTGGAGATGACCCAGGATTCAATGGGGGACCCTGGCCCTTCCAGGCTCAGGCCTTTTATGCACTGACTTAGAGTGAGGTGATGACCAGTCAATGAAGAGGCCTCTTTAATAAGTGAGTCAAGGGATGTCCCTTTAATTAGAAAAAAAGGAAAAATCAAGCTAGGAGGGGAACACCCTTAGGGTTGCTGTTCCAAAGAGAAAAAGTTACCATTGACATTCACTCCATTGCATCCTGGGTCATCTCCAGTCATCCTGATGAATATCTGGTCACTGAATCCAGATGGCTCTGGAGAAGAAAGTGAGGCTGGTGACCTTGCACAGACTTCCATCACTCAAATCAAAGTCAACTTCAAGTCATGCCATCATTTCCCTGACATCATGGTCCTCTCTGAAAATGAATGACAAACACAACAACAACAATTGCTTCTAGGGTGGTATCCCAAAGAGATCATACAAATGGGAAAAGGAACCGCATGTACAAGAATATAGCAGCACATCTTTTGTGGTGGCCAAGAACTAGAAATTGAAGGGATGCCCATCAACTGGGGAATGGCTGAACAAGTTGTGGCATATGAATGTAATAGAATACTATTTTGCTATAAGAAATGATGAACAGGCAGACTTCAAAAAACCTGTAAAGACTTATATGGACTGATTGTATTAGGAGGGCAGAGTTTATAATCTCAAAGAGGATCATATATATGTCTGAAAGGTTCGGAACCGCTGGATATAAGAAACTCTCAAAGTAGAAGGCAGAAGAATCAAAACATATATTTAGGCTCCACAGTAACCAACCCATGAACCAGCAACCCCATTTTGATATATTGATCAAAAGCTTCCAGGCCCAATAAGTACGCCTTGAAAGAGTAACCAGGAGGCTACAGAGAAGCATGATTGCATAAAGCAAAATCATGCTTCCCCCTCTATGGTAAAAAGATTACCCACTGGCCTGAAGTTCTTGTTCAGCTTCCTCCCGTAGGTCAGCTCTGCCACTGGCAGCTCCTGCTTCGGCTGTGCCTGTGGCTATAGCAGCCTCTGGCTCCAACAGAAGCTGTTTTTAACCATCCAGCTTCTGCGGGGGTGTAAGGTACGCCAGGGAAAGCACAGGTTCTTTCAGTCTGCTTAAGCAAGGTGAAGGGGTTGACCAGGAAAGCACAGGTTCTTTCAATCAGCTTAAGCAAGGTGAAGGGGTTGACCGGGAAAGCACAGGTTCTTTCCATCAGCTTAAGCAAGGGAAGCAAGGTGAAGGGGCTGACAAGCTTACTCCAGTACAACATACAAACAGCACTCAGTTCAGGGGAAAAAGCCAAACTAGTCAAGGGCACTTGTTGACTAAGTGCTAAGGAGCCCATTTTTGATTGCCAACACACTGATGCTGAGTGAAGTGAGCAGAACTGGGAGAATATTGTATACAATAACAGCCACATTGTGTGATGACTGACTTTGATAGACTTAGCTCTTTTCAACAATGCAAGGACCTAAAACAGCTCCAAAAGACTCATGATGGAAAATGCCATCCACATCCAGAGAAAGAAATATGGAGTGTAAATCCAGATTGAAGCATACTGTTTGCTGTCTTTTTTGTTTTGTTTTTCTTTCTCATGGTTCCTCTCATATGTTCTAATTCTTCTATACAACATGAGTAATGTCAAAATATGTTTAATAAGAATGTATATTGTCAGCCTTTATCAGATTACATGTCATCTTGGGGAGGGGGGAACATATAGAGGAAGAGAAAATTTAAAACCCAAAAGCTTATGGAAGTGAATGTTGAAAACTATAATTAAATAAATTAATTTAAAAAGAGAAAAAGAATGAAAGTGAAAAAAAGCATGCTTCAGCTCCATGCTTCTAACAATATCAGTTCTCGGGGGGGGGGGGGGGGGGGGGGGGGGCGGAGCCAAGATGGCCGCATGAAGGCAGCCTCTTACCGGAGCTCTCTCACAAGGTCTGTCAGATTCCCATAAAAAAGTGAATTTGAGCAGATTTGAGAGAGTCAGAAACCGCGAGCAGTCTGCGTGGGGCAAATTTCCGAGCCGGGAGAGTTTGAAAGGCCGGAGGAACGAACCTGCAGGCTCAGAGAGTGCCCGGTGCGGAGCTGCTCCAGACCAAGGCGGAAGCGGCCGGCCGGGAAATCCACGTGGGAGACGGGCTAGGAGAAAGCTGGGCGCCCGAAACCAGCAGAGATCCCCAGGCCTCCCAACACAGGACAGCAGTCTGGGGAAGCCACGAGAGGCAGCGCAACGCCACCAGCCGCGAAAACACCCAGCCCTGCCGCTTGCAAAACCCAGGAACTCGGCTTCTTGAACTTCCGGAAGACTCAATGGCCAGGTAACCGGCTCTAACCCCTCCCCCCCTCACCCAGAGAATTCCTCGGAAAAAAAAAAAGAGAACTGAAACAGAGGAGAGAGTAGCGGGGCTTCACAGGACAAATACTAGAAGCTCATTAGTCCCAGAGGGGAAGAGTCAGCAGGGGGCCAAGCCAGGAGCCCAGACGTAATCTTGCTCCCCCAGGGGAAGCGCCAGTCATCAGCTCAAACAACAAACAGCTGAGACCATTGCTGAAAAGCAAGTGCTGGAGAGCACCCACAGGGAGTGAGACACCAGGGAACCAGACCCCTCCCCCACACCTCAGGAAACTGAAGGTTAAAATTCTAGACTCACAACCCCCAGAATAAGAAAGCTGGGACAGAAAGCCCTGAGATCCACAGATAGAAATTCGTTGTAAAGCCAGCAAAAGGCAAACCAACATGAAGAAGAACACAAAAAAACCGAGGACAATAGATTCTTTTTATGGAGACAGGCAGGATCAAAATATCGACATAGAAGAAGATAGCAATGACATGGTAGATACATCAGATACCTCAAAAGCTAATATGATCTGGTCTCCAGCCCAAAAAGCACTGCTGGAAGAGCTAAAAGAGGATTTTAAAAACCAAATTAGGGAGGTAAAAGAAAACATGGAAAAAATGGAAAAGTCCCTAAAGAATAAGATTGGCGAAATGGCTATGGAGATTCAGAATCTAGAGAGAGAAAAGGACACCCTGAGAGGTGAAATCAACCAATTGAAAATGGAGGCTCAAAAGCAAAATGTAAACACTAACTCATTTAAAATTAGACTTGATCAAGTAGAAGCTAATGAATCTATGAGGCATCAAGAAGTAATAAAACAAAACGTAAAGAATGAAAAAATAGAAAAAAATGTGAAATATCTGATTGGCAAAGCTACTGACCTGGAAAATAGATCCAGGAGAGACAATTTGAGAGTTATTGGTCTACCGGAAATCCACGATGAAAAAAGGAGCCTTGACAGTATCTTCGAAGAAATTATCAAAGACAACTGCCCAGAGGTCCTAGAACCAGAGGGCAAAATAGTCATTGAAAGAATTCACTGATCACCCCCTGAAAGAGATCCCAACTGAAAACACCAAGAAATATTATAGCCAAATTTCAGAGCTATAAACTCAAGGAGAAAATACTGCAAGCAGCCAAAAAGAAGCAATTCAAATATCGTGGAACTACAGTCAGGATCACGCAGGATCTCTCAGCTTCCACATTAAAAGACAGGAGAAATTGGAATATGATATTCCGAAGGGCAAAGGAGCTGGGACTACAACCAAGGATCAACTACCCAGCAAAACTAAGCATAATTTTCCAGGCAAGGCGATGGACATTCAATGAAATAGGGGAATTCCAGACCTTCCTGATGAAAAGGCCAGAACTCAATGGAAAATTTGATCTCCAAATACAAACCTCAAGAGAGACATAAAAAGGTAACCAGGGGGAAAAACCCCACAATATCAGTTCTCTGGAGATGGATGGTATGCTTCATTACTAGCATTTTTGGATTGTCTTTAGGAAAATTTGTAAACATATAAGTTATTCCTCAATTGATAAATGGTCAAAAATATGAATAAGCAGCTCTGAGACAAAGAAATCAAAGCTATTTATAGTCATATGAAAACAATGCTCTAAATCCCTATTCATCAGAGAAATGCAAATTAAAACAACTCTGAGCCACCTTACACCTATCAGATTGGCTAATACGACAGAAAAAGAAAAGATAAATGTTGGAAGGGATGTGGGAAAAGTGGGACACTAATCCATTGTTGCTGGAGTTGTAAACTGATCCAACCATTCTGGAGAACAATCTGGAACTATGCCAAAAGGCTATAGAACTGTGTATACCCTTTGATCTAACAATACTATTGCTAAGTCTATACCGCAAAAATATTTTTAAAAAGGTGGGGAGGACCTATTTTTACAAAATATTTAAAGCAGCTCTTTTTGTAGCATCTAAGAGGAATGGCTAAAAGAACTGTGATATATAATTGTTATGGAATATTATTATGCTATAAGAAATGACAATCAGGATGATTTCAGAAAAACCTAAAACATTTTACATGAACTGATGCAAAGTGAAGTGAGCAGAACCAGGAAAATGTACACAGTAATAGCAATACTGTACAAGGAAGAACTGTGAATGTTTGAATTTTTAAAATATTTTTAATTTTTGAATTTTTTTAAAATTTTTATTTAAAGTTTTGAGTTGCAAATTCTATTCTCCTCCCCACCACACCCCCCCCCCCATGAGATGCTAAGCAATTGGATATTGGTTATACAGGTATTATACATCGCATTGGCTTTGTTTGTATAAAAACTATTCAATTTAATGTAATCAAAATTATCCATTTTGCATTTTTGTAATGCTCTCTGTGTATTGTTGGGTCATGAATTCTTCCTTTCTCCATGAATCTGACAGGTAAACTATTCCTTGCTCTCCCAAATTGTTTATAGTATCAGCCTTTATTCCTAAAACATGAACCCATTTTCACTTTATTTTAGCATACAGTGTAAGATAATGGTCTATGTCCAGTTTCTGCCATACAATTTTCCAGGTTTCCCAGCAGGCTTTGTGAAATAGTGAATTCTTATCTGAGAAGCAGGACTCTTTGGGTTTATCAAAGAGTAGATTGCTGTAGTTGTTGATTACTGCGTCTTGTGTACCTAACCTATTCCACTGATCCACCAGTCTATTTCTTAACCAGTACCAAATACTTTTAACAACTGCTGCTTTATAATACAGTTTAATATCTGGTATGGCTAGGCCACCTTCCCTAGCATTTCTTTTCATTAATCCCCTTGATATTCTGGACCTTTTGTTCTTCCAGAAGAACTTTGTTATTATTTTATCCAGCTCTGTAAAATATTTTTGGTAGTTTAATTGGTATGGCACTGAATAAATAAGTTAATTTAGGTAAAATTGTCATTTTTATTATAGTAGCTCAGCCTACCCACCAGCAACTGATGTTTTTCTATTTATATAGATCTGACTTTCTTTGTGTGAAAAGTGTTTTGTAATTGTGTTAATATAGGTCCTGGGTTTGCCTTGGCAGGTAGCCTCCCAAATATTTTATAGTGTCTGCAGTAATTTTCAGTGGAATCTCTCTTTCTATCTCTTGCTGTTGGATTTTGTTAGTAATATATAGGAATGCTGAGGATTTATGTGGGTTTACTTCATGTCCTGCAACTTTGCTAAAATTGTTTACTATTTCAAGTAGTTTTTTACTTGATTCTCTAGGATTCTCTAAGTAAATCATCATTTCATCTACAAAGAGTGATAACTTAGTTACTTCTTTGCCTATTCTACTTCCTTCAATTTCTTTTTCTTCTCTTATTGCTAAAGCTAACATTTCTAGCATGAAATTGAATAAAAGAGTTGATACTGGACATCTTTGTTTCACCCCCAGTCTTATTGGGAATAGATCTAGCTTATCCCCATTACATATAATGCTTGCTGATGGATTTATATAGATGGTACTTATCATTATAAGAAAGACTCCACTTATTCCTATGCTCACAAGTGTTTTTAATAGGAATGGGTGTTGTATTTTATCAAAAGCTTTTTCTGCACCTATTGAGATAATCATATGGTTTCTGCTAGTTTTGTTGTTGATGTGATCAATTATGCTGATAGTTTTCCCAATATTGAACGAGCTTTGCATTCCTGCATTAAATTCTACCTAGTCATAGTGTATTATTCTTGAGATAAGTTGCTGTCATCTTTTTACTAATATTTTATTTAAATTTTTTGCATCAATATTCATTAGGTAAATTGATCTGTAATTTTCTTTTTCTGTTTTGACTCTTCCTGGTTTAGGTATTAGTGCCATATTTGTGTCATAAAAAGAATTTGGTAGAACTCCTTCTTTGCCTATATTCCTAAACAGTCTATACAGTATGGGAATTAATTATTCTTTAAATGTTTGATAGAATCCACATGCAAATCCATCTGGCCCTGGAGATTTTTTCCTAGGGAGTTCATTGATAGCTTGCTCAATTTGTTTATCAGAAATGGGGTTATTTAGGTATTTTTCTTCCTCTTCTGTTAACTTGGGCAACTTATATTTTTGTAAATATTCATCCAGTTCACTAAGATTTTCAAATTATGGGCATACAACTGGGCAAAATAATTCCTAATTACTGTTTTAATTTCCTCTTCATTGGAGGTGAATTCATCCTTTTCATTTTTGATACTGGTAATTTGGTTTTCTTTTTTTAAATTAAATTGACCAAAGGTTTATCAATTTTATTGTTTTTGTCATAAAGCCAGATCTTAGTTTTATTTATTAGTTCAATAGTTTTCTGGATTTCTTATTAATCTTCGCTTTGATTTTCAGTATTTGTAACTTGGTATTTAACTGAAGATTTTCAATCTGTTCTTTTTCTAGCTCTTTCCATTGCATGCATAAATCATTGATCTCTTTTTCTGTATTTTATTCATGTAAGCATTTAGAGATATAAAACTTCCCCTAAGAATTGCTTTTGCTGCATATCATAAGTTTTGGGAAGTTGTCTCATGATTGTCATTCTCTTGAATGAAGTTATTGATTGTTTCTGTGATTTGCTCTTTGACCTACACATTCTTTAGGATTAGATTATTTAGTTTCCAATTAATTTTTAATTTATCTTTCCATTGTCCTTTATTTCAAATATTTTTTATTGCATCATGATCTGAAAGGATGCATTGACTATTTCTGCTTTTCTTCACTGGATTGTGAAGTTTTTATGACTCACATTGTGTTCCTTTTTTTGAGTATATGCCATGTACTCCTAAGGAAAAGGTATATTCCTTTCCATCCCCCTTTAGTTTTTCCAGAGGTCTACCATATCTACCTTTTCTAAAATTCTATCCACCTCCTTAACTTCTTTCTTGTTTATTTTGAGGTTAGATTTATCAAGTTCAGAAAGTAGATGGTTGAGGTCACATACTAGTATAGTTTTGCTCTCTACTTCTTCCTTTAACTGCCTTAACTTCCTCTAATAATTCTTATGCTATACCACTTGGTGCATATATGTTAAGTAATGGTATTACTTCATTTTCTATGATGCCTTTTAGCAGAATATGGCTTCTTCCTCATGTCTTTTAGTTAGATCAGTCTTTGCTTTTTCTTTTTCTCAGATTAGGATTGCTACCTCTGTTTTTTTTTTTTTAACTTCAGCTGAAGCAAATATATTCTACTCCAGCCTTTTACCTTTAACCTAGTGTATATCCCACTGTTCCAAATGTGTTTCTTGTAAACAACATATTGTAAGGTTATGGTTTTTAATCCCTTCTGCTATCTGCCTCTGTTTTATGGGAGAGTTCATTCCATTCATATTCACAGTTATGATTACTATCTGTGTCTTTTTCTCCATCTTATTTCCCTCCCTGTTTGTGCTTTTATTTCTTCCTTCTCCCTTCCTCTCCTCAAAAGAGTTTTGCTTTTGACCACTGCTTTCTTCAATTTTCCCTCCCTATTGGCACCCCTCCCTCATCTTACCTTTTTCCCCTTGCTACTTCTTCCCTCCCCTCTAACCACTCCCTCTCTTTTCTTTCCCCTTACCCCTCCTACTGCCTGTAGTACAAATTTCATTTCTATGGTTATCAGAGTATGTTTTTCTCTCCTTGAACCAAATCTTATGAGCGTAAAGCTCAAACACTATTCTCCCTCCCTTCCTTCCCTATACTATAATATGCTTTTGTGTCTCTTCGTGTAATGTTATTTACCTTTTTCTCCCTCTTCTTTACCTCTTCTCCCAGAACAATCCCTCTGTACCCCTTAATTAAGTTTTTTTATCATCATACCAGTAACTTTATACTGACACCTTCAGTATCTCTCTCTCTCTCTCTCTCTCTCTCTCCATATATATATTATATATATATGTGTGTGTGTGTGTATACATATACATATATATATATATATATCCTTTTTCAGTATATATATATATATATGCATATATATATATCCTTTTAAATTGTAGTAACTGTACCATTCTTAAGACTGACATATATGCATATATATGTGTATATATGCATACATGTGTATATATGTATATATGTGTATATATGTATGTGTATATATATGTGTGTGTATATGTATATATATGAAACATGTATAAAACAATATAATCTTCTATAAGGATGTAAACCTTTTGCACTTATTGAATAACAAGTTTTAGCTTTGTTTTTTTCTCCCCATTTACCTTTCTATGTCTCTCTTGAGTTTTGTGTTCGAAGATCAAAATTTCCATTGAGCTCTAGCCTTTTCATCATGAAAGTCTGGAATTCCCTTATTTCATTGAATGTCCATCTCTTTGCCTGAAAAATTATGCTCAGTTTTCCTGGGTAGTTGATCCTTAGTCATAGTACAAGCTCCTTTGCCTTTCGGAATATCATATTCCAATTCCTCCTGTCAACATAGAAGCAGCAAGATCCAGCATGATCCTGAATGTATTTCTGTGATATTTGATTTTTTTCTTTCTGGCTGCTTGCAGTATTTTCTCCTTGACCTGATAATTCTGGAATTTGGATACAACATTTCTTGGAGTTTTCAATTTGGGATCTCTTTCAGGGGGTGATCAGTGGATTCTTTTGATGATCATTTTACCCTCTGGTCTATGACCTTGGGACAGATTTCCTTGATGCTTTCTTGGAAGATACTGTCCAGCCCCTTTTTGTGCATTGTGGCTTTCTGGTAAATCAATAATTCTTAAATTATCTCTCTTGGGTCTATTTTCCAGGTCAACTGTTTCTCCAGTGAGATGTTTTATGTTTTCTTCTATTTTTTCATTCTTTAGATTTTGTTTGACTGATTCTTGACAGAGTCATTAGCTTCTATTTGTCCAACTCTAATTTTTAACAAATTGTTTTCTTCAGTTAACTTCTATACCTCTTTTTTCATTTGGTTAATTTTACTTTTCAAGGAGTCATTTTGTCCAATTAAATTCTGAACCTCTTTAACTATTTTGCCAATTTTACTTTTTAAATATTTGTTCTCATCAGGGAATTTTGTCCATTTTTTCTTTTACCTCTCTAATTTTTTTTAATCTTCCTTGAGCTCTTCCAGGAATGCTTTTTGGGCTTGAGACCAGTTTACATTCCCTTTTGATATTTCAGATGTGGGTATAGTGTCAATGCTGTCCTCTTCTGAATTGGTTTTTTTGATCTTCCCTTTCTCCATAATAAGAATCGATAGTCCTTGGTTTTCTGGATAGTTTCTTTGTGGTGGTTGTCTTTATCCTGGCTTTTAAAGTAGATCTCTGTTTCTGTGACTCAGGGGGCTCTGTCCCAAGCTTCTTGTGCTGAGAACTGGGGGCCTGGTTACTGAATATGTGTGCTGTGGCCTCTTATTTTGTCTGCTAGAGGTTATATACCATATTTCCCCATGTATAAGATGCTGCCATGTATAAGACACACCTTAATTTGGGGGCCCGAAATTTGAATTAAAAATGTATTACATAAAGTTATTGAACTGAAGTTTTATTCATCTGCCCATAGCTTTCAGGCATCTTTTGGGCAATTCTGGTGCACGTACACATGCTTAGTCCATTCCGTTTCATGAACCTGAAGCACCAATTGTGTCCTCCTTTGAAATCAGTAACTTCTACTTCTTCTTGCCTCATGCTGAGCCATCTTTGTGGACACAGGAATTCCAATTGTCCTTTGCTCTTCAATCTATATCTTCAATTCCCTCTCTAAATCAGGCCATTTTGCTGACTTGCCTCTCATGGCCTTCTGCCACGCCATTTTCAGTAGGGTTTCTTCTTCCCATAACCAATCTCAGATGGTTTTCTCAGTTGGAGGAGGACCAAATTTACATTCAGCAGCACAATTTCCATTTACTTTTGCAAACTGGATCACTTTCAACTTGAATTCAACACTGTACAAAAATCTTTTCTGGGCCATTTCTGGGCAGAACATGGCAAAATGTAACCAGTAACAAATGCTAAACAATAAGCACAAAGACAACAAGCACAAAAAGGTGGGAAATGCAAGTAAAAAAAAATCTACAATGAGTGCAAAAACAAGTACAAGAAGCAGGAAATGCAAGTAAAAAAATCTACAACCACTATATAAAATGGACCAGGTTTTTAGACCCCAAATTTTTTGGAAAAGGGTGTGTCTTATACATGGGGAAATACAGTAAAACTGCCACTCCCCTGGTGCTGAGCTGGAGCTGGCTGGTGTGTGAAGGTTGAGGCCAGGTGGATGCCTTTCTGAGTTCCTTTGGGTTACACAGAAACTCCTGGTGTGAGGTGTGGGGCAAAGGTGGTCTGGCTGCTGGAATTCTCTTCCCCTAGGGCTGCACTACAGCATGGGTAGTCTCCCCTGGCTGTGTGAAGACACTTCTGGGTTCCTGGTATTGACGTTTGCTGGCTCTGCCCCCTTGGGGCTCAGGAACTCCTGCTGGTCTGCTGAGGTGGGGCCTGCTGGGACATCTCTCTTCCTGTACTAGTCTTCTTCTGCCACCCCAGGAGGGGCCCATTTCCTTAGCCTCCCAATCTAAAAGGCAACTGAAACCCTACTCTGGCTCCTCTATTCTGGGGTTTCCCCCAGGATAGTATTCTTTCAGTGAGGAAAGGAGCAATGAGAGCCATTTTACCTGGTCTTCATGGCTCCCAGAAATTCAAGAAGGTGAGTTTCAAACCCTTAGACTGTAGACTGAAAGCTTCAGGAGTAGTGTTGGCCAACCTGTGGGCTCTGTGCTTCTGTCTCCCATACCTCTGACAGACTTCTGTCATGGACTGAGAGGCCTGGGGGTCACTGCCATAGCCAGCACTTCAGCCCTGGGCCTGCTCCTGCTCCTGCTCAGGTATGGTTTAGTTCTATGGACCCAGGGCTCTCCCCGCCCGTGGATCTCCTGTTGACCCTGCAGACTCTCCTGGCTTGGAAATCTGCCATAATCAATCTCCTAGTGGCTTCTATCTCTCTCAAATCTGCTCAGATTCACTTTTTTAAAGATATCTGACAGAATTTGTAGAAGAGCTCCAGTAAATTCCTGCTTTCACACCACCATCTTTGCTCTATCCCAACAATAGCACTTCTGAGGATATATCCCAAAGAGATCATAAAAATGGAAAAAGGACATACATGTACCAATTATTTATAAAAGCTCTTTTTGTGGTGGCCAAGAATTGGAAATTGAGGGGATGCCCATCAATTAGGGAATGGCTAAACAAGTTGTGGCATATGAATGTAATGGAATGCTACTGTGCTATGAGAAATGATGAACAGGCAGACTTCAGAAAAACCTGGAAAGACTTATATGAACTGATGCTGAATAAAGTGAGCAGAACTAGTACACAGTAATAGCCACAGTGTGCAATCACTGACTTTGATAGACTTAGCCCTTCTCAGCCATGCAAGGAACTAAAACAGTTCCAAAAGACTCATGATTGAAAATGCCATCCACATCCAGAGAAAGAACTATAGAGTCTGAACACAGAGTGAAGTTGACTATTTTCTTTTTTTGTGTTGTCTTGTTTAGTTTTTTCTTTCATCCCATTCATTCTAATTCTTCTATACAACATGACTAATGTGAAAATATGTTTCATAGGAATGTATATGTAAAGCCTATACCAGATTGTATGCCGTCTTGGGGACAAGGCAGGAGAAGGAGGGGGAGAAAATTTCAAACCTATGGAAGTGAATGTTGAAAACTAAAGATAAATAAACTTATATAAAAAAAGAGCTACTATAAATATTTTTGTACAAATAGGTTCTTTTCACTTTCTTATGGATGTGTTTAGGATATAGATCTAGCAGTGATATTGCTGGATCAAATTCCAAATTGCTCTCCAGAATGGTTTGATCAGTTCACAACTCCATCAACAATGCATTAGTGTCCCAGTTTTCCCACATCCCCTCCAACATCCATATGAAGTGGTACCACACAGTTCTTTTAATTTGTCTTTGTCTGATCAATAGTGATTTACAGCATTGTTTTCAAATGAATACAGATAGCTTTGATTTCTTTGTCTGATAGCTCACTGTTCTTTTCCTTTGTCCATTTATCAATTTAGAAGTGACTTGTATTTTTTTAATAAATTTGAATCTCTTTTTTGTATATTTAAGAAATGAGGCCTTTATCAGAGATATTTGTTTCAAAAAATTTCCCCAGCTTTCTGCATTCCTTATAATTTTGGTTGCTTTGATTTTGTTTGTGAAAACTTTTTTCTAATTTTCCATAATCAAAATTGTCTATTTTACATTTTAGAATGTCTTTGCTATCTTCTTTAGTCCCAAATTCTTCCCTTATCCATAAACCTGACCAATAAACTCTTCCATGATCGCTTAATTTACTTATGGAATAAGACTTTTTTGCATAAATCATGTAACCATTTTGTCCTTATCTTGATATATGGTGTGAGATGTTAGTCTATACCTAGTTTCTATCATGTTATTTTTCAATTTTCCCAGCAGTTTTTGTCAAATAATGAGTTTTTGTTTCAAAAGTTTGGATCTTTGGTTTAACATATACCAAATTACTATGGTCATTTACTATGATGTAATGTGTGCCCTTTCTGTTCCATTGATCCACCACTCTATTTCTTACCCAGTACCAGATTGTTTTGATAATTGTTGCTTTATAATACAGTTTGAGATCTAGTATGACTCTTTTACATTTCTTTTCATTGATTCCCTTGGTGTCCTTGAGCTTTTATTCTTCCAGATGAATTTTATTATTTTTTTCTAGCTCTTTTAAATGCTTTTTTTATAGTTTCATTGGTATGGCACTGAATAGATTAATTTAGATATGATTTAATTTTTATTATATTGGCTTGGTCTACCCATGAATAATTGAAATTTCCAATTGGTTATATCTGACTTTATTTATGGGAAGTGTTTATAATTGTGTTCCTATAGTTGCTGGGTTTGTCTTGGCAGGTAGACTCCCAAACATTTTATATTGTCTGCAGTTATATTAAATGGAATTTCTCTTTCTGCCTCTTGCTGCTGAAGTTTGTTGGTAACATGTAGAAATGCTGATGATTGATTTGGTTTTATTTTGTATCCTGCAGCTTTACTAAAATTCTTAATAATTTCAAGTAGTTTTTTGGTTGATTCTCTAGGATTTTTTTTAAGTATAACATGATGTCACTGCAAAGAGTGATAGTTTTGTTTCCTCATTACCTAGTCTAATTCCTTTAATTTCTTACTCTTCTTTTATTGTTATATCTAACATTTCTAATATAATATTAAATAACAAAGGTGATAAGGGATATCCTTGCTTCACCCCTGATTGTACTGGGAAGGGCCCTAGCTTATCCCCATAACAGATAATGCTTCCTAATGGCTTTAGATAAATACTACTCACCATTTTAAGGTAAGCTGCATTTATTCTTATGCTCTCAAGTGTTTTTAATAGGAATTTTTTGTCAAAAGTTTTTTCTGCATCTAGTAAGATAATCATATGATTTATATTGCTTTTGTTATTGATGTGGTCAATTATGCTGATAGTTTTCCCAATATTGAACCAGCCCTGCTTTCCTGACATATATCCCACCATAGTATATGATCCTTGTGATTTATTTGCTGTTATCTTTTTGCTAGTACTTTATTGAAAATTTTTGAATCAATATTCATTAGGAAAACCAATCTATAATTTTCTTTCTCTGTTTTGTCTCTTCCTGCTTTGGTTATCAGCACCATATTTGTGTCATAAAAGGAATTTAGTAGGACTCCTTTTTTGCCTCTTTTACAAATAATTTATATAGTGTTGGGATTAATTGTTCTTTACATGTTTGGTAGATTTGATTGTAAATCCTTCTGGTTCTGGAGATTTTTTTCTCTGATGGCTTGTTTAATTTCTTTTTCTAAGATTGGGTTATTCAAATATTTTATTTCTTCTGTTAATCTGAGTACTTTATATTTTTGTAGATATTCATCCATTTCATTTAGATTGTCAAACTTATTGGCATAAATAGATTTCTGTATCCAATTTTGATGAGAGTAAGATTTAAGGTTTCCCTGCCACCCTACCCTCTCCACTCCCTCCATTATAATAGCTCTTTCATGGCTCTTTTATGTGGGATAATTTACCCTATTCAATTTCTCCACTCATTCTTCCAGTGCAATTTTCTTTCTCACCACTTTGTTTTGTTTTTTGAGCATCATCCCATTAAAGTCACCTTATATTCACATGCTCTGTCTACATAAATTCCTTCTAATTACTTTTATAGTAATAAGGTTGCTAAGTTGCGGATGTTATTTTGCCATATAGAAATGTAAACAGTTTAACCTTATTGGATTTCTATTGTTTTCTCTTGTTTCTTTTTTTTTCCTTTTTATGTTTTCCTTGATTCTCGTATTTGGAGGTCAAATTTTTTATTTAGCTCTGGTCTTTTAGTTAGAAATGTTTGAAAGTCCTCTATTTCATTAAAAATCCATTTTCCCCCTGAAAGATTATATTGAATTTTTCTGGATAAGTGATTTTTGGTTGGAAGTTCTAACTCTTTTGCATTCTGGTATATCATATTCTAAGCTCTCTGGTTCTTTAATGTGGAAGCTGCCAATTCCCATGTAATCCTGACTGTAGCTCCATGGTATTTAAATTATTTCTTTTTGGCTGCTTGCAATACTTTCTGCTTGACCTATGAGCTCTGGAATTTGGCTATGATGTTCCTAGGAGTTTTCATCTTGGGATGTCTTTCAGCCAGTGATCAGTGGATTCTTTTAATTTTTATTTTGCCCTCTGGTTCCAATAAAACAGGGTAGTTTTGTTTGATCATTCCTTATCATGGCTTTAGGTAGTCCAATAATTCTTATATTATCTCTCCTGGATCTATTTTCTAGGTCAGTTGTTGTTCCAATGAGAAATTTCACATTTCTTCTATTTTTTTTACATTTTAAATTTTATTTTATTGTATCTTGATGTCTCATAGAGTCATTCATATCTACTTGCTCAATTCTAATTTTTAAGGAATTGTTTTCTTCAGTGAGCTTTTGTATTCTTTTTCTATTTGTTCAATTCAATTTTTAAGGAGTTATTTTCTTTGGTAAATTTTCATACATCTTTCCCATGGTATTGACTTTGTTTTAATGGTTCTCTTGCATTGCACTCATTTCTTTCCCCAATTTTTCTTCTACTCCCCTAATTTGCTTTTGAAAAGATTTTTTAAGCTCTTTCCAGGAATTATTTTTTGTGCTGAGACCAAATTACATTGTGGGGGGAGTTTCACATGTAGCCATTTTGATATTATTGTCCTCTTCTAAGTTTGTGCCTTGATCCTCCCTATCACTGTAGCAACTTTTTTTTTCAGCGCCTTCCTATTTATTACCTTCAGGATCAAAACAAAAGTCCTGTTTGGCTTTTAAAGCCTTTCATAATCTGATGCTCTCCTACCTTTCCAATCTTCTTTTTTTATAATATTTTTTTTTATTTTTAGTTTACAACACTCAGTTCTACATGATTTTGAGTTCCAGATTTTCTTCTCTCCCTCCCCAAGACAGCATGGAATCCGATATATCTTCCATGTATAACCTTGCATTGAACTAATTTTAATTTATACACTAGTCAAGTTGTGGAGAAGAATTACGACGAAGGGAATGAATCATGAGAAAGAAGAAATAGAACAAAAAAAACCCCAAAAACAAAAGAGAGAAAAAAAGGGGGAAAAATGCGAGCATAAAGTGTGCCTCAATCTGCATTCATACTTCATAGTTTTTTCTCTGGATGTAGATAGTGTTCTCCATTGTGAGTCCTTTGGAGTTGTCTTTGCACCTTGTGTGGCTGAGAAGAGCAAAGTCTATCAGGGTTAGTCCTCACAGAATCCATATATCTGTGGTTGTATATAATGTTCTCCTGGGTCTGCTCCACTTACTCAGCATTATGTCATGTAGGTTTTTCCAGGTTGTTAGGAAGTCTATATCATCCCCATTTCTTATAGCAAAATAGTATTCCATTACATTCATATACCACAGCTTGTTCAGCCATTCCCCAATTGATGGGCATCACCTTGATTTCCAATTCTTAGCTACTACAAAAAGAGCTGCTATAAATATTTTTGTACATATGGGTCCTTTTCCCACTTGTGTGATCTCTTTGGGATACAACCCTAGAAGTGGTATTGCTGGGCCAAAGGGTGTGAATATTTTTATAGCCTTTTAGGCATAGTTCCAAATTGCTCTCCAGAATCGCTGGATCAGTTCACAACTCCACTAGCAATGTAACAATGTTCCAATTTTCCCACATCCTCTCCAGCATTTGTCATTTTCCTGTTTTGTCATTTTAGCCAATCTGACAGGAGAGATGTGGTACCTAAGAGTTGTTTTGATTTGCATTTCTCTATTCAGTAGTGATTTTGAGCATTTTTTCATTTGCCTATAGCTATCTTTAATTTCTTCCTCTGAAAACTGACTGCTCATATCCTTTGACCATTTCTCAATTGGGGGATGACTTGTATTCCTATATATTTTAGAAATGAGGCCTTCTTTTGTTGCAAATGTTTATTTTCTATCCTGCAACTTTGCTACTATAGAAAATTTGACTTTCAAATGCAAGATTCAAGAGAAGTATGAAAACATAAACAGGAAAGAGAAATCATAAGGAACTTACTAAAGTTGAACTGTTTACATTCCTACATGGAAAGATGATATTTGTAATTCATGAGGCCTTTCTCAGTATTAGGAGAGTTGGAGGGAATACAACTATTCTTCTTTTGAAGTATTTAAATTGTGCTCTCCAAAAATGTTATATCAACTCAACAAGGATTTATTAAGTGTCTATTATATGCCAAACACTGTCCTAAGTTCTAGGGATGCAAAGAAAGGGGGGAAAAGAAAAAGAAAAATCCAGTCCCAGAACTTGAAGAAATCACCATCTACTTTACAGACAACATGTAAACAACTATATACAAACAAACTATATGCTGTTGAAACTGGAAATAATCAACAGAGGGCAAACACTAGAATCAAGAGGGATTGAAAAAGACTTTGTATAGGAGGGATTGTATCTGGGACTTGACAGAAGCTAGGAGGTGGAGATGAGGAGGGGAGGAATTCAGACATGTGAAACAGCCAATGAAAATGCCCAGAGTTAGAAGATGAAATGTCTTGGTCGAGGAACAGCAAGGAAGCCAGTGTCACTGGATCCTAATCTATGTTGCAGGGAAAGGGAGAGTAAAGAGAAGAATGAAAAGTTGAAGGGGAAGGTTATAAAAGGCCTTTAAAGCCTTAAAAGCAGAACAGAGAATTTTATATTTGATCAGAGAAATAATAGGGAGCCACTGGAGTTAATTGAATGGGGTAGGGATGGGGGTGATGATCACACTTGTGCTTTAAGAAGATCAGTTTGACCACTGAGTGAACTGGAGTAGGAAGAGACTTGAGTCAAGTAGATCAAACAGAAGGTTACTGAAAAAGTACAGGTGGGAGTTGATAAGGACCTGTACCATCATGTTGCCATCATCAGAGGAATAAAGGAAGTATATATGATAGATATTTTCAAAGTAAAATCAACAGAACTTACCAACATATTGGATAAGGGAGGTAGGGAGATGAGAAAGACTCATGAGTCATGGACGACATCTAGACTGTAAGCCTAGGTGACTGGAAGGATACCCTCAATAATATCGGTAAGTTAAAAAGTGGGAGGTCCTTGGGGAAAATATAGTTAGTTCACTTTGGATGTGTTGAGTTCAAGATTTCAGCATAATATCCACTTTGAAATGTTCAGTACATAGTTAGAGATTAGAGACTAGGGATTAGGAGAGAAGTTCAGTCTGGATAAGGAGATTTGAAAATCATTAGCACAGAAAATGGTAATTGAATCCACAGGACAGGATGAGATCTGCAAGTTAAAAAGTATAGCAAGAAAAGAGTGCCCAAAGAGAGCCAAGGAGGACATCCACATCTGAATGAAAAGGCAGCAAATGAGACTGAGAAGGAGTAGTCCTACACATCCACCTAGAATTCTCCTTATTATCTAAAAGGAACTCTAACAGAGAATGAACATTTCCTCTCAGGATACCTGTTATCTCTATATACTCAGCCAATTGTAACTGGATTTGGATTCAGAGGACCTGCATTTGAAACCCAGCTCTTCCTGTACTCTTCATTATCCCTTATCCTCATTTTTCCATTCTACCTCCTCTTTTTTCATGGCCTACCCTTTCTCTTTCCTTATATAGCCTTAAACCTCCTTCAAATCCTCTTTTCATGTGTATACTTTTTAAATTGTGTCTTAATTGGGTTCCCTGCTTTTATTCTCTCTCCATTCCAATCTATCCTCCACACAGTTACTGAAGTAATGTTGCTAAAGCACAAGTCTGAACATGTTACATCCTTACTCATGAACTGTCAGTGATTTTAAATGACTGTAGGATAAATTCCAAACTCCTTTAACCTGGCACTCGAAGCACTTCACCATCTAAATCCAATCTGCCTTTTCAGAATTAATTGCACACAACTTTCTGTTACACGCACTACATTCTAGTCAAACTGGTCTCCTTGCAATTCCCTGAAATTGGCACGCCATCTTGCCCCTCTGCATTTGCACAGTTTGTCTTGAGTGACTGGAATGCACTTTCTCCTCACCTCTGCCTGCCGTAGGAAGATTTTCTTGATCTCAAAAATAAGGTAAACCTTTAGCTACCTAAATGTTGCTTGGCAAGTTGCCATGGAGACATCAGAACATGGCAGGACATACTGTTGCAAAAATCACCAGTTTGTTGGCTTTTTTAAAACTTAGAATAGAAACTTCTAGGAAACTTTCTAGGAAATCTGAAAGAGATTCCCTCTTGTATGAAATGATGATGAAGGGTCAAGAATATGTGTCTGATCTCTAGATGCCTGATTCTCCATTCCTCCAAGACTCATGTGGACTGTTGTTGTAGGATAATAGTGACTGCAATTAATGAAACAGAGGCTATCAAAAGATAACTGGTATGTTAGTGAAGTTTAACTGCTGAGGCTACCTGGGTGTTGTTTTTGTTTCTTGCTGCTTGCTAAGAGATTAGCTTAAAGTCCCTAATCCTTAATTGAACTGTGGGATACTTGCTACTGGACCCTACACTGCTTTTTGCTTGGTTCAGGAAAGAAGAGACAGGTAAAAGAAGTTATGAATGAATGTATGATGGGTATCATGCTGCTTGCCTTCCCAATGGGTAGTGTAGGAACTGGAGAGAAGAAGGGAATTTTGAACTGAAAACAAAAACCATGAATGTTTAAAAAAATAAAATAAATGTTAAAAAAGTTATGAATGCAGATGACCCAGACACACAAAGACCTGATGAAGAAGTCATTAAAGAAATTACAGAAAATCTTGGGTAGGGGCATCTAGGTGGCACAGTGAGTAGAGCAGCAGCCCTGGAGTCAGAAGGACCTGAGTTCAAATCCAGCTTCAAACACCTGACACATTTACTAGCTGTGACCTTGGGCAAGTCACTTAACCCCAATTGCCCTGTCTTCCCCCTTCCAAAAAAAAATAAAAACATGGGTAGCCCTAAAGAAATTTGTGTCTTGGGAGGTTGACACAGAAATGCCAGTTTGACTATACCTAAAGGGCTATAAAATGTGCATACCCTTTGACCCAGGAACACCATTCCTTGGGTTGTATCCCAAAGAGATCCTAAAAATGGGAAAAGGACCCACATGTACAAAAATATTTACAGCACATCTTTTTGTGGTAGATGAATGTAGTAGAATATTATTGTGCTATAAGAAATGATGAGCAGGCAGACTTCAGAAAAACCTAGACTTACATGAAGTGATGTTGAGCGAAGTGAGCAGAACTAGGAGAACATTGTACACAGTGACAGCCGCATTGTACAATTACTTTGATAGACTTATCTTTTCTCAACAATGCAAGAATCTAAGACAACTCCAAAAGACTCATGATGGAGAATGCTGTCCACATCCAGAAAAAGAACTATGGACTCTGAATGCAGACCGAATGGACTCTGAATGCAGACCGAAGCATATCATTTGCGCGCTCTCTCTCTCTCTCTCTCTCTCTCTCTCTCTCTCTCTCTCTCTTTCTCTCTTTCTCGTTTCTTCCTTCTCGTGGTTTCTCCCATTAGTTCTAATCCTTCATTACAACATGACTAATGTGAAAATTGGTTTAACATGAATATATATGTGGAGCCTATGTCAAATTACATGCAGTCTTAAGGTGGGGGAGAGGAAAGACGGGGAGAAAATTTGGAACTCAAAATCTTATGGAAGTGAATGTTAAAAACTAAAAATAAATAAATAATTTTATATAAAAACAAAAAAGAAATGCCACTTTGAGCTCCAGATAAATTAATCCTAGTTCAGTATCTCCTGTATACACAATCTTACCAAGTAATAACTTTCAACTCTAGAGCTAAGCAAAGAGTTAATCAGGTTGTGGAAATGAAGAAAGATCCAGTGTAGCCTGCAAGATTTTTTTAGGATATAAGTTAATTTTTAGGATACTAAAAATACTTATTGTAAAAACTTTCACAAATTTTAATTTTTTTATAGATAAATGTATTTTCCTTCCCGTTCTAAAATGGATCAGGGACTATTCAGGGATTAGTAATTATTTTTCCTGTGAAAACAAATTCACTTCAAAAATATAAACTCTGGAAGGCACATGGATTAGTCTCTGACCCTCATTCAATTAAGATCTCTTACTCTTAAGAAAAATTAATGACCAGATGAAAGATATTCATTCCATGTTCAAATCAACAAAAGAAACTGAATGATGAGAGGAATTGTTTACTACACATCCAGGAAATAAATAGAAAAAAACACATGATTTTACTTGCTAGATTTAGTGTCCAAAATTACAAGTACTAGGGTTGCTTCCAATTAAATATATTTCATTATATGCCCATAAAGGACTCCTATCAAAACAAATCTCTGGCAGTCTCACATATTGAATAAAGTCATAGAAAATCTGCCAGCTAAAAGGAATAACACATCAGGCAATCTACTTTTTATTTTTACATTCTTTTCAATAGCATTTCAGTTCTGAAGGTTTGTGCCTTTTCCCCTCCTTGATGCTGGCCAGAAGAAGCAAATGCTTACCATGTTTATTTCCTGACTTAATCATGCTTATTTCCTCTTTGCATTCTTGTGTAGGTCCATGTGTCTGATAAATGCAAAATCTTGCAACCACCTAAATACTGGTTGTTGGACAATCAGTAAGCATTTATAAAGTACCTACTATGTGCCAGGCTAAGCACTGGAGATCCAAAGAAAGGCAAAAGACAAGTCCAGTTCTCACAGAGCTCACAGTCTAATGGGAAAGTCCAAGTATGTACTATGGGAGAGTCAAGTATGTACAAATAAGACATATATAAGACATACACAGGATCAATTAGAGTTAATCAAGCCAGTTATTTATTAAGCATCTCCTATGTACCATACACTATATGCTAAACACTGGGTATACAAATAGCAAAAAGAAAGAGAATCTCAGCCCTCAAGAGTTTATGATCTAATAGGGAAGATAATAAAAGGAAACTGAAAAGGAGTCAGATTTGAGGGGAGAAGAAAGGCATGGAGTCCAATCCAAAGGAGTGCAGATGGGTGGGAAAGGAAAATACAGCTAACCTGGGAACCCTCTTTAAACAGAGCCTTTGAGAGGAGTTCTTTCCTCCACTCTCCAGCCCCCCAGCCAGAGGGGAAAGGGTGCTCAGGATATTGATAAAGTGTGAGTACCAAAGCTAATGCAGTTTCAAAAGATGATGATTTTCATGATGATGATATTCCTGAGGACATGATGGAGTCTAGTCCAAAAGAATGCAGCTAGGTGGGAAATGAAATTCCCTCAACATAAGGGAGGCACTATCATTCAGGAAAGAGAAAGGCTTCTTGTAAAAGTGAGATTTTAACTAATACTTGACTAATGTCCCCTTTGGTAAAGGTTTGGGAAGAAGTCCTTGATCCTTTAAAAAGAAGCAAGAGGAACTATTCCTTTGTCTACATTAACTTTTCCATAGGTATTGCCATTTGGCATGAGATAGTTTGGCTCCAGTTTGCCACAGCTGTTTATAAGCTAAGAATTTTCTAAGCACCTCTGCAAGTGTGTGGTTCAGTTATATACCTCATATTTTCCTATGCAAACCTCACCCCAACTTTGTGGTGAGGGGAAAGTGAATAAGCATTTACACAGCACCCACTATGTGTGAGGCACTTGACAAATATAGTCTCATTTTATCCTTTCAACAATCCTATAAAGTAGGTAGTATCCCCATTTTACAGATGAGGAAATTGAGGCAGACAGATGTTGAGTGGTTTAAGAGGTTAAGTCAGTGTCATATTTGAAGGTAGTAAATATTTGAAGCCAAATTTGAACTCAAGGCTTTCTGAAACTCTATCCACTGAACTGCCTAGTTGTTATTGTTATAATTTACCTTTCTATATTCTATTTTTCAGGGGCCTCATGAAATTGACAAGTGGAAGCTTACAATAGTGTAATTATTTGCCCCATCAACAATAAACTGATTCTCCTGATATATTAGTAATTTCTCCCTCTTCTAATTATTTTGAGTATTCATTTTTATATGTCAATAAGAATTTATTAAGGCCCTACCGTGTGCCGCATTATGTTAGAGCCTCCAGTAGCATATAATCACCTTAAAGGCAGGGGATGTTAATGAGTTTTTCTTTGTATCTCCTCAGCATAGTACAGTGACTCTTTTATAGCAGGTGTTTAGACATGCTTATTGAATTTAATTGTGTGTTAATTCAATATTGAATACTAATTTAAACAACACTCAAGACGAATGCAGCCACTCTCTAAACAAGCACCATAATTTTTGTTGTATTAAACCCTAGGCATCCAGCAAGCAAGGCTTCTCTGTATCACTGAAAGCTTTAAAAATCAGTTTTATAATGTAATAAACAAAGTGTCCCAGAAGTCTTAGTGTTGTTTTAGGCTACTAAAGCTTAAAAACACCACTAAGCCTTTTAGCACACTATATATTAGATGAGACAATGTTTTTTTGTTTTAAACACAAATCTTTACAATGATACACACTCACATATCAGCTTCAAAATGCTTCTTCTTAACAGTGTATACTTCATTGAATAACTGTTACCTTTATCTAAGAAACTATGTGAAAATTTTTATTTTCGAGCATATTTATACCCAGAAAGAATAGTATCAAATTGTTTCTTATCAAGACATGATTCCTTTAAAGAGAAAGGGAAAAAAGAGAGGAAGAAGAAGTTCTAAGCCATCTTACTTTTTAATTGAATTTTCTGTCTTGATATCCTTCAACTTCCCTCCAGGCTTTTTTTTCTTTTGCAATTTGAACCAACTTCAGGTTAAGATTGATGCTTTAGGTTATTTTACCCCAAATGTAGAAAAAAGCAGACAAATGGAGTTGATAATTTGGTAAGGAGGTTTTCTAGTCAGACTTCCTGAGGATATTTGCTGATTGAGGCTATTTCTTTTAAGAAGACAATTACAACATTGGCAGGCATCTGCTAATTCTTGATTGTTCATACCTCAGAGGTTAGCAGAGGAAAGTACATTTTGGCAGCCTGTAAATGCTGAGCCATCCCGGGGTTTAGTGAAAAGGCATGCAAAAAGAGAAATTTACTATTGCAGTTAGCAGGAGGAAGTATCAGGAAAAGCCATAAAAAACACAGAATTTCAATTGAATCAGGTAAGGTGGGTGAAGGATCTCTTCTGGTGTCTTGCAGAGAATGTGGCATGTTTGTGTTTTTGCTGCAGGTTATCAGCAAATATGTGTGGACTAATTATAAATTAACATCCCTGTTAGAAGAGAGGGTAAAAGGATGGATAAAAGGTAAACATAATAAAATTCTCTCTCTTTTCCAGTTTATGAATCAATCAATTAAGAAACATTCATCAGTTACCTGCTATGTATAAGGAACTGTGATGTCTGAAAATACAGATTTTTAAATGAGTAGTCCTTGCCTTCAAAGAGCTTACATTTCACTAGTCTAGGGATTAAATAGCCAACTATATCTGGAAGTGGGATCCAGGGAAGAGTCTTTCTAAGCTATGACAGAGACTGTGAGTGGATGCATAGGGCAATAGATTGTCATGCAATAGAAACTAGCAGTGGCTAAGAAATATTAACTTGGTTTTTGTTCTCTAAACAAGAGATGAAAAGGGGTCAAGGACTACATGGTAGGATGTCAAAATGACCACACTGGTTAGGTCTTATGACTAAGCATGGTCTTAGGGAAGTCCTCATAGCCATCATTCAAAGAAGCAACTCCTGTGGAGAAGGGACAAGCCAACCACACCAACTATAAACCAAGACAGGCCAGCCTGGCTGAAATAGCAAGGCACCCCAAGGAAGAGGCAGGAGGTGACATGTAACAGATAAGTCAAACTACCAGCACTACTTTGACCATCATCTACCCTCAGACTCTGATGGAGACAACTCAATATCCTGAACCCAAGAGTGTTGGGAACAGCAATAGTTCTAGCCCAGTCTCTCAGCCTTAATCATAGGAAACAATGCCTAGCAAGATGTTGTCAGCCTGACAATTGTTACCCCCACAGCTACTAAAGACTCAGAAAGCAAAGTTTTTGTCAGCAAAGTCCTGAGCATGGTCAAATAGTTCGACATCAGAAAGTGATAGGATTTTATCATTGGAAATGACATTAAAGAATAAACACTGAGGATAGCGCTGGGAACACAAAACACCGGAGCAGGAGGAGGTCTAGGGTGGAAGTACCAGCTACAGTGGCAATTGATCCCCAGGCCTCTCAGTCCAGAACAGGAGTCTGTTGGATCTACAGGAGACACCTGTGCAAAGCCTGCAGCTGTATGAGCAGCTACCCCTGAGGCCTCCAGCCCACAGTCTGAAGGTTTGAAACTCACCTTCTTGAACTTCCTGGAGCCATGATGACCAGGTAAAATGGCTTTCATCCCTCCCTTCCTCACCCAAATAATACTCCCTAAGGAGAAACTCTGAAATAGAGGAGCCAGAATTAGGCTTCAGGAGCCTTTTACCTCAAGAAGTTGGGGAGAGGGCCTTTCTTGTGGTGGACTAGTGCAAAAAGAAAGGTGTCCCTACAGGCCCCACATCAGCAGAACAGTGGGAGTTCCTGAGCCATAGGAGAGTGGAGCTAGCAAACATCAACACCAGGACCCCACATGTGCCTTTGCACAGCCAGGGTAAGTGGCAGACACAAGTACAGACAACAACTGAGACCACCCATGCTATAATGCAGCCCTAGAGGAAGAGGAGACATCCAGCAGCCAGACCACCCCTCCCCCATGCCTCAGGAAACCAGAGACCATAGAACACAAAGGCAGTGAGCAGGCCCACAGTTTTGAGCAGAAGCAGCTTCAGACAGAGCCCCCTTAGTCCCAGAAGCAGAGATCCACTTTAGAAGCCAAGGGGGTTGGAAACACCTCAGGCAGCAAATGTGTAGTTTCACTTTACTCACTAATCTATTTACTAGATCTGTGGGGATAAAACTACAAGGCAGACTTAATCTAAAGCAATACCTTGTCAAATAATGTGTTTACCTCACTAACATAAATTTTTCTTGTAGATAATGCCAGTTGGCTGTTTTCTTTGGATGTTGTTTATAGCTTGTCTTCCAAGGGAATTCACAAGATGTTCCTGCCCTGTGGTCAACAAGGATTTGGAACAGGGCTTGTGAATACAGAAAGATTGTTGCTGCCTTAGTTCTGGGTTTAAGACATCTCAATACAGCCTACTAAAAACTCGGGAAGGGTGGCCTTTCAGGGACCTGGAAACCTGTTTGAATGGGAAATTGCCAAATGAAATAATTTGTGGAAGATCAAAGATGGATGCATATCCAGCCAGTTTTCAATATTCTAAGTGTTCTTACATCAACATGTGTTACCAACCACAAAGGAGCAGAAAGGGGAAAACCTAGCTAAAGGATGAGCCTGACAAATACACTGAAGCAAATTATCCTGTGATTTAAACATGTTAATGTTTCGAGATGGGTAAAGAATGGAGAAAGACAAGGCAGCTGGAGGAAAAAAAGTCATCAGAAAATTTCAATCTAAGATGCCATCCATGTTCCAGATTCTCTAGAGAAGCAATTTTAAAAATGAATTGATTTCTTTTTCTTATGAAATTGATGTAAATTTCAATAAAATAAGTTATTTGACAAAAAAAGAAGCTGGGGAAAAACACCGTGAAAAAACAGACTAGAAAACCAGACTATTGATTCCTATTATAGAGACAGGGAAGATTAAAATACCAATTGAGAAGAGGACAGAATTGACACTATGCACAGCTGAAACCTGGGAAGGGAATTAGAACTGGTCTCCAGCCCAAAAAGCATTCCTGGAAAAACTCAAGGAGGACTTTAAAAAATAAATGGGAGACGTAAAAGAAAAAAATGGAAAAAAATGGGAAAAATTCATTGATGAGAACAAATCTTGGAGAAATGGTCAAGGGGATTTAGAATATAAATGGAGAGAATGTTTCATTGAAAAGTAAAATTAACCAAATGGAAAAGGAGGTACAGAAGCTAAATGAAGAAAATCATATGTTAAAAATTAGAATTGAGCAAGTAGAAGCTAATGACTGTATCATGAAGGCAGAAATCATTATTTCAAAGAAAATCATAAATATGCCTAAATGGTTCAGAATCGAAGGTGTTTCAACAATCCAGCTAGCAGCTGTTGTGGGGGACGAAAGACCAACACAAGCCCAGCAACAAGAATGCTACCAGCACGCTGCAAAAGCACAGGTTCTTTTGATCTGCTTTAGTAAGAAAAGCAACGTTAAGGGGTTGACAAGTTTACTTTAATCCAGCATACAGACAGCATTCACTTAGTTCAGGGGGAAAAGCCAGTACTCTAAACTTCAGAACAAAATACAAACAAATTACAAACATCAACAGGTAGACCTTGTCTGATTCAAATCCCAATACATAGTTACCAGAGTTTAACAAAGTCTCAACATCTGGGTTTACAAGGTGGAGGGTTCTTAGCTACAGCTGCCTGGAGTCTCCACATCAGCTTGTGCCACAAAGAGTGAGAGCCCATTCACAAATGGCTCTGTCTTCTCTTCTTAAAGCATTTCAGACGTCATCAAACATCATCAGAATGACCAGAACTAAGGTTGCTATGATTGGCTCTGGAGTTAGCACCTCCCCTTAGTTTGCCCCACCTTGCTCCCTGCCTTAGTTACCAATCCACACCCACATAGGTTTTACACCTAATAGGAGTTTGGGCCTAGGGCTTAGCACCTAGTAAGACTCAATTAAATACACTGAAATACTCAAAGGAAACAAAAGCCAAACTCTTCAAGGGTGCTGGGCTGAACTAAGTGCTAAGAGCCCATTTTGCTTACCAACACACTCCACCCCTTGTTCCAGGATCCATGGCTGATTAGATTATGTATCCTGGGAGCTCTTTCCCACAGCAGTGGTGGCGTGAGTGACTCTGGGCCATCCCTCGTTATGAGCTCCCAGGTTGAACCTAGATGTTAGTAACTACTAATCTGTATTTGGTCTGTCTGTTGATGTTTGTAATTTGTTTAAGGCTCTCACTCGCAGTGGTGCTGATGCGGAGACTCCGGGCAGCTGTAGCTAAGAGCCCTCCAGCTTGTAAACCCAGATGCTGAGACTTTGTTAAACTCTGGTAACTATGTATTGGGATTTGAATCAGACAAAGTCTGTCTGTCAATGTTTGTACTTTGTTTGTATTTTGCTCTGAAGTTCAGGATGCTGGTCTTTTCCCCTGAACTAAGTGAATGATATTTATGTGCTGAATTAAAGTAAGCTTGTCAACCCCTTAACGTTGCTTTCTTTACTAAAGCAGATCAAAAGAACCTGTGCTTTTGCAGTGTGTTGGCAGCTTTCTGTGTGCTGGTTGTTGGTGGATCTTACACACCCACAGAAGCTGCTAGCTGGATTGTTAAAACAGCAGGAAATAAAGAATTCTCTAAGTAGAAGGCAGAGGAATTAAAGCATTTATTCAAGCTCCAAAGTAGCAGACCCATGGACCAATGTCCCCAACTCGATATCCTGGCCAAAAGCTTCCAGGCCCAATAAGTCTGCCTCACAATAGTAACCAGGAGGTTGCAGAAAATCATTATGACAGTTAGCCATATCATATTCATGCTTCCCGCAATGCTAGGGCCCTCTAGTAAAAAGATTACCCACTGGCCTCAAGCCCTTGCTCAACACTCTCCGGTCTGCATGTGGGTAGTCCTGCCCTCAGCAGTGCCTGCTGCTTCAGCTTCTTCTGCTTTGGCTTCTGCTGATGCTGCTTCTGCAGCTGCCACTGCTGCTGCCACCACTGCCGCTGCCACTGCTTCTCCTGCCTTCACCACGTCTCAGTCTCCAAGCTGTGTTCTCTCTTTTATACAGTCATTAGACATCATCCAATTGACTAGAGCATCATCTGAGCAACCAGAACTTAGGTGGCTACTATTGGCTCTGGTCTTCGCACCACCCCTTAGGACCCTGGGGGCTTCACACCCACATTGGCTTAGCACCTCATAGATAGGGGTTTTGGGCCTACTTGGGAGCCAATAAATGATCAGACCTCCCTTCTTTGGCCTTACCTGGAGCCCCCCCTTAAGCCTATTCAAACGGGCAAAAAAAGATCTTCTCATTTACTTATTACCTTAACAATGATTCAATGAGACATGAAGAATCAGTCAAACAAAATCTGAAGAATAAAATAATAGAAGGAAACATAAAATATCTCACTGGAAAAACAACTGACCTGGAAAATAGATCCAGGAGAGATAATCTCGAAAACTGAATGGGGATTAAAAAGGAATATACCTTTTTTCTCAGTGGTACATAGCACATATTCAAAAACTGACCATGTACTAGGGCATAAAAACCTCACAATCCAGTGCAGAAAGGCAGAAATAATCAATGCATCCTTTTTAGATGATGACGCAATTAACCTTATTTGTAATAAAAGACCATGGAAAGATAAATTAAAAATTAATTGGAAAATAAATAATCTAATCCTAAAGAATGAGTGGGACAAAGAACAAATCATAGAAATAATTAACAACTTCATTCAAGAGAATTACAATAATGAGACAACGTACCAAAACTTATGGGATGTAGCAAAAGCAGTTCTTAGAGGAAGTTTTATATCTCTAAAGTGCTTACAAGAATAAAACAGAGAAAAATGAGATCGATGAATTGGGCATGCAATTGAAAAAGCTAAGAAAAAGAACAAATTGAAAATTCTCAATTAAATACTAAATTAGAAATACTGAAAACCAAAGGAGAGATTAATAAAATTGAAATCAAGAAGATTATTGAACTAATAAACAAAACTAAGAGCTGGTTTTATTTAAAAGACAATAAAATTGATAAAACTTTTGTCAATTTGATTAAAAAAAAGAAAGAAGAAAACCAAATTACCAGTATCAAAAATGAAAAAGGTGAATTCACCTCCAATGAAGAGGAAGTTAAAACAATAATTAGGAATCATTTTGCCCAATTGTATGCCCATAAATATGACAACCTAAGATAAATGGATGAATATTTACAAAAACATAAATTGCCAACAGAAGAGGAAATAAAATCCCTAAATAACCCATCTCAGAAAAAGAAGTTGAACAAGCCATCAACGAACTACCTAGGAAAAAATCTCCAGAGCCAGATGGTTTTACGTGTGAATTCCATCAAACATTTAAAGACCAATTGATTCCCATACTTTATAGACTGTTTGGGAATATAGGTGAATAAGGTGTTCTATTAAATTCTTTTTATGATACACATATGGTACTAATACCTAAACCAGGAAGAGTCAAAAGAGAGAAAGAAAATTATAGACCAATATCCCTAATGAATATTGATGCAAAACTTTTAAATAAAATATTAGCAAAAAGATTTCAACACCTTATCATGAGAATAATGCTCTTTGACCAGGTAGAATTTATTCCAGGAATGCAAGGCTGGTTCAATATTAGGAAAACTATCAGCAAAATTTATCATATCACCAACAAAACTAGCAGAAACCATATGATTATCTCAATAGACGCAGGAAAAACCTTTGACAAAATACAACACCCATTCCTAGAAAGCACAGGAATAAAGACAGTCTTCCTTAAAATTATAAGTAGCATCTACCTAAAACCATCAGCAAGCATTATATGTAATGGTGATAAATTAGATTCATTCCTAATAAGATCAGGGGTGAAACAAAGATATCCATTATCACCCCTATTATTCAACTTGGTGCTAGGAATGTTAGCTTTAGCAATGAGAGAAGAAAAAGAAATTGAAGGAATTAAAACAGGCAAAGAAGTAACTAAGTTATCACTCTTTGCAGATGATATAATGATATGCTTAGAGAATCCTAGAGAATCAAGTAAAAATATTTGAAACAATAAACAACTTTAGCAAAGTTGCAGGATATAAAATAAACCCACATAAATCCTCAGCATTCCTATGTAGTATGAACAAAGCCCAACAGCAAGAGATAGAAAGAGAAATTCCATTTAAAGTTACTGTAGGCACTATAAAATATTTGGGAGTCCACCTGCCAAGACAAACCCAGTGCCTATATGAATATAATTATGAAACACTTCTCACACATATAATGTCAGATCTAAATAAAAGGAAAAACATTGGTGGCTCACGCTTAGGCAGAGCTAATATAATAAAAATGACAATTTTACCTAAATTAATTTATTTATTCAGTCACATACCAATCAAACTACCAAAAATTATTTTACAGAGCTGGACAAAATAATAACAAAATTCTTCTGGAAGAACAAAAGGTCCAGAATATCAAGGGGATTAATGAAAAGAAATGCTAGGGAAGGTGACCTAGCCATACCAGATATTAAACTGTACTGTAAAGCAACAGTCATCAAAGCTATTTGGTACTAGCTAAGAAACAGAGTGGTGGATCAGTGGAATAGGTTAGGTACACAAGATGCAATAGTTAACCACTATAGCAATCTACTCTTTGATAAACCTAAAGAATCCAGCTTCTCAGCTAAGAATTCACTATTTCACAAAAACTGCTGGGAATATAGGAAAATGGTATGGCAGAAACTGGGCATAGATCAATATCTTACACTGTATACCAAAATAAAGTCAAAATGCATTCATGATTTAGAAATAAAGGCTGATACTATAAGCAATTTGGGAAAGCAAGGAATAGTTTATCTGTCAGATTTATGAGAAAGGGAAGAATTCATGACCCAACAAGAGATAGAGAGCATTACAAAATGCGAAATGGATAATTTTGATTATGTTAAATTGAAAAGTTTTTGTATAAACAAAGCCAGTGCAACAAAGATTAGGAGATAAGAAAAAACTGGGAGAAAATCTTACAACCAGTGTCTCTGATAAAGGCTTCGTATCAAAAATATACAGGGAACTGAGCCAAATTTATAGGAATACAAGTTATTCCCCGATTGACAAATGACCAAAGGATATGAGCAGACAGTTTTCAGAGGAAGAAATTAAAGATATCTATAGGCATATGAAAAATGCTCTAAATCACTGTTGATCAGAGAAATGCAAATCAAAACAACTCTTAGGTACCACATCTCTCCTGTCAAATTGACTAATATGACAAAACAGGAAAACGATAAATACTGGAGAAGATGTGGGAAAATTGGAACACTGTTACCATATTTTCTCATGTATAAGATGCACTCTTTTATTTTTAGGAAAACGTGGCGTCTAAAAACTGGGTTCGTCTTATACAGTGGTTGTAGATTTCTTTATTTGCATTTCCTGCTTTTTCGAGCTTGTTTTTGCACTCATTGTTGTAGATTTTTTTATTTGAATTTCCTGCTTTTTCACCCTTGTTGTCTTTGCACTTATTGTTTCACATTTCTTACCAGTATATTAGGTTATGTTTTGCCGTGTTCTGCAAAGAAATGGCTCAGAAAAGATTTTCGTACAGTGCTGAATTCAAGTTAAAAGTGATCCAGTTTGCAAAAGTGAATGGAAATCATGCTGCTGAACATAAGTTTGGTCCTCCTCCAACTGAGAAAACAATCCGAGACTGGCTATGGGAAGAAGAATCCCTACAGAAAATGCCATGGCAGAAGAAGGCCATGAGAGGCAAGAGTGAAGAAACCAACTATAGGAGAAGTTTGTACCTGGGTGAAAAGATTCTAGGATAATATCAAGATTGAGATCGTTGTCAAGTCATATAAGAAATGTGGCATTTCAAATGCCATAGGTGGAACTGAGGATGAGGCAATATATAAAACAGTGATTCATCCTCAAACACAATTGAGGACAAGCTAATGAATGGGAGTTTTGACAATGAAGAGGAGTCGTATGAATTTTATGATGAATAAAACTTGAGTGCAATAACTTTATGCAATACTTTTTTTTTTCAAATTCTGAGCCCCAAAATTAAGGTGTGTCTTATACATGGGGAAATCTGATACATTGTTGGTGGAGTTGTGAATGGATCCAGCGATTCTGGAGAGCAAATTGGAACTATGCCCAAAGGGCTACAAAAATGTGCATACCTTTTGACCCAGCAATACCACTTCTAGTGCTATATCCCAAAGAGCTCACACAAGTGAGAAAGTGACCCTTATGTACAAAAATATTTATAGTAGCTATTTTTGTGGTAGTAAAGAATTGGAAATCAAAGGGATGCCCATCAATTGGGGAATGCCTGAACAAGTTGTGGTATATGAATGCAATGGAATACTACTGTGCTATAAGAAATGGGGAACATGTGGACTTCATAATAACCTGGAAAGACCTACATGATAAGATGCTGAGTGAGGGGAGCAGAACCAGCAGAACATTGTACACAACCACAGATGTAATGCTTTTGTGATGACTGACTTTGATAGACGTGGCTCTTCTCGGCAATACAAAGTTCAAAGACACCTCCAAAGGACTCGTGATGGAAAAAGCTATCTATATCCAGAGAAACACAAAGTCCGAGTGCAGATTGAGGCATGCTATTTGCTCTCTCTTTTTTTTCTCTTCTTCTTTGTTTTTGTTTCTTCTTTCTCATGATTCATTCCATTGGTCATAATTCTTCTTTACAACTTGACTATTGTGTATAAGTTTAATGAGAATGTATATGTAGAACATATATCGGATTCCATGCCATCTTGGGGGGACGGGGGAGAGAAGAGAGGGGAAGAAAATTTGGAACCCCAAAACTTGTGGAACTGAGTTGTAAAGTAAAATAAAAAATTTATTTTTAAAGGAAAGAAGAAGCATTAATATCTGCTTTGTCACTGTATCTTGGGACCATGGGACTTTTCCATCCAACTTGCAGCTTAATCTGAAGTATATGTAGCCTCCCCTATTTGAAAGTGAATTCTTCGTGAGTAAGGATGTTTTCACTTTTCTATTTTTATGTCCAGAACAGTATGCACATAGTAAGAACTTCGCACATAACAAGAACTTAATATATATTATTCATATATTTAATTCATTTGGTGGCCTTGGACCAACTATATATAGGGTGCTAGAGTAAGGATTAATTCACCCTCTAGCAGAGTCCCAAAGACAAGTAAATTCACTGTCCCTGGGTGGTAGTGGTGGTTAGTGGTGGGAAAGTTAGTAGTAGTCAGCAACTGGCAAGATCAAGTCCTAAAATTGAGTGAATTAAGTACCTGCTGTGTGGGGGAGGGGAAACATCCTCTTTATCAAGAAGGATGAAATATTCTCCATCTGTTCCCAAACAGATAAATTCCAAGAAAATGCTAGGGAACAAAAAGATTGTAAAGATACAAAGAGGAATCACAACCAAAAGAATATGGAGTAAGAGGTAGACAAATCATAGCACCTGCTAACATTTATTTAGTACATTAAGATTTGCAAACTACTCTACAAACATTACTTTCTATCATCCTCATGACAAACCTGTGTGATCATCACAATTATCCCCATTTTTCAAATGAGCAAATTGAAATTTAAAGAGGTTAAATGACTATACAGGGTCACATTGCCATCAGTCAAAGGAGACAGAGTTTAGACAAAGGAGATAAGATTTTAACTTAGGTATTGCCTGATCTTTTCATGATTCCACATAAGTGGAAGAAAAACTGAAACTATATAATAGATATGAAGCTCTTTAACTCCTTACACTTTATGGAAGAATAAATGAGATCCATAGATGCTACCAAAAATAATCTTTTTGTTATTGCCCCCAGGAACAAAAGATGTCGTGATCAAAGAATATTCTCTCCTGAGAGACAAAGAAGCAGCTATATATTGCATTTTATAATAAGGATATGTGCTATCTTCCCAAGTCATGCATTTAGAATGTGACAGAGTATCTCCAGAAACCTGTCAGATCCAATGACCCTGTTTTGATGGTTCATGTAGGAACAAATGAAACTTCCAGAAGAAATCTTGGAAGAAATTCTAAGAATTATAAATGTATGGATAGGAAACTAAAGGACTTGGGGACAAAGACTTCTTTTTTCATGTTACCAATTGAAGATAAGAATCTTAGTAAACACAATAGGACACAGGAACTTGAAAGCAAAGGAGGTGGTATTAGAGAATGGAATTGGGAATTTGAGGACATGATATACTTCACAACCATGACAGATCTCTGATACCATTTAAAATTGATTGTACCTTTACCAGTAAAAACACAATCCATCCACATTTTCTAATTCTCTGAGTTTTATCTCTGGTTTCCTATGAATTCTCCATAGGCTCCATTCAAAATACTGGAGGTCTCTGTATAAACCTCTTAATATTGTGTTTAGTATTTCCTTTAATTACTCTTTTTCTCTCTTCATGACTGGTCCACCTCTTTTCCTGGTCATACATCTCTCTGATAACATCCATTCTCTTGCTTTTCCAATATAATGCTTCATTATTAATAGATTACAGCCATGAAATGAAGCAAAGAAATGGCAAATTTTAGACAAGATGTTAACACTAGCCATGTGGTTGTATTGTTAATGTGATTGAAGATCTTCCCCACTCATTAATAGGCCTCATACAGAGCCCATTAAAGGGAACATGATTAGGGGAGGCTTGTTTGTAGCAAGGCCCACACCTTTTGCTAATTAGGCACTCAGTGATGAGGGTTGGGATGCCTTCTGGCTCTGAAAAAGGGTATATATACTCTGAGGTGAGGTTTTGCTTTGGGGCTCACTCGTTGGAAAAGTGTTCATGTGATTTGACCAGACAAGATTCTGGGTAACTGTTAAGAAGCCCCCTGACTTTGAAAAACCCAGATGTTGGTGCTTGTCTCTCTGGTAACTATGTGTGTATTGCTATGGTCAGACAGTTAGAAGCTCTGTCTGTTGATTTGTGTTACTTTCTCTGTTGGCAACTTCTGCTTGTAATTTCTGTTTGTATTTGCTCTGAAGTTCAAGGTGCTGACTTTTCCCCTGAACTAAGTGAATGGCATATATGTTTAATTAAAGTAAGATTTTTGACTCCTTTAAAGTTGCTTTCCTTTAGAAAAGCAGATCAAAGGACCTGTGCTAGCAGCTCTCCTATGTGCTAATGTTATTGGCCTTACACCTCCACAGCAGCTGCAAGCACCATTGCTGTTACAGTGGTAGAGTAAATTGAGTGCTGGCTTTCAATACATGAAGATATGAGTTTAATCATACCTCAGAAATTCATTACCTACGTGACCCTGGATAAATCATTTAACCCTATCTGGGTCTTAGTTTCTCCTTCTGGAAAATGAAGACAGGTAAGACTCAGGAATGGCATTAGAGGTGATCAGAAAATTATAGGAAATGACAACAGGAAAGAGGCAGAAATGATACTCATGGATTCTACTACCTGACCAGTGATACATGAAATAAAGGTAATGAGTAACAAATTATGTTAGCTAGACATCTTAATTTGAAAGAATAATTATGACCTCACTGATGTGACTGAGAATTAGGTGTAAGTGATATATAACTGGAATATGGCAGTGGAAAAGTACATATTGGAAAAGGAATATAACAAATAGAAGGTTTGACAGGATAGCATTATACACTAGGAAAACATTCACCTGTGTAGAAATACATGAATCTGAAAGAGGGAAATATCATGCAATGCATCTGGGTGAGAGGAAAGAAAGAGAGGAGACGCGGAAGTGATATAGCTGTGGAAGGCTATTAGAAGTTGCCAAAACACCTGGAAGAACTGAAAGATATGGTTCTGAGGTAGACTGCAAAGCTGGCATGGGGTTGTTGTGCAGCACTTCAATTATCTTGACATCTGTTGGAGGTTTTATTCTGCCAAAAAGATGGTCCAGTATATATTTGTGGAGCATATTTAAGTATTAAAAACATTTGTAAATTTATTTTCTCAATCCTTATAACTATGTAAGGTTGGTAAGAAGAATATTACTCTCTCCAATGATGCTTATTCTCCTTCTGCTTTTGTATGTAGTTTCTCTATATACATTTCTGTCTCTTTCTGTCTGTTTCTCTCTCTCCTGTCCTCCCTTCCTCTCTCCTGCTCTTCATTTAAAAAAGTTGTATTGATGTCTTTTGTTTTAATATCATGGTCATCTTATGTCTTTTGTTTTTATATCACAATAATTTCCACATAGCCTACTCTCCTACTTCCCCCATTTCTGCCATATCTCCATGAGTCTTGTAATAACAACCACCAAAAAAACACTACAGAGATTCAATGGACAGAAATTTAGAATAAATGGATATTAGAAGTACAAGAGTGGGAATAATCAAAGACAGAAAAATTTCAACCATATGAGATGATGAATCGATATGTAATGGATAAATATTTTGATGACAGACAGAAGAGCACATTTAGAGGGAAAGATAATAACCCTAGTTTAGGATATGTTAAGTTTTAGTTGCCAGTGAATTATCCAGGTGGTTGGTCATACGTATCTAGAATTTGTTATGGCAAAAACAAAAAATGTAAAACACTTAAGTAAAACAAATCAAATCATCAAATATCTGGTAATGAATGCAATATTCCATACTCATAATCCCTCACCTCTTTAACAAAATGAGGATTGTACATTTCTTCATCTGATCCATAGGGCTGATGTCAATCACTCATTCAGCATTCAGTTTCATTCAAATTCCCTAGGATGAACCCCTCCACTTTTCTTCTCCCCTCACTCTCTCCTCTGGCCCCAGGTAATCCCCATACCCATACAGAATGGCTGAATAGTGGGAAGATCCACCTCCATTGATTACTGTCTCCCTTCCCTTATCCCTTTCCCCCCTCTCCTAGTTGAACTTCCTAGAACATAATCCAGGCTGTTTGATCATTGACAGGAATTTGGATGAGATGGAAATCGCCAACTACATTCCTTCCAGTGATGTGAAGGACTTGCCACTATGTACTACGAATTCCTGGTACTGTATCTGACATGTTGATATAACCTAAGGATGCTATGTATTTGCCATTGGCCCTTCTTTTGCACGCTTAGTACTTCAGGGACTTTCCATTCACCCAAAAACTAAACTTTATTTTGTGTGCTGTCCCTTCAATTAGAGTATAAAGTCCTTCAAAGAAGGCAGTGTCTCACTTTTCCTTTTTGTACACTCTCCAATGATGCTCATTCTCCCTGTTTCTGCATTTATGTCTCTATATATCTGTATCTGTATGTCTAACTCTCTCTCTCTCTCTCTCTCTCTCTCTCTCTCTTCTTGCCTCTGTCTCTTTCCATCTTTTTCTGTATCTCCTGTCCTCCCTTCCTCTCTCCAACTCTTTCTTTAAAAAAAAAAGTGCTGTGTTGATGTCACTTTGCCCCAGCACTTTACACAATCCTTCACAGTAAATGCTTTTTAAGTAGTTTTCCATTCATTTATTCATTCATCATATTGTTCTTTTGGTTAATTGTTGTAGTCATTGAGTACATTGTTTTCCTGATTATTCTTACTTCTTGCTTACTGCATTAGTTCTTGTAAATTCCATGTTTCTCTTAATCCCTCATTTTCATTATTTCTTATGGTACAATAATATTCTATTGCATTCATATGCTACAATTTATTTAGTTATTCCATAACCAATGAGTTCCCCCTTAGATTCAAGTTCTTTGCCACTACAAAAAGTGCTTTTTATCAATATTTTGGTATATTCCTTTCTGTCTTTGATCTCCTTGGAGGCAAATGCCCACAAATTCTCCTATGGTATCTTTGTTCACTTTTGAGCTTTCTTTCAACCCCCAGTGCTTAGCACAGTGCTCAGAGCATAATAATCAAGAAATAAATGTTTGTTATTGACTGGATGACTATTTTAGAATCTACTTTAAGGGCATAACCTTTATAGGCAGATTAGTCCTGCATAGGCATGGTTGTGTCTTGATTTAATAATAACGGCCAGACGATTAACTTCTCCCGTGACATGAATAGCAGAAATATGATGAAATATGTTACATAAATTTGATTGAGCCTTTCTTATAAAAATAAAAGAATAATTAAAATAACAGTAAAAATATTAAATGCATACCTATACTTATTCAATAATATGAGTTGAAAATACCATTTGAAGTAACTTAAAAATATAACATATGGACACAGATTGTTCTGTGATTCTAAACTCTGCCTTTTTGTCAGACTATTTCTTGAGTGTTATATTCATTTCTGAGTGTCCTGGTTTAGGAAGATCATTTATAAGCTGGGGAACATCCAAAGGAGGGCAACCAAGATAGTAAAGGACCTTGAGTCCATGCCATTTAAGTATCAAGTATAGGAACTAGTGAAGTTTAGCTTGGAGAAAAGAAAACTAAAGGGAATATGATAGCTACCTTTAAGCACTTAAAAGACTGTCATGTAGAAAAAAAGATTAGACCCATACTATTTTCCAAAAAGCAGATCTGTGGATACAAATTTCAAAGAGGAAAAGTTAATTTCAGGAAAAATATTTCCTAACTCAGAGCTGTTGCTAAGTGTTGTTGTGAATTGATTCCCTTTTACTGGAAATCTTTAAGCAGAGGCCTGTTATATGTTGTAGACCTTTCTGCGTTGGTATGGGCCTTTCTCCTTATTGGTGCAGATGAAGACCCTATCCTAGGAAAGGCAGGATGAAATTAGCGATAGGTGAGAGCTTCAATTATTTGTCAGTCCCCTTTGGGTACTCTCCAAGTGAGAACCTCACTTCAGGATACTGAAGGAAAAGACTGTGGGAAGATATGAGATGAGCAGGCAGTCCTGATTATGTATTACCGCTAGATTGCTACTTTAGAGACTTTGAAGTGTTTCCCTTTGGGTGAGATCAAGGACTTTATCTCTTGGTTGAGCTGAGTTACCTCACTCTCACTAGGAGAGCTCCTTAATTCTGTACTGTCTGGTATATATTTTCCTACAAATACCTTCTCTGATTTCTGTTTTGCTTTGGATAAATGATTTTCTTTGCTATTCTTTATGTATGTTCATTGTGGAACTGGTTAGGTGGGAAAGGGATCAAGCTCTCTCTCTCTCTCTCTCTCTCTCTCTCTCTCTCTCTCTCTCTCTGTGTGTATAGATAGATAGATGTATATATATATATATATATATATATATATATATGTGTGTGTGTGTGTGTGTGTGTGTGTGTGTGTGTGTGTGTGTTATATGTGTGTATATATGTATATATATACACACATACATATATATAATATTTGGGTCTCTCTTTACTTCCAAATGACAATGTGATCAAAAATGTGATGGAAGTCAATCATATCCCCTATACAAGAAATATTTAAGGAAGCAGATAGATATACTTCCTGTTCATTATCCCCTCTCCCTCTGTGGAGAGCAGAATGGTGACCTCTAGTTTCAAACTCCTGCTTCCCCTCCTGGCAGGAATGAAAGTCTTCCTTGGAGAAAGATGGAAGAAGAGCCTAGACGTTTATTTTAGCATCCTTTGAGACATACAAAAACAGGCTCCTTGCAATATATGACATCTCACTACCTATGTCAGACCTTATTCCCCTTCCTTACATCATGATTCTGTGATCAACTGTTTTCAGTCTCTTCTGCAACTTCCTCTATTCCTTGATTTATTTTCCTGGTCCTAAAATAAAACCCCATTAAATCTTTACTTCCTATCTTATGCCTTTACAATATATTCAGACTCAGCCCTTCCAAACTTTGAAGAATCATTAGTGGTTTAGCATAAGAACTTGCTACTTTTAAATGCTCCCCAGTATCAGTGTCAAAAAAAACACAGTTAATTAGCTTCTATATTGATTATTTGAGAGGAAGTTGAACAACAGATATATAAGTGTGCATATATGTATGTGTATGTGTGTGTGTGTGTGTGTTTAGATATAGATACAGATAGTCTTTTCTGCAATGGCTCATACATGTCACTTTATGTCCTTGCAATGTAGCTTCAGTGTTCAGTATCAGGAAAACTCTATTTCTGTTTCACTGTCTCTGTCTTTCTTTTTTTTGTCTTCATCCCACCCCTTTCCATCATAGCATACTTTCACATGCTTCTCAACTATCCCAAGATTTCAGCTCCCTCTTTCTTCTGAGATGGGGGGTTGGGGTGGGCCTGATGGCTCACATACACAGAGATTGAAGACTTTGTATTTTCCAGAAGACTTGTGCTCCAATGTGCTAATACGTATAGAAAATCATTTTTTCACGAACAACTAGACAAACAAAAAGATACTTGGCCATTTTTCTGGTCCATAATTGTTTGTCTTTCTTTCTGTTTCCTCAAAACAAAACTTATTAATCAGTATCTAACTACATTACCAGGAAATATATACTTCCACAACTAAGTATAATTTGTTTAGCAGACACTTAATAAGTATTTCTTGACATCATTTGAAACTATTCAACATTTTCTGAGTGAATGGTTATAATTGTGAGGCATGATATATCCCACATTCAGAACCAGACATATGTTCAAGAGGAGTAGGCAACCACCTACAGAATGTAATCAAAAACACAACAGGAAGATATTTTCCCTATGCCAAAAAAATCTCCTCGATAGGAGAAAAGTCTGTCATAGAACTGGAATTTTCACAATTAGTTATTTGTTATTTTTATGTTAAGGGTATCCAGTTAAAGTGGAAATAATGTCAAGAAATAGCTTATTAAGTTGTTATCATTTATTAACACTTCAGTATGAATTATTTTGTCTTTCTTCAGTATTTACGGCTTAACAAAGCAAGTCAAAGGCATGTGAAGAAAAGAAAACCACAACCAGTCAACACATTGTAACTGACAGTGTATGTAAGATTACATATTCATAGTCCACTTCACCTCGGCAAACAGAGAAGAGAATACATCATTTTTGAAAATGTTCTCAGTAATGTTATCTATGTCATTTTTTTTTCTACTAACTGAATATAACTCTAGCAGTTACGGGTTTCACACAATGGATATGAATCTTATTGCCTTTCTGATATAACCCACCATTTGAATGCCACAAAAATGTTTAGAAGACACAGATCAAGGAAAGGCAGAAAGCTTGCTTGTTTGCAGAGTCTTTTTCCAAGGGTAGCCTAAGTTCGAGAAAGTTTTGACCTTGACTTGGGGGCAGAGTACTCAGAGTATTACTTATCCTGACCTTGGGAATAGAGCTTATAGATAGGAGGATGGAGAGCAAAGCAGTGAAAAGGAGAAATCACATACCATCATGAATGGTTCTAATGAGGTGGTATGGAGAGAGGACAGGATATTGTAAGTGGCAGCAATGAGAAAAGCCAGGGCAAGAATGCAATTTATGTGTGAACTAGATGAATCTTACACGACATATCAAGCTAGAGACAGAGAGAAAAACAAATGACTTTCCTTTTTCTTTCCCTTTTCTGCTCCCTGGAGAGTTGAATTTATCATGGAGTATTCAGTCACTTTAAACCTCCTGCTTCTCTCTGAGTTTGGGAGAGAAACCTTTGAAATATTTTTGTTTTTTAAACTAGCAAATGTGATAAAATTGTTGATCAACAGAAATCTTAAGTTGTTCTGAAGAATATTAGCTAATGCTTACAGATAAATATCAAGAGAGGAACAAGATGAATTTCTCTTTCTGGCTGTTGCCTATGCAGGGAGGGCTCTCCCTTTCCCATTTCAATTACTAACTTCCCGGGCACCCTTTAAATTCCAACTAAAATCCCACCTTCTACAGGAAGCCTCGCCTAACCCTTCAATTCCAGTATGTTACATCTTTTATTTCCTATGCAGGATATACAGATCTCTATATGTATATACACATGTGTGTATGTATATATACATTTGTGCATATATACACGTATATGTAAACACATATATGTATGTGTGTGGTTGTATATACATAACTGTGTATGTATGTGTGTGTGTGAGTGTGTGTGTGTGTATTTGTGTGTATTTGCTTGCATGTTGTTTCCCCCATTAGGTCCTTGAATATAAGGACTGTGTTTTGCCTCTTTTTGTATCCCTGGCATTTAGGACAGTGACTGACACTGTTCTTAATAAATGTTGAACGATTGATTGATTGGAGAAAAGAAATCTTGTCTGAGTTTGGCTAAAGTCATACGAGTCATATTTTAAGGCCAATAAGGCAAAGTGGAGGAACCAATATTATACAAGCCTATAAAAAAAAACCTTAGCCCAGATAGCACTAGAAATAGAATTAAAAACTGGCAAGAATCCCAAGCTGTGAAAAGGGCAAAGTGTAAGCATTTTTTTAAACTTTGCCTTTTCCCCAATAGCCACCATTTTGTATATACAAGAGTTGGAAAAGAAAAAAAAATCCAAAACGTTATTGTAAAGAATTTAATGTTATATATTCAAAAGATTGTTCACACCAACCAGTTTGGATTTATGCCAAGAATCAATATGGAAGGCAGAGATAATTCAGTACTGGGAAACCTATAAATAAAATATGCCATATTAGTAATAAAACAATGAGAAGAATTCAGAGAATCTTTATGCAAGAATACTTCTATGAACTAATGCAACATAAAGTAAAATGAAATGAAAAATGTATACAATAACCATGATAAATTAAAATAAAACCACATTGAAAGATTACATGATTCTAATAAATACAACTTCCAATCATGTCTTCACAGGACTGATAGTAAGGCATTGCCCCCACCTCTTTGAAGGAGGGATTATAGGTGTAAAATGAGAAATAAATTTGCAGATATAGCTAATGTGTTGATTGTTTTCTTGGACTTTTCTTACTATATATTATATGTGTTTTATATATTTATATATGTGTATACATATGTATATTATATATATACACACACAACAAATATATATATGTATATATAATGTTATATATTAGAGCTTTATTGGAGGTGGGGAGAGAAAGGTCAGAGTCATTAGATAGCAACTGATCAAAACGTGAAAATATCATCAATCAAACTTTTTGGGAGTGAGGGGAGAGTGGGTAGTCTAACAATGCAACATTGCCCGCTATACAAATGAATTTTAAAACCCTTTGCAATAACTCCACATATCATTTACTAGGGTCAATAGTTCACAGGCTAAGAAGTAGCCTGATTCTCTCATTTTATAGATGAGGAAACTGAGTCCTCTGGTAGATAATTAATTGTACTCTTTAGTACATAGGAGAATATTTATCCAGTTTTTCTTAGACCACACAACCCCAGTAAAGGAGCATCATATTTTTATTGCTTTATTCAAGGAATTTAAAATATTTTTAAATTCATGCTGTTTTAATGGCATTGATCAAAATTAGTCCCTGATTGTTAGATTTGTGGCATACTACCAAAGTAGTGGCCAAAATCTTTTGCTACATTAAATGTTTACTATGTACCAAGCACTGTTCTAAGTGATGGGAATAAAAATAAAAGCAAAAACTAAAAACAGTCTCTGCCCTTAAGGAGCCTACATTTTAACTAAGGAAAACATATAAAAGGGAGGTGAAAAGTTTGAGGAGCAAGAGCAAAGCCATGAGATGAGGAGGCTGTAGGGTGGGAAGATCTTCCATGGTGAGAAGACTTTAGGAACACTTATATTAGGGTTAGGAGACCATACGGATGGAGTTAGTAAGTGTAATGGCAAGCAAAGTGGAACTTTTCCCTGTTTTTTCTTTTGTAATGCTTCTCAGAAATAAGGCAATCAAGTGCCTTTGATTCAGTCTTACCTTTGTTTCAATCAAGAGTCTTTGACTGAATCAAGAGTCTTTGATGACCTGCTTAAGTCACAAGAAAGCCTAAGTCACCTGAGTTTGAGTCACATGGTTGTGATGCCTTCTGACCCTAAAGAAATGTATATATACACTCTGAGGTTAGCATTTTGCTTCAGAGGCTCACTCATTGGAAAAGCATTCCTGTGATTTCACCAGACAAGACAAAGTCCCCCAGCTTTGAAAACTCAGATGTTGGTGCTTCTCTCTCTGGTAACTATGTATGTATTGCTACGGACAGACAGAACCCCTGTCTGCTGATTTGTGTTATTTGTTCTGTTTATATAATTTCTGCTTGTAATTTGTTTGTGTTTTTTTCTGAAGTTCAGGGTGCTGACTTCTTCCATTCAATGAAGTGAATAATATATGTATGTTTAATTAAAATGAGATTGTAAACCCCTTAAAGTTACTTTCCTTAGAAAAGCAGATCAAAATATCTGTGCTAGCAGCCCTCCTGTGTGCTGGTGGTGTTGGTATTATACCTCCACAGCAGCTACCAGTAGCATTATTGTTATAGTAAGTCAGTTAAAAAACATTAAACATTTGCTATGGTCCAGGTAGCTAAGGGTTGGGGATACAAAGAAAGGTAAAAAGCAAACTCTGCTCTCAAGGAACTCATTGCCTAATGTTAGAGACAATATACAATGATATAAAAACAAGATATAGGCAAGTTAAATTAAAAAATAAATATTGAAAATAGAGGGAAGACTCAAGGATTATTTTATTTGTTCTTTATTATTAATTTATTTTTAGTTTTCAAAATTCACTTCCGTAAGATTTTGAGTTCTAAATTTCCCCCTTCCCCCTCCCAAGACAGTGCACAATCTGATATATGCTATACATTACACATTCGTATTAAACATTTTCACATTAGTCATGTAATAAAGAAGAATTAGAACCAATGGGAAAAACCACAAGAAAGAAGTAAAAAAGGGAGCAAATAGTATACTTTGATATGCATTCAGACTCTATAGCTCTTTTTCTGGATGTGGATAGCATTTTCTATCATGAGCCTTTTGTATTAGATTCTTGCCTTAGATTCTTGCATTGCTGAGAAAAGCTAAGTCTATTAAAGTTAGTAATTGCACAATGTTGTTGTTACTGTGTACAATGTTGTCCTGGTTCTGCTCACTTCACTCAGCATCAGTTCATATAAGTTTTTCAAGGTTTTTCTAAAATCTCCCTGTCCGTCATTTCTTATGGAACAATAGTATTCTATTACATTCATATACCACAACTTGTTCATCTCTTCCCCAATAGATAGTATCCCCTCAATTTCCAATTCTTGGCCACCACGAAAAGAGCTGCTACAAATATTTTTTTTACATGTGGGTCCTTTTTCCATTTTTATGATCTCTTTTGGAAACAGACCTAGAAGTAGTATTGCTGAGTCAAAGTCTTATAGCCCTTTCTTCATCTGAAAATTATCTGTTCATATCCTTTGACTATTTATCAGTTGGGGAATGACTTGTATTCTTATAAGTTTGACACAGTTCTCTGTATATTTTAGAAATTAAGACTTTATCAGAGACACTGGCTGTAAAAATTGTTTCCCAGGTTTCTGCTTCCCTTCTAATCTTGCTTGCATTGGCTTTGTTTGTTCAAAAACTTTTTAGTTTAATGTAATCAAAATTATCGATTTTGTATTTCACAATGTTCTCTATGTTTTGTTTGGTCATAAATCTTTCATTCTCCATAAATCTGACAGGTAATATTCCTTGCTCTCCCAAATTGTTTATAGTATTAGCCTTTATTTCTAAATCATGAACCCATTTTGACTTTATTTTGGTATATGGTGTAAGATATTGGTCTATGCCCAGTTTCAGTCATACCATTTTCCAATTTTCCTAGCAGTTTTTGTGAAATAGTGAATTCTTAACCCAGAAGCCAGATTCTTTGGGTTTATCAGAGTATACTGCTATTTCAACAGTCCGGCTAGCAGCTTCTATGGGGGTGTAAGATCCATCCACAGCCAGCACCCAGAAAGCTGCCAACAGCACAGGTTCTTTTGACCTGCTTAACTAAGGAAAGCAAGGTGAAGGGGTTGACAAGCTTACTTTAATTCAGCATACAAATATCATTCACTTAGTTCAGGGGAAAAAGCCAGCACATTGAACTTCAGAACAAAATACAAACAAATCACAAATATCAACAGACAGACCCAATACAATTCATAGTTACCAACATCTGGGTTCAGCCCAGGAGATCAGAACAAGGGCTGGCCCAGAGTCACTCGTGCCACCACTGCTTCATCAAAGAGCTCCAAGGAACAGACAGCCAACCCCTGGTTTTTATATCTTTTTCAGCATCAGGGGTGAGTTACACATGCGACTCACCCACGTGACTTAGAATCGTCACAAAGAGGTGACTTAAACCCACATGGTCTAAGAGCCTCTGCTCTCCCAGACATGTAAACTAGGCCCTCTCTGGAGTTAGCCCTACCTTGGGCCCCACCTTAGCTGCCAATCCACACCCACTAAGGTTTTACACCTAATAGGGGTTTGGGCCCTGGGGCTTAGCACTTAGTAAGACTCAATGAAATATACTGAATTAATCAAAGCAAACAAAAGCCAAACTCTTCAAGGGCATTTGTTGAACTAAGTGCTAAGGAGCCCATTTTTCTTACCAACAAAACTGCAATAGTCATTGACTACTGCATCTTGTACCTAATCTATTCCACTGATCCACCACTCTATTTCTTAGCCAGTATCAAGTAGTTTCGGTGGTTGTTGCTTTATAATACAATTTAAGATGTGTTATGGCTAGGCCACCTTCCCCTGCATTTCTATTCATTAATTCCCTTGATATTCTAGACATTTTCTTCTTCCAGATATTTTTTTTGTTATTTTTTCTAGCTCCATATAATAATTTTTTGGAAATTTGATTGGTATGGAATTGACTAAGTAAGTTAATTTAGATAGAATTGCCATTTTATTATGTGAGCTCAGCCCACCCGTGAACAATTGATGTTTTTTCCAGTTATTTAGATCTGATTTTATTTGTGTGGAAAGTGTTTTGTAATTGTGTTCATATGGTTCCTGGTTTCATCTTGGCAAGTAGATTCCCAAATATGTTATACTGTCTATAGTTACTTAAAATGGAATTTCTCATTCTAACCCTTGCTGCTGGCCTTTGTTGGCAATATAAAGACATGCTGATAATTTATGTGGGTGCATTTCATATCCTGCAACTTTGCTAAAGTTGTTTCTTATTTCAAGTAGTTTTTTAGTTATTCTGTATGATTCTCAAAGTATACCTGCAAAGAGTGATAGCTTTGTTTCTTCTTTGCCTATTCTAATTCCTTTCATTTCTTTTTCCCCTTTAATTAAGCTAATAATTCTAGTACAATACTGAATAAGAGCGAGAATAATGGAGAGTCTTATTTTATCCCTAATCTTATTGAAAATGCTTCTAGCTTCTCTCTATTGTGTGTAATGCCTATTGATGGTTTTAGATAGATGCTATTTATCATTTTAAGGAATACTCCATTTATTCCTATGCTCTCAAGTGTTTTAAATAGGAACAGGTACTGTATTTTGTAAAAAGTTTTTTTTTTTCTGCATCTATTGAGATAATTATGTGATTTGTTATTTTTTAATTGATATTGTCAATTATGCTGACAGTTTTCCTAATATTGAACCAACCCTATATTCCTGGTATAAACCCTTCCTGGGTATAGTGTATTATCCTTGTGATAAGTTGCTTTGATCTTTTGGCTAATATTTTATTTAAAAATTTTGGATCTATATTCATTAGAGAAATTGGTCTATAATTTTCCTTCTTTGTTTTGGCCCTTCCCAGTTTAGATATCAACACCATATTTTTATCATAAAAAGAATTTTTTTTAAATTTTTTTTAAATTTATTTATTTATTTTTAGTTTACCACACATGGTTCTACATAATTTTGAGCTCCAGATTTTCTCCCGTCCCTCCCCCCTCCCTTCCCAAGATGGCATGGAATCTCATATAGCTACCATGTATAACTTCATATTGAATTAATTTATACACTAGTCAAGTTGTGGAGAAGAATTATGACCAATGGAATGAATCATGAGAAAGAAGAAACAGAACCAAAAAAAACCCCAAAAACAAAAACAAAAGAGAAGCAAAAAAGAGCAGAGCCAGGAGAACGTTGTGCACAGCCACAGATATATGGATTCCGTGAGGGCCAAACCTGACATACTTGGCTCTTGTCAGCAACCTAACATGCAAGGACAACTCCAGGGGACTCACGATGCAGAATGCTATCTTCATCCAGAGAAAGAACTGTGAAGTTTGAATACAGATTGAGGCACACTTCATAAAAAGAATTTGATAGGATTCCTTGGCCTATATTCCTAAATAGTATTGGAATTAATTGTTTTTTAAATATTTGATAGAATTCACTTGTAAAGCCATCTGGCCCTGGAGATTTCTTCTTAGGGAGTTCATTGATGGCTTTTTATATGATTAAGGCAGAACTCATGACTTCAAAGATAACCATGAATATGCCTGAATGGTCCAGAATCACAGGATATAAGGAATTCTCTAAGTAGAAGGCAGAGGAGTTAAAGCGTTTATTGAAACTCAAAAGTAGCAGACCCATGGACCAGTGTCTCCAGTTTGACATCCTGGCAAGAACCTTCCAAAACCAGTATGCCCATCTCACAACAGTGACCAGGAGGCCACAGAAAAACATTATGGCAGCAAGCCAAGCCATACTGGTGTTTCCCCCCACCCAATGCCAGGGCCCTCCAGCAAGAAGACCACCCACTGGCCTCAAGCCCCTGCTCAGCACTCTCCAGTCCCCACAAGGGTCAGTCCTGCTTTTTTGTGGCACCTGCCGCCTTCGCCAGCACTTCCACTGCTTCTGCTGCAATCTCTAAGCTGTGTTCCAGCTAGCTGACTGCTTCCTCTCTCCTTTAGCTCTTAACTGCTCTCACCAACTACCTCACAAACTGCCTCTTAACTCTGCTCCAATCATTCAGCAAGCTCCTCCCACCACAGGCTTAATGTCATCATGTGGACCAGAACTCAAGTGCCTACCATTGGCTCGAGTCCTAGCCACTCCCCCCAGGACCCTGAGAGCCCTACCCCCTGAAGCCCACTCAAGTGGGCAGGGAAGATCTTCCCATTCACTGATTGCCTTTCTTTTACACTTGTTCAATTTCTTTTACTGAAATTGAGTTACTTAAATATTTTCCTCTTCTGTTAATCTAGGCAATTTATATTTTTGTAACTATTCATACATTTCACTTAGATTGTTAGATTTCTTAGCATAAAATTGGGCAAAATAGCTCCTAACTATTGCTCTAATTTCCTTTTCATTGGTGGTGAATCCACTCTTTTCATTTTTGAAGCTGATAATTTATTTTTCTTCTTTATTTTTTAACACCAAATTTACCAAAAGTTCATCTATTTTATTGTTTTTTCATAAAACCAGCTCTTATTTTTATTTATTAGTTCAATCATTTTCTTAATTTCAATTTTATTAATCTCTCATTTGATTTTCTGAATTTCAAATTTGGTATTTTATTGGGAATTTTAATTTATTCTTTTCTAGCTTTTTTAGTGACATATCAAATTCATTGATATCCTATTCCTCTATTTTATTCATGTAAGCATAGAGAGATATAAAACTTCTCCTAAGAATCACTTTTACTGAATACCATAAGTTTTGAAATGTTGTCTCATTATTGTTATTCTCTTGTACTAAGTTATTTATTGTTTCTATTATTTATTTTTTTTGACCCACTCATTCTTTAGGATTAGATTATTTAGTTTCTAATTAATTTTTACTCTACCTTCCCAGGCCCCTTTATTATGTGTTATTTTTATTGCATCATAGTCTGAAAAGAATGTATTAACTATTTCTGCCTTTCTGCACTGGATCGTGAGATTTTTATGCCCTGGTCAATTTTTGTGTAAATGCCATTTATCACTAAGAAAAAGGTATATTCATTTCTATCCTCATTCAACTTTCTCCAGACTGTTACCATATTTAACTTTTCTAAGATTATATTCACCTCTTTGATTTCTTTCTAGTTTATTTTGTGGTCAGATTAATCTACTTCTGAGAGAGGAAGGTTGAGGTCCCCCACTAGTACAGTTTTGCTGTCTATTTCTTTTTTTTAATTCTTTTTTTTATTTTTGGTTTACAACACTCGGTTCTACCTATTTTGAGTTCCAGATTTTCTTCCCTCCCTCTCCCTCTCCCTCCCCAAGATGGCATGGAATCCCATATATCTTCCACATATAACTTCACATTGAATTAATTTACACACTAGTCAAGTTGTGGAGAAGAATTATGACCAAGGGAATGAATTATGAGAAAGAAGAAACAAAACCAAAAAAAAAAACCCCAAAAAACAAAAACAAAAGAGAGAAAAAAAAATGGGAAAAAAGGCAAGCATAAAGTGTGCCTCAATCTGCATTCATACTTCATAGTTCTTTCTCTGGATGTAGATAGTATTCTCCATCGTGAGTCCTTTGGAGTTGTCTTTGCACCTTGTGTTGCTGAGAAGAGCAAAGTCTGTCAGGGTTAGTCCTCACAGAATCCATATATCTGTGGTTGTGTAGAATGTTCTGCTGGCTCTGCTCCGCTCATTCAGCATTATGTCGTGTAGGCTTTCCAGGTTGTTATGAAGTCTGTATCATCACCATTTGTTATAGCACAATAGTATTCCATTACCTTCATATACCACAGCTTGTTGAGCCATTCCCCAATTGATGGGCATCCCTTTGATTTCCAATTCTTAGCTACCACAGAAAGACCTGCTATAAATATTTTTGTACATATGGGTCCTTTTCCCACTTGTGTGATCTCTTTGAGATACAACCCTAGAAGGGGAGTTGCTGGGTCAAAGGGTGTGAACATTTTTATAGCCCTTTGGGCATAGTTCCAAATTGCTCTCCAGAATGACTGCATCAGTTCACAACTCCACCAGCAATGTAACAATGTTCCAATTTTCCCACATCCTCTCCAGCATTTGTCATTTTCCTGTTTTGTCATTTTAGCCAATCTGACAGGAGAGAAGTGGTACCTAAGAGTTGTTTTGATTTGCATTTCGCTAATCAGTAGTGATTTTGAGCATTTTTCATATGCCTATAGCTAGCTTGATTTTTTTCCTCTGAAAACTGCCTGTTCATATCCTTGACCATTTCTCAATTGGGGAATGACTTGTATTCCTATATATTTGGCTCAGTTCCCTGTATATTTTAGAAATGAGGCCTTTATCAGAGAAATTGGTTGCAAAGATTTTCTCCCAATTTTCTGCTTCCCTCCTTATCTTTGTTACATTCGCTTTTTTGTACAGAAACATTTCAATTTAATATAATCAACATTATCCATTTTGCATTTTGTAATGCTCTTTATCTCTTGTTGGGTCACGAATTCTTTTCTTTTCCATAAATCTGATAGGTAAATTATTCCTTGCTCTCCAAAATTGCTTATAATATCAGCCTTTATTTCTAAATCATGAACCCATTTTGACTTTATTTAGGTATATGGTGTAAGATATTGGTCTATGCCCAATTTCGGCCCTACCATTTTCCAATTTTCTCAGCAGTTTTTGTGAAATAGTGAATTATTAGCCCAGAAGCTGGCCTCTTTGGGTTTATCAAAGAGTATATTGCTATAGTTGTTGACTTCTCCATCTTGTGTACCTATCCTATTCCACTGATCCACCACTCTGTTTCTTAGCCAGTACCAGGTAGTTTTGATGACTGCTGTTCTATAGTACAGTTTAATATCTGATGTGGCTAGGCTACCTTCTCTAGCATTTCTTTTCATCAATACCCTGGATATTCTAGACCTCTTGTTCTTCCAGGTGAATTTTGTTATTATTTTATCCAGCTCTGTAAAATAAATTTTGGTAGTTCAATTGGTATGGCACTGAATAGATAGATTAATTTAGGTAAAATTGTCATTTTTATTATACTAGCTCGGCCTAACCATGAGCAACTGATATTTTTCCATTTATTTAGATCTGACTTTATTCATGTGAAAGCTGTTTCATAATTATGTTCATATAGTCCCTGCATCCATCTTGGCAGACAGACTACTAAATATTTTATACTGTCTACAGTAACTTTGAATAGAATTTCTCTTTCTATCTCCTGCTGTTGGGCTTTGTTAGTAATATATAGAAATGCTGAAGATTTATATGGGTTTATTTTATATTCTGCAACTTTGCTAAAGATGTTTATTATGTCAAGTAGTTTTTTACTTGAATCTCTAGGAATCTCTAAGTAAATCATCATATCATCTGCAAAAAGTGATAATTTAGTTTCTTCTTTGCCTATTCTAATTTCTTCAATTTCTTTTTTCTTCTCTTATTGCTGCAGCTAACATTTCTAGTACCAAATTGAATAGTAGGGGTGATAATGGACATCCTTGTTTCACCCCTGATCTTATTGGGAATGGATCTAGCTTATCCCCATTACAAATAATGCTTGTTGATGGTTTTAGGTAGATGCTATTTATAATTTTAAAGAAGGCTCCATTTATTACTATGCTTTCTAGTGTTTTTAATAGGAATGGGTGTTGTATTTTGTCAAAGGCTTTTTCTGCATCTATTGAGATGATCATATGGTTTCTGCTAGTTTTGTTGTTGATATGTTCAATTATGCTAATTGTTTTCCTAATATTGAACCAGCCTTGCATTCCTGGAATAAATCCTACCTGATCGTGGTGTATTATTCTTCTGATAAGTTGCTGCAATCTTTTTGCTAATATTTTATTTAAAATTTTTACATCAATATTTATTAGGGAAATTGGTCTATAATTTTCTTTCCCTGTTTTGACTCTACCTGGTTTGGGTATTAGTACCATATTTGTGTCATAAAAAGAATTTGGGAGGACTCTTTTTTTAACTATTTTCCCAAATAGTCTACAAAATATAGGAACTAATTGTTCTTTAATATTTGATAGAATTCACATGTAAAACCATCTGGCCCTGGAGATTTTTTCCTAGGGAGTTCACTGATGGCTTGCTCAATTTTTCTTTTCTGAGATGGGGTTATTTAGAAATTTTACTTCTTCTGTTAACCTGGGCAATTTATGTTTTTGTAGATATTCATCCATATCTCTAAGGTTGTCAAATTTATGGGCATACAATTGGACCAAATAATTCTTAATTATTGTTTTGATTTCCTCTTCATTAGAGGTGAACTCATCTTATTCATTTTTGATACTGGTAATTTGATTTTCTTCTTTTTTTAAATCAAATTGACCAAAGATTTATCAATTTTATTGGTTTTTTTTCATAAAACCAGCTCTTTGTTTTATTTATTAATTTTTTTGGTTTCAATTTTATTAATCTCTCCTTTGATTTTCAGTATTTCTTATTTGGTATTTAATTGGGGGTTTTCAATTTGTTCTTTTTCTAACTTTTTCAGTTGTAGGCCAATTCATTGATCTCCTTTTTCCCTATTTTATTCATGTAAGCATTTAGAGATATAAAACTTCCCCTAAGAACTGCTTTTGCTCCAACCCATAAGTTTTGATATGTTGTCTCATTATTGTCATTCTCTTGAATGAAGTTATTGTTTCTCTGATTTGTTCTTTGGCCCATTCATTCTTTAGAATTAGATTATTTAGTTTCCAATTAGTTTTTAGTTTATTTTTCCATGGTTCTTTATTACAAATAATTTTTATTGCATCATGATCTGAAAAGTATGCTTTGACTACTTCTGCCTTTCTGCACTGGATTGTGTGGTTTTTATGCCCTAGTACATGGTCAATTTTTGAGTATGTGCCATGTACCACTGAGAAGAAAGCATATGCCTTTTTATCCCCATTTAGTTTTCTCCAGAGGTCTATCAGATCTGCCTTTTCTAAAATTCTGTTCACCTCCTTAACTTCTTTCTTATTTATTTTGAGGTTAGATTTATCAGGTTCTGAAAGGGGGAGGATGAGGTCTCTGAATACTATAGTTTTGCTGTCTATTTCTTCCTGTAACTCCTGTAACCTTTCCTCTACGAATTTGCATGCTATACCACTTGGTGCATATATGTTCAACAATGATATTGCTTCATTGTTTCTGGTGCCTTTAAGCAGGATGTAGTGTCCTTCTTTATCTCTTTTAATTAACTCTATCTTTAGTTTTGCTTTGTCTGAGATTAGGATTGCTACACCTGCTTTTTTTTACTTTAGCCAAAGCCCAATATATTTTACTCCAGCCTTTTACATTTACCCTATGAGTATCCCCCTGTTTCAAATGTGTTTCTTGTAAATAGTACATTGTAGGATTATGGTTTCTAATCCATTCTGCTATCTGCTTCCATTTTATGGGAGAGTTCATCCCATTCACATTCACAGCTATGATTTCTATCTGTGTCTTTTACTCCATCCTACTTCCCCCTGTTTATGCTTTTATTTCTCCCTTTCCCCTTCCACTCCTCAACAAAGTTTTGCTTTTCACTGTCACCTTCCTCAATTTACCCTCCCTCTTGATTCCCCTCCCTTATCTTACCATTTCCCACTTGCTACTTCTCCCCTCCCTTCTGACCACCTCCCTCCCTCTTTTCCCCCTTTCCCCTCCTACTACCTGTAGGACAAGTTAGATTTCTATACTTATCAGGGTATGTTAATCCCTTCTTGAACCAGATCAGTAAAGCTCAAATACTGCTCTTCTCCCTCCTTTCTTTCCCTCTACTAAAATGAGTTTTTGCGCTTCTTCATTTGATGTAATTTACCCTTTTCTACTACCTCCTTACCTCTTCTCCCATAACCCTCCTTTTACGTCTCTTAATTATGATTTTTATCCTTATATCAGTTATTTTATACAGACATTCACAGTCTATGTGTATCCCTTCCATTTGTCATAATAGCTGTACTATTCTCAAGGTTGACATATATATGTGTATATATATATATATATATATATATATATATATATATATATATATATATATATATATATATATATACTGTGAAGGCTCTTTTTTTCACCATGTATTTCCAGGTCAGTTGTTTTCCCAATGAGATATTTCACATTTTTTCTATTTTTTCATTCTTTACATTTTGTTTTACTACTTCTTGATGCCTCATAGAGTCATTAGCTTCCACTTGCTCCACTCTAATTTTTAATGAGTCTTCATTTTGCTTTTGAGTCTCCTTTTCCAATTGCTTGATTTTACCTCTCAGGGTGTTATTTTCTCTATATAGATTCTGAATCTCCGTAGCCATTTCGCCAATCTTATTCTTTAAGGACTTGATTTCATCGATGGATCTTTTTTCCATTTTTTCCATTTTTTCTTTTACCTCCCTAATTTGGTTTTTAAAATCCTCCTTTAGCTCTTCCAGTAATGCTTTTTCAGCTTGAGACTAGTTCACATTCCCTTTTGAGGTATCAGATGTGGATATAGTGTCATTGCTATCCTTTTCCAAATGGGCATTTTGATCATGCCTGTCTCCATAAAAAGAATCAATGGTCCTCGGTTTTTTTTGTGTGTGTTCTTCTTCATGTTGCTTAGCCTTTTCCTGGCTTTACAATAAATTTCTGCTTTTGGGACTCAGGGCTCTCTGTCCCAGCTTTCTTATTCTGGGGATTGTGAGTCTAGTTACTGGATTTGTGAATTATAGCCTTCAGTTTCCTGAGGTGTGGGGGAAGGGTCTGGCTGCCTGAAGTTTCTTCACCTAGGATTGCTCTCCAGCACTGTTGCTCTTCAGCAATGGTCTCAGCTCTTTGTTGTTTGAGTTGGTGTCTCGCACTTCCCCTGGGGGAGCAAGGGTATGTCTGGGCTCCTGGTGTTGACCCCTGCTGGCTCTGCCCCTCTGGGACTCAGGAACTCCCACTACTTGGCCAGTGAAGCCCCACTTCTGTTTCCTCTGTTCCAGCATTTTTTCCTGAGGAATTCTCTGGGTGGGGGGGAGGGAGGGATTAGAACCATTTACCTAACCATTATGTCTCCCAGAAGTTCAAGAAGATGTGTTTCATACCTTTGGGCTGCAAGCCTCAGGAGTTGATTTCTCACAGCCGGTGCTATTGCGCTGCCCCTTGTCACTTCCACAGACTGCTGTCCTGTGTTGGGAGGCCTGGGGATATCCTCAGTTTCAGGTGCCCAGCTTTCTCCCAGTCTGTCTCGCATGTTGGTTTCTACGGCCGCTTCTGCTTTGGTGCTGTCTGGAGTAGCCTACCTGCTGTCTATTTCTTCCTGTAACTTACTTAACCTTTTCTGAGAAGTTGGATTCTATACCATGTGGTGCATATATGGTTAGTACTAATATCACTTCATTGTCTATGGTGCCCTTTAGCAGGATGTAGTTTCCTTCTTTATTTCTTTCAATTACATCTATTTTTGTTTCTGCTCTGTTTGACATCAGGATTGCTATCACTGCTTTTTTTTTTAACTTTAGCTAAAGCATAATATATTCTGCTCCAGCCTTTTACGTTTACTGAGTGTGTACCCATCTGCTTCAAATGTGTTTCCTGTAAACAATATATTGTAGGATTATGGCTTTCAATCCATTCTGCTATCCACTTACTTTGTATGGGAGATTTCATCCCATTCCCATTCATAACTGTAATTGTGTCTTTCTTTCTATCCTATTTTTCCGGGAGCCAAGATGGTGGCTGGTAAGCAGGGACTAGCATGAGCTCCCTACCGAGTCCCTCCAAAAACCTATAAAAATGGTTCTGAACCAATTCTAGAATAGCAGAACCCACAAAACAGCAGAGGGAAGCAGGGCTCCAGCCCAGGACAGCCTTGATGGTCTCTGGATGAGGTCTATCCCACACGGAGCTGGGAGCTGGGAACGGAGTGGAGCAGAACCCAGCCTGAGCGACGTGGACCAACCAGACCAGAAGTCGGGCAGAGGGGGCCCTAGCGCCCTGAATCAGTGAGCTGCGGCAGTTACCAAACTCCTCAACCCACAAACAACAAAGACTGTGGAGAAGGTTAGTTGGAAAAGCTTCGGGAGTGGAAGGAGTTCACGGTTCGTCTTACAGCCCCGGGGGCAGCAGAGGTGGGGCAGCTACAGCTGTTGTTACTTCCGGCCCCAGGCCCACCTGGTGGGAGGAATTAAGTGGTGGATCAGAGCAGCAGTGCACGGCCTGCTGAAGATCTAAGCCCAGTCCGGGTTGGGGGTTCTTGGGGAAGGAGCAGTGCTGGTGTGGCAGAGCTGGCACCTCCCCCCAAAACGTGGAACATAGAACTCTCTAGTCTACAAGCAGTCATACCACACTGAAAAACTCAAGGGTTAAGTTAGTTGGCTGGGAATATAGCCAGGCAGCGAAAACACACCCAGATTCAGTCTCAGACTTTGGATTCTTTCTTTGGTGACAAAGAAGACCAAAACATACAGCCAGAAGAAGTCAACAAAGTACAAGAGCCTGCACCAAAAGCCTCCAAGAAAAACATGAACTGGTCCCAGGCCGTGGAAGAGCTCAAAAAGGATTTGGAAAAGCAAGTTAGAGAAGTAGAGGAAAAATTGGGAAGAGAAATGAGAAGAATGCGAGAAAACCATGAAAAACAAGTCAATGACTTGCTAAAGGAGACCCAAAAAAATACTGAAAAATACACTGAAGAAAACAACACCTTAAGAAAACAGACTAACTCAAATGGCAAAAGAGCTCCAAAAAGCCAATGAGGAGAATAATGCCTTGCAAGGCAGAATTAGCCAAATGGAAAAGGAGGTCCAAAAGACCACTGAAGAAAATAGTTTATATTGAAAATATGGGCCTTTGATTTTATGGGAAGCTGGAAATTGCAAGGATGCCCACCAATTGGAGAACAGCTAAACAATTTGTGGCATATGATTGTGTTGGGTTGGGGAATAAGCATTGTCAGATGTGCTAATACTGTTCCCTGTGCCAAAGAAGGACAGTTAACTCTACTGGCACCTGAATCTGCACTCCCCTCCATGCAAGTGCCTGATTCTTCCCCTTACCTCCAATGCAAGAGAGGAGGATGGCCACAGGCCAGTGCCGCCATCTACCCCTAACTCCCTCCCCACAATCATAGCCTGATTTTTACTCTGCCTCCACTTTGCTGGGTCAAGAGTTGCTCTCTTTTAACAAGTCCTGACTTTCACCAGATCTATTCTTCAGTTGCTGGGACCTGACTCTAACACCTTATCTTACGATGAGATCGCTGACCCTACCCCCACCCCCACCCAATACCAGGACTTGACTTTTCCCCTCTATTCTGGGACTGCCTTTTCCTTCTCAGGACACTAGGTTCTCTGATGCCACGTTGGAGATGAGAATACTCATTTAGTAGATGTATGTGCAAAATGCCAGACAAAAGGACATAAAACACAATCTGTTTATCTAAGGAGCACTCTATACAGCTTCTCCATCTTTCTGTTGCTTTCTAGAAACTTTACTTCTTTGGAAGCTGGGCATTCTTTTGTACTTCAGTTCATTCGTAAGTATTATTAAGAATTAAAGTCCAAATTCCTAAACTAAAGACAGGGGAAAATAGCAATTAATGATTTTGAAGTATTTAAGCAGACCCCTGACTGTTTTGTTTTAGAAAACCACCATTTTAGGCCATTTTAACAATCTCAATCCTGTGCTGATTTTAAAAAAAAATCACTTTGTTCTCCAAAATCATGTTTTCACCAAAGCAACAACTTCAAAGTTAAAAATAAGATTACTGGGGAGGAGAGGGGAGTGGAGCCAAGATGGTGGCTGGAAAGCAGGGCCTTGATTAAGCTCTCCCAAAAGTCCCTCTAAACACCTGTAAAATGGTTCTGAACAAATTCTAGAGTGGCAGAACCCACGAAATAGCAGAGGGAAGCAGGGGTCCAGCCCAGGAAAGCCTGGGAGAGCCCAGCATGGGCTGTGCCAGGACCAACCAGACCAGGAGCTGGGTGGAACAAGCGTAGTGCCCTGAATCATTGAGCTGTGGCAGTTACCAGACTTCACAACCCATAAACGCCAAAGACAACACAGCAGGTTAGTGGAAAAACTGCTGGATCAAGTGAAAGGAGTGCATGATTGGCCCTAGCCCCAGGGACAGAGAAACTGGTGCAGCTCTGGGGCTGCTTCCAGAGCTTCAGCTGCGATTGCTTCTGGCCCCAGGCCCACCAGGTAGGAAGAATTAAGCAATGGATCAGAGCAGGAGTGCAGAGCCTGCTTGGATCTGGGTTGCAATCCTGGTTGGAGGTTCTTGGGGGAAGAGGAGCACTGGTGTGGCAGAGCTTGCTGTGTAGAAGTAGCTCTCTAAACAGAAGCACAGCCCCTAAAGCTTGGGACAAAGCACTCTCTACTCTATAAGCAGTCATACCCTGACAAAAAGCTCAAGGGTCAAGTAGTTGGCTGGGAACATGAACAGGCAGCAAAAATGGACTCAGATTCAGACTCAGACTTTAGAATCTTTTTGTGGTGACAAAAAAGATCAAAACATACAACCAGAAGGAGTCAACAAAGTCAAAGAGACTACATCAAAAACCTCTAAGAAAAATATGAATTGGTCCCAGGCCATGGCAGAACTCAAAAAGGATTTGGAAAAGCAAGTAAGAGAAATAGAAGAAAAATTGGGAAGATAAATGAGAGTGATGCAATAAAATCATGAAAAACAAGTCAATGACTTGCTAAAAGAGACCTCAAAAAATTGAAGAAAATAATACCTTAAAAAAAATAGACTAACTCAAATAGCAAAAGAGCTCCAAAAAGCCAATGAGGAGAAGAATGCCTTGAAAGGCAGAATTAGCCAAATGGAAAAGGAGGTCCAAAAGACCACTGAAGAAAATACCACCTTAAAAATTAGATTGGAGAAAGTGGAAGCTAGTGACTTTATGAGAAATCAAGATATTATAAAGCAGAACCAAAGGAATGAAAAAATGGAAGACAATGTGAAATATCTCATTGGAAAAACCATTGACCTAGAGAAGAGATCCAGGAGAGATAATTTAAATAGTATTGGACTACCTGAAAGCCATGATCAAAAAAAGGAGCTTAGATATCATCTTTCAAGAAATTATCAAGGAAAACTTCCCTGATATTCTAGTGCCAGAGGGTAAAATAGAAATTGAAAGAATCCACCATCTTGACAAAGTTACCAAAAAGAAAACTCCTGGGAATATTGTCACCAAATTCCAGAGTTCCCAGGTCAAGGAGAAAATACTGCAAGCAGCCATAAAGAAACAATTTGAATATTGTGGAAATATCCAGAATAACACAAGATCTAGCAGCTTCTACATTAAGGGATTGAAGGACTTGGAATATGACATTCTGGAGGTCAAAGGAGTTAGGATTAAAACCAAGAATCACCCACCCAGAAAAACTGAGTATCATGCTCTAAGGCAAAATATGGATTTTCCAGAAAATAGAGGACTTTCAAGCTTTCTCAGTGAAAAGACCAGAGCTGAATAGAAAATTTGCCTTTCAAACACAAGAATCAAGAGAAGCATGAAAAGGTAAACAAGGAAGAGAAATTATAAGGGACTTACTAAAGTGGAACTGTTTTGTTTACATTCCTACCTGAAAATATGAGACCTTTCTCAGTATTAAGGTAGTTGAAGGGAATATATATATATATATATATATATATATATATATATATACACCCACATACACAGAGGGCACAAGGTGAGTTGAATATGAAGGGATGAAATCTAAAAAAAATCAAATTAAGGGATGAGAGAGGAATATATTGAGAGAGAAAGAAGAGAGAGATACAATGGGGTAAAATACCTCAAGTGGCAAGAAAAAGCAGTTGGTTGGAAGGCAAGAAGGGGGCAGGTGAGGGGGAATGAGTGAATCTTGCTCTCATCAGATTTGACCTGAGGAGGGAATAACATACACACTGAATTGGGTGTCTTACCCTACAGGAAAGTAGGGGAAAAGCGATAAAAAGGGGGGATGATAGAAGGGAGGGCAGATAGTGGGAAGAAGTAAGGAAAAGCAAACACTTTTGAAAAGGGACAGGGTCAAGGGAGAAAATTGAATAAAGGGGGATGGGATAGGAAGGAGCAAAGTATAGTTAGTCTTTCACAACATGACTATTTATGGGAGTGTTTTGCATAGTGATACATGTGTGGCCTATGTTAAATTGCTTGCCTTCCTAGGGAGAGTGGGTGGGGAGGGAACAGGGGAGAGAATTTGGAGCTCAAAGTTTTGAAAGCAGATGTTCAAAAAAGAAAATTTGTTTTTGCATGCAACTGTGAAGTAAGATTTACAGGCAATGGGGCATAGAAATCTATCTTGCCCTAGAAGAAAGTAAGGGGAAAAGGGATGGTGGAGAGTGGGGTGACAGAAGGGAGGGCTGATTGGGGAACAGGGCAATCAGAATATATGCCATCTTGGAGTGGGGGGTAGGGTAGAAATGGGGAGAAAATATGTAACTCAAACTCTTGTGGAAATCAATGTTGAAAACTAAAAAATATTAAATAATTAAGTATGGAATTTAAAAAAAGAAAAAAAAAACAAGATTACTAAATGCATTAGTTCTATTTAAATCCAAACTACCACTGAAATCCTTTGGATAATTAGAATGAAATTATGGATTTTGTTTCTTTCCCTTAAATAAAAGCAGGCCTATGATTTTCTCAATTCATTATCTCCTGGTGAGGGCCAAGCAGATCTGTACCTTCTCTGAGTCTTAGATGTTTGTGACACTAAGAAGTTAAATGATTTGCCCAGTCAGTACATGTCAGAGTAAACCTTAAACCTGAATTGAGAGTCAGGTCTTCCTGACTTCAAGGTCAAATCTCTATCCACTACTCAAACTGTCTCTCTTCCATACTCTATCAGCAAGAAACAAACAAGAAACAATAGCATAGCTTGTTATACCACACACACAAGAACAGAATGCAAGAACAAAAAAAAGGGTTGGAGAAATATTAAAAATAAATCCCCATTCTTGCCAGAATTGCTTGCTGTTGTAGACAAACCAATTAGGAAATTTCCTACATGGTTATTTTTTCATAGGCGGTTTGTATAGAAAAAGTAGATCACAGAATTCAGAGCTAGAAGGAAATTGAAAAATCATCCAGCATAAATCCTTCATTTTCTTAATTAAGGAAAATGAGCCCTGGAGATTCAAAATGATTTTACTAGTGTCACAGAGTTAACATTCAAACCTATGTCCTTTGAGTACAAATCAAATGTTCTTTCAATGTATCTGGAACCATCCTGAATTTCTTTTGGGCCACTGCAGTTAATAGTGATGACTGACATCTGTAGAGTGCATTGAAATTTGAAAAATGCTTTACAACTCATCTCATTTCATCCTCACAGCAACCTTAAGAGGCAGGTGCTATCATTATTATCCTACTTTTAAAGAAGAGGAGACTGAGACAGATAGAGGTTAAATGGCTTGCCCAGAGTCACACAGTGTCTCAGTTGAAATTTGAACTCAGGTCTTCTAGGCTCCAATATGCCACCTAGCAGCCTCAATAGAAGCCTTAGAACAATATGACATAAGGTATCAGGCTCTTCCAGCATAAAACCTTAATTGGAAATGGACCACTGGTCTTAAGATTTTCCTTTTAGAAAAATATGCTACAGCATATATTGTCATATTCCCAGTGATGGGGTATAGGCTCTGGGAACCCCCTTGAACTCTCCCTGAATCTTCCCACTTGATCTTGGGCTTCTCATGCCCAAATTTGTCATCTCCTACCTCCATTGTCTGGTTACCTCCAGATTGCCTCCAGCCATTTCCCATCCTTGATCCTATCAAAATATCTATACCCAAATCTGTTACCCTTGCCCTCTATTGTCTATCATTTCTAGGTAGTCTTCAGCTATTTCCCACCCTTAATCCCAATCGTGGAGTCTGACCTCACCCCAGTCCCCCCCAGTCACCCCATTCCCATCAAAACCCTCCTTAAACCCCTCCTCCCATCACCCCAAACTACTTGACCACCCTATATCCCTCCCACAATTATTCTGTATATAAGTTTCATCTTGCCTCCATGAAGATGCTCAGATTCAATCTAGTTCAGCTCAGATTGTTTTGGCCCACAGATCAATGCAATTATCACAAATACTCAGGCTCCTTAAGAGTTTACCCAATATGGCAAATTTTTAATAAAATTTGTTTTTCTTTGGTTGTAAGAAGTCTCAGGCCAAATTCATTGGGCAGGACCTGGTGTGCCAGTATTTTGGGTCCTGAGCACCCCAAAGCCCCTAAACCTCAACACCAACACCTAATAAAATATTATTTCTTCCCCAACGGAAGATGAAAGGAAAGATTATCACAGATGAAAAACAGCATGGATTCTCTGTAATCAATCTTGTATGACAACAAAATCAAGCAAACTTGTTGTCCATCTTTTCATAAGTAATTCTGTAACTTTGTGACTAGTAAATACTGAGAAGAATTATTTGGTTTTTCTCCAGATCTCTCCCATTTTTGATTGATTGGAATTTATAGACCTTTTCATATTTAGAACATTCCTCTCTGCCTTGTTAAGAATTAAAACTATTTAAGTAAGATTTTTAAGTTTATTGCAGGAAACAAATGGATTGCAGCAATGGAGCTCAATTATTAGCATGCACCCTGCAGTTCTTTTGAATACAGCATTTGGATTTACTCACTTGAGAGCTCTGGAGGGCAAACAAGTCCATCCTTCTGCTCTTGTCTGCAGTCACAGGAAGTCCTGAGATAACCCTATGACAGCTCTACATGCAGTTAATTGTGAAAGGTTTGGAGCATAGAAACAAATGAGTTGAGAAATAATGTAGATATTAGTTGCTGTAACAAACTTAAAAGTCTTCATAAGTAGAATCTTTTTTGGTTGCTTGCTCATTTTTCCACCCTATTTTTTGATTTGGAACTTTATGTAAACGTTTGTCTCTGTTTCCAGTGTGAGGTTCTGAGAGGCTCTTTCTTAAGCTTCAGGGTGTTCACATTGTTATTTTCAGAGCTAGTTCTGGGGTTGTGGAAGTTTTCAGTGCTTCTAAGGTGTTGTAATATGGGGAGCCGTGTTATCACTGCTCTCTTGACCTGCATTCTGGTCTTTAATCAGGAAGCACCCTTGATCTCTTGTGGTTGCAATCAATACCGTCTCTCAGGGTTCCTCCTCCCTTGGGACAAGAAATAATACTATTCCTCAGAGCTCCTGATCCCTTGGGGCTGGAAGTGACACTGCCCTTCAGGACTTCCATTCCCTCTTGATAGAAAGTGCTCTCTCTACTCTTGAACTGTAACCCAGAAGTGACTATAGACAATTAAGTTGTCAAGCAACACTTGATCCCTTGTCCAGTACTAGCACAGGGATACCCTTTAATTTCTTTCTGATCACTTGACAGGTTTTCTCACTATCTCTGTCTTGAAAGCTTCTGAAGTTCCACTACTTCTGTCATCATCACCTAGTCCCACTGATGAGATTAAAGAAAAATGATGAGGTAGGGAACCACAGGTTTTTAGGGGTGCTCAAGACCCCAAAATACCAACATGTCATGTCCTGCCAAATGAATTCAACTCAAGCCTTCTCAGCCAAGAAAAACAAAGTTTATTAAGAATTCACCATATTGTGTTGTCTTAAGAAATCTCACCCTTTACAACACTTGTTTCCACAAGTAGGCCAGATTCAATATACTGAGCAAGACTAAATCTGAGTGCCTTCATGGAGGCAAGATGGATCTTATATACAGAAAGACTGTGGGAGGGATTGAGGTGTGGTCAAGTAGTCTGGGGCAACTAGAGAAGGGGTTTAGGGAGGGTCTTGATCTGGCCTTCCCCTAAAGACATAAGCCTTTCATTATCTCGGCCCAAATCTCTGCCTAGCCTAGCCCTCTATTGTCCAGCTGCTTCCCACCTTTGATCCCATCAGAATCCCATTCTCTTGTTTCTTGGAGTCTTGACCTCTAGTCACCCCAGTCCCATCAAGATCCCCCTGAGACTCCCCTTCAAGACCCTCCCTCAACCCTTCCTCTAGTCACCCCAGACTACTTGACCACCCCTCAATCCCTCCCACAATATTTCTGTATATAAGCTACATCTTGCCTCCATGAAGATGCTCAGATTCAATCTAGCTCAGTATATTGAATCTGGCCTGCTTGGGAAAAAAAGCATCACAAATAAGACTACCCATTATGGTGAATCTTTAATAAACTTTGTCTTTTTCTTTAGCTGAGAAGGCTTGAGTCGAATTCATTCTGCAGAACCCGGTGTGGTGAGGGTTTTTCTTCTCAGCATTTTTCCTTAACCTCATCAGGTTTTGCAATCAAAACTAATCTAGGCAACAAGCTTGTATGCCTACCAAGAGGAGTGAATGATAGACTCATAACAGTGTAGTCACTTGCAGGAAAACATCATCAGTGCTTATCCTCCCACCACGATGAATCCAGATGAGGTCAAATAAAATTTTTATGAAGACCTGGACGCTTTTATACTCAATGTGCCAAAACTGGACAAGCTTATAATTCTGGGGACTTTAATGCTAGAGTAGGCTCAAACTACCAGATATCACAGGGACTCCTTGAAAGGAATGGGGTTGGAAACAACAACAGCAATGGTCACTGACTACTGAAGACTTGTGAATCTCATGACCTTCTCATCACCAATACTATCTTCCATTTGCCTAAGCGCAATAAGACTTCATGGATGTACCCTCCCAGCAAACATTGGCATTTAATAGACTATGTGATTGTGAGGGGAAGAGACCGACAGAATGTAAGTAATGAAAGTAATGTGTGGTGCAGAGTGTTGGACTTATCTTCTCCAGCTAAATATTCACATTCAACAAAAGCAGTGGCACCAAGGCAAAATGACTACCAGAAGAATTAAGGTCAACAGATTAAAGCACTTCTCCAAGTGGGAAGAGTTTGTTGCTAACTTGGAGGGGAAATTGAGTCAACACACAGTTGGCAACAGTGGAGCAGAAAAGGAACGGGAAGCTTTCAGAGATTTGTTGTACAGCACTGCATTTGCTCATTTGGGTCAGAACACTCACAAACATCAAGACTGGTTTGACAGAAATGATGGGGAAATTCAAAAGGTGCTAAATAAAAGCAAGAACTTCACAAGATTTCCCAGCAGGATAGGTCATCCGTCTCTAGGAAGGCAGCATTTAATTCCATCAAAAATAAAGTACAAGTGAAGCTTAGAGTGATGCAGGATTCTTGGCTCAGTAAGAAGGTAGATGAAATTCAGTTTTATGCTGATAGTAACAATTCAAAGAACTTTTATGATGCCCTGAAGGCTATTTGGGGGCCAAAGACGGATGGTGCATCTCAACTACTCAGTGCTGATGGAGCCACACTGATTAGTGGTAAGGACATGATCCTAGAGAAATGGACTGAACACTTCCATAATGTTCAACAGACCATCATCAATCAGTGCTGAAGCCATTGACCTTTACAATTGACATTTACCTCAGGATGAAGTCAATTCCTCACTAGCTGAAGTTTCAACGAAAGAAGGTTTGAATGCCATTCCTTTCATGTGGCAAAACACCTGGTGCTGCTATTCCAGCTGAGATTGAAAAGGTGGGAGATCCATTGCTCATGCAAAAGCTGACTGAAATTTTCTCATTTATATGGCAAGGAGAGGTTATCCTCTGGGAGTTCAAGGACATCTTCATTATCCATCTCTATAAAAATAAAGGAAATAATTTGCCCTGTGACAATCAAAGGGGGTAGATATGTGTGTGTTTCTCTCTCTTAGTCATTGCTGGGAAAATTCTTGCCCAAGTCCTCCTCAACAGGATGATCCTTCATCTGGAAGATGGTCATCTCCCTGAGAGCCAGTGCAGCTTCAGAAAGGGCTGAAAAAAATGGTTGATATGGTATTTACTGCTTGACAATTCCAGGAGAAATGCCAAGAGCAGAACAGAGGTCTGTATGCAACATTTGTAGATCTGACCAATGCCTTTGATACAGTCAGTCATGAGGGCTTATGGAAAATTATGTCAAAATTTGGTTACCAAGAGAAGTTCATCAGTATTGTAGGTCAATTTCACCATGGCATGCTTGCCCAGGTTCTGGATAATGCTCTTGTGCTTTCCAAGTCACCAGTGGAGTGAAACAAGGCTGTGTGCTTGCTCCCATGCTTTTTAGCAGTGATGTCAAATGCCTTCAATGAGGATGAACATGGCATCAAAGTCAGCTACCACACTGATAATAAATTCTTCAACTTGAAAAGCATATAAACCAAGACCAAAGTGGAGGGAGAGTTAGTGCATGATTTTTTTGTTTGCAGATGATTATACACTCAGTGCAGCCTCTGAAGCTGAGAAGCAACGAGGTGTGGATCATTTCTCCAATGCTTGTGCTAATTTTGGCCTAAAAATTAACACCAAGAAAACACAGGTTATCCATCAGCCAGCACCACACCACCCAAACATGGAACCATTGGTTATAGCAAATGGAGAAGTTTTGAATGCTATGGATATGTTCATCTACCTTGGCAGTTTACTTTTTAGGGATGTACACGCTGATAATGAGGTTGACTCACTCATTGCTAGGGCTAGTTTAGTGTTTGGGAGGCTCTGAAGGAAATGTAAGACAGAAGAGGTATTAGACTGACTACCAAAATGAAGATCTATCAAGCCACTGTGTTGACCTCTTTGATGTATGTCTGTGAAACCTGGATAGCATACCAATGCCATGCCAGGGAACTGAATCACTTCCATTTGAATTGTCTTAGGAAGATTCTGAAGATCACCTGGAAGGATAAGATACCAGTCAATGAGGTCCTTTCTCCAACTAAACTGCCAAGCATTTAAACTCTACTGCAGAGAGTACAACTATGATGAGCTGGACACATTATTTGAACGCCAAATATACACTTCTCTAAAAGACTATTTTATGGAATACTCACACAGGGCAAGTGATCACATGATGCTCAGAAGAAGTGGTACAAAGACATCCTCAAGGTCTCTCTTAAGAACTTTGGAGGGGCAGCTAAGTGGTGTAGTGAGTAGAGCACTGGCCCTGGAGTCAGGAGGACCTGAGTTCAAATGTGACCTCCGACACTTGACACACTTACTAGCTGTGTGACATGACCCCAATTGCCCTGCCTTCCCTGCTCCAAAAAAAAGAACTTTGGAACTGATTTTTGACATGAGATACACTGGCACAAGACTGTCCAGCATGACATGTCCACATCAGAGAAGGTGCTGTGCTCTATGAGTTAAGCAAAATTGAAGTAGCTCAAAAGAAATATGAGATATGCACATTTAGAGAATATACTCCAAATGTTCGTATGGACTAATTGTGCTCGACCTGTGATAGACCATTCTGAGCTCATATAGGTTGGATTAGCCACAGTCAGACACATTGTAACTTGTCTCTAATATAGTGATGTCATTTGGTCCTCTTCAAGAACAAAGGGCAACATCCAAGCAAGCAAGCAATAGGAGGCACTTTATAAATGCTTATTCTTTTCCACTTTAGATCAAATGTTGGATTATGAAAAAAATTTAAAAATAGTAATAATAAATAAAAAATAAATAGAAAAACAAAAAATGAAAAAATAATAATAAAAATTTGTTGGATTATGGCTTCTCCCCACCATTTAGTACAAAAGTATAGAAGTTGGCACATGAATTCGAAGTTTTCTATTTCCTCAAATAGAAAGTTATCAAATGCAATGTTTTTGTAAAGCATTTAGTACAGCATTTGATATACATGGTCACTCATTTCAGTTGTGTCCGACTCTTGATAAACCCATTTGGGCTTTTTTTTGGCAAAGATATTGGAGTGATTTGCCATTTTCTTCTCCAGCTCATTTTACAGATGAGGAAACTGAGGCAAACAGGGTTAAGCAACTTGCCCAGCATCACACAGGTAATAAATGTCTGAAGCCAGATTCAAATTGAAGTATTCCTGACTCCAAGCCTGGTGCTGTATGCACTGTGCCACCTAGCTACCCTACTTGATGCAGATAGTGGGTTTTAAATAAATGTTTGTGACCCTCCCTTGCTCCTAATCAATATTATTCAGTGATTGGATGCTCAAGATAAGAAGGTGACTGAATGAATGAAAAAACCATTTGTTTAACCTGGCTACATGACAAACCTTGTGTTAAGCACTGGAGACACAAAGAGAAAAAGTGAAATGGTCTCAGCTCTTAAGGAGCTCACATATTACTTAGTGGAGAGAACATTTAAAAGAAAGCTCATTTTCCCAGTGGACAGAAAGACCTAAAAGTCCTAAGGGTGCAGCTGCAGGGCAAATGGCAGAACCCATAGTTCTTTAGGTTACAAATATAGGTTTACAGATTATGGTTATTATATGTTAACCTGTTTATTACGTTTTAATGTAAAACCAGGTGAGAAGAAAAAATTAATTTCCTCCAACACACAGTATCAAAAGTAAAGGAAACCACTAAATGTTTGAATTACTGGTTGAATAAAGTCTACCACCTAGTATGAGTATTTCCAGCATCAGTCTGATCTTCTCATTTGTTAGCTAAGTATATGTATTGATTTTATATGCTTCATGAATAATTCCCAACAGGATCCTAGCCTGTCATTGGTTTCAGAGTCTGTATGAACTTTTCTTATATACATCCAGGTGTCCTTTTGCTTTTGACACACATATATCCAACTTTTTGTCAAGCTATTCCTTGGTGAGTATGGGTCAGGAAGGATCTCTACCTTTAACTTGACCAGTAGGCTAGATGAGAGCTCAGTGTGGTAACCTGTATCTCCCACCTCTATTACCTCTTCTCTCTTCTCCTAATGCTACACCTGTGACAGCTTTCTTCCTTGCTAACAAACCTGATTCTTTCTTTTCTCCTCTCCTCTCCTCAATCTTTCACATAGCTGTCAGTGGTAATCTTATAGCACAGGTCATAAGAATCACTCCACTGACCAATAAACTCCAATGGCACCTTATTATCTCTGCAGTCAAATAGTTATGTTTCTATGTTTCCAAAATGCATAGTAATGCATTTTAAGCCCTTTTCAACCTAGATCAACCTACCTTTCCAGCCTTATCCTACATTACTCTTCTTCATACACTCCAAGGTCCAGTCTTCTAACCTTCTTAATATTTCTTACACCTCTTACTTAGTGAGTCACTAAACATTTATTAAGTGCCTACTATCATCCAAACACTATGCTAAGTGCTGGAGATACAAAGAAAATACAATCCCTACCTTTAAGGAGCTCACAATTTAACGGATTACAACAACTCCATCTCTTATATCCTTGTGTTTGCACAGGCCGTCTTCCCCTCATACCTAGAATACACACCCACATCACTTCTGCCTCCTAGAATATCTAGCTCCCTTCAAAGCTCAGTTTAAGCACCATTTCCTATATGATCAAACCTGTTCAAATTAGTTACTAATACATCTAACAAAAAATTACCTTGTATTATTTTTATATATTTATTGTGTATATATTTATATTTGTGAATTTTATACATATTGTGGCCCCCTATAGAAAATAATTTTTTTGAGGACAGGGCTAGTTTTATTTTTTCCTTTGCATCCTTGACACTAGCACAGTGCCTAGTTCATAGTAAACACCTAATAAGCGTTTTTCAATTGATTTTTGTCTCCATCACATCAGTAACTCCTGACAGTTTCAGATCATATGCAATTTTGATAACCATGCCCTGCTTGCCTTCATACAACTAATTTTTAAAGGTACTGAAAAGAATAAAACATGGACAGAGCCCTCTGGTTTGCAGCTAGGGACATCCTCCCCCAAGATGTCACAGAACAATATTTTTTGATACAGTCATTCATTATGAAGCTTAAACTTGCTGGGTGTATCTGTTTCACACACCTCCAGAGGCACCACACATTGCTTCTCACCAGGGTTTCTAACCTTTTTCTAGACAACTTTGAGACACACAATAATACAGTAAATTGCTTTTGAGATTTTTGAAGACTCTATTATTGTCATCATTATTTATTAGTTCTAAACAAAGGGGAAATGACTAAAAAGTAGAAAACCTTAATTCTTTTATCTCCATAATATTTTTCAGCCTCCACTGCAACCCCAGATCTAATTCCTATCATCCAGTGGCTTCCATAATCAAAAATTGTAGTCATTAAGTAGTTGACCCAAACCTAGAGCTCAGGAATTCTTCTTTCAAGGCAAGTGTACTTTGCAGTAGACTACAATTCTTCCCCTCCCCCTCATTCATATCAAAATATCATAGATGTATGGCAGGGATATTTAGAGCTCATCTAGTTCAACTCTTTCATTTTCTGGAGGAAGAAATATAAGTTTAGAGACATGCCCAAGGTAACAATGTTGATCACATTGTAAAACTGTTATTCAAACACAGGTCCTCTGACCGACAATCCAATACCCTTTCAATTATACCACAGTGTCTCCCTATATACTAAAATTCATAGAATAGATGCTAGATACAGAGGGTTAAGTATCTAAAACAGACTTAGAAAATTAGAATGAATGCTTTCCAAAGACTCATGCTGCCCTCCCCCGCCAGGGTGCCTACAAATGAGAAGGAAGAATGAGGCTAAAGTCTTCATCATTTTCTGTGCCTGCTGGTCCATCTAATGTTTCTGGCTCAACAAGGCTTTATGTTTGTTTTAAAAGATATCAGTCAAATTGAACCTTTGCGTGGTGCTGGGCTTCAGCCAAGTGTTGAACCTTTTAGGAGGCCTGAAAAAACCAATCAGTTCAGGCTGTTCCAAGAGTTATGAATGACAACAGCAGGGTTAGTCTCGACAGTTTAATGGTTATGGAATCTGACAGCATAGACCTTATTATACAGAGCAGAGATCTGAAAAATAAATGAGCAAATATGTTACCAAATGGCATGCCTGTGGATTTTGCTGGTTGTTGTGTTACTGAGAACAAATATAAAATCCAGAGCCCCTCTGAGTATTTGAGGAGTGAGATTCCAAAGATATGTGACAATTTAAAAAAAAAAAAGTGTTGTTCTTGCATTTTTTTTGTTTCTACAAATAATTTCATTTTTAAAAAATAGATTTTTGATCAAGGTTTAATATTGCTTAAATGACCAATCTGAAGAATCAAACCTTATCAAAAACAAAAACCAATAAATTGCATGGGAATGAAACATTGTTTTGTCCTAAAGAAAGAATGATATCATTTAAAACTGTTTTTATATTTTATTTTTCTAATTACACATAAAATGAATTTTAACATTCTTTTTTTAAAAATTTCTCTTCCTTTCTCCCTCACCTTACCCTCCTTGAGAAGGCAAACAATTTGATATAGATGATACATATGTAGTCATACAAAACATATTTCCATATTAGCCATGTTGCAAAAGAAAATTAAAAAAAAAAACAAGAATAGGACATAATTCCAAATTGCTCTCCAAAATGGTTGGATCAGTTCACAACTCTGCAAACAGTGCATTAGTGTCCCAATTTTTCCATATCCTCTCCAATATTTGTCATTTTCCTTTTACGTAATATTAGTCAATCTAATTGATGGTACCTCAGAGTTGTTTTAATTGGCATTTCTCTAGTCAACAATGATTTAGAGCATTTTTTCATGACTCTGGAAGGCTTTGATTTCTTCTTCTGAAAATTGCCTGTTCATGTCCATTGACTCTCATTTGGAGAATGAATCATATTGCTATAAATGTGACAAAGTTCTCTATGTATTTGAGGACTTTATCAGAGAATCTTGCTATAAAATATTTTTCTACTTTTCTGCTTTCCTTTTAATCTTAGCTGCATTGATTTTGTTTTTACTTCTAGTAATGCTCTCTGTCTCTTGTTGTATCATAAATTCTTCCCTTATCCATAAGATCTGAGGGGTAAGATATTCCATGTTCCCTAATTTGCTCATGCTATCTCCCTTTGTATCTATGTCATGTGCCTGTTTTGACCTTGATATATAGTGTGGGATGTTGGTCTGTACCTAGTTTCTGTCAAACTGTTTTCCAGTTTTCCAGTAATTTTTGTTAAATGGTGAGTTCTTGTCCCAAAAGCTTGGATATTTACATTTATCAAACACTAGATTAATAAGGTCATTTGCTACGTGTACTGTGTACCTAATCTTTTTCAATGGTCCAGTTCACCACTCTATTTCTTAACCTGTACCAGTTTGTTTTAATGATTACCGCTTTGTAATACTGTTTGAAATCTAGTACTGCTAGACCAGATTCCATCACAGTTTTTTTTTTATCATTGATTCCCTTCACATTCTTCACCATTTGTTCTTCCAGATGTATTTTGTTACTTTTTTTCTAGCCTTATAAAACAATTTTTGGTAGTTTTATTGGTATGGTGCTGAATAAGTAAATTAACATAGGCAGAATTTGTCATTTTTATTATATTGGCTCAGCCTACCCATGAGCAATTAATACTTTTCTAATTGTTTAGCCCTATCTTTATTCTTGTGAAAAGATTTTTGTAATTTTGGTCATATAGTCCCTGGGTTTGTCTTCGCAGGTAGACTCCCTAATATTTTGTATTGCCTGCAGTTATTTTAAATGGAATTTCTTTTTCTATCTCTTGCTGCTGGCTTTTGTTGATAGTATATAGCTATGCTAATGATTTACATTTGTTTATTTTATATCCTGCAATTTTGCTGAAGGTGATAATGATTTCAACTAATGTTTTAGTTGATTCTCTAGTGTTCTATAAGCCTACCATCATATAGTTTTTTTCCTTCATTGCTTACTCTAATTCCCTTATTTCCATCTTCTTTTTTTCTTCCACTTAATATTATTTTATTTTTCCAATTACTTTTATAAGATTTTGAGTTCCAAATTTTTTCTCCCTCCCCTCCCCTCAGTATGGTTAACAATCTGATATAGGATATATATGTACAATCATATTAAACATATTTCCACATTAGTCATGTTGTGAAAGAAAAATCAGAACAAAAGGGGAAAACCACAAGAAAGAGAGAAAATAGTATGCTTCAATCTGCTTTTTTATCTTATTGATATAGCTAGTGTTTCTACTACAATGTTTAAGCTTTTTCTGCATCTATTGAGATAATCATATGATCTTGCTCTTTTTGTTATTGATATGGTCAATAATGCTGATAGTTTTCCTAATATTAAATCCTTCCTGGTATAAAATCCACCTGGTCATAGTGTATAATCTTTTGATATATTGCTGTAATCTCCTTGATAGCATTTTATTTAACTTGCATTGATATTCACTAAGGAAATTGGTCTGTGGTTTTGTTTCTGTTTTTACTCTGTCTAGGTATTAAAATTATACTGGGGTCATAGATAGAATTGGGTAGGACCACTTCTTTACTTATTTTTTTAAAATAGTTTGTATAATATTGAGATTAATTGTTCCTTAAACGTTTGGTAGAATTCACTTGTGAGACATCTGGTCCTGGGAATTTTTTCTTAGGGAGTTCTTTAATAGCTTGTTCAATTTCTTTTTCTAAGATAAGATTTTTAAGTATTCCATTTCCTCTTCTGTTAATCTGGGCAGTTTACATTTTTGTCAATATTCATCCATTTCACTTAGACTGTCAGATTTCTTGGCACATAATTGGGTGAAATAGTCCTTAATAATTACTTTAATTTTATCTTCATTGGTAGTGTATTCACCATTTTGATTTTTAATACTGGTAATGGTTGTTTTCTTTCTTTTATTTATCTATTTACTTATTTGTTTGTTTGTTTGTTTGTTTTTGGGCAGGGAAATTGGGGTTAAGTGACTTGCCCAAGGTTATACAGCTAGTACATGCATCAAATGTCTGAGGCCAGATTTGAACTCAGGTCCTCCTGACTCCAGGGCCGCTGCTCTACTCACTGCACCACCTAGCTGCCCCATTGTCTTTCTTTTTTTAAATCAAAATAGCCAATGGTTTATTTTATTGTTTTTTTAAATAAGACGATCTTTTAATTTTATTTATTATTTCATTTTTAGCTTTCAATTTTGTTAATCTCGCCTTTAATTTCCAGAACTTCCATTTTATTATTTAATTGAAAATTTTAAAACTTGTGCTTTTTCTAGTTTTTATTTTTACTTGCATGCCCAATTCATTGATCTGTTCTTTCTGTGTTCTATTGATGTAAACATTTAGTGATATAAGTTTTTCTTTAAGTACTGCTTTGGCTGTATGCCATAAATTTTGGTATGCTGTCTTATTGTTATTCTCTTTAATGAAATTATTAATTGTTTCTATGATTTGTTCCTCAAACCACTTATTCTTTAGGATTAGATTATTTAGGTTCCAATTAATTTTTAATGTATGCTTCCATGGCCCTTTATGAAATGTAATTTTTATTGCATTATGATATGAAAAGAATGCATTAATATTTCTGCTTTTCTCCATTTGATTGCGAGGTTTTTATGCATGATACATGGTCAATTTTTGTTAAGTGCCATTTACCACAAAGAAGAAGGTGTATTCCTCTATATTCCCATTCAGTTTTCTTCAGAGGTCTATCATATCTAACTTTTCTAAGATTATAGTTATCTCCTTAGCTTCTTTCTTATTTATTTTCAGTTAGATTTATCTAGCTCTGAGAGGGGAAAGTTGAGATCCCGCACTACAATAGTTTTATTGTCTGTTTTCCCCTGTAACTCATTTAACTTTTACTTTAAGAATTTGGATGCTATGCCATCTTATGCATATATGTTTAGTATTGATATTACTTCATTGTCAATGGTACCTTTTGTCAAAATGTAGTTTCACTGCTTATCTCTGTTAATTCTATCAATTTTCGCTTTTGTTTTATCTGAGATCATGATTGCTATCCACCCCTTTTTTTTACATCAGTTAAAGCATAACACATTCTGCTTCAGCACCTTATCCTTAGTCTGTGTGTATCTCTGCTTCAAGCATGTTTCTTGTAAACAATATATTGTCAGGTATTGTGAGATAATCCACTCTGCTATCTACTTCTATTTTATGGGTGAGTCCAACCCATTCATATTCACAGTTATGATTACTGTGTATTTCCCTCCATCCTATTCCACTTCCCCTATTTATCCTCTCTCTCTCTCTCTCTCTCTCTCTCTCTCTCTCTCTCTCTCTCTCTCTCTCTCTCTCTCTCTCTCCCCTTTTGCCCTATTCCTTTCCAAAATTCTGTTTTCCTTCTGATCACTGCCTCCCCCAATCTGTTCTCCCTTCTTTCACCCTTTCTTCCCTTATTCATCTCCACTCTCACTTTCCTGTAGGGCAAGATAGATTTATATACCCAAATGAGTGTGCATGTTATTCTTTCTTTTAACTAATCCAAATTAGAGTAAGGTTCAAGCATTACCCACCACTTCCCACATTTTCTTCTCTATAGTAAGTGCTCTTCCTTTTGTGCCTAAATCTTATGTTTATCTGACTGTGGCTCCATGATATTTGAATGGTTTCTTTTTGACTGCTTGCAATATTTTTTTCTTTCATTTGGGAGTTCTGGAATTTGGCCTTAATATTCCTAAGAGTTTTCACTTGAGAACCCTTTCAGGAAGTGATTGGTGGGTACTTTGGGTTTCCATTTTGCCCTCTGGTTCTAGGATACCAGGATAATTTTCTTTGATAACTTCTTCAAATATGACATCTAGGTCCTTCCTTTGATCATGAGTTTCAGGTAGTCCAATAATTCTTAAATTATTTCTCCTTAATCTATTTTTAAATCAGTTGTTTTTTGATGAGACATTTAATATTTTCTTCCATTTTTTTTCATTCTTGTGACTTTGTATTATTATTCCTTGACGCCTCATAATGTCATTAGCTTCCATTTGTCCAATTCTAATTTTTAAGGAATTATTTTCTTCAGTGAGCTTTTGTACCTTCTTTTCCTTTTGGTCAGTTCTGCTTTTAAAGGAGTTCTTTTCTTCATTGGGTTTTTGTTCCTCTTTTATCATTAGGCCAGTTCTTTTTTAAGCTGTTATTTTCTTTAGTATTTTCTGTACCTCCTAAATCAAGCTGTTGACTTTCTTTTCATAATTTTCTTGTATCACTTTCATATCTTTTTTCAATTTTTCCTCTACCTCTCTTATTTTATTTTTAAAATACTTTGTGAGCTCTTCCCAGAATTCTTTTTTTAGGCCCATGACCAATTCACATTTTTCTTTGGACGTTTGGATGTAGCTGTTTTGACTGTTGTCTTCCGAGTTTGTGTTATGATATTCCCTGTCACCATAGTAACTTCTATAGTCAAGTTCTTTTTTGTTGTTCTTTGCTCACTTTTTCAGCCTATTTCTTGAGTTATAACTTTACATTAAAGTTGGGATCTGTTCCTGGTTTGGAGGGAGCACTTTTTCAAACCTCAGGTTTTTCATACTGCTGTTTTAGAGCTAGTTTAGAGCCATTTCTGGGGATCTCTAGTTTTCAGTTCTTCCAAGGTGGTATGATCCAAGGAGAGGTATGGTCATTGATCTCCTGGCCTGTGCTCCACCCTGGAACTGGCATCACAGTGCCCTCTCCCTTTTTGTTACAAGCTCTAGTGTTCCTCCTAGCCCTAAGGCTGTGACTCCTAACTACATGTGGGCAATGCAACAGGGTCCTGAATCCAGTGCTAATAAAGGATATCCCCTGTATTTTTCTACTGAACTATTGCCCAGCTCCCTTACTATGCATGGGTTGAAGACTCCTGAAGTTGTTCCTGCCACTGCTAAACTGCCTCCTAGGCCTCCTGCTGATATCCCAGTGCTCTGACCACCATGCCCCTAAGACAGATGTTTCCTGTAGTCTTTTAAATTGTCCTAACTATAAAATTGTTTCACCACACTTTGATTGGTTCTACTACTCCAGAATTTGATTTGAGGTGCTATTGTAATGTTGTCTAGAAAGGAATTTGGAAGAGTTTAGGTGAATCACTATCTTTACTCTGCCATCTTGGCTCTGCCTCTCCAGTAATGTCATTTAAAACCCAAGAAGAAATTGAAAGGAAGCTTAGCTTGCACCTAAGTCAAAAACATACTATTCCATAGCCCTTGTGTGGCCTGACAAAGGAAACAAGAATTCCAAAGAACCCTCTGAGAGTGGAATTATTCTATAAAAACCTATCTAATCTCTTCTTCATCTATGTCTTCAAAAATGAACCCAAAACAAATCCAAAACAAGTTAATCACACTATTAATTGGGGTCTTATTACTGAAATATTTTTTTTCAGATTATCAGTTATTTCTTAGAACTTAAATTGAAAAGCAAATCAATCAAAGAAGGATAATAAGATGATTCTTACTGGTGAGAATCAGACCCAAAACAAAACATAAATCAATGTCCACAAACGAGTTGATGTGAGCTGTAAAGACTGAGTCCCTTCCCTCAGAGAGAGGAAATGGGATACATAGTCAGAAATAATTAGAATGAGTGATGAGTCCACATGTGCAGTTTCTGGTGCTTAAAATTCTACATACCCCTTATCTGACCTACTCATGATTGGTGTATTCCAAGATGTATGGAGGTTGATTAGGCAACTGTAAAGGGCTCAAATTCCTTTTGTCTAAGTTAGTGTAAAAGTGAAAAACTCTTTATGATCTCAGGTGACTTGCAATCAATCAGTTGCATAAATGTATTTCCTAGGTTGCAGTTTCATTTGTGGCTTCATTTCTCAGAACCAGATAAAGACAGCAAGGATCAATGGGTCTTTGTATAGCCTTTGTGTATGTATGGGAGTGAGAGGGGGGTATAGATGGTTTTTATACTATTAAACTCTGTATTAGATCAAAAGTGGGTGTAACTGTTTGTTCCTTGAGATCAGAATCAGACTAACCTATGCATAAAATAAAAACCTATGAGTAGCATTGTTGTGGACCTGGAAGTCACTTTAGAAGAAGTATATTCAGGAAATTTTGTCGAAGTGGTTAGAAATAAACCTGTAGCCCAGCAGGCACCTGGCAAATGGAAATGCAATTGCCGCCAAGAGATGAGGACAATGCAGCTGGGCCCAGGGTGCTTCCAGATGACCCAGGAAGTGGTTTGCGGTGAATGTCCCAATGTCAAGTTGGTGAATGAAGAGCACACTTTGGAGGTGGAAATAGAGCCAGGGGTGAAAGATAGCATGGAGTATCCCTTCATTGGAGAAGGTGAGCCACATGTGGATGGGGAGCCAGGAGATCTGTGTTTCCAGATCAAAGTTCTCAAGCACCCCGTGTTTGAGAGGTATGGAGATAATTTATACACAAATGTGACCATCTCCGTGGTGGAGTCACTGATAGGCTTTGAGATGGACATCCGGCACCTGGACGGCCACAAGGTTCATGTTGCCCGGGATAAGATCACCAGGCCACGGGCTAAACTATGGAAAAAAGGAGGAGGGCTGCCTAGCTTTGACAATAACAACATCAGGGGCTCTCTCATAATCATCTTTGATGTTGAATTTCCAAAGGAGCAGTTTACAGAGCAACAGAGAGAAGGTATCAAACAGCTACTGGAACAAGCATCAGTGCAAAAGATCTACAATGGATTGCAAGGATATTAAGTGGATAAAATCAGACTTTGTTTGACATGATAAATGGATCAGAGATATTTATTATTATCTGCAGGTGTGTTTTGTTGTAAAAGACGTACAAGATTTTGTTTTCTAATGACCTTCACGGAATAAAAGAGAAAATTTGCATTTGTCCATTTACAATCACAAAAGGAGAGTGGAGACTGATTGACCGAAAGAGTAATCCTTACCTCTCCTTTTGAGAAGCCTGGTGCTCTCTGTAGAGGTCTGGATACTGAAACAGTGATGGCAGGCGGCAACTTCCAAGCAAAGGAAAAATATGTTCAGGAGAGGTCTGTTTTTAAATACATTTGGTTGTTACTTTAAAAAAAATATTTTTTTTTGCTACTTATAGGTTTTTAGGGGGAGGCATGAAGGTGACAAGAGAGAGAAGAGAGAAAGGTAGGGAAGAAGAAAGGAAAAAGAAATGAAGAGGAGTAAAGGAAGAAAGAGAAGAAAGAAAGGAAGGAGGGAAGGGAGTGTGGGAAGAAGGAATAGAAAGGAGGAAGGCAATGTAGGGAAGGAAGAAGAAGAGAAAAGGAGTTAAGGGAGGGAAGGGAATGGAAGCAAGAACAGGAAAAGAGATGGGATAAGAGAGAGAGGTCAACTTAATCTGCTTGCCTAATGCTTTTTCCCCATAGAAATCTCCAGGTATCAGTGCTAGGGTACATTCAGTAACAGCTTTTAAATGGCAAAAGAGGGTCCTTGACCAGAACAGTCCAACATATGTCAGAGATAGTAAATAGACAGTAAAGAAGGCAAGCTTTGTAAGTGGGAGGCAGAGATGGTCAGTAAGAAAAATTCACAGACAATATCATAATCATCATCATCATCATCATTGTATCTATAATTTATGCAACATTTTAAGATTTGCAAGGTCCTCTAAAATATTATTTCATTTGATCCTCACAATAACCTGGGAAGACAGGTCCTATTTATTATCCTCATTTTATGGATGAAGAAACTGAGGCACACAGAAATTAAGTCACTTGCTCAGGGTTACATAGATATTAAGTATCTAAGGCTAGATTTGAACTCAGTTCTCCATGATTCCAGGCCCACCATTCTATCCACTATGTAACCTAGCTTTCCAAGCAGATAACATTTGTATGATGTGTTATAGAATACAAAGCAGTTTACTCAAAATAAATCTGTGAAGAAGTCAGAAATACTTCTAGAATAATCAGACATCTTTTCAAATAGTAAAACCAATAATAGGCCATTAAAAATTCTAAATGTGACTGACAGTGTTTTATTTCTAGAAAATGCATAATATAAACATCATCATTTTTATGTTGTGATTCTTCTCACCTTTTATTTTTTGGATAGAGTTCAGTTACAAACTGTCCTGTGATGAATAGCTATCACAATCTCCACTATCTCATTGTGTAACCTACAATGGTCACTAAATGCAGTCTCCTCAAGGATAACATTTTTGTAATTTCTGGTGGCAATGACCTTGGCCTAAATTTTTATGATAAGCTCCACCATTTCTATAAATGGATCCTCATGATTCAGTCATTTTTTTTCCTTCTTCTTTATTGACACATTTTTGTTTGAGTTCATGTGGATGTTATTTCCTGCGGAAGGACTCTTCATTGCATTCTTGGATACTGGGCACTATTCAGGTGTGTTTTAGAAGTAAACCACTTTCAATTACATTTCAAATTTTTAATAGCTTGTTGGCTTGACTATTTGAAGATATATCTGTAATTCTAAAATTATTTCTGTAATTTTTTTTTTGCATCTTTTTTATTTACTCCAAGAATCTTATCAATCCTTTTTCTGCTTTTTGGTAAGTGTTAATATTTTTACAGCTGCCTGGTGGAGATAGGGCCTAGGTTTTTGCTAAGATGTTTATAAAAATCTGTTATTGTCCATTTTTGCAGTCCTGGAAGTATACAATTAAGACTTTAATTCCTTAGGCATTGTTTACTTTAAATGGGTTCTTTTTACTCAGCTTTGATTTGTGGATACTGTAGCAACAATTCAGCTAGCAGCTGCTATGGCTGTGTAAAACCAACAACAACCAGCATAGAGAAGGCTGCTAACACAGGTTCTTTCGATCTGCTTTACTAAGCAATTTCTTTTCATTGAATTCATGCCAAGAAACTATAAAAAGACTTTTCAGAATTCCGATCTGAGCATGCCCATCTCTTTTTCAAAGTTGTGTGGCATTTTGGCACATTTTCGTCATCTTAAATTTAAATATGATTTCTTGAGTTTGCATTAAGTAAAGACTTCTAATAACTTCAGGCTCTTCAACTTTTTTCCTTTAGTAGCTTTAGTAGTTCTCTGATTTTATCTCTTATTGTGTTTAATCTAGCCTAAAAGTCTTGCTGCGGTGGTGGTGGTGGTGGTGGTGGTGGTGGTGGTGGTGGTGGTGGTGGTGATGTGTGTGTGTGTGATTGCCCTGCATCAGTTAGCAATACCTTGTAGTATGACTTAGAACTGAGAATAGTATGGACAAAAAAAAGAGGTGAAGCCCTTACCTATAATTTGTTTGCTTCCTATTTTATTAGAAAATATAATACTACTGTCACATGATGAAAATACTAATGTCTTCAATTTGCTGCTTTGTTGTCAGTAACATCTTCAATGAAACACTTTCAATGGGTTGGTGCATTGGGGATCCTTGAAGAATTTGGCTTTTGTTTCCTTTGATTAATTCAGTGTCTTTGATTGAGTCTTACTAGGTGCTAGGCCCCAGGCCCAAACCCCTATCTATTAGCTGCTAAGCCTATGGGGGTGTGAATTGGCAATTAAGGTGGGGCTCCAGGTGGGGCCAATGAAGGAAGGTGCTAATTCCAGAGCCAATGGTAAGAGCTTAAGTTCTGGTGACTCAGATGATGTTTGATGATGATGGCTAAAGAGTGCATAAAAAGGGAAGACAGAGCCATTTGCTCAAGGGTCTCATTCCTGGAGGCACGGAACTCTGGGCAGCCATTCTAAGGGCCTTCTGGCTGAACTCATATGTTGATGGTTTTCTTGGTAACTATGAATTGTATTTGGTCTGTTTGTAATTTGTTTGTATTTCCTTTGAAGTTCAGGGTACTGGCTTTTTCCCCTGAACTAAGTGAATGATATTCGTAGGCTGGATTAAAGTAAGATTGTTAACCCCTTAACGTTGCTTTCCTTTGTAAAGCAGGTCAAAAGAACCTGGGTTTGCAGCATTCTGTGAGCTGGTTGTTGTTGGTTTTACACCACCGCAGCATCTGCTAGCCAGATTGTTGGAACAGTTGGTATCGGTATTTCTGATAATTCCAATGTATAGTATCAGAATGCAAAAAATGATTAATCATTCCAATCTCTGCAATGCTAAACTCAACATCACAATGGTTACTTGGTACTCAAGTCACACTAGTTCACAAACATGCCACACCATATATAGCTTGGAATCAAGGAGTAATTTCATCATGTGTGCTGGGGCATTAACCCAATCAGTGATATTAACAGAGCCCAATTGGACAGGGTTTCAGGATTTCAGAAGACCTTCACAGCTACCATAGTACTGACCACAGCACTCTGCTCTGAGTGTGTATCCCTCCAGCTGGAATATCTTTGCTTTGTTTTCGCATTCTCTCACCAGTCCCCATGACATGGACAATGGATTGAGCTTTGAGTGAATGATGATATTGATGATTATGATGATTGTTGTTGCCTTAACTAAAACTCTGTGCATTCATATTTTTTTTAGATGCTTAAACAAATTTGTAAGGGTGTGGTGTGTGGGGAGGGGATTCAATTGCTACAGATACAAAAAGTTTTAGAAAATTTGTTTATCATCTGGATGAGGTTTAGATTTACTCCATGACCTGAAATCTCCTTCTCTTTATATACTGCTACCAGATAAATTCATGGTTTGATTTCCTAGTTGTCTATGAATAGTGGCTGTATTTTTATATGTTTCAGAATCTTTAGAATCAGTTATGCTTGACTTGTGAGGCAGAACCCAGAAGTCAGAGTAGAGGCAGCAACCTAGTTGAAGTCTCCAAACATTGTTCCATAAACAGCTTTAAAGTAACATGTAAAATCAAATTCTGGAGTTCTTTTATTCATCAAATGTTTCTGACTCTTTTATCATTTGGCCAATTTTGTTTTTAAGGTGTTTTTTTTCTGTATATTTTTTGTCCCTCTTTTATCAAGCTATTAATTCTCTTTACATTATTTTCTTGCATCACTCTCATCTCTTTTTTCCTAATTTTTCCTTTACCTTTTTTATCTCTTTGTTTAACCCTCCCAGCAGTTCCTGTTGGGTGGGGTGAGACATTTTCTAGTCCAGGATTACTTAAGAGGTCAGCAGGAGAGGTCTGCAATATTGGCATATGGACCAGGCCAGTTCACACGCAATGACAACACTGTGGTGAACTTTGTAGGCAGTTGCAATAGCAAAACCATCAGCAGCTTCAGAAATTTTCAGCCCAGAGACAGTAAGGGGTTTAAACAACTAGTGAAAAAGAGATCAAAATGGACCCTGAACTAACACTAAGTGCAAGAGCAGGTGCTATCTGGAAACTTCATTGCCAATATGCAATCCTGGTTTCCACAGCAGAGAGGAGCACTTGTGGCCAATCACAGGGGAACAGGGACCTTGGTCTCAGTTATGAGGCAGACAGGAGCACTAGAGCTTATGGTTACAGGAAAACAGGAGCTCTTTCTGGGTAAAGACCAGAACTCAGAACAAGAGAATGATGACCACCCTGGAAATACTGAAAACTTACAGATTCCCCAAAACTAGCTCTAAAGATGGTGGAGGGGGTGTGGAAAAAATGACACATTAATGCACCATTGGGGGAGTTGTGAACTGATTCACCATTCTGTAGAGTAATTTGGAACTCTACTCAAAGAGATACAAAACCATGCATACCCTTTGATCTAGTAATACCACTACTGAGTTTGTATCCCAAAAGAGATAAAAAAGGAAAAAGGAAAAGCACCTCTATTTAAAAAAATTTATACCATCTCTTTTCTGGACATTGAGGGGATGCCCACCAATTGAAGAATGGCTGAAAACTGTGCTATGTGACTATGTTGGAATATTATATATAAACTATAAGAAATGATGAACAGGATGCCATCAGCAAAAGCTAGAAAGACTTACATGAGATGATGCAAAGTGAAATGTACTGTGTACAAAGTAACAGCTATATTGTAAGATGATCAGCTGTCAATCACTTAGCTGTTCTCAGAAATTCAATGATCTAAGATAACTCCGAAGGATTTATGATTAAAAATGCCATTCAACCTCAGAGAAAGAATTAATGGTGTCTGAATACAGATTGAAGCATACTTTAAAAATTTTTTCTTGACCTTTTTTTGGTTTATATTTTCTTTCACAACATCACTACTGCATAAATGTTTTGCATAAATAAACATGTATACCCTAAATCAAATTGCTTGCCTTCTCAATGGGGGAGAGTGAGAATAGAGGAAAGGAGAGACATTGGAACTCAAAGTTCTAAAAACAAATGTTTAAAATGTTTTAACATGTAACTGAGGAAAAGTAAAATACTAAATAAATTTAAAAACTAGAATTGGTCAAGTGGAAGCTAACGATTCCATGAAATATTAAGAAACAATAAAACTTAGTCAAAAGAATAAAAAATACAGAAGAAAATTTAAACTGTCTCATCAGAAAAAAACTGACCTGGAAAAAAGATCAAGGAGAGATAATTTAAGAACTAATTTAGGACTACCTAAAAGCCTTGATCAAACAAAAAAAACTAGATGTCATATTTCAAGAAATTAAGAAATTTAAGAAATGAAGAAAAAGTGCCCCTGTATCTGAGGTCCAGAAGGTAAAATAGAAATCAAAATAATGTGTTAATTGCCTCCTAAAAAGCTCCTAAAATGAAAACTAGCAAGAAAATTATAAAATATTGCAAGTAGCCAGAAAGAGTCCATGCAAATATCATGGAGCAATAAGATTCAGCAGCTTCCATGTTAAGGAGTGAAGGGTTTAGAATATGATTTTCTGTAAGGCAAAGGAGTTAGGATTACAACCAAGAACAACCTACCAAGCAAAATTGAGTATAATCCTTCTGGGGGAAAACTGATATTTATTGAAACAGAGGCCTTTAAGTATTCCTGATGAAAAGACCAGAGGAGAACAGACAATGTAACATTCAAACACAAGACTCAAGTATAAAAAAGTAAATATGAAAGAGAAACCATAAGATACTTAATAAGGCTAAACTGTTTACATTCTTATATGGGGAGATGATACATGTAATATCTAAAAACTATTGTTATTAGGGTAGTTAGGATTCTATATAGAGGGCATAGGTATGAATCAATCCTGTTGGGATGATCTCAAGAAAAAATGGATGGGGTGAAAAAGAAAGATGCACTGGAAGAAAAAAAATGGAGAGGAAGATTAGGGGAAATTGTTTCACATAAAAGAGGCATGCAAAGAAGAGTTTTTACAGTGAACAGTGAAAACATGGGGGCAGGGAGGAAACACTTGACTTTCAATCTCATTGAAATTGGCTCAATTACAGAAGGATACATACACACACACACACTCAGTTGAATGTAGATTTCCATAGGGAGGTAGAAGAGTTAGGTGATAAGAAAAAGGGGGTGATAAAAGAGAAGAAAGATTAAGGGAAGCAAAATAGACTTTTAAGAAGGGACAGAGTAAAATGAGAGAGATGAAAATATGATGGAGGGAAATGTACATTTAGTAATTATAAATGTGAATGTGAATGGAATGAACTTATCCACAAAATTAAAGCAAATAGCAGAATGGATTAGAAACTAGAATCGAACAATTTGCTGTTTACAAGAGAGACACTTGAAACAGAAAGACACAAATGGAGTTAAAATAAAGAGATGAAGCAGAATCTACTGTACTTCAGCTGAGGTAAAAAAAAAAGTCAGGGGTAGTAATCATGATCTCAGATGAATCAAAAGCAAAAATAGGACTAATTAAAAGAGATAAGCAGGGAAACCACATTGTTTGCTAAAAAAAAAGGTACCATAGATGTAATATCAGTACTAAACATATATGCATCTAATGACAATGCATCCAAATTCTTAAAGGAAAAGTTAAATGAGTTGCCAAAGGAAATAGATAACAAAACTATATTAGAAGGGCACTCAACTTTTCCCTCTCAGAAACAGATAAATCTAACCATTAAAAAATTAGAAAGAAGTTAAGGACATTACTAGAATTTTAGGAAAGCTAGGTGCGATAGACATCAGGAGAAAATTTGAATGGGAATAAAAAGAATACCTTTTTCTCAGTGTTACGTGGCACCTTCACAAAAATTGACCCTGTGTTATGGCATAAAAATCTCACAAACAAATGCAGAAAAGCAGTAATGCTAAGTGCACCATTTTCTGATCAGAATGAAATAAATTTAAAATGGTTGTGGAAGCATAGATTAAAAATTAACCGGAAACTAAATAATTTAATATAAACCAAAAGAATGAGTAGGTCAAAGAACAAATTATAGAGACAATCAATAATTTTTTAAAGAGAATGACAACAATGACATGACATTTAGACAGTATTTAGCAGAAATTTTACATCTCTAAATGTTTATATCAATTTAAAAAAGGGAAAGTGAAGAATCAATGAATTGGGTGTGCAACTAAAATAATAGTAGAAAAAGAACAAATTTTAAATTTTTAATTAAATACCACAGTAGAAATCCTGAAAATCAAAGGAGACATTAATAATACTGGAAGTTTAAAACCTGAATTAGTAAATAAAACTAGGTGTTTGTTTTTATGAAAAAAATCAGTAAAATAGATAAACCATTGATTAATTTTTTAATAAGGAAAGGAAAAGAGAAGCAAAAAACCCCACAAACAAATCACCACTATCAAAAATGAAAAGGGTGACTTCACCACCAATGAAGAAGAAATTAAAACAATTATTAGGAGCTATTTTACCCATTTGTATGTGAATAACACTAACAATTTAAGTGAAACGAATTAATATTTACAATATAGTATAATTAATATAATATAAAATAATATACTATAATATAAAATATAAATTGTGCAGGTTGACAGCAAAGGAAACAAAATATTTAAATTGCTCTAGCTTAGAAAAATAAAATGAGAGGTGATGCCAAGGTGGCAGAGTAAAGACAGGCACTCACCTGAGCTCTCAAAAATTCTTCTCCAAATAACTTAAAATAACATCTGAAAATGAATCCTAGAACAGCAAACCAACAGAAGGACAGGGGTGAAACAATTTTTCCACCCAAGACAACTTAGGAGGTTGACAAGAAAGATCTGTCTTACCAGGGTTGGGCCAGAGTGCAGCTCATGCCTCAGCAAGCCAGCAGCAGGCCTTGGGGGTAAATGAATCAGCAGTCGTGGCTTCCAGAGCTGCCAGCGCACAAACAGTAAGGAGGTCAGAAGGAAATTACAGGAGACCTTTTGCTGGCACTGGGTACAACACTCTTTTGCATTGCCCTTATGTGGTTCTAGGTCACAGTCCCAGAATGAGGATTAGCCCTAGAAGGAGTATGGACCATGGTCACAGTTCCAGGAAGGAAAAGGATACTTGTAATCACTCATAGACCAGAGCACAGGCCAGGAAAACAATGACCACACCTTTCATTAGATCATTCCACCTTGAAAGGACAGAAAACTTACAGACCCCCAAAACTACCTCTGAAAACAGCAGCATGAAAAACCTGAAGTTTAAGGCAGTGCTCCTTTCCAACCCAGGAGCAGGGCCCAACCATAGAAATAGACTAGAAGAAAAAAAAAAAAACAAACAAATAAAATGTTTAAGCTGTGAGGAAAAAAATATTAAAAGCTTAGTATGAGAATGAAAAAAAAGAAATACGGAGGAAAAATGAGCAAGCAACAACAACAAAAAGAACCTGACCACAGAAAATTACTATGGTGATGGGGAAAATCATAACACAAAATCAGAAGACAGCAAAGCCAAAACAACTACACCCAAAGCTCCAAAGAAAAATGTGAATTGACCACAGAAGCTCCCACCCACCACCACCACCCAAAAAAAAAAAATTCCCAGAAGAGGGAAGGGATTTTAAAAATCAAATGAGAGAGGTAGAGGAAAAATTAAATAAAAGAAAAAAAAGCGATGCAAGAAGATTATGAAAAGTGAGTAAAGAGCTTGGTCAAGGAGGAACAAAAAAATGCTGAGGAAAATAATACCATAAAAAAATGGAATTGGCTTAATGGCAAAAGAGACACAAAAACCTACTGAAGAGAGCCTTCTTATGAAGCAGAATTGGCCAAATGGAAAAGGAGATACAAAAGTTCACTGAAGAAAATAATTCCTTAAAAATTAGAATTGGGCAAGTGGAAGCCAAATACTCCATGAGATATCAAGAAACAGTAAACAAATCAAAAAAAAAAAAAGAAGAAATCATGAAATGATTTGGAAAATAGATCAAAGAGAATTAAGAAAAAGAAATTGAATAAGCCATCAAGGAGCTCCCTAAGGAAAAAAATCCCCAGGATGAGATTGCTCACAAGTACATTCTACCAAATAGTTAAGTAACAATACTATATAAATTATATGAAAAAAAAAGCAGGTAAAGAAGGAGTGCTACAAAATTCCTTCTATAGCACAAGTAAGGTTTTGATACCTATACCAGAAGAGCAAAAGCAAAGAAAACAAATCTAGAACAGTTTCCCCAATAAATATAGCTGCAAAATTTTTAAGTAAAATACTATCAAGGAGATTACAACAATATATTAAAAAATAATATACTATGACCAGGTGGGATTATATCAGGAATACAAGATTAGAAGAAAGAATTGCAAGAATGCAAGAAAACTATAAGCGTAATTGATCAGATCAATAACAAAAAATCATACGAATATCTCAATAGATGCAGAACACAATATTCTCCCTTACCTATAAAAAATGCTAGAAAGCATAGGAATAAATAGAGCTTTTTCTTAAAATTATAAGTGATATCAATCTAAAGACAAAAACAAGCATTATCTGAAGTGGGGATAAATTAGAAGTCTCCCCCAATAAGATCAGGATGAAGCAAAGATATCCATTATCAGCATTATTCTTCAATATTATATTAGAAATGCTAGTTATAACAATAAGTCAAGAAACAGAAATTGAAGATATAAGAAAAGGAAACAAAATTATCACTCTTTACATATGATATGACTGTAACTTGGAGAATCTTAGAGAATCAAGTAAAATTAGTTGAAACAATCATCAACTTTAGTAAAATCTCAGAATATAAAATAAGCCCACATAAATCAAAAGCATTTCTATGTTACCAACAAAACACAGTTGAAAGAGATAAAAAGATATACTCCATTTAAAATAACTGAAAACAATATATAGAACTTGAGAGTTTACCTGCCAAGAGAAACTGAGGAACTATATGAACACAGTTACAAAATGTTTTTTAGACAAAGAAATATCTAAACAATTGTAGCCGTATTAGTTGCACATTGGTACGTTGAGCCAATAGAATAAATATGACAATTCTACCTAAATTAATATATTTATTCAGTGTGATATCAATCCAATTAGCAAAGAATTATTTTCTAAATCTAGAAGAAAAATTATAACAAAATTGATATGGAAGAAAAAAGGTAAAAAAAAAAAAATCAAAGCAATTAATGAAAAAATGTGAAGGATGGTGGCCTACCAGTATCGGATTTCAAACTATATTAGAAAGTGGTAATCATGAATACAATCTTGTTCTGGATAAGAAATAGAGTGGTTTATTGGTAGAATATATCAGGCACGCAATACACAGTAGTAAATTATTGTAGTAATCTAGTGTTTGATAAACCCAAAGACCCAAGTTTTGGGCATAAGAACTCACCACTTAACAAAAATTGCTGGGAAAACTGGAAAGCAATTTGACAGAAACTAGGCAAAAACTAGCATCTCATACCATATGCCAAAATAAGGTCAAAATGGATTTAGACATAAACGGTGATATCATATGTAAATGAGGGGAGAATTACCTGCTTAATCTATGAATAAAAGAAGAATTAATGACCAAACAAGAGACAGAGAGAATCAAGGGAAGGAAAAAATGGATAATTTTGATTATATTAAATGTAAAAGGTTTTGCATATAAAAAACTAAAGAAGCCAAAATTAGAAGAGAAATAGAAATGGTGAGGGGTGGGGGAGGATTTAGAGCAAGTTACTGTGATAAAGATCTCATTTCTCAAATATATAGGAAAGTGAGCCAAATTTATAAAAATAAGAGTCATTTCACAATTTATAAATAGTCAAAGGATATGAATAGACAATTTTCAGTAGAAGAAATTAAAGCTATCAATAGTCATAAAATATGCCCTTAGTCACTATTAATTAAAGGAATTTTGGAAATTAAAAGAACTCTGAGGTAGCAACTTATATCTGTCAGATTTGGTAACATGTCAGAAAAGAAAAATGATAAATGCTGGAGGAGATGTGGAAAAATAGATAGACTGATTCATTGTTTGTGGAGTTGTGAATTGATCTAACCATTCTGGAGACCAATTCTGAACTATGCCCAAAGGGCTATAAACCTGCATACATATCCTTTGACCTAGCAGTACCACTACTAGGTTTTATCCTAAAAGATCATAGAAAATGGAAAAGGATCTATTTATACACACGTATTTTTTAGCAATTCCTTTTTTGCTGGCAAAGTATTGAAAGCTGAAGGGATGTCCATCAATTGGGGAATGCCTGAACAACTTCCAGTATATAATTGGTTAGAAAACTATTGTGCTATAAGAAATGACAAAGGGATACCCAAAGAAGAAAAAAAGTTATCACTGTCTGTAGATGATATGATAGTATACTTAGATAATCCTAGAGAATCAACTGAAAAACTACTTAAAGTAATAAACAACTTTAGTAAAGGTTGTAGGATAAAAATAATCGCACACAAATCGTGGGCATTTCCATATATTACTAACAAAGCCCAACAGCAAGAGGCAGAGAAATTCCATTTAAAGTTACTAGAGATATTATAAAATATTTGGGAGTCTACCTTCCAAGAAGAAGCCAGAAACTATATAAACACAATTTAAAACCACTCTTCACACAAATAAAGCCAGATCTAAATAAATGGAATATCAGCTGCTCATGGACAGGCTGAGCTAATGTAACAAAATTACAATTCTACCTAAATTAATTTATGTTTTCAGTGTCATACCAATCAAACTACCAAAAAATAACTTTATAGAGCTAGGAAAAACAATAAAAATTATGTGGAGGAATAAAAGGTCCAGAATATCAAGGGAATTAATAAAAAAAATTGCTAGGGAAGGTCTTAAACTGTATTATAAAGCAGTAGTCATTAAAAGTGCTTAGTACTGGCTAAGAAATAGAATGGTGGATCAGTGGAATAGGTTAGATACTGTTTCAACAATACAACTAGCAGCTGCTGTGGGGGTGAAAAACCAACAACAATCAGCACAGAGAACACTGCAAACCCAAGTTCTTTTGATCTGCTTTACTAAGGAAAGCAACTTTAAGGGGTTTGCAATATTAATTTAATCAAACATACAAATATCATTAACTTAGTTCAGGGGAAAAAGCCAGCACCCTGAACTTCAGAGCAAAATACAAACAAAGCACAAACATCAACAGACAGGCCTTGTCTGATTCAAATCCCAATACATAGTTACCAGAGTTTAACAAAGTCCCAGCATCTGGGTTTATGAGTTGGAGGACCCTTAGCTACAGCTTCATGGAGTCTCCGTATCGCCGTGCCACCAAGAGTGAGAGCTCTGAGGAAATGACTCTGTCTTCTCTTCTTTTACCATTTCAGATGTCATCAAATGTCATCTGAATGACCAGAACTTAGGCTCCTATGATTGGCTCTTGAGTTAACACCTCCCCTTAGTACTCTGGGAGCTTCACACCCACATAGGCTTAGCACCTAATAGGGGTTTGGGCCTGGGGCTTAGCACCTAGTAGGACTCAATGAAATACACTCTTCAAGAGCACTTGGTTGAACTGAGTGCTAAGAGCCCATTTTGTTTAACAACACAGATACACAAGACACAGTAGTCAATGACTATAGTAATCTACCCTTTGGTAAACCCAAAGACTCTAGCTTCTGGGATAAAAACCCATTATTTGACAAAAATTGCTTCAAAAATTGGAAAATAGTATGGCAGGAACTGGGCATAGACCAATATCTCACACCATATACCAAAATAAAATCAAAATTGGTTCACAATTTAGATAAAAAGGCTGATGTGATAAGTAATCTGGGAAAGGAAGGAATAGTTTACCTGTCAGATTTATGGAAAAGGGAAGACTTTATGACCAAACAAGAGACAGAGAGTGTTATGAAATGCAAAATGAATAATTTTGAATACAATAAATTGAAATTTTTTGTACAGACAAAGCCAATACAACCCAGATTAGGAGGGAAGCAGAAAATTGGGAAAGGATTTTTACAACCAATGTATTTGATAAACCCCTCATTTCTAAAATATACAGAGAACTGAGTCAAATTTACAGGAATAAAAGTTGTTCGCCAATTGATAAATGATCAAAGGATATGAATAGGCAGTTTTCAGAGGAAGAAATTAAAGCTATCTATAGTCATATAAAAAATGCTCCAAATCACTATTGATTAGAGGAATGCAAATCAGAACAACTCTTAGGTACCACATCTCACTCGTCAGTTTGGCTAACATAAAAAAACAGGAAACTCATAAATTCTGCAGAGGATGTGGGAAAATTGGAACACTAATGCATTGTTGGCAGAGTTGTGAACTGATCCAACCATTCTGAAGAGCAAACTCGAACATTGCCCAAAGGGCTATAAGAATGTACATTCCTCAGGGCAGTTAGGTGGCTCAGTGAGTAGAGCACCCGGCCCTGGAGTCAGGAAGACTGGAGGTCAAATCAGACCTCAGACACTTGACACACTTACTAGCTGTGTGACCTTGGGCAAGTCACTTAATCCCAATTGCCCTGCCTTCTCCCCTCTAAAAAATGTGCATACTCTTTGACCCAGCAATACCACTTCTAGGGTTGTATCCCAAAGAAACGATACAAGTGGGAAAAGGACGTGTATATTCAAAAATATTTATAGCAGCTCTTTTTGTGGTGGCTAAGAATTGGAAATCAAGGTGATGCCCATCAATTGGGGATGGCTAAACAAGTTCTGGTATATGAATGTAATGGAATACTATTGTGCTATAAGGAATGAAGAGCAGATGGACTTCATAATAACCTGGAAAGAATTATATGATCTGATGCTGAGTGAGGGGAGCACAACCATTAGAACACTGTACACAATTACAGACACATGGTATCTCTATTGACTAACTTTGGTAGACTTGATTTTTCCAGGCAATGCAAGGTTCTAAGACAACTCCAAAAGACTCATGATGGAAAAAGTGACCCAGAGAAAGAATTGCATAGTCTGAATGCAGATTGAAGGAAACTATTTGTTCTTTTTTTGCTGTTGTTTTTGTTTCTGTTCTTTTCTTCTGTCTTGTGGTTCATTCCATTAATTGTAGTTCCTCTTTGCAACTTTACTAGTGTGAAAATATGTTTCATGTGAAGGTATACATAGAACATATATCAGATTGCATACTGTCTTAGGTGGGGAGGAATGAGGAGAGGGAGCGGGAGAAAATTTGAAACTCAAAAATGTGAGGAACTGAATGTTGTAAACTAAAATAAAATTAATTAATTAATTTAAAAAAAGAAAAATATGAATTGGTCACAGGCCATGGAGGAGCTCAAAAAGGATTTCAAAATCAAGTAAGAGGAGTGTATTGGTAATTAATGTGGGACTTTTTTTTACTGTTTTAGAATGCTAAGTTAATTAAGTGTCTTTGATTAAGTCTCACTAGGTGCAAAGCTCCAGGCACACACCCTTTTGCTAACTAGGTGTAAAGCCCCAGGCTCACCCCTTTTGCTGATCAGCTGTGAATCCAGTGAGCCCTGAACAGAGAATAAAAACTCAGAGGTTAGCATTTTATCTGGGGCTCTCACTCATGGAGGAGTGATGATGTGGAGACTCTGGGCAAGCCATTATTAAGAGCCCCCTACCTTTGAAGAAACCCAGATGTTTTATTTGGGGGCTCTCAGTCATTGGAAGAGTGTCATGGGACTCTGGGCAAGCCATAGTAACTGCCCCCCAGCTTTGCTAACCCAGATGCATTGGTTCTTTGGTAGCTATAAATTGTGATTTGGTCTGTTTATATTGTCTCTGCAATTTGTTTGTATTTTCTCTGAAGTTCAGGTTTCTAGCTTTTCCTCCTGAACTACATGACTTATATTTGTATGTGTGATAAAAGTGAGATTGTTAATTCCTTAAAGTTACTTTCCTTAGTAAAGCAGATCAAAGAACCTGTATTAGCAGTCTTCTGTGTGCTGGTTGTTGTTGGTCTTACACAGCCACAGCAGCTGCTAGCAAGATTATTGCAACAATAAGTAGAGGGAAAATTGTAAAGAGAAAAGAGAGTGATGCAAGAAAATCATGAAAAAATGAGTCAACGGCTTGCTAAAGGACACACACCCCCAAATAAAAATACTGAAGAAAATAACACCTTAAAAATAGACTGACCCGAATGGCAAAAGAGGTCCAAAAAGCCAATAAGAAGAAGAGTGCCTGAAAAAGCAGATTTGGTGAAATGGAAAAGGAAGTCCAAAAGCTCACTGAAGAAAATAATTCCTTAAAAATTAGAATGGAGCAAATAGAAGCTAATGACTTTATGAGAAATAAAGAAATTATCAAACAGAATGAAAAGAATGTAAAAATAGAAGACAATGTGAAATATCTGATTAGAAAACAACTGACATGGAAAATAGATGCAGGAGAGAGAATTTAAAAATCATTGGACTGCCTGAAAGTCATGATCAAAAAAAGAGCCTAGACATCATCTTTCAAGAAATTATCAAGGAAAACTGCCCTGATATTCTAGAACCAGAAGGCAAAATAAAAATTGAAAGAATCCACAGAATGACTCTTGAAAAAAATCCCAAAAGAAAAACTCCTAGGAATATAGTAGCCAAATGCTGGAGTTCCCAGGTCAAAGAGAAAATATTGCAAGCAGCCAGAAAAAAAAAAAAACAATTTGAGTATTGTGGAAACACAATCAGGATCTTTCAGCTGCTGCCTTAAGGGTTTGAAGGGCTTGGAATATGATATTCTGGAGGTCAAAGGAGCTAAGATTAAAACCAAGACTCATCTACCCAGCAAAAATGAGTGTAATCCTTCTGGGGGGAAATGGATATTTGATGAAATAGAAGACTTTCAAGCATTCTTGATGAAAAGACCAGAGCTGAATAGAAAATTTGACTTTTAAATACAAGAATCAAGAGAAGCATAAAAATATAAACAGGAATTAGAAAGCATAGGGGACTTATTAAAGATGAACTGTTTACATGGGAATACCATACACACTCAACTGAGTATTTTACCCTACAGGAAAGTAGGGGGGAAGAGGATAAGAGCAGGGGATGTTAGAAGAGAGAGCAAATTAGGGAGAAGCAAACACTTTGGAAAAGGGACAGGGTCAAAGGAGAAAATAGAATAAATGGAGGCTGGGAAAGGATGGAGGAAAATATAGTTAGTCTTTTACAACACTACTATTGTGGAAGTGTTTTGCATAACTTCACATATATAACCTATATTGAATTGCTTGCCTTCACAATGAGGGTGGGTGGGGAGGGAAGAAGTGAGAGAATTTGAAACTCAAAGTTTTAAAAACAAATGTTAAAAATTGTTTTTACATGCAACCAGGAAATAAGATATACAGGTAATGGGGTATAGAAACCTATCATACTTATGAGAAAGTTAAGGGGAAAGTGATGGGGGCAGGGGTGATACAAGGGATGGCACAGTAGGGGAAGTGGTAATCTGAAACTCAAAATCTTGTGGAAATGAATGTTGAAAACTAAAAATAAATTAATTAATATTTTTAAAATAAAAAAAAAAAACGCTAGAAATGCCAGAAGGCAACTGACAAGTTAAGTCAAAGTTAACTCCATTCTTCCTAGCCAGATACAATGGCCAGATTATGAATAATCAGGCAGGTAATCATTGAGAAAAGCATCAAATCCTTGAATACTTAAACCTGTATGTGTGTAAGCATGTGTGTATATAACCATATAGTCATACATATATATGTATAAATAAAAATTTGTGTATAAGTGTATATGTGTATTATATATGTGTGCATGTGCATAAAGTGCCTAAAATGGATATTTAGCCAGAAAGATAACCTACTTACTGAGCCACATGAAAATACTTCAAGTCATAAGGAATAATCTTATTTTACTATCTACCCTAGGAATGGTTCCTATCCTATTACTAACTAGCTCTCTGCATACAGAAAACATATGGTACCAAAGATAAATGGAAAACATTTAGTTTTTTTTAATTTGAAAGTGATGATGATTATATTAGTTATTTTTCTGAAGGCTTGATATAATTAGTAAAATTAAAAATAGAGCAAATATTGAGGTAGCATCTGCAAGAAACAACAGCAGAAGGGAATCATCTGTGAGAAGCTGGATGGTTTATTAAAAGCAAAACAAACCAGACCATTTTGATAACTTTCCTAATAGAATTACAAAATTAGTCAGTGAAAAGAAACAATAGCAACAAGAAAAATCAGGTTTCAAGGGGATTAACTAAAGCATTTGTGCTGTCTAATTTATTTTACTCATTATTGTGACTCTACACAGAGTGTTGGGTAGTAAAAAGTATCTTTTTTGAGAGATAAGATTTAGTACTGATTACATCATCTATATAGTATGTAGTATAACTATATAGTATATAGGACAACTAGGTGGCACAGTGGATAGAATGCCTGAAGTCAGGAAGACATCTTCCTGAGTTGAAATCTGGCTTCAGACACTTACTAGCTGTGTGACCCTGGGCAAATCACTTAACCCCATTTGCCCGAGTTTCCTCATCTGTATGAGCTGAAGAAGTAAATGACAAACCTCTCCAGTATCTTTGCCAAGAAAATCCCAAATGGGGTCACGAAGAGTTGGACACGACTGAAATAACTGAACAACAAAATACTAACCATGGATATTAATCAGCAGGAATGGGACTTAAAGTAAGGCCAAGAAACTTTGGAACCAGGGAGGAAAATGATATGCATATGGAAAGAAGAACCAAACAAAAGACAAAGCTGAATACAGCTCTAAAATTTATAGAGAAAATGGAAATTGTAAGACTATTTCAGTATTATGGTTTAGCTCTAAGACTCAGGGGCAATCTCAGCTGGTACTGGGGCTGACCACTTTGCTCCAGTCTCCCTTCCCAATCCAATTTCATATTTCTCTCCTTGGAATACTCTATATTCTGGCTAAACGAGTAACTATTCCCTAAATTTGACATACTACTTCAATTCCATTCGTTATAGCAGGCTGTCCTCAATGATTGCAATCTCTTCATCTTCATCTTTCAGTATCCTTTATTTTGTTAAAGGTTCACCTCAACTATAATCTGTTCTTAAAAACCTCCCACGATTGTCTCCTAGCTAAAAGTGCTCTCTTCCATCCCAAATTTTCTCGGAGTATGTTATCTGCCTACTTTGCTCTTGTCAATTGCTACCTCATATTATTCTTGTTTGTGTATGTGGAAAATCCCTCCCAATAGAATGTAAGGTACTTGGAAGGAAGGACTGTCTTTTTTTTAATCTCTGTAGCCTGCAGCCTAAGTATTACATAAGATTGGTTTGTTGTTTTTGTTGTTTATTGACTTGAATTGGGAGTTCGGGATTAATGTTTCTCTCCTTTGGAAGGTAGAAATAACTTATTAGACAGTTCTGCTAAGAAAAATGTTTTCTTGCTTAGTTCAGGGACGGGAAACAGAACTAAGAAAAGGAAAACCAAATGAATTAGAATGTGGTTGTGAAAAAAAAGTGTCAGTGTTAAAATTAATGTTGAACATGCTGCTAGGGAAGTTAGAAATGTCTGAAAGTTTCTTGGCTAAAATTGGATGCCTAAGTTAAGAATTATTAGAAATTCAGAATTCAAGATTAAGCTAAATCCATAAAGTACCTGAGAAGAAAGTCTCTTGTACCATTTTTCATGCCTAAAAACATTGTGTTTTCACAAGTTGGTAAGAGGAGGAGGAGGGGCAAGAGGAGGAGGAGGAGGAAGAGGAGGAGGAGGAGGAGGAAGAAGAAGAAGAAGAAGAAGAGATGATTATGATGACAAAGTAACTAACATTTTTATTGAGCTTTTAAGTTCTGACAGAATTTTACACTTCTTTCATTTGATTCCTATTCAGATTTCTTTACCCAAGAAGTGATCAACAACATAAAAAACCTATGATGACAAAAGTTTCTGGAAAAAGTTCAATTAAGAAAATGAAGAAGGAAGAGAAGAATAACTTAAAGATTGCTGAAGGTCAAAAATCAAAGCCCAAATAGACTAATGATCTTGTGGGCGAAAAAAGGATAAGTATAAAAAAGAAAGATTACAACTGGAAAGATATGCTAACATGAAGAAAACTTGTGAAAACTTGGATAACTGGGTATAATTACTCAATAATTCAGGGTTAAAACCTGAAATTGAACATTACATACAAAGCTTCAGCTTAATGTGCTTTAAAATGCTGAGATCAATCAATATAAATTATTGAAACACTAGGCCTATTTGACTTTGTCCTCAAGTGATCCCACTAAAGCTTTCTGAACATCCCAAGACAAAAATAATCTCTTTCTTTTGAATCTCATCTATCTAAAATTATAAGATAATAATAGTTTAAAATAAAACCTGAACAGGGGAGTCATGAAGGCAAATAGAGAGCAAAACATGAGCAGGTAGAGGAAGTAACAAAGCCAATATTCATCTCCCAGGATAGACTGAATGTTTCAAGGGAAATGATGTTCAGAGAACTTTAGCAAGATTCTTTTATTAGATAACGGCCTCTTCTTTCCTCTCTACTGTAGTTTGCACTGTTATTTAAGGAGATGCTTACCTTGACCTAGTATCCTCTTTAGGGAGTACTTCCTCCAGAGAACAATCCTTTATCACCCATGCAATTCTCATATGTGTGTTTCCATAAATCCCTCTACAAATGATTCATACAATTCACTCAAAACCATCCTTCAGTGCTTTTAAAGATATTGTTAATACTAATTAGACTGTCAACATGTCATCTGTGTATCATGTATGGCACAATCCAGACATGCTGACCTACTTGGACACTCCCATCTTTCATCTCAGTGCCTTTGAAATTGCTATCACCCATGCATGTAATTCTCTCCTTCCTAACTTCTTTGTCTTAGATTATCTCATTTCCTTTAAGATCCTTTTTGAATATTACCTTCTAAGGGAGACCATTTCCGGTACCCTCGGCTGCTAGAGATTTTTCCTTCTAAAGTTACCTTAAATATATCCTGTGTGTTTCTTGTTATTTAAATGTCTCCCCCATTAAAATGTAAGGTGCTTGAGGTCAAGTATTGTTTTTATTTTTCTTTGTATCCTCAGCCTAAGCATTGGCTCTGGCAAAAAAAAAAAAGGATGAAAAATGTGCTTTGGGTCATAGTAATCTAGAGTTTGATAAACCCAAAGATGCAAGCTTTGGGAGCAAAAACTAAGTATTTGACAAAAATTATTGGGAAAACTAGAAATCAGTTTAGCAGAAAGTAGGCATAGACCAACATCTCATATACCAAAAAAGGCCAAAATGGCTAAAGGATTTAGATATAAAGGGTGATATCTTTTTTGGCTTTTGTATTTTTGGAAGGGGGAAGGCAGGACAATTAGGGTTAAGTGACTTGCCCAAGCTCACACAGCTAGTTGGTATGTCAAGTGCCTGAGGTCAGATTTGAACCCAGGTCCTCCTGACTCCAGGGCCACTGCTCTACTCACTGCGCCACCTAGCTGCCCCTTAAAGGGTGATATCTTAAGTAAATTAAGGGAACATGGAAAAATTTACCTGTCAGATCTATGGATAAGGAAAGAGTTTATGACCAAATAAGAAATAGAGAGGATCATAGGAAGTAAAATGATTTTGATTACATGAAACTAAAAAGATCTTTCCAAAACAAAACCAATGCAGCCGAAATTAGAGTTAGAAGAAAAGGCAGAAAATATTTGACAGCAAGTTTCTCTGGTAAAGGCTTCATTTCTCAAATATATAGGTAACTGAGCCAAATTTAAAAAAATTATGAGCCACCCTTCTTATTGATTAATGGTCTAATATTGTGAATAGGCAATTTCCAGAAGAAAATTCAAAGCTATCACTAGCTACAAGAAAAAATGCTCTAAAATGCTCCAAATCACTATTTCTTAGAAAGATGTTACAGCAACAATTCGGCTAGCAGCTGTTGTGGGGGTTAAAGATCAACACAAGCCCAACAACAAGAATGCTGTTGGCACAGATTCTTTTGATCGGCTTTACTAAGGGAAGTAACATTAAGGAGTTGACAATCTTACTTTAATCTAACATACAAATATCATTCACTTAATTCAGGAGGAAAAGCCAGCATCCTGAACTTCAGAACAAATACAAATTACAAACATACATTAGAAACAGACCAAATCACAACTCATAGTTACCAAAAATCATCAACATCTGGATCCATGAGCCAGGGAACTCTTAACAACAATTGCCCCAGAGTCACACGCCACTCCTCTTGTGGCTCAGAGCTCCAAGGGAGAACACCAACCTCTGGGTTTATATATCTTGTTCAGTGTCAAAGGTGAATCACACATACAATTCACCCATGTGACCTAAAAGTATAACAAAAATTCGACTTAAACCCACATGGTCTAAAAGCCTCTGACGTCACAAACTTGTCACTCAAACCCATGTAAACTAGGCTTTCCCTTGAGGTAAAGAGGTCATCAAGGACTCCTAATTTAATCAAGGAAACAAAGGCCAAACTCTTCAAGGCCACTTGATTGAATAAGTGTTAAAGGCCTACCTTAATTACCAATACAGATGTAAATTAAATCAGTTCTGAGGTACCTCACCTCTATTAGATTAGCTCACCTGACAGAAAATGAAAATGATAAATGTTGGAGGAGATGTGGAAAAGTAGGTACACTAAAGCATCATTAGTGGAGTTATGGATTGGTCCAACCATTCTGGAGAATTTGGAATATGCCCAAAGGGCAATAAAACTATGCATACCCTTTGACCCAGCAATACCACCACAAAGTCTGTATCCCAAAGAGATCAAAGAAAAGGGAAAAGGATTTATTTGTTCAAAAATATTTGTAGAAACTATTTTTGTGGTGGCAAAGAATTAGAAACTGAGAGCATGCCTATCAACTGGGGAATGGCTGAACCACTTGTGGTATGTGATTGTATTACAATGCTATTCTGCTATAAGAAATGACAAGGGGGATAGTTCCAAAAAGAGACATACAAGAACTGTCGCAAAATAAAGTGAGAAGAACCAGGAGAACAGTGTACACAGTAACAGCAATGTTGCAAGAATGATCAATTGTAAAAGACTTAGCTACTCTACTCAAGACAATGATCCAAGTCACTTCCAAAGGACCCATGATGAAAAATACTACACACTTCCAGAGAGAACTGATGAACTCTGAATACAGATTAAATCATACTTTTTTTACTTTATTTTTTTTGGCTTCGATTTTTTGCCTTTTTCCAACATAGCTAATACGGAAATATGTTTTGCATAACTTCACAGGTATGATTGATATTATATTTCTTGTTTTCTCAATGGGTGGGAGAGGGAAGGAGAGAATTTAGAACTCGAATATTTTTAAATGAATAAAAAAAGAAAAATTCATACTGATCAGCTCGTGATGGACAGTGTATTAGTCCTCTTATTTTTCTATCAACAAGATCAATCTATAGAGATGTATATCTATGGCTATATATGATGACTGGATCTGTTCAGTTAGAAGGGGGAGAGAGATACAGAGAGAGAGTGACAAAGACAGAATGAGACAGGGAAGCATAAATAAAGAGACAGACAGACATGGAAAGGAGACTGAGAAAGAGAGAAACCAAGACAGAGACACCGAGAGAGATAGGGACACAGACACAGACAGAAAGAAAGAGATAGATAGTGGGAGGGGGGAAAAGAGAGAGGAAGGGAGAAAGAAAGATAGGCATGATATATAAGAAGTGAATTAGACCCACAATTAATGTGATAGGGTTAGATTTTATTTTGAAACCTACATATCATTGTCTATTATCCTAAGCTACTTGCTGTCACAAAATCCTCTATTGAAAAAACTGTATGATGCCAATGTGTTGGTAAGCAAAATGGACTCTTAGCACTTAGTTGGCTTTTGTTTCCTTTGAGTAATTCAGTGCATTTCATTGAGCCTTACTAGGTGCTAAGCCCCAGGCCCAAATCCCTATTAGGTGTAAAATCTATGTAGGTGTGACTTGGTAACCAAGATGGGACCCCAGGTGGGGCTAACTAAGGGAGGGCCTAGTTTACACATGAGTTTGAATAATAGGTTTGGGACATCAGAGGCTCTTAGACCACGTGGGTTTAAGTCGCCTCTTTGTGACGATTTTAAGTCATGTGGCTGAGTCACATGTGTGACTCACCCCTGACCCTGAAAAAGATATGAAACCAGGGGTTGGTTTCATCTTCTTTGGAGCTCTTACCCACAGCAGTGGTGGCACGAGTGACTCTGGGCCAGCCCTCGTTCTGAGCTCCCAGGCTGAACCTAGATGTTGGTAACTATGAATTGTATTGGGTCTGTCTGTTGATGTTTGTAATCTGTTTGTAATTTGCTCTGAAGTTCAGTGTGCTGGTCTTTTCCCCTGAACTAAGTGAATGATATTCGTATGCTGAATTAAAGTAAACTTGTCAACCCCTTAACATAGCTTTCCTTAGTTAAGCAGATCAAAAGAACCTGTGCTTTTGCATAGGTAGCTGTGCTGGTAGTGTTCTTGTTGTTGGGCTCATGTTGGTCTTTCACTCCCACAACAGCTGCTAGCTGGATTGTTGAAACAACCAAGTAATGCTATATTATCATGAATCATAGAACACCATAATCTCTGAAAAATCAAAATGATACTTGACTTTAAAGGCAAAAGAAACAGTAATTACACTTTGGGTGTAATTAGGTGACAACATGTTACTAATAGTTACTTAATAGGTGAGAAGTGGTATAAAATAATAGGAACTTATGTGACTGAAAATGGTGTTGAGCTAGTCGATGGACAACACAAGTTTTGTTCTGGTATCCATGAAACATTTTTAAAAAGAAAAGAAAAAATCACCGACACATGGGAAAATTCTTTTTCAAGGATTAATTAGAAAGCATGAGCAAAATTGCACAGGCTGAACACACATAGAAAAGCTGCAATCTCAGCAGTGAATAGAGTAAGCACTGAATGAATGAGTGGGTAGGTGGGCAATTATTTAAATATAAAGGTACTCTCAAAATAGGTGAATCAATCTTGATATCACAGTTGAAAATTCAAAGCTAGTCTCTGAGCATAAAAAAGAGGAAATGATAGGTGACATTAATTATCTCTAAGTAGTGATAAGATCTTTGGGTTTGAATCTAAAGAAAAAAGCTTGTTTCTACCCTGCAATCATTCCAAAAATTAAGATGAGTCAAGTTGATAGACTTACTCACATGTGGATGAGAGCCATTACAAGGCATCAATTTTTCAAGACCTGCCCCCAAGATTGACAGTGTCTTTTGGGAGGTAGGATTTGAAATCGTTCATCTTGAGAACTATTGGCCAAAATTTAGATATTCATATTTTTTTTAAAAATGGGAATTAAGTTACTGGTACTACCACCATAGTAAAATCATAAATTTAGAGCTAGCTAGAAGGATGTTATAAAGCATATAATCCCAACCTCTCATTTTCCTGATGAGAAAACTATGGCTCAGAGATAGGTGACTTGCCCAAGGCTGCAAAAGAAGCAAAGAAAGAATTCAAACTAAGGTTCTCTGCTTTCAGGTCTTTCCATACACCCATATGCTTCTCTTCTGCAGGTAAAATGTAGTTGAAGAAAGGGGTTCCTGGTGGACTTTTGAGGGGTCAAGAATAACTATGTGACAAAGTTTATCTTAGAGGAGGCAGATTTTTAAAAACTTAATTTATAGGAGCTATTTAATATATTTTCCTTTTTTGAAATTCCTTCCAAGTATTAGTCAAAACATCTCAAAGATATATACAGGAAGATATGGAAATGATGGTATTAGAAGTTAAATCATAGTGATAAGTACACACGAAGGACCTACAACTACTTGAAAGAGTGCAGTTGCAGTAAAATAACATTTTTAGATTCTCGTTTCAATATTCTATCCACAAGTCCATGCTGTTTTTCAATTCAAGAGATGCCATAAAAAATAAGGGGGGAAAACAAACCTACATTTTAATTTAGGTTTTTAATTTTTTTTTTTTACATTTGAATGTGATAAGTTGGACCAGACTAAAATGTGCTCTATATTTTTTAAATGTCACCAATTTTCATCCTCCCAGAAAACTATTATGTGCTGACCTAACATCCGAAGGTCATAATCAATCAATCTGCCATCAGAGTGATGAATTAGCTTAGCTTTTATGCAATTTAGATATGGTAGGTAATTTACTGCTTAGGGAATTATTCAAATGACCTCAACAAAACACTCCAGCAGAAACTCTTATAATTAAACTCAATATTTGATTGTTTGTTGTTGTTGTTTTCAGGGGTGAAAAAAGCTTACGAATCTTACAATAAATACTGGTGGTAACTTCAATAAATAGTGTAAATCAGAGGTTGTCAGAATATAGTCCTGGGGGTCCTCCAGATTCTTTCAGGGAGTATATAAGGTCAAAACTATTTTCATAGCAATACTAAGATGCTGTATTATCTTAATTATGCTAAAGATGCTTAATTATTCAATATGGTAAATATCAATAGATGTAACCACATAAACAAAAGCTCTCGAGGGTTTGTCAATAATTTTTAAGAGTGCTGAAACCAAAATTTTGAGAATCATTAGTATAAATATAAGTGGCTCTTTTGCCTCGGTGAGCTGAGTTTTGAAATGCTGCCTTAACTATTCTAAGTTACTGTTTAAATAATTCAATTAACTACAATGATATTCTCTTAAAAATTGGTCACTAAGTAATGGTCTGTTGTGGCTGTTGATTGTGGTATATTGCAGCCACAGTCACCAAAACTTTTCATTTTTTACTTTGCCAAGACATGTATTGAACATTGTTAATGTTTTATTCTCCAACTGCTAAAATACCCTATGAATTTTCCTGAAATTCAATAATTCACTTGTTTGTTCTACATCAATATAAAGGGGCCAAATAATTGGTTCTTATAATTATGCAAATGAGCCTTGGCTAATCACTTGCTCTCCCTCGGCTTTAGTTTCTCATTTGTAAAAGGAAGGAATTAAATAATATGAGCTCTAAGTTTTTCTTCAAGCTCTAAAATTCTTTGATTCTCTGAAATCAGACATCTAGATTGGCTGAACTGATTAGAAATTTTGATATTTGATGATGTAAAGACATAGTCTTAGGACCTCAGATTATGAGTTTAGAGCTAAAAAATGCTGTAATGATCATCTAGTTCAGTATTCTCATTTTACAAGTGAGGAAAATGAGGTTAAGAGGTTTGCTCAGTCACAGTCAAAATCAATGGCAGAGCTCAAATGCTCATCCAGGTGATCCCACTACAGGGCCCAAGCTCTTATGATTTACACGATAGTACAAAGTAATTGGATGTGAGTTAGGGTAGAAACTAGAGGCTAATGCCTCTCTTTTTTAACTGAAGGCTTCTTTCATTTTTATTTTATACTTCTAGAGTAAAATGTCTGCTTATTGCACTCTCAGCTACAAAAAAGGAAGGATTAAATGAGGGACTACACATATAGATGAGTTGGTTCTAAAAGGGAAATACTGAAGTTTAACTTCAACTTTGCTTCTCATTTGCCATATGAACAAATGGTACAATTAGTAAAGTATTAAAAGAGCTAATGAAACTTTTATTGGCTGGGGAACGTTTACCCAGAGCTGACTACCACCAAGGGATAAAACGGTATTTGGTATTATGCTTTAGGACTCATTTAGTCCTCTGCAAGCTACACTCTTGATTCTCTCCAACACTTTTTCTAACATGCCCCAGAAATCTCTTTATCCTATAAGCTCATTCCAGACCTTTAATTCATACAGTGGAAGTACCATCAGCCCCTGGGTCTTCTCCTCTCATTGGATGGTTCTTTCCAGAACCACCATTTTAAGGAGGAGGTCGAAGCCAGCCATGTCTGCATTTCTCTCTAGGCTGCACTTTTAACTCTCTTCCAGACTTTCTGTACTGTTCTCTTGCTTTGGGTACCTTCATTTTTCATACCCATCCCCCACCATGCATTGTCTTTCCCCTTTAAAATCTAAACTCCTTGAGGGCTGGGCTGTCTTTATTCCTACTTGTTTTTCACTCATGGTGCCTAGCATATAGTAAGGGTTTGTTTGCTGTTATTGAGTCATTTCAGTCATGTCTGACTTTTTGTGACCTCTTTTGGGGTTTGCTTGACAAAGACACTAGTGTGGTCTGCTGTTTCCTTCTCCAGACCATTTTACACATGAAGGTACCGAGGCAAACAGGGTTAAGTAACTTGCCCATAGTCACTCAGCTAGTAAGTGTCTGATGCTGGATTTAAACCCAGGGAGATGACTCTTCCTGACTCTGGGCCTGGCAAACTATCCACGGTGCCACCTAGCTGCCCCATCAAGGGTTTAATAAATGTTTTTTGACTGACTGACTAGTTAGGATTATGGATAGGAGCAAAATTCTGGCCTGTTGTATTGTTAATGCCATGGGAGTAATGTAAATGTATTGTTAATACAATTTGAAGGTCTTTCCCATCCACTAATAGGCCCATGTGACCTGCTTGAGTCAAATGGAAGTCTGAGTCACATGAGCCTGTGGTGGGAGGAGCTTGCCGAATGGGTGGAGCAGGAAGTGTGGAGCAAAACTGAGGGGAAGTGAGACAGAGTAGTCAGAGTTGGAAGAGAGAGACGCACAGAGTAGCAGCTAGCATGAGGGCCAGGGAGCGATTTTGCTTGAGGGGGTTTGTTTGTGGGAAGGTCCTAAAAGAGGGAAGGCTTGGGGATGTTGGTACCCCCTGCTTTGCTAATGTGTATTGATTTCTTTGTTGCTATGATGGATTTGGCTTTCTGGTGTTTGAATAAATGTTTTGGTTCTGCCTTCAGTGAAAAGAGTCTGTTATATTTTGAGATTCAGAACTATACCAGCAAATTCATAGCCTCCGTAGGCGCTGTGAGTATTGCATTGGTGCTACACCTATCTCCAAAAAATAATGAGTTTCCCCTCACTGCAGGTTTTTTAGAAAAGCTTGAGTGACTTCGAGTTCTGTATGTTATAAAACGGATTATTGTTCATGTTCAGATTTGACTAAATGTTCCTTGAGAGTCCTACTCAACTCTCTGAGATTTCATGATGCTGTCCCTTGACATCATTCCTTAATCTTACCATGTGATAAGCCTGCAGCTTTCTCTTGTCACTTATCTCTTTGATGATATCTTTTACATTTCTTCTGACATTCAATTCGTCATCCTACAATCTATGACTTTTTATGCATTCGTATTTGGCTTTGCACATCCATGTGAACAATTTTTTCTCTCTCCCACTTTTTCCAACTTAAAATCTTCTTGATCATATTTACAAAATTCCAGATACATTTTTTTTACCAGACTTTATTTATACATTCCATCCTTGTCTAAAAGTCTATAAAACCTATATTTCAAACCCTGGTCTAGAAATACAAATCATGTTTTCAGAGAAGGTCTCTAATGAATTATTCACTCTGTATATCTACCCTTCGCTCAAAACTTTATACCTTCAATCATCTCTAAAGTCTTCCATTCCTTTCCCAAATTTCCTAGTAATATTTTCTGTGCACATTCTAGGAATATCATTTGTTCCAGTAAGTATCACAAAGAAAGAGCTGCATTATACAGGGTTAAAAAGTCTCAAGAAACTTTCCATCACATAAGATTATTGGAAGGAACTGAAAAATCTATCTTGCTCATCCTCTTTATTTTAAAAATGAGGCTCATGGAAGGTAATCTATGTGACCAAGTATGCATCAGTGGTAGGATTTGAACCAAAAGCCTCTGCCTCCAAAGCCGGTGATCTTTCCATTATATAATGGATTTGGGGACAGCTAGGTGGCGCAGTGTATAGAGCAGTTGCACTGGAGTCAAGAGAACCTGAGTTCAAATCCGGCCTCAGACACTTGACACAACTTACTAGCTGTGTGACCTTGGTCAAGTCACTTAACCCCAATTGCCTCAACTTACTCCTCCAAAAAAAAGTAGTGGATTTGTAGTCGGAAGAAATCTTATAAGTAAACTGGTAATAGAATCATAGTATTGTACATGTAGAGTTAGCTATCTAGTTCTACTTTCTCATTGCAGATATAAGGAAACTGAGGCCCAGGGCGCTTAAGCAACTTGAAAAAAGACAACATAATAGTCGTTGATTTCAGTTACACTATAGAGTCCTCTAAGTCCAAGTCACTGTGCCATACTGACTGTATATTGGGTACAAAATGGAAGATGCTGCACATCTCTTTTGATAAAAGGAGTCGCTAACCAAAACTGCTCAGCCTAGCTCCTCCTCTGACCCTTACTGGTTAGCCTATTTTCTATGATATCTGTAGCACAAGAAACTGTTTCCATGTCCATTCACTTGAGTGCCTGGAGGCACCTACATGAGGCTTAACTAATTTATTACAGACTTCTGTTTATCATCATCATCATCATTATTATTATCATGAACTTGAGAGCAGAATTAAGCAGGCAAATTTGACTTTGCAGGTATCACTGAAAATTTGCACATAAAAATGTAATTATTATTAATAATAATAACTAAAATTTATTTAATGCCTACTATGTACCAGGCACTGTGCTAAACAATTTACAGTTATCTCATTGGATCCTCATAACAACACCGGGAGGTAGGTGCTACCCTCATTTTATAGAGGAGGTTAAATGACTTGCCCAGGGTCATACAGCTAATGTGTAGATCCAGGTTTGAACTGAGGTCTTTCTGATTCCAGGCACAGCTCTCTATACCCTGCAAATCTAACTGCCTTAGAAGGTAGTGAGTTTCATAACGCATTCAAGCAGAAACTGAATGACTGATCATTTGTTTCAAACATTAGATTTGTTCTGTTTGGTCCCAGAGAGACAACCAGAAACAATGGGCAGAAGCTGAATATATCAGACTTGATGTCAGGGAAAAAACTCCTATCAGCTGTCCTGAAGTGCAATGGGTGTAGTGGGTGTACAAAAACTGGTGGATTTTCTAAGGCCTCTTGGGTGGGGGGGACAGGGGCGGGGAGGGGGGTGTCTTCAAACAGAGTTTCAACAATTCAGCTAGCAGCTGCTGTGGGGGTGTAAAACCAACAACAACCAGCTCATAGGACACTGCAAGCCCAGATTCTTTTGATCTGCTTTACTAAGGAAAGCAACGTTAAGGGATTGACAATCTCACTTTTATCCAGCATGCAAATATCATTCACTTAGTTCAGGGGGAAAAGCCAGCACCCTGAACTTCAGAGCAAATATAATCAAATTACAAGCAGACCAAATACAATTCATAGTTACCAAGAAAACCATCAATATCTGAGTTCAGCCAGAAGGCCTTTACAGTGGCTGCCCAGAATCCAGGGCCTCCAGGAGTGAGAGCCTTGAGAAAATAGCTCTGTCTTCCCTTTTATGCAGTTTCAGACCTCATCAAACATTGTCTGAGCAACCAGAACTTGGGCTCCTTAGATTGACTCTGGTGTTAGCACCTCCCTTCACTGGCCCCAGCTGGAGCCCCACCTTAGTTACCAATTCACACCCACATAGGCTTAGCACCTAATAGTGGTTTGGGCCTGGGGCTTAGCACCTAGTAAGACTCAATCAAAGGCAATTAATCATTTTTAAAAAGTAAGAAAGTCCCAACTTAATTGATATTACTGGGGGGGGGGGGAGGTGGGGCAGGGCTGTCTTCAAACAGATTCTGGATAACCATTTGCTGAGTATGTTACAGTGGGGAATCCTTTCATTTATTAGTTGGATTAGATCACATCATCTTTGAGATCCTTTTCACCTCTGAGATTTTGGTGCTCTGCATTTTATTCAGTTAAAAATTATATAAATAAAATTTGTATCACTAGAAAAGATATCCTAAGTCATAACATTTAAATAAGTAACTTTTGTAGGTGAAAAAGCATATGCATATTTCATGTTAAAGCAGATGCAGCTAGAAGGCCATATTGATAATCCCCCACATTACAGAGGAGGAAACTGAGGCCCAAGAAAGTTAAGTGAATTGCCAGAGGTCACACAGAGAATAAGGTGAAGAGTTGGGATTTGAAACTAGGTTCTCTGACTCCAGAGACATTGGTCTTTCAATTTTATCACAATTGCTTCACAATGTGGGCACTAAATCTGTTGGGTATCAACCATTAATAAGATGGATGTCTCAATGCCAGATTTTGCATTTGTATCTCTGTCACTTTTGTCAAACTACAAACAACCAGACAGTTTTCTGTTTGACTATGCATGAAGAGTTTCCATATTTATTCCAGGAAGAATGGAAAATAAAATGCAATCTTTCAATGGTGTGCAGCTATATAATTTTCAGAGAGGAAAAGTTGGCATTTAGTAAGGGGCCAATGGAAATTCTGAGCTCAATTTTCAGCAAGTAACACCTGTTATTTCAGCTGTTTCAGGTCAATAGCAGACAAGCAGGTTGAAACTGCAGGAGCTATAAAATCATTGACAGCTGAAATACAATTTTATTGCACTCACATTCCACAGTGAAAAGAATTGAGCACGTCAAGGATGAGGTCAACCAGCTGTATTCCAATCTGTAGGGCCACATAGCTGGGGGGGAAAATCCTCAAAATCTGGACTCTCTAAATTTTATGCATCTGTTTCTTCAATTAACATTCTTATTGGTATCCTTAACCTACCCCTAATAGCAGCTCTAGTTTCTAATTAAGCACATAAACACAACCCTACATAAAACATAGAGATCACTTCAGACTACATACGCCCAGTATAATTAATTTCCAAATGGAGAATCAAATAATTTGCATAAAGAGTCTAGAAAAAACAGACTTTTGGAAAGTGATTCCTTTGCTATAAAGGACATACTATCTAGAAAATACAGATTCTTCACTAGCAACTTCAATCAACTTCTTCTCTTTTGAAATTTCGTAGGAAACCAGCCTAGATTTTATTTTTGCCTTAATATAACTTGCCACCTTTTATTGAAATTTCTTTAAATGCTGAAATCAACCAATATTTATTAAGCATCTACTGTGTACAATAAACTAAGCTAGGTGCTGAGCTCCAAAATTCTAGAGGGCATGAATTTTATTTATCTGTCAAGTTTGATCGACACGTATAGGCTACCATTAGGACTCAGTTCATGCTAAATGGCAATTCTCCAAATGCAACCATATGTTTTCATTACAAAACAATTGATTGTTCTTCATTCAGTAATTATCCCCATCTGGTTAAGAACTTGATGTTAAGAGGGGCTGGACTAAATTGCTTTTGTTCTATACATTCTCTGACTACCCCCATTCACAAGCAGAGACACTTTTTAAATTGCCAAGGCTATATTGCCTAACTTTTCACATGCAAAAAAAACCAACAATGATAAAATTTTTAAGGCTATCATCTCCATGTTTTCCTGTTCAAATTTCCAGATATAAGAAATGAAAGCATAATTTTAAAAAATTTAATTAACATATTATCATGACACTCCAAATTTAAAAGCATATTTTGATATATACTCTAATAGATGTTTAGAATTTCTCATTGGTTTTATGCCAGTGTCACATGATTTTTCTGGCCAAAAATGTAAAGTTTCTCAACATCTCTCATTGTACTTTACATGGTTGCCTCACATGCAAAGTTCTACCAGCCCTAGCAGGCTGACTAGGAGAGTAAAATGAAAACATGCCAAATCACATCCCCCAATGAATCCTCTTTGCAGACAAATCCATAGAGAAAATCAAAATAAAAGCAAAAATGAGCAGAATCTACCTGACTCAAGATTGTTATAAGTTCTCTTGTGGGCAAGATATGGGCTTGTTCACTCATTAGCAGGTGGTCCTAGAAATAAGACTGGGGTCTGGCTGGGAGGTTTGCCACTAGGTAGGCTGACATGGTCAAAATAGCATCTTCAGAAGATCAGAGGAAATCCACTCAAAAAGAACAAATAAAGTAAGAGGAGTAGTGGAGTAACGATGAATGTTAAAAAATAGATACAACTGTGTGCAAATACACACATAAACTTGGCTGCACTGGTGGGTAGGGCAATCAGTGTTATAGCTCAGTTTGGGATCTGTTGCCTTTTTCTGACTCTGATCCAGGTTGATGATCTGCTGTCCAAGGTAGAATAAAATGCTGACTGAATATGGAGGGTTTTGATGTAATATTTAGTAGCACAAATCAGCAAAATTTAGAGTCCCCAATAAATCATCCTTTAGCATCATAAAGAAAAGCATTGCAGAATGTTCTAAATGCAGACATCATAGAATTTTCTAGCAGGGCATCAATTCAGTTAGTGTTTATTTTCTACTTTATGTGATGCACTTTACCAGGCGGTAGGGATGATATTCCTTACTCTCAAGGACCTTACAGTTTATAGATAGGAAACAACATACATCTAGGTCCTGATCAATATGAATGAGAAAGCCTGTAAAGTAGTCATATGTATTTAAATCTGCATTATTTGAAGCTGTTGTATAAAACATGGTAACTGGTTCCAGCCTTCTGAAAATATGCAGTGTGAATTCAAATGAGACCACTTCCCAAAATTCACCATTTGTACCAATCAGGACCTTTCACCAAAGCTTGGGACTGTTTTTCCTGTGCAGTGAGCAGTGTACTCTGTGTGCAGAAGGTGGTACAACTCCTAATTGACTTGAGAGAAAGCTGAGAGTGATTCTGTGTACGTATATAAGGAAGACTGTTGAGAATTTTGGGAAGAACTTCAAGATAGACGATCTAGAAAAGCAAGCATGAACTTTTGAATAGCTTATCAGTGGCCCTCATAGCCACAGTTATATGGTGAAAGTTGCCCTTACTTACCCAAACCATCCCTTGAATTGCAACCCAGGAGACTGCTGAGAGTGATAGTGATACTGGCCTCACTCCTGGTTTGAGCTGAAATTGTATTTTTTTCCTCAACCAAAGAACTCCTGCACTACTGTGTGTTCTTTGGCCTATTCTCATTTGTGTAATTTTCCAAACTTCTGTTTACTGTTTACTTTTATAAAGAAGTACATTAGCTATTGGTGATGATCTATTCTATATTCAGTATTTGATGGGAGGGAACTAAACTGGGGAGCTTAAGCTGAATATTACCTTCCTCTTGAGAGTGTTGGAGTAAATGCCTTTCGTTCTGAACCTGTTATGTCCCTGGACTACAAATATGTGAAGTATTATAGATACACATAATTCTAGTCCAATGTCCCTCATGGAGATAGGAAGATGGAGGAAATATCACCCACCTGCAGTGGTCTCATATCCTCCCTGTCCTCTTCCTGCCATAAGGCTGCTGGTGCTACCAGCATAGTGTTCCTTCTACTCTTCACAAAGGTACAAATTGCAATCTTTCTTAGAGAGGTGGATCAGATCCCACATCAGATTCTCCATTCATGTCACATTCAAGCTGAGCCATCTTTATACTTAAGCAGAACACACTCATATATCTTACACATAGATAGGTACAAAATATATACAGAATACATATAACATTATCTAGGGGGAGAAAGGGAGAGAACATTAACAGCTGAGAAAATGGGAATATGGAAAGATGTCCTATAAGAGATGGCATTTGAGATGAATCATAAAAGGAACTTAGAGTTCTGAGAGGTTGAGGTAAGGAGGAAAGTGTTCCAGGCTTGGGAGATACCTTGTACAAAGGCAAAGAAAAAGGAAATAACATGAGAATTAGGGCAATAGAAAATGAGCACTTGGTGCCTATATTGTGTTATATAACTTGGCCTAATAATTATACCTTGTTATGTAACAAAGCCTAATAATCTTACAAAGGAGAGATGAGAGACCTACCACCAGCCAATTTTGATACTCATAGGAGCAGGTCTAATACCAGGCTTTTTGATTTGCCACAAGTGACTAGATTCTGACATAATGGCATATGCATATACAATTGATTATGTCTAAGGTCTCCTCAAAATGTGATAATTGATGCATTGCATGTACAATATGGAAACAGATATAGGACAATGGTTTAAATCCTCCCCATGGGAAATGCCTGAGATACAAAGGACTTAATAGATATGTCAGAATAAGTAGAATCATAAAAGACTCTAGTAGTCTGTTACACTTATTATACTTTCCTCCAGATGATATAGACCTTTTTTGGACCTATGTGTAAGATATATGATGAACAGATATTTCACATTCACCTTGAGGCTCATTCTCTAGGAAATATCCAATGTCAAGATCTCTTGACCCACCAACATATGTTTTCCTTTGCTCCATTAGGCATAGAATAACCTTGTCAGTGCTTTATTTCTTCTATATACTATTTTGGAAATCTTCTCCCTTTGGTGAGATGATGACTAAATCTTGAACTCAGAAACTCTTGACCTATGAGGTTACTGACAAGGCTGAAAATATCCTTTTCCCATGATTGCCATATGCTGACCTATGTTCAGAAAAAATAATAAAACATAAATATACAAAAGAATAGAAGGCATCCAAGGACCTGAGGTCCAGTCTCAAGATCTAGGTAAGCATGTGCCTCCAGATGCCATATACTTCTGCTGCAAGATAACATTGCTGATGGTAGGGTGGGAGAAATAGGAAATTTTCTTTCTTTCCATTTTCTAGAAGACCAAGAGAGATAAAATGCTAGAAAATAATCTTAAGGTCATAGGGCCTACTTAGACACACACACACACACACACACACACATACACACGCCCCACAAAATAATCAATAGTACCACCAGCAGATTAGCAAAGATAGCAAAAGATAAAAATAAGCAATGTTGAAGAGGTTATGTAAAATCACATACTAAATAATTCCTGGTGAATGAGTAAATTGTCCTAATCAATCTACAAATTAATTTGGAACTATGTGAGAAAAGTTACTAAGCTATATCTTTCCATCCAGCAAGTCTAGACGTATGTGTCAAGGGAAGTCAGATGAAATGAAAAGTCCTATATATAACAAAATATTCATGGTAGTACTATTTTGTGGTAACAAGAAAATGGGGATGAAATGTGTATTCATGTTGAACACCTAAATTGTGGGAAAATGGATGTAATAGAATATAATGACAATAAATTACGAATATGAATAATTCAGAAACAGATGGGAATACTTTCACATAGATTGAATTAAACAAAACTAGGAAAACAATGTTCATAATACAATAATATAAATAAAAACAACACAAATGACAACTGAAACTAGAAATCAGAATAAATGAAATGTTGAATAGTCAATTCTGATGTCAACTAACTACTGTTACTGAATGTGGCAGAGAAAGATGTAATTTTTTTACAGGACAATTTTGTTTAATAGTTGGGGGTTTTGTTTTATTTTTATTATGAGAAGGTTCTAGGGATTTATAGGGCGATTCTTGTGATATAAAAATACATAAGGACAATAATTTAAATAGTTATGAAACATAAGATTTATGGGATTGATTCTGCTAAAACGGTCCTTAGAGGCAAATTTGTATAAGAATTTATATTAACAACAGAGAAGATTAATGAGGGTGCAGTTAAAAATATTGGAGAATAAAGAACTTAATAAGCCCAACACATGAGCAAAAGAAACAATGAGCACTAAAGGTGAATAAACAAAATTTGAAACAAAAAATTATAAGGAAATGGGGTTTTTAAGACCAATAAAATTGAATAATCTAATTTAATGAAAAAAGCAAGACAATAAAACTAAATTACCAAAATCAAGAATGTTTAAAAGACCTAGAAGAAAACATCCAGAACAATGGAGATCCTCTATTGAGGATTTACGGGAAGATTATGTAGAGTTGCACAGGACAAGGAGGTGTGGAGGGGCTGCAAAGGAGGAGACACTTAACACATCACCTGGTACATAGTAAACACCTACTAAATGCTTGTTGACTGACTGAAAAAGAGAGAACTAAATTACTTTTCATTTTAATTAGATGGTAATATATAATTTGATATCTCTATAATGTATTGTATTCCTTTCAGTTTTTTTCACATATTTTATCTCATCTGATCTTAATATCATCATCATAATTAGCATATAAATAATACTTTAAGGTTTGTAATGCACTTTACAAATATTATCTCATTTTATCCTCACAACCCTGAGGGATAGGTTCTATTCTTGTCTACATATTAGAGAAGAGGAGAGTAAGGCAGACAGAGGCTGTTACTTGCCCAGAGTCACACAGCTAACAAATGTCAGAGGTTGGATTTAAACTCAGGTCTTCCAAACTCCGTAATACTACTTCAATGGATGCAGAACTGACATTTAATAGATGAGGGAACTCATTCAAGCAATGTGTCTTGACCAAAGTCAAGCTATCTGATATTTTGCCTATTCCTTGGGCACCCTTTCTGATGAGAGGGATGGGGATTGAAAACAGTGGTGAATAATCAGATATAAGGATCTATAGGACACATCTTTATCACTCCAATACCCTCTGAGGGTATTTTATGTCCAGATTCAAAAGGAGCACAAGATACAACTTGAGACCTACACTCTGATGACCCAGGGAGAACATCTAAGCACACATTCTCCTTATTGCTTGGCCCCAAAACTCAGTCACCTAAAGAGTTCATGGTTACACAGATCAAACACCAAAGGAAGCAGGAAGGGTCTCTAGGCCACCGTACTTACTAAATTAAGCTACAACATTCTAGAACCTTGCTTGGAGATTCATACCCATTCTTTCACCCACATTATGCTGTGAACCTCATAAAAATGGCCTAGCTAACTAATCATAAAATAGCATTAATGGCATCATAAACCTTGCTTAAATATTTTTTCTTTGATCCAAGGATGGGCACAGATCCAATTCCTCTAATTTTGTGCCCTCCAAACCCATTGCTAGTTCACATCCTCACATCCTCAGTAGAACTGTGACTAAAATAGAAGGTTCTAAATTTCAATGGCAAGGATTCTAGATAAGATCTATTAAATTGTCTTTATAGATGTACTGTGGCAATTTGATTATTTTTTAATTGCTACAAAATTTTTTTCATCCACTTGTCCTTATAGGCTATACTCTTTGTTAATATCCACATGTCAGTTGAATGTTTCTTTTCTGCTGAAAGATATTATTAACTTCTATACAGACTATTATCACTAAACAAAATTCAGAAGAATAATCATCCGTTCATGAATTTAAATCACAAATGGCACATTTTACAGACTGCAAAATTTTTCATCATTCAAATTTCTCAGGTTTCCTCTTTCTAAGGGTGGCCTTGTCTCTTTGCAAACTAATTTAGAAATTTAATAGGTCATTAAATCCACAGTTAGCCGTTGTAATTTGAGAAAGTATGTACTGTTCAAAGTCATAATTAAGAATCTTTACACCTGGAGCAAAAAAGTGTGGGTTGGGGTATAGGGAGAAGACAATTTGCTCAAAGTCACACAGCTTTCAAGTAACAGAGCCAGGATGAGAGGGGTCTTCAAGTATTGAAAAGTATAGCACATGGAGAAGGTAAGAAGGAATTAAGTATTTAAGTGGCAACTACGTGCCAATAGCTATGCTAAGAATTTTATAAATTTTCTATCACTTGTTCTTCACAAGAACGCTGGGAGGTGAGTGCTATTATTTTCCTCATTTTACAATTGAGGAAACTGAGGAAAACACAGGTTAAGTAACTTGTCCAGGTCACATAGCTAATAAGTCAGTGTCTGAAGCAATATTTGAATTCAGGTCTTCCTGACTCTTGGTAATTCTCTTCTAAAGGCCCTACAGTCAAAGACCAGTCATGAATATGGAAAAGATTAGCCACAAATGGGGCAAGTGTTCCCTTGGAACACTAGTACTTAGAAAAAACTACTTGCAAGTTCAACCATGTATGCACTACCTGACTAGTTAATTGTTGTGAGTCCTCCGCTTCAACAACCAACTCGGGGGAGTCTGTTACCCCCCCCAAGACCCAGGCCTTTGCCTAGCAAAGGGCCTGATCTCTCAGACAATGTATAGGGTGGGAGCCAAAGGTGTTGAGTGACTCCATTTATTCTTTCAGCAAGCAGCATTTTTATATCTTTGGTTACGTAGGCATTAGGGGTGCCCTGGTCCAGCCTACTCTCCTCCCCTTCTCTTCCCGAGCTAACCTGAAGTTCCCTGTAGGCAGACAGTCCAGGCAAAGAACCAGAAGTTCCATGTGCTCTGGCAAGCGCAGACAGAGAGCTGGAAGTGCCATGTGGTCAAGCAGGTCCGCGGAAAGACCTGGAATTGCTATGGAGGCAACAAAGGTGAGACACTTCCTCCTGGCTCCACCCATATCTCAGAGCTCTGAGTTTATCTCAGCAGGCCCTGGGCGTGGAGGTCCGAGGAGGGCAGGGCTCAGCTCTAACTCCGCCCCGTAACAGTTAATGTTTTAAAATCTTCAACAACACCATGGTGCTCTTACTGATAAGGACTGACGTCAGAAGCAGGGCTTTTTTTTTTTTTTTAACTACATAAGTAAGAGCAATTCAGACTCAAAGTACATGTTGCCAATCACTCATCCTGAAACCCTCACACAGATACTCTGCTGCATAGAGAAGACTGGTATAGCCACAGAAGAAACTCTAAAGATCTAGAAGAGTGTGTCCTTCATCTGGAATTTCCCAAAGGAGCCTTAGCAGCTTTTGCATTCCTTGTATCTGAGAGCTAGACAGCTGACATTTGTCTATTGGGTAATGCAAATCCTTAAATAAGTCTTATCAAAATATTTTTGAATTGAGCCTGGATTTTTTTATTTCATCTTTTAGTGGAACAAGAATAATATTTTACCACATAACTATTCATTTAGAAAGCATTGGTTGCTAAATGTTAGCAAAAGGACAGGAGTACTTTACCATCTCCTTAACCTTTAGAATTAGCCCCACGAAAAGACTTGGAGTAAGTATAATCACTGATACCAGAAAAATTATCCTACCCCTAACACCTTGAGAGTAGGTAGAAGAGGTAGCCATAAGAGAGAACCTCCCACAGGAATAGGATCCTTGAGGGAGGAGAAAGGGAAGTTAATAGCAACATGGCCCAGAAGAGGATATGAGTCAAAGAGAAGGGATGATACAATATGGCAGCACAGTGTTACAGGGTGATGAAACCTAGGACAGTAGAGCCTACTTATCCAAGATGTCTCCTTACAGGAAAGAAGAATACTCCATGCTAACAGATGCCACTATGCTCTAGCAAAGCCCCACTAGATCTTTGCAATTTCTGATTAATTAAATTTTCAAGGTGACTAAGGATTAACCCATACCCTGAAATATGATCAGGTTTGTTGATCTATTGAGGAATAAAACCTCAATTGGTTATTTCCTTGATCACTCCCCTTATGCTACTCTCAGCCAAGGGCAAATAACATGGAACGCAAGAAGACTCAGAAAGAGAGTTTTCCTCTCCCCTCCCCCATGCATCTTGGCTGTGCATATGCATCTATTTAGTACCCTTCTTAACACAAAGATGACAAATAAAACATCTAGTGACACAAATGCAAGCAAGCAAGACTGCTCTTGCCTTCAAAAAGCTTACATTCTAGTGGGAGAAAGCAAAATATAAAAGGAAACTGGATTGCATAAATGGGGAGGCATGCTGCCATAGCATGATAAGGAGATGGTCAGGAAGTAATGTAGAGGCCTTCTTCTAAGGAATATAAAGTGAAAGCCCACCAATCAAAAACTGGTGCCCTAGAAATAGAGCTCAAGATTCCTGAGAGGGAAGTGAGCATGCATGGTATGGAGATGTTCAGGATGTAATCACATAGGAGGCTTCCAATTGTGTTAAGCTTAAGTGCTTGTTTTAACTATAGAATTTGAGCTAAACTACAATCATTTTGTTACAGTAGCTCTATGATGAGATAACTGTTCTGGACATTAGTCATCATATGAGGTAATAGCAATTCTTCATACTTATACAGCCAGAATCCCTAGATACTTCATAAACAAACTTTCACATATACTTTTGACATAAATGGGTACCATGGTAGCTAATTTGTAAGAGGATTAACATTTATACAGAGGCTGAGGGGATTTGTAGGAGGTATTTTGGGGTTTTTTAAGATATTTTGCAATATGCTTAACAATGCCACAGGAAGTTCTGACTTCTAAAAGATCTAAGAAATGGCCTTCTGGAAAAGCACTGCAGTTAGCATATCTCACCTTTAAATTCAATTAACTTTGAAGTGAATGAATTACCACTAAGAAGCACAAAGCCAGCTTGTGAATCATCCAAAAGGGGAAAGTTTGGAATTATATGGGACTTAAGGGAGAACCTGTTCTGAGGAATGCTGCTACTTTTTTTATAATGTCACAGATCATTTCCTTCACAGTGATTTGTCCCAATTTGTAAACACCAACTACCATACCTGGAATTATATAAGGAGTAAAATGTATTAATTAGATGCCATGTTAGTTGTTATTTACCCCATTCATAAGAGGGAACATCCAAGATGTCTGTCTCGTACACTGTAATTGAGAAATATTCATATTTACATCTTAATCTGTTCAGGCCACATGTCTCTTTTAATGTCACATCTATTAAGGGAAATAATTTCTGTCAACATACGCTCCTGTGACAGAAATGTGAACTTTTCTAACATTCATTGTGTTTCACTGTCACTCAAGGGTTTGAATCAGCATTCCCGAGGATGCCAGGGGCAATTTGCCTTCTCTCCAGTGGCTCCTCATTTCCTCTAGCAGAAAACACAAATTCCTCAGTGTGGCATTTAAATCACCCCACAATCTGGATCTATCCTATCTTTCCAGACGTACTTTATATGATTGCCTACCCCTTTACATATTTCATATGCAAGTCAAACTGGCCAACCTACTCCCTGAACTACGAATTTCATCTTCACGCTTTTGCCAGAAAGACAATTGATTCTTATATCAGCCTCTTAGCCTCAGGGACAGTTGTAAGTAAACAAAAATGTACTCAACATTATAGGGGTCTGTTCATTGTCCTCTGGAGGAGATAATGTCCATTTATGACACAAAACAGATCATTTCCCATGGAGGCATCAAATCATGATTCTTTAAAACTATAGAAATCTACTAACCAAAGAACTATGTATTGTATAGCTCTCATATGAAGATGTCTAACATAGCCGGTGAGTTGACCAGTTTCCAGCTGGGCCATTTTTTATTGTGAAATGCATTTATTTATAATCATTCACACATAATTTATACATATGTCTCTATCATAAGATGTTATTATAGTTTTACTTCCTCAGGGTTGAATTCCATTACTAACTTGACAACAAATAACTGTTATTAAACTGGAAAGAAAAAATGTTGAGCTCATAAATCAGAGATAATTTCTCTGGTTCCCTGAATAAATGAAAAAAAATCATAACTATGTTTTCAACAAAAGTTACAGGTTTATCTCATTATGAAGAAATACTCTTTTCTGCTTACCACATGACCGGTTAATCTTCTTAGAAAAAACATAATATAGATTAATCAGAGGATTTATAAATTATAGAACTACAATTATACTGTATTATCAAGTTAATTATCTAGGTGGCACAGTGGATAGAGCACCAGTCTGGAGTCAGAAAGACTCATCTTTATGAGCTCAAATCCAGTAGTAGACAGTCAATATCCATGTGACCCTGAGCAAGTCTCTTAATCCTATGTGCCTCAGTTTCCTAATATGTAAAATGAGCTGGAGAAAGAAATGGTAAACCAGTCCAGTATCTCTACCAAGAAAACCCCAAATTTTGTCATGAAGACTCAGACACTATTGAAAAATGACTCAACAAACAAAAACAAGAGGTATATTACAGAATTTTCAAACATGTTTAGCCACATATTCTTCTGTTTCTTAATTGTATTGAATCCAGAATCAGATTTATTATGTACTTACTGAGCATTTTTCATATGCCAAGCTTTCTGTTAAACATTGGGAACACAAATGAAAAAAGTAATTCCTGCCCTCATGGAGAACATATATTGGGGAACAGTGGCTAGGGAAGGGAGTTATATTCCGGAGAGTTGCCTCCCTTATAATTGGAAGCTTCTATCTCTTTTAATCATTATTCACTTCTACAAACTACCAGTATTTACAAAATCCTATGAAATCAAATCTGAGCAACTCAGGAGTTTCCACAGAAGACTACAGACAGAAAAGGGGTTAAAATGAAGCTAAGTACTTTTTCAGTTCTCTGTAATCAATTTAGCTAAGCTGATGTTTTTACATTAGACTTTTTAAGTTATTTAACCTAATATAAAATATAGAATGAGACTAGGTTATATTGTACATTAGAGAAAGCACTAGATGTGCAGAAAGAAGACATTAGTTCAAATCTCACCTCAGAAACTTACCTGTATGATTTAACCTCTCTCAATATCCGTTTCCTCATCAAGTGAAGGGGTCAAACTAGATGACCTCTAAGGTCCATCTTTTTTATTTAATACTTTTTAGATACTATTAAAGCCTAACATAACATTTTAGTATATATGTATATATAATAACTTCTTTATTAAGAAAATGTACTCATTAATACCTCCCCTTCCACACTTCCCCTTAACCTCAACATTAACAACATTTTCCTCAAATCTACTTCCCAACTTTCCACTCTTTTTTGTCACTGTTGCCTTCAATTGTCAATCTAAGGGTAAATGTTCCTTGCTTTTATCTCTCTTCTGTATTTTATTTTAGCCCTACCCTATTCAAACTTATTGCTGTACTCTTCTCAACCAACATGTTCCAGTGATCTCTATGGAAGCCCTGTTACACTGTAACAAAATGTCCTGTGACCACAACCTTTTCTGTAATTGTTCCTTTCATCTATTTGCTTTATACCTCCCCCATCCCGTGATAGCATTTCTCTAAAAATCCTTTCAAAAAGAGGCCAATTCAAATACTATCCATAGGGTTAGTCAAATCCACAGGATTTGAGACTCTTAAAATCTAGTCCAACCTATAGATGAAAGGAATCCCAAGTATATAACATTAAGTCAGACAGCTAGCACTCCACACTTATAGAAAAGGAAATGGTGTTGGTATGCCATTTAAAGGTCATTTTTCTTCCAACATTTTACAACCTTTACTTTTTCAAAGTCATTAACATAGGAATTTCTTAATCTACAGCAACGACTTAAATCATCCTCCCCCTAACCTTATCAATACAATTTGCCAGCCTTTAGAACACGCTTCTACTACTGTGGATGACTTTTAAATTTGAATTTTGACCTTACTCTCCACTCAATCCTCATCCTTACAGTTGGATGACTTTATTAGCAATGCTGGTAATCCATCCAACACCCTGGCCCTATACCAGACCCCAAGGAAAACTTACTCTCCTTACTCTCATCCACAAATACCTTATTATTCTCATCATTCAGGAACGGTATATCATCAAGAGGCCAAAAGCTACAAATTCATATTCTTATCACAACCTTCAATCCTTCCACCTATCTTATTCCCTTGCTCTTTTTAAGCTTTACTCTTGGTGCTCATTATGACATCCAGTCCTCTGACAACTACTTTCCATTCTCTTTAACCAGGCTGAATCTCATGGGCAATTTTTGTTGCTGTTGTTATTCAGTCATTTCAGTTGTGTCTGAATCTCCATGACTCTGTCTGGGGTTTTCTTGGCAAAGACACAGGAATGGTTTGCCGTTTCCTTCTCCAGCTCATTTTACAAATGAGGAACTAAGGCAAATAGGATTAAGTGATTTGCCCAGGGTCACCCACCTAGTAAGTGTCTAAGGCCAGATTTGAACTTAGAAAGAGGAGTCTTCCCGATCTCAGGTCTGCCACTCTAGTCACTGTGCCATCTCGCTGACCAATGTTCAATACATTTCAACAATTTTCTCTATACTGTTCCAGAATTCCTTGCCCACATGTAATTTTATTATGCTCATCATGCCAATTCCTGGTACTTTGAAAATTCTACTCTCCATTGTCTTCACTACTGTTGCTGAATCATTAGTGGAGTACGCCTTAACAATTAGCTCCCTTACAAATTCATGTTGAACTTCCAGTACTATTCAATGATCACACTAAATGTCTTATGTGAAAGGCTATCAAACAGGAATGGCCTGGGTTCATTGTAGAGAATTTCTCATACCTCCGGAATATAGTCCTTACCTGGAAAATCTGGGAAAATTGCTATGGGATACCAATTAAACTTACAGCACACAGTTCATAAAATAAAATAAATGAACTTATACATGTATCTCTGCTTTTTGTTGTTCAGTCATTTTTTCAGTCATATCCTACTCTTTGTCCCCATTTGAGATTATCTTGGCAGAATTGCTGGAGTGGTTTGCTGTTTCCTTCTCCAGCTCATTTTGCAGACAAGGCAAGGAGGATTAAGTGACTTGCCCAGGGTCACACAGCTAGTACGCATCTGAGGCCAGATTTGAACTCATGAAGATGAGTCTTTGTGACTTCAGGCCAAGCACTCTATCCATTGCCCCATCTAGCCGCCCATTTTGTGTGTATGTATGTGTGTGTATATATACATATACACACAATATATATGAATATATACACATACATACATATATATACTATATTTGTATGTATATGTACTATAGATATGTGTGTATATATATGTGTGAATAGTATAAGCAGTTGCCATTTATAAATATATATAAGCATATATAGGTGTGTATATATGAGGTATACAGAGAGGACTAGTACCTCTGGTGTGAGGGATTGCTGAGCCCTTTTCAGGGCTGCTCATCCACCTTTGGTGTCCACCTATCACTCCACTCTCACCTGTGGCTCCAAGAGGCTGTAGTATGGGCAGTGACCACACCCCAGTAAATTATCTTAGCACACAAGCCAAACCAGGTTGAGGATAACCCCTCTTGGTGAGTTGAGAAATGTCTACCCCAAGCATGTAAAGACTTCCCATGGCAGAATGAGCAGATAAGAACAATTGGTTCCAGTGGCCATAAAGGTGGCTGAATATGTAGAGTGCTTAGAGTTTAATCAACCATTGAAGATGCCAAGGTCACCCACTACATCCTAGGCCATCATCAGTCATCTTGACTTTTGTCTTGCCACTGGACTTTGATGACTCTGGAAGAGTAAGTGAGGCTGACAACTTAGTGCAACTCTGCTTCACTTAAATCCAATTCACATGCAAGTCAAGACATCACCCTCTGATGTGATTGGTTCTCTTTGAAAATGAAGGCTCAACAACAACACACACATACACACATTTGTATATATATATATATGTGTGTGTGTGTGTGTGTGTGTGTGTACATATATGTATATGTGTGTATGTGCATGTGTATATATACATATATATACATATGTATACACACACATATATTATTATTATTATTATATGTGTGTGTGTGTGTGAAAGAACTTGCAATAAAGAATTTGGAAAATAAAACCATACCCCAGTGAACAACCCTCTTCCGGAGTTCAGAGCTGTGACAGTCACAGCTAGATGGGGCCAGCTGGTCAGCTCCTTTTGCATTTCTTAGCAGCTCCCACCAGGTGGCATCAGGCACTTGCAATTGTCACTTCCAATCATAGCTGTATAGTTTTCTAAAGGAATCAAAAGGCTTTGTTCTTAAGGCTCTATCATTGAGCATCATATCCTTCAGAAGGAAATGCTTCTAGAGTGTTCCCAGTCTGACAAAAGTCATGAGTCCCCTGTAGTTTTGCACCAGATTAAAGTCCTCCTCACCCTTGAGTTAACCCCCCCTGAAAACTTAAAAGCTTTTTCCAGAAAGCAGGGATCAAGTCCCAAACATGAGGTTCACATGTAATGAAAACAAATATTGCAGGGTCTTTCTCCCTCAAACACACAGGAGAGAGATTCCTAATCTGAGTGACCAATCTCATTTAGCCAGGAATTGACAAAATACTCTAATTTCTTTTGCATTACTTTTATTGAATCCCAAAGAATCTCTCTGGGGCAACTGGATGTGATTGTTCACGTAATCTCAGAGTTGGAAAAGTCATGGGGGCCACTCAGACCAACTTATACCTGAGCAAGAATTTCCTCTTCAATATCCACAGAGGATAATTATCTGTTCTTCCATTATAGACCTCTAGCAAAGACAATCCTACCACCTCCCAAAATATCCATTCTACTTTTGACAGTTCTAATTATTGGGAAGTGTTTCCTTACATTAATCAAAAATAACTTAAGTATCATCTAGGATGGAGGGGGTGAGAAAAGAAGGTACGGTTCCCAGAGACTACCCTGTAATGGTAATCAGGGTGGTGTTTTCTGCTGTTCTTTTCTTAAGTGCCTTTAATGATTCTGGCCTTTGCTTGAATGGGGCAGATATAATGGGATCTTTTTGTCTTGTGGTGTTTCTCAGCCCTAAGACAATGTGATGGTAATCAGGGCAGGACTTTTTGTGTCTTCTCCTTTGAAATATTGAGATAATTAAGTACCTTTGATGAGTCTTATCTTTCAAATGTAATGGCCAGCAAAATGGGATTTTTCACTGTTCTTTGAGTGCTTCTCAGCACTGAGGTAATCAAGTGCCCCAGGACCCTGAGATGGGTGTATAAGATCCAAGGTTGGCCAAGGTTGGTGTTTGACTTTTGGGGCACACTCATGGAAGGCGTGTTGAGATTCTGGTCAAGCCATAACTGCCCCCTGGCTTTGTAACCCAGACAGACAAGATGTTGATGCTTTCCTGGTAACTATGAATAGAGATTTGAATCAGAAAAGGTCTGTCTGTTGATGTTTGTAATTTGTTTATATTTGCTCTGAAGCTCAGGTTGTTGGCTTTTCCTCCTGAACCAAGTGAATATTTGCATACTGGATTAAAGTGAGATTGTTAACCCCTTAAAGTTACTTTCATTAGTAAAGCAGATCAAAAGAACCTGTGCTTGCAGCTCTTGTTGCTGGTCTTTTTGGGTCTTACACTTCAACAGCTGCTGCTAACCTAATTATTGCTACAAAATAGCATAGTCAAGCAGGATCTGCAGAGTAAAAGGAAAGTATGGAGTTTTTGGGTACTGAGATGATGATTGAATGTTTCCCAGTTACTGAGTTGCTCTTTGTACTTGTGGTGGCTATGGTTCTGTGGAGCCCCAGAGGCCTGAAGAACAGGCAAGTGGCAGTGATGCGAGTGGTTTTCCCAGAGCCCAGAGCAGGGGCCCTGGGAGATGATCTCTCCTTCCCTCTCCCTATCCCACTAGCACCCTGGAGGAGCCAGGCCAGAGCAGAGGCTGTGGGAGGAAAATGAACAGAGATGTGGATGGCCAAAGCTAGGGCTTGAGTGGATTGTTAGCCCAGGTCCATACTGTGCGGAAAGAGTGAATGTCTTGAGATTATATTGTATGTGGAGTTTTGAAACAGGAGTGGAGAATGACCATGCAGACTCAACAGGAGTGGCTGGTGAGGAGAAAAAAGAAGCAGACGGTGGCTGCGGACATATTAGCCCAGACGGAGTGGAAGACTGCTTCCCTGAGAACTTTGGAAAGGTGAGAGTGATGAGCTGCCTTGGAGCCTACTTTGATGAGGTAAATACAGAGGGGGAAAACCACCTACATTGGGGTTGCAGCAGAAGCCATGAATGGCCAGCAGGAGCTGGACTACCAGGAACCCAGGAGCTTGAAATTCAGCCCTGGGGCAAAATGGAAACTTTGCAACAAGGTGATGAGTGTGCTTTTTTGATGCCTTCTCCTGGAACTGTTTAGGACCCAGGAGGGAAGGGTAGAATGGTCTTTGGTGGGTGGGGAGAAGTGCCTTGGACCCCCTGGGACCCAACCCTGTTGGCTTTGTTGCCCAGCCACCCCTCAGGACTTGGAAGTTGGGGGCTGGAACAGTGTGGGGAGAACAGAACCCCCCAAGAGAACTTTATTTGGACTTTTTTTGTTTGCTTTAGGACTTTACTAATTAAAGCATGCCGGTACCTGAGGGTGCCAGGAGGAAGTCTGCCATGGCAGTGTGGGAAGAAGAACACATCCCCAAGAGAACTTTATTTGGACTTTTTTGTTTTCATTGGGATTCTGCTAATTAAAGCATGTAAATACCTGAGGGTACCAGGAGGAAGCCTCCAAGGGCTGTGTGGGGAGGACACACCCTTACGAAGAACCTTACTTGGACACTCTGTATTGACTAAAGAGATTGACTAGCTTTGACCTAGGGGTGGATACTGTATTGTAAACTAGTATTTTGGGGATGATACAGCAAATCAAAAGAACCTGTTCTGGCAGCTCCTGTTGCTGGTCTTCTTGGGTCTTACACCTCAACAGTTGCTGATAGTTGAATTGTTGTTACATACTCTTAACTGCACTAAGACTTTTGGAACAACCCATATTGCTTTTATAGTCAAATAAGACCCCTAAGCCTTTTAAAAGGCAGCAAGATTATGCAGTGGATAGAGCACTGGGTGTGGAGTCAGGAAGAGCTGAGTTCAAATCTAGCCCCAAATACTTAGTAGCTGTATAATCCTGGGCAAGTCCTTTAACTCTGCTTGCCTCTATTTCCATGTCTGTAAAATGAGGTAGAGAAGGAAATGGCAAACTACTCCAGTATCTTTGCCAAGAAAACCCCAAATGGGTTCATGAAGAGTCAGATATGATTAAACAACAACAAGCTTTTATTTTCTACAAAAAGCTGTTGATAAAACAATCTATACATGTGCAATTGCTCTTTTGAATTAAAGTGATAGATTTTACATTTATCCTTAATTAGACAATAATTATACTTTTATTATTCTATAACATACCCTTATAAAATGATCCTTTCTGTTCCTCTCTTTTCTTAGCATCTAGACTCTTTCTACTGAACTTCATTCCTCATGTTCATGATTTCCATGCAGCTCCATCTTATAGATGTTTGTTTTGAATGAGGTTGCTACTAGGTGACACCATGAAAAGAACACTGAATCTAGAGACAATAAGAACCGAGTTCAAATTCTGCCTCAGATATATACTAGCTGCGCAACCCAGACAAGTCACTTAACTTCTGTCTGCATCAGTTTCCTTATCATTAAAATGGGGATAATAATGGTACCTACCTCCCAGGATGGTTATGAGGCTCAAATGAGATAAGATTTGTAAAGTGCTTTGAAACCTTAAGCCACTATATAAATGGTATCTATTAACATTACAACCATTATTCCAGTTACCAAGTCTATTAAGTGCCCAATTTCAATAATATCTCCTGTGTCCTATTTATCTCCTTTTGTCAATATTTTTAAAAATATCAATTTATATTGAACAAATGATTAATAAAGCAATGAACATCTTATAATGTGGATAAATAATTAAGTCAATAATTTAATTTATAAATTAATTATTGTTTTAAGTATTTGTTAGTGGCTAATCATTGATTAGATTAAATAAATTATTAAAGTAATAAAACAAATGTACAATATTTAATGAAATGTTTATAAGTAATACTAAGATATTTTGAAATATAGAAATTAAATATAAAGAATTTTCATATTAAATAAAAATAAAATATTTTATTATTACATAAATAAAATACAGATATTTTAATATTTGAAATGTTTTAAAAAATAAAATTCATTTTGTGAATTTATAAAAATATTACCTTGCTCATACTACCATGCATAATGATTCATAGACGTGTGAAGTCAAAATACTTTTCCTTAATCTTCTTCACAATGATTTTCTTCTTTCCCTTGCTTTTCTCTTTTTTAATTAATTTGCTTTCAGTTTTCAACATTCATTTCCACAAGATTTTGAGTTCCAAATTTTCTCCCTGTCTCTTCCCTACCCTCTACCCCAAGATGGCATGCATTCTGATTACCCCTTCCGCCAGTCTGCCCTATCCTTCTATTACCGCCCCCCGCCCAATCTCTTTTTCCCTTTCTTGTAGGGCAAGATAGATTTCTATACCCCATTGTCTCCATATCTTATTTCCCAGTTGCATGTAAAAACAATTTTTGACATCTGTTTTTAAAACTTTGAGTTCAAGATTCTCTCCCTTTTCCCTCCCCACCCACCATCGAGAAGGCAAGAAATTCAATATAGTTTATACACGTGTAGTTATGCTAAACATTTCCATATTAGTCATATTGTGAATGACTAACTATATTTCCCTCTATCCTATCCACCCCCCCATTTATTCCATTTACTCCTTTGTTCCTGTCCTTTTTCAAAAATGTTTGCTTCTAGCTATCCCCTCCCCAATCTGCCTTCCCTTCTATCATCCCCACTCTCTTATGCCCTTCCCCCTTGCTGTAGGATAAGATACCCAATTGAGTGTGTATGGTATTCCCTCCTTAAGCCAAATTTGATGAGTAAGATTGACTCATTCCCTTTCAATTCCTCCCTCTTCCCTTCCATTGTAACAGCTTTTTTCTTGCCTCTTTTATGTGAGATAATTTACCGTATTCTATCTCTCTCTTTCCCCTCCCAATATATTCCTCTCTCACCCTTTAACTTTATTTTTTAGATATCATCCCTTCATATTCAACTCACCCTGTGCTCTCTGTCTCTATCTCTATCTATCTACATAGATAGATATAGATATAGGTATTGATGTAGATATAGATATAGATATATTCCCTTCACCTACCCACATAGTGAGAAAGGTCTCATGAGTTTCAAATATCATCTTTCCATGTAGGAATGTAAACAGTGCAACTTTAGTAAGTCACTTATGATGTCTCTTTCCTGTCTAACTTTTCATGCTTATATTGATTCTAGTATTTGAAAGTCAAATTTTTTTATTCAGCTCTGGCTTTTTCATCAAGAATGCTTGAACCATCCTCTATTTCATTGAATATCCATTTTTCTCCCTGGAAGGATTAAACTTAGTTTATCTGGGTAGATGATTCTTGGTTTTAATCCTAGCTCCTTTGACCTCCATAATATCATATTCCAAGCCCTTCAATCCCTTAACGTAAGAGCGGCTAGATCTTGTGTTATCCTGATTGTGTTTTCACAATACTCAAATTGTTTCTTTCTTTTAGCTACAATATTCCTAGGAGTTTTTCTTTTGGGATCTTTTTCAAAAGGTGATCAGTGAATTCTTTCAATTTCTGTTTTGCCTTCTGGTTCTAGAACATCAGGGAAGTTTTCCTTGATAATTTCTTGAAAGATGATGTTTAGGCTCTTTTTTGATCATGGCTTTCAGGTAGTCCAATAATTTTTAGATTCTCTCTCCTGGATCTATTCTCCAAGTCAATGGTTTTTCCAATGAGATATTTCACATTGCCTTCTATTTTTTTTTCATTCTTTTGGTTCTGTTTGATAGTTTCTTGATTTCTCATAAAGTCATTAGCTTCTTTTTGCTCCATTCTAATTTTTAAGGAATTATTTTCTTCAGTGAGTTTTTGGACCTCCATTTCCATTTGACCAATTCTGTTTTTCAAGGCATTCTTCTCCTCATTAGCTTTCTGGACCTGTTTTGCCATTTGGGTCAGTCTATTTTTTGTTAGTCTATTTTTAAGAGGCTATTTTTGTCAGCATATTTTTTGTCTCCTTTAGCAAGCTGTTGACTCATTTTTCATGACTTTCTTGTATCACTCTCATTTCTCTACCCAATTTTCCTCTACTTCTCTCACTTGATTTTCAAACTCCTTTTTGAGCTCTTCCATGGCCTGAGACCAATTCATATTTTTCTTGGAGGTTTTGGATGTAAAAGCTTTGATTTTGTTTTCTTCTGGCTATAAGTTTTGATCTTTATCACCAAAGATTCTATTGTCTGATTTTTAATATTGTTTGCTCATTTTCCCAGACAATTACTTGACTTTTGACTACTTTGTCAAGGTAGGACTCTGCTTCCAAGTTTCAGGGGTTTTGTGCAGCTGTTGTCAGAGGTACTTCTAGGCACCTGTAAATTTTCAGTTCTTCTAAGGAGGTATGATCAAAGGAGAGGTGTTTGCTCCTCTCCTGGCCTGTGCTCTGGTCTGTGAATGACCACAAGCACTCTTTTCTGCCTTGAAACTGTGAGGATTCCCTCTGCACAGCTGTCACAACATGAGTATTGTGGAAGGGTTTTGCATAATGATGCACATGTAGCCTATGTTGAATTGCTTGCCTTCTTAGGCAGGGTGGGTAGGGAGGGAAGGGGGGAGAGAATTTGGAACTCAAAGTTTTAAAAGAAGATGTTCAAAAAAAAAGTTTTTGCATGCAACTATGAAACAAGATATACATGCAATGGGGCATAAAAATCTATCTTGCCCTACAAGAAAGTAAGGGAAAGGGGGATGGGGGGAGTGGGGTGACAGAAAGGAGGGCTGACTGGGGAATGAGCAATCAGAATATATGCCATCTTGGAGTGGGGGAAGGGTAGAAATAGGGAGAAAATCTGTAGTTCAAACTCTTGTGAAAATCAATGCTGAAAACCAAAAATATTAAATAAATAATGATTTAAAAAAATAAAAAAGTATGAACTCATTGATCTTAGAATGGCATGGAAAAACTTGCACAAAAGAATAAACAGTGAAGTGAGCAGAGCCAATAGAACATTATGTTCAGTAGCAGCAATATTGTTTTAAGTCATTTTGACTATGATAAATACCCAAAATAAAAATAAAGGACATATAAAGAGAGAAACTATGGACATCCAGAGAAAGAACTGATAAATAGAAGTATGTACAGAATAATTTTACACACACACACACACACACACACACACACACACACACACACTTATTTATGTCTAATGATAGTCATCTGGGAGGGAGAGAAAAAAAGGGGAAAAAAGAAATTTATATGATAATTTTGTAGTATATTTAGAGGGAATAGCGTGCTGTACATGACAAATTTGCAGTTTCATGGGCAATCATGCTTTTTAATGCATTATGTCATGGAAATGCTTGAATTGTAAATAAAATTTAAAAAAAAAAAAAAGAAATTGGGTCTTCCTGACTCTAAATCTGGCACTCTATCCACCACAGAGGCATTCTTAGAGAGTCTTGGTCCTGTTACAATACTTCAGGGGCTGGCTGTTCCCTTTCCTTGCCCTGACTATCCCTATTCCTTTCCTAGGACAGACCATGTCAACAAGCAGAAATGAACTCCTTGGCCTGAGGAAAGATTTGTCTCTCCCCAGTTGACAGCCCAACTTCTATAATGGCCCAAGACCTCTATAGTGCCCCTCTGCCCTGCAGAAGACCACAAACCATGCTTTCATATTACCTTTCTTGACCATAGTCCTAGCCACAGGCCCTGGAAAAGTTTGAGAAGCTAGGGAGGGGAAAGTGGAAATGGAGAAGTTTTTCTGGGAAGGCACAACCCATCAGCATGGACAGAGGCAATGTCTCTCTTCTTCTACCATGGCACCTATCTAAAAGGGCTCCTTCTCCACAAACTGCTTCCCCAGAGGGACAGCAGAGAGGCAGTCTTTAAGATATTCTTGAGAAATACTGCCAGCATTAAGTCTCTGAACTCCCAAGGCAAGGACAACCATTTAGTTGAGCCAGGGAAAGGGGCAAGGCTTGACTTCCTTCTCTACCTCTAGGCTGGGTTCAAGTTTGGATCTCATAAACCTAGGCCTGAAGCCAGGAACCCAATGAGACAATTGAGCTGTTTTCCCTGAACAGTATAAACCTGCTCTCAGTTTTCATCTTGCTGCTGTCAGCTTCCCTGGGTCCCACCTCTACCCCAGCCTTCTTCTTAAAGGATTAGTTTCTTCTACTCTTTTAAATTTCCTGGCCTGTACCAAAAATTCCCTGATCTTGGTAATTGCTTATACAAATACAATTAGTTATAGCTCTTCTGAGGATACAAAGACAAATACAAAAACAGCCTTTGCTCTAACCTTTAATGGAAAAAAATAGATGAAAATACCACTTTTGACCATGAATTTTTTTAATATTTCCCAGTACTTCAAAGATATTATAGCCCCATGTTTAATTAGCATTTATTTAATCCTTTAAAGTTTTTTTAAGTGTTTTTCTTAAAACCATCTTGTGAGGTAAGTAATGTGAAAATTATGATTTACATTTTATAGATGAGGAAAAGCTAAGTGACTTGACCAGAATTACATGGTTAGTAAGTGTTAGAAGCAAGTCTTGACCTCATATCTTCCCATTCCAAAACTGGTATTATTCTACACTTTGCTGATGGTTTTTTTTCTCTTCCATAATCTATGTCCCTACTTAAATCAACAAAAGTAAGAATCAGAAGGTTTGCTAAAGTATGAAAGGATCTAAATCAAATTCTGTGTTCATACTCCAGGAACACTACATATCCTCCTACCAGGGCTCTGTGGAATTAGTCACCCTACTTCCATTCTCACTTTGATGCCTCAAGCTCTACCAGGCTGTACCTCTACCCCAGGCTTCTTCCTCAAATAACTGGTTTCTACTAGACTCGTAAATTTTCTGCCCCAGACTCTGATCTTAGACAATTCTCTCTCTTTCTTTCCTTAGTTATAGCTCTTCTGCAGATACAAAGTCAAATATAGAAACACAAAAAATCCCTGCTCTCATGTTTGAGTTTGAATTGATTCTGAGCTAATTAATATTTCAATTTTTTAAAGCCACAAGAAAATGAAGACAACAAAAAATCTTGAGAACTGTCTTGTAGTAATTTACACTTTAGGCTTCTCTAGGAACTTGGACATGTCAATGTGAGAGTAGGTTGGAGTTAGCTAGCCAGCCCAGCATAAATAGATTTTCTCACAATGCATGAGAGGTATGAGGTATTAGAGTGTGAGCAACCATGTAAATTACATTATAGTAGATATTCAATAAATATTTCTCATGAAACAATCAACTCATGTTCTATATGAAGGAGTAGTATTTCTCTCATTTATTTCTACTATAATTAAACAAGTATTAGTGAATTCTTTGTCCGTTAACAACAGTATCATTATGGGGGTCTATTACTCAAGTTATGAGGATATAGCACTACATTAGAAAATAATTCATTGATCCTCATTAAAATGAATTATTTTAATGATTTTGATGATTTATTTTTATTGTGTCAAATGAATGGTACTAACAGGAAATTCTTTAAAGATATTAAATATCAGTACATTTTGGAAGCTACCATAAACTTTTTTTCTATTCTCTCATAGTAGAAAATATTGTCCTTGCTTGCTAATTGCTTTTACTAATAAAATAAGTATGTCCCAGTCACATATAAAATATTAGATATTATGCAACCTATAAATGTACCCTTTTTCATTTGTTCATATTTGCATTTGTTGAAATTATAGGTTGCTCTTTGAAAATGCACACACAATTTTTCTCTAAAAATATTCTACCTATTTAGTGAAGGATATTAATTTCTCCTAATGCCTACCACCCACCATTGTGTGTGTATGTGTGTGTGTGTGTGTGTGTGTGTTACTTCATTCCCTTTTACCTTAAGCTCCATAGGTTAGGGATCTTGTTTATGTCCAACTGATTTATTCTATTAGAAGTGGCAATAACCATAAAAATAATAGCAGTTTTTAAAATGGGATAACACTGAGTGCCGTCCAGCCAAAAACAATGTTGAGTGTCTGTATATGTATCAATGCTAGAGCTTAAAGCCTGCAAGTTCAAAATAACTTCAGTCAACTTTCCTAATTATTTTATTATGAATCAATCAATACAGGCCATGGTTGGTCTGGACAGAAGGGACAAATAAATAGAGCTGATTGAGGATAGTGCTTAAGGACTTAGTGGCACATTCCTTTAATTAATCTTGAAAGTTTCATGCAGGTAAGTTCTGTGTTACAAAACAAATTCCCCTCACCTTCAACTGCACCTGCCAATTCTATTCCTCTTTCCCTGGCAATCCAATCCAATGCGGCAAACATTTATTAAGCATCTACTACGTGCAAACAGTTATGCTAGGTATGCACTGGGGATTAAAAAAAATGCAATGAAAATTAGTCAGTGCCTTCAAGGAGTTTACATTCTACTGGTAACAGGAATGGAGGGAACATATTAGCTGGTAATTTTATGCTTGGTTATTTGAGGAAGGAGAGAGCAACAACCGGGGGACTCAAATAATAAACACAGGTGCACTAGTCTTGCAGAAAGTCAGGGATTTTGAAAGGTAGAGGTGTTTCAGGCATGAAGAGAGCATGTTGTGCAAAAGCTTAGAGATGAGGGAGGAATTCTAAATTCAGAAAATATAGAGTGAATGAATTATAGACCCAGTGGTAACTGGAGATAGATTATGAAGGGCTTCAAATGTCAAGCTAAAGTGTTGACGATTTATCCTAAAGATAATAGGGAGATACTTTAGCTTCTTGAGCAGGAGTGATATGGACAGACTTGGAGATTATTTTGCTAACAGTGTAAAGGGTGATTTAATAGCGGAGAGGTTAGAAGCAAGAACACTAAATAGGAAACTTATAATAAGCCAGAGGAAAAGTGATGAGGACCTGAACTAGGATAGAGGATGTGTGACTAAAGAGAAGTGAATTGAGGCAAGATTCATTTTGGAGGTAGAATTGACAATTCTTGGTAGTTATATGGGAGTGGGGAAGGGGGAAGGGTCAAGGATCTATTCAAAGAAACTTCCCATTAGAATCATTTTTAATTATGACTATATTTACAACCTAGGAAAAAGAGACATTTGGCCTATGTCCCAAGAAGGGTCACACAGTTCTCTCCAATTCTCCTTCCATTCTCTTCCAATGATTCCTTCTTTTTAGGTTAGATGATGTTCTTGGTAATGTAGTTGTGCCACTTTAAATTCTAGTCTTCATACTCTCTCCATTTTAGCTACATTAAACCACCACCCAGATCAGGTAATACCCTCTGTCAAAACATCATTCTTGGAATCTATTTGCCTGTCCCTATCTCTGCATGTTGAATTCCTTTCTTCCCTTCAAAGCCCTCTTCAGATATAGCCTTCTCCGTGGGTCTTTCCTGTGTTTTTACCAAACTGAAAGTCTCAGTGTGAGACTCTGTGGGAATAGCAAGCCTTTATTGGTCCACAGAACCATTTTCCCTTCAGTGAAGGGAAGTGAATGAAGACTATCACTTAGTGGTCCTCTAGTTTTGTTGTAAAATGCATTGAATGATACCAATATCTTCTAGTTAGTTAGGAAATTTAGCTATTACCCACAATATCCCATTGTTCATATGACTTTACAATTATTCAAGTAGATTCACTATTGATTTTTAAGCATCTTTGGCTGAAAAAAGAAAACTATAATATAACTCTGCAGTCTCCTTTTTGTGACTCACTTTTTGAGATCTGAGCCTAAGAATTTTCACATTTATCCCCAAAACAGCAAATACTTGGCTATCTAGAATCCTGAAAGAATAGCAGTGTATTTGGTTATAATTGAAAATACTTTGAACCAGAGAATCAAAAGACATGGGTTCTAGTGTTGGCGTTTACAGTAACTAGTTGTCAGACTTTGAACAAAGCAGTTTACCTCCTCATGTCTTTATTTCCATATCCATAAAATGATGAGCCTGGTCCAATAAGGTCCATCCTAACTCTAAAATTCAATGCCTCTGTAAGTCATTCAGAAGAATACAGTTTTCTACAGAATTGAGCATTTACTCCTTTAGTTTTCATTATGGAAATCTTTGTTAAAGTACTTTATATATTGGCCTGCTTTCTAAAAGAATGTACAGAATTTCACATTCCCTAAAAGTCATTCCCCAACTGAGAAATGGTCAAAGGATATGAACAGGCAGTTTACAGGGGAAGAAATTAAAGATATCTATAGGCATATGAAAAATGCTCTAAATCACTATTAATTAGAGAAATGCAAATCAAAACAACTCTTAGGTACTGCATATCTCCTGTTAGATTGGCTAACATGACAAAACAAGAAAATAATAAATGCTAAAGAGGATGTGGGAAAATTGGAACACTAAGACATTGTTGGTGGAGTTGTGAACAGATCCAGCCACTTTGGAGATCAGTTTGGAGCTATGCCCAAAGGGCTATAAAAATGTGCATACCCTTTGACCCAGCAATACCACTCCTAGGACTCTATCCCAAAGAGATCATACAAGTGGGAAAGGGACCTGTACGTACAAAAATATTTATAGCTGCTCTTTTTGTGGTGGCAAAGAATTGGAAATCAAGGGGATGCCCATCAATTGGGGAATGGATGAATAAGTTGTGGTATATGAATGTAATGGAATACTATTGTTCTATAAGAAATAGGGAAGATACAGAGTTCACAATAACCTGGAAAGACCTACATGATCTGATGCTGAGTGAGAGGAGCAGAACCAGGAGAACATTGTACACAACCACAGACATATTGATTCTGTGATGACTAACTTTGATAGATTTGGCTCTCCTCAGCAATACAAGGCTCAAAGATAGCTCCAAAGGACTCATGATGGAGAAAGCTAGCTACATCCAGAGAAAGAATTGTAGAGTCTGAATGAAGATTGAGGCAAACTATTTGCTCTCTTTTTTTTCCTCTTTTTTTTTGGTTTTGTTTCTTCTCTCTCATGATTCATTCCATTGGTCATAATTCTTCTTTGCAACTTGACTATTATGTAAATAAGTTTAATGCAAAGTTTTATGTAGAATCTATATCAGACTGCATGCCATCTTGGGGGGGAGTGGGAGGGGAGGAAAGGGAAGAAAATTTGAAACTCAAGAACATGTAGAAATGAGTGTTGTAAACTAAAAATAAAAAAATCTAATTAGAAAAATTCACATTCCCTTGATGACTCAGTCACTTTCGCTATAACACTATAACACTATACAACCTGAAAACAATTCATGTTTCATGATTTTAGAATTGAAGCTTCCTAAATATATACATTTTCTAAAGCTCTTTTACTTTTAAATTCAAAGTGAGAATGATGATGTCAATCATCTAGATGACATAAATCACATTTTATTGTTATTTTCAACTGAAAATAATTAGAACTGGGAATTTATTTACTTATGGTGAGGGATGCCACATAAGGACATCTCTATAATAGTTTTCTACATTATTAAATATAATGATCGCAAATAATGTACCAACAACATCATTATTAAAACATGAAACTTGGGTTTTTTTAAAGCATACATAAAGAATGATGTTTTGTTTTGTTTTCAGAAATATAACAAATACTCCACACAATTCTTCAAGGTGTTATGTCTCTGTCAGTGGAGAGAAGATGTGGCCTCACCAGATACCAGTCCAGAGAACAGCCAGCAGTCTCCAAGACTCCCTACACAGATTTTTTCCTAAATCAGTTCTTCCAAGCATGAAAGGAATTCTATCAGTTCTCCTCAAACACAAAAGCCAGAGAATGAGATTAGTATTTTACAGCAGCCATGCAGCTTTTAGAAAAATAAAAGGATATTGTAGGCGGTGCTGCATTAGTTCATTTTCTTGTAGTTTTCCCATTTATTCAGATTCCTTCAAGAGCAAATGGTTAGATTTCTATAAACAAAACCTGTCAGAAGCAGGTCATTCGGAAGAATGAAGAGACTGGCTAATCCCAGAGAACTGAACCTGTGCCTTAACTTCTATTTCAGCATGGTTTTCCTGGTGGGGATTAAGATTTCTAAATGTTAAAGAGAATGGATTGGTTTGCCGAAGAAGAACAGCAATGATTTCAAACCCATTCCTAACATTGGAAATTCCTAGTCCACAATTGACCAGAAAAGAGTAATTAATTTTAAGATTGAGGATTTGGAGGGAGACCCTTCCCAGAGAATTATATCATCATCATCATCATCATCATCATCATCATCATCATCGTCATCGTAATCGTCATCATCATCATCGTCGTCGTCATCATCATCATCGTCATCATTATCATCATCATCATCATCATCATCATCTCAGTTTATAAAGTCTTTTTCTCGTGATATCAAGGTGTTTTCTTGCTATGTTTATGTAACAACTTAGTTTTATAGGTACACTAGAGAAATCCATTTTAGTTGTTTATCTAATGTATATTCTTAGAGCAGCAGAGCCAAATATTTGACTATCAATTAATGACTTAATAAAACAATGCAACAGGCTAGGAGTTGGAATATTTTTTTCATGTGAAACACAAATAGGTAAGCTGTCTCCTCTGTGTCCATAAATTTTCACTGATTCTGCCATTTTTCAGTAGATGAGGATTTTCCTCCCTCCCATCTGAAGGCACCATGTCTGCACACATTGAATCAGATTCCAAAGTGAACTCATCAAATGTCTCTGGATCTGGTGCTTTTCTGTGATGCAGACATTGCTTCTATCAGTAATGGGACAGGTAAATAGAAGACAAGATCATTTGAGTATAACTCTCTGTTTCTCTTTCTCTCTCTGTTTCTCTCTCTCTCTCTCTCTCTCTCTCTCTCTCTCTCATCGACTCTAATAGGATCAAATATTCTGAGATAGATGAATATTTTTCTTTCTCTAAACCATTGTACCTACAAAATGAAGAGATCAAAGTTATTAAAATTGATTTTTGGTTGTTTGCAGTTTAGATCATTTAATACCTTTTTGCTCACACTGTGATGAGTTTTCACTAGCAACCATCTGTACTCCTAACCTGAGATCTGATTTCACACACACGCGTGTGTGCGTGCGTGCACGCGCGCGCACACACACACACACACACACACACACTTTATCCATTTGCTTTCTCTGCAGAGGCACTATTTACTACTTCCATTTCAACTACCCAACATTTGGTTTGTTTAATGGAACTGTGTTTTCCTTCCCAAGAAAGCCACAGAGGAAAATAAACAGATTCAAAGTCCCTTTGTTTTCCTTCTTTAAACCTCCCTCTATCTTTCTGCCTCTACCCTCCAGACATGGCTGTACGTACAATTAAGGCATACAGTGAGGTCCCCATTAATGCAAAATTTAAACTTCTGAAATGGTGGCAATATTTAAATTCACACTGCAAATTTCTATTGGGTTGGAGCCAATTACCATATTTTGTATAATTATGACTTCTAATAGTTGGAATTTGAATGCATGTGACCACTTCAGGGGATTCATTATTCACATTAAATGGGGACCTAGTTATACACTCTTTGATTTGTTTCTTAGATACCTAACTGGATTATAGGGACCTGACTGTATCCTTTTTATTCCCCTACCATATCTAGCATAATGCTTACACATAGTAGGTACTCCATAAATATTTGCTGAATAAATTTTTTATATTTCTCATGTTAGTATTTGTTCCACTAGCTCCAAAAATTTTAAGGCAGAAAAATAATAGATATATGCATAGTAAAAATGAGACAACACATAAAGGTAACGGGAGGCTTCCTTCTCCAGTCAAGTTAAGAAATACTCTGGTCACAGGGAATTTAGTCTTATGTTTGAAGACAAGGAGTTCAGTAAAATAAAAATTTAATTATGTCCTGATGAAGTAATCAATTATGGAAATACATCCCTGATGTCTGATTCCCATGCAAGGTACAAAGGGCCCAGGTCATTTATCATTTGAATTCCCTCCTTTTATTACCTCAAACACTGTCCCCAAATAATAAACTCAGGAAATTCACTTTATTGGATAGCGCCTTCTCACTTACAAGTCCATTGACCCAAATGTAAAATAACAAAAGATGCTTTATCAATAATGAACTGCAAGTATTATATAAAGTATAACATATATAGTTAGTATATAGTGTAATATAAATAGTTAATACAGCAATTCAATTGTGTTAGAGAGAAGAGAACACTGGACCTAACAGTCAAGAACTTAGTTCAAGTTTTAGTTCTTCCACTCAATAGTTCTGTTACTCTCCTCCTTTGCTTCAGGGTCATCTTCTAGAAAGAGGTGGCTTTCAATCTTGCCAATGCCAACCCTTACATTTATACACTTGAACCTATCTCCTCCCATCTGAGAGGTTGTCTGGCCTTTCCTTATCCAATGTCTGTTCACCTATGATATATCTCCCCCATTCTTTATTAAAAAAAGCAACAACACTCACTTGACTTTACCTGCTCTCCTATACCTCTACTTCCTTGCATGGCATACTCCTAGAATGAAATATTCTTGTTGCTTCCAATACTTCCCAATCACTTTTCAACTCTTTATAATTTGACTTCCAACTTCATTACTCAATTGCAAGTACTCTCTCCAATGATCTCTTAATTGACAAATCCAGTTGCCTTTTTTTCAGTCTTCATCCATATTGATCTCTCTGTTCCACTTGTCACTGTTGACAACCTCCTAGGGAATTTCTTATCTGGGTTCTTTTGCCACTACTCTCTTCTCAGACTCCTTTACTGGATCATTATCCATAATCTACTCTGTGTATATTTTTATCAAGATTCTCTCCTGGGCCCTCTTCTCTATCACCCCTCTTTGGTGGTCCATCAACTTTCACAGGTTCATCTATTATCTCCACTCAGATGATGTTGAAATCTATGCTGTCAAAGGTTGGTCACTCTCCTAAACCTCAGTCCTACAACACCAAATGCCTTTTGCACAGACATTTCAAACTGAATGTCTAATAGGCATTTCAAATATGTATAAAATGAAATTCAATATATTTCCCAATATCCTCTTGGCTTCCAACTTCTCTTTCAATAACCTAGATACACAAGAGTTATCTTTTTTCCACAAGTTATCCTTGATTTACCACTCTCACTGACCCCTGCACATCTATCAGTAATTTTTGTCAGTTTTACCTCCACAATAGCTCTCCCATTCATCTCTTTTTTTCTTCAACAATATGGCTACCACCTTAGTTCAGTCCCTCGTTGTCTAACTTAAATTAGTGAAATATGCTGCTGATTGTTCTCCCTGCCTCATCTCTTTCCTCTCTAATCCTTCCTACCTGAGGCTGCCAGAATGACATTTCTTTTGCTCAAGAAGCTTCTGTCACTTCTTCTTGCTTCTACACTAAACTAAAAATCCCTCTCTTTTACTTTTAAAACCCTTCTCAATCTGGCTTCAGCCTCCCTTTCTGGGCTTAATACATTATTCTCCTTCACGCACTCTGCTTTTAGCCCTACTGTCTTACTTGCTATTCCTCATAAAAAACAAGCAATTTTCCATCTCTGTGTCTTGATGGGTAGTCACTCATGGCTCACTTTTGCCTCATGGATTCTATTGCTTCCTTCAAAGGTCAGCTCTAAAAGCCTCTCCTTATCATCCCTGCTACTAGTGTCCTACCCTTGGGAAAGTGATCTTGAAAGGATTAAATTGCCTCAGCAACAGAGACTAGTAAACATTTTTCTTCATTTTTTTTAAATTCTGAACTTAAACACACTCCCAAATAGCACAAAAGCGAGGACTGTATATGAAAATATGAATCTCCTTTTCATACTTCTTTCTTTTGTGAAAAAAGCATATTACTTCCAAACCGTTCGCCTCACCTGTGCTTATTTCTGAACTTCATTCTCTTCTTTTCTTTGTACTTTCGTAATGTTCTAACAGTCTACTATTTCTTACATTAATTTTGCCAACCCTGCCTCTCTTTTCTCTATCTCTCCTGAATCAAAAACTGAGTGAAAAAACACATCATAACAAATAAATTAATCAATTCAAGCAAAATGAATGCACACAGTGGTCATGTCCAAAAATGCATGTCACTTTCTCTTGAGTCCATAAGCTCTCTTTCAGGAATTAGGTAAAATGCTTTATAATGAGTCCTCTGGAAACATGATTGATCATTGAATTGGCAAGAGTTTTTAAGTCCTGGAAAGTTAGGGTTTTTCCTTTACAATGTTATTGTGCATGTATATCATCCTCCTGGCTCTGCTTGTTTCACATTAAATTTACATTACCCAGGATTCTCTGAAATTATCTCTTAGATTATTTTTTACAGTATAATTATATTCCATTATGCTTATATACCATAATTTATTTAGCTATTATATAATTGATGGGCACCCCCTTACATTCTAGTTATTTCTTTTTTTTTCTTTTAATTCCCCATGCACAAGGTGGAATTTAAGCTAAGTATTGAAGGAAATCAGGAAGCAGAGGTAAGGAAGGAGAGCATTCCTTCTCTAAAAGGGTGTGGAGTCAATAGATGAATCACTGTATACAAATAATAGCAAGAAGGTCACTGTCATTGGATCATAGAGCATATGGAAGACAGTAAAGTATAATAAGACTAGGAAGATAAAAAAGACTCAGGATTTTAAAAGTCAAACAGAGGAATTTATATTTGATACAAGAAGTAATAAGGAGTCATGGGAGTTCATTAAGTATGGGACTGACATGGTCAAAACTGCCTTAAGTCTATCACTTTAACAACTAAGTGGAGGACAGGATGAACTGAGGAAGAGATAAGAGGTCAAGAAGGATGAAAACTGAGAAAAGGTCATTGATTTCTCATTTAAGTGATTATTTATAACTTTGGGAAAGGCAATTTCATTTAATGAATTTCAAAGGTAGATTAAAGAGGTTTTAAAAGAGAGTGAAGGAAGAGGAAATGGGAAACCTAGCATAGATGATATTCTAAAAGTGTAGCCCAGAAAAGGGAGAATTATATGAAAATAATTTGAGAAAAGGATAGTATTTGGGGAGAAAGTTTTCCTTATTTTTTTAAGATAAGGTAGATTATCAATTCAGTGGTTTTTAATTTTTTCTTATTTTCAGAATTGTATTTTTGTGTTTGTGTGTTTTGATTTGTTTATTTTCTACCTTTTTAGTTCCATGCCCAATTTATTGATCTATTATTTCTTTTTTAATATTTAGTGTTTAAAGATACACATTTCCCCCAATAACTGCTCTGACTACACCCCCCCCAAATTCACAGTGTTTTCTTATTGTCATCTTATTCCAAAATTATCTATTGCTTTTAATAATGTATTCTTTCATCCATTAATTCTCTCCACTGACTTTTCCTTTAAGTACTTATCATGGGTTCTATGTTATTTGATGTATATATGTGGATAATGAATTAATGTCAATATATAACAAATATGTACAAACTGGAATAGAACCTACTCTAAGTAGGTTTAAGTATTGTAAATACTTAAAGGAAAAGTCAATATGCTCAGTCAGACTAAGACAAAGCTAACAAAAAGATAAATAAGAAACACATCAAGAACCTGAATTTATTTTTTTAATTATTTATGACAAATTTCTTATTAATTACTGACTGGGAATTGAAAGGAATATACATATTTTCAACCTTTTATGACACCTTTACCAAAGTAGATTACTTTCTAGTGCATAAAAAATCATGAGTAAATGAAAACAAAAAACAACCCAGAATATTTAACAATCCTTTATTGAATGAAATGCAATAAAATAATAATCAGCAAAAGAAAGTAAAGACAGGATTCAAACTGAAATTGAGCCTAAATGTTTTAATCCAACAGAAATGATGGAATGACCAAATCATAAAAACAATATATAATTTCATAAAAACAAAATGACAGTGAAAAAATAGTGAAATTTGGTAATGTATTTAAAATAGTTGATGGGGGAAATGTATAACTTTAAACATTGTCATCAATGAAAGAGAGAAGTAACAGATAAATAAATTGATATGGAACTAAAAAATACAGAAAAGCAAAAAATCAAAACAAAAAAATAAAAATAGAAATTCTGAAAATAAGACACAAAATTTTAAAAACTCACTGAATTTATAAATAAATAAGGGAGCAGTTTGGAGGAATTAAAAATAGATTAAATATGAGCTAATTTGATAAAAAAAAGAAAATGAAATTATCAATATAAAAAATGAAAATGAATTCAGAAAAAAATGAAGGTGAAATAAAGGAAGTAATTAAAATCACTAGCATATCCAGTTACCTGCCCACAAAACCAATAATTTAAATGAAATGGATGAATATTTGAAAAAAAATTAACCGTCTAATTAACAAAAAACATCCTAGAGAATGTAAATAATCCAGTTACAGAAAAGAAATGGACAAGCTATCAATGAATTCCCAAAAGAGGAAAAAAAAGAAAATATAACAAAAATGCAGGACTGATTCAATATTCAAAAGTTATAAACATAATACATTAATAACAAAACTACAAAAATCACATGATTATATCAATAAATGGAGGTAAGATTTTGACAGTATAGGACACCCATATCTATTTTTAAGCTTGTTGTCACAGTAAGTGTAGAACGCTATGATGTGCATAGTCTAATATTTATAATAGGTACTTTGAATAATAGATTTCCAGAATGTTCAGAGAAAAGGATATATAAGTTCCTATGACCCCAAATTTTGTAGGGCTGTCAGTTCAAAATGTATGGGAAGCTCTCAAAAATGAAATAATAATGGACAAATTATCCTGGTAGAGAAGCTCAGGGTAGACAGCCTAAAGAAACTAATATGAATACATATTGACCAACTTAGATACGAAAAAAGCAAATACAGAGGAAGAAAGCAAGGTCACTTAACTGAGAATGAAGACAGAAGAATGTCACAATCTTTTAAAAATAGCTCATGAGGTAGAATTCAGAATACGACCGGTGAGAAATACTGAGATAATAATAACAAAGGAGGTAATTATAAAGCACTTAGCATAGCACCTGCCACTTAATAGGTACTTAATAAATGTTAGATATAGATATGTATAGATTGTTATATTACTTATTATATTATTGCTTATATTTATTCTGTTTTATTATATTATTACTGATGTAGGGAAGGCAGAAATCTTGGACACAACAGCAATAATATAGGACAAAGGTCACAAGCTCTGCCCCACTTCCTTCCAGGGTTGCTAAGCATATTCTTGAACCTTGTTAAAGCTTTGAGATAATTTATGCGGCCCAAACCATGGAACTAAGTACAAGGGCATGAAAGGAATTTATAGGAGTGGAGGAATACCCCCATTGAAGACTGTGGATAGTTCAAAAGTAAAATTTCCTCCAGTTTTCTGCTTTCCTTCTAATTCTGGTTGCATTGGTTTTGTTTGTGCAAAACTTTTAAATTTAATATAATCAAAATTATCTATTTTACATTTTGTAGTGCTCTTCATTTCTTGTTTGGTCATAAATTCTTCCCTTCCCCATAGATCTGACAGGTAGACTACTCCTTTCTCTTCTGGTTTGCTTATGGTATCACCCTTTATACCTAAATCATGTACCCATTTTGACTTTATCTTGGTATAATAGTATGAGATGTTGGTCTATACGACCTACTAGTTTCCAGTTTTAGAAGAAGTTTTTGTCAAATAGTGCATTCTTATCCCAGAGGTTGGCATCTTTAGGTTTACCAAATACTAGGCTACTGTGGTCATTTACTATTCTAGCTTGTACTCCTAATCTATTCCATTGATTTACCACTCTATTTTTTAGCCAGTACCAAATAGCTTTGATGATTATTGCTTTATAATATAGTTTGAGAGCTGGTATTACTAGGCCACCTTCCTTTGTATTTTTTTCTCATTAATTCCCTGATATTCTTGACCTTTTGTTCTTCCAGATGAATTTTGCTGTTATTTTTTCTAGTTCTATCAAATAATTTTTTGATAATTTGATTGGTATGGCACTGAATAAGTAAATTAGTTTAGGCAGAATTGTCATTTTTATTATATTGGCTCAGCATACACATGAGCAATTGATATTTTTCCAGTTGTTTGGAGCTGACTTTGTATTGGCAATCAAAATGGGCTCTTAGCACTTAATTCAACCAAGTGCCCTTGAAGAGTTTGGCCTTTATTTCCTTGATTAAATTAGGAGTCTCTGATGACCTCCTTGCCTCAAGGGAAAGCCTAGTTCACATGGGTTTGAGTGACATGTTTGTGACATTAGAGGCTTTTAGACAAAGTGGGTTTAAGTCGCATTTTGTGACAACTTTAGGTCACGTGGGTGAGTCGCATGTGTGCCTCACCCTTGACCCTGAAAAAGATATAAAACCAGAGATTGGCTTTTTTTTTTCGGAGCTCTGACCCACAGCAGGAGTAGTGTGTGACTCTGGGCCAGCCCTTCTGGAGTTCCTGGCTGAGCTCAGATGTTGGTAACTATGAATTTTGTTTGGTCTCTCTGTTGATGTTGGTAATTTGTTTGTATTTGCTCTGAAGTTCAGGGTGAATGATATTTGTATCCTGGATTAAAGTAAGATTGTTAACCCCTTAATGTTGCTTTCCTTGGTAAAGCAGATCAAAAGATCCTGGGCTTGCAGCATTCTTGTTGTAGGGCTTGTGTTGGTTTTTCACCCCCACAGCAGCTGCTTGACAAATTGTTGCAACACTTTATTTGTGTATAAAATGTTTTGGTTTGTTCATATCCTTCTGGATTTGTCTTGGCAGGTAAATTCTCAAGTATTGTATATTGTTTATGGTTATTTTAAATGGAATTTCTCTTTCTATCTCTTGCTGCTGGGCTGTGTTGCTCATATACAGAAATGCTGATTATTCATGGAGGTTTATCTCATATCCTGCAAGTTTGATAGAGATGACAATTTTTAATATTTTAATATTAATTACTATTTTAATTTTTATTAATTAATATTTATTAATTGATATTAATATTTAATTAATATTTTGATTTTTTTAGTTGATTCTCTATGTTTCTCTAAATTATACCATCATATCATCTGTAAAAGGTTTCTTATTGCCTATTCTTATTCCTTCCATTTCCTTTTCTTCTCTTATTGCCATAGCTAACATTTCTAATACTATATGGAATAATTCACCTCTGATATTCTTGGGAAGGCTCTAGAAAATATTATTGAGGAAATAGTTTATGACCATTTAAGAAGGGAAGTAATGGAACTAATAACCATCATGGGCAAGATAAGAAAAGTTTATGCCAAGCTACCTTTTGTTTTATAAGATTATTAGATTGTTAGCTCAAGACAATGCCATAGACATGGCATGTCTGAATTTCTTCAAGTCATTTGACAAATTTTCTCATCGTATCTTCATAGACAATATGGAAGTGTGTGAATTACTTTACAGTATAGCTAAATAAATTAGGAGCTATTTAGATAGTGGGACCCAAAGATTAGTAATTACAAAGTTGCTATACCTGGAAAAAGGTTTATAATGTCATATTCTTTTATAATGAACTTGCTTCCCTGGCTTCTTTTAAGTCTCAACTAAAATTATATCTTGAAGGAAACTTTCCCCAACCCCTGGGGCAGACCTGCATAACTTGTAAACTTCTTTGAGCCACAGATAGGTTAGACCAATGATGGTTGGTTGCCATGCGTCACATGACAACTGGAAGAGTGCAGAGTGGCAACCCTTCTTTTTTCAAGGGCCACCCTTTGGTGGGCTGCAAGTGGCCTGCTGGCTAAATGTTCTGTAGACCTGCCCTAGGGCTTCCCTCACGTAATTATTTTGTATTTTCCTTTTATAAAACTTGTTTGTTCAGATTTGTTTGCTTGTTCTCTCTGGCTTAGACTGCAAGTTCCTTGAGGGTAAGGGTTATCTTTTGCCTCTTTTTGTAGTCTCAGTGCTTAGCACTTGGTAGGTGCTTAACAAATGTTTATTGGTTGACTAGCACCTTGGATACTTGTCCTTAGCCCTATTGTGTTCAGAAGACTTATTAATACTTTGTCCTAAGACATAGGTGCCATTTTTTGTCAAATTAAAAGATAATACATTCCGGATTTGAAACATGATGACATGGATCAGCAACAGACCACCAACACCATAGAGGAGCCACTGGATCTCATCAAGCTCCGTCTAGATGAACAAATTTATGTAAAAAATGAGAAATGATGAAGAACTATGAGGAAGATTGCATGCTTATGATCAGCATTTAAAAGTGATTTGGGGAGATGTAGAAGAGACTGTGACAACTATAGAAACAAACTAAGAAACTATAGATCTATAAATCCATCAAGAGGAACATTCCAATGTTGCTTGTTCAAGGCTATGGGGTTTTCCATTGACCCAAGACTTTATCCTGTGTGGAAAATTGGAGACTCCAGACAATAGCCTCTGTGAGAGAAGCTGGTATTCAAAAGAACAGCCTGTGATATACCTTTTGATATTTAGAAATAATCAAGGAGCCCTCCACCCTTAAAATATGTTTATTTCCAGACAGTTCCTAATCTAACTGGCATAACACTCATTCTTAGATTTCTGATGCCAAACCTACCAATTAATGTAAACACCATAAGGCAGGACTCTTTTTCAGTGATTTAATTTGTCTCTTCATCTTGTAGGCATTTATATTTTTGTAATTAAATTTACCTTTCGGGGAAGGGGTTGACCATAAAAAAAAACACAAAATTTGTAGAGAGAATTATCAACATATTAGACAGAAGAATCTGGATCTAGAAGGATCTCAACAAACTAGGAAGATGGGCTAAAATTTAATAGAAATAAATATAAGTTCTGGAGAGTCAGTCTCTTGTGGTAGATAGTGGGCCAGCTCCATAGTCAAGTCAGTTTTCAGATTCTGCCTCTGACAAATGCTGGCTGTGTGATATTAACCTCTCAGGGCCAAAGCAAAACTCTAGGACTATTAATTGAAGGACAGGTGGTTATTTGCATTGGTGGAGGAAGTTTCCTCTGTGAGGGTTGCCTGTACCAACGAATCACAGATCCAGGTTCGAATATAAATTGTATCCTTAGGCTCAAAAAAAAAAAAAAAAACAGCTACTCAAGGAGAGGGGGAGTGTGTATCAACAACAATCTCCAAAGGACTTTGAAGTTTTAGTGAATTGTATGCTCAATGTGAGTCAAATGTGTGAAGTGGCAACCAAAGCTAATGCAGTCTTAGGTTACTAAAAGACACATTGTCCAGAACAAATGAGAAACATATTGTCCAGGACAAGGGAAGAATTAGTCCTGATTACTCTGCCTTCTTCAGATCTCATTTAGGGTATTGTGCTAATCCTCAGATACCAAATTTTGGAAAGGATATAGACAAGTTCAAGTGCTAATGCCCAAAAAAAAACCTACCGTGATGATAGATTGTGGAACATGCCATTCAAGGATCAATGGGTATGTGTAGCTTGGAGGAGAGAAGATTTAAAGGCGCAAAATAGCAATTTTGTGAGTTTGAAGAACTGTCTTGGAATTTAATTAGATTTCTATGAAGCTTTCAAAAGCAAAACTAGAAATAGCATGCAGAAGCTACGGGAATACAGATTTAAGCTTGATATAAGGAAAAATGTTTAGCATTGTCTCAAATTGGAATAGTATGCTCTCCCTCACTGGAGGTCTTCAGTCTGACTATATGACCATTTGCCAGGAATGGCATAGAAAGGATTCTGTTGTTCAAGTATGGGTGGTATGAGATGCTCCTTTGAGGTCTTAGATACTTTAAAACAGTATGTTTGGGAGAGGATTATGGGAAGATGGTAGAGTAGGTAAGAAAGTTCCAAGTTCTCCAGATTTTTCCCACAAACAAGATAAAATAGTACCTCAGCACAAACATAGAGCAGCAAAAATAAATAAGAATTGGGGTAGAACAGTGATGCTCCTGGGGCAATCAGAATATCTGAAGAAAAATCCCAAGGTTGCTGCCTGTGAAGAATAAATATTTCTAGGCTAGTTCCCTTGAAACAGCAAGCCATGAGTCCTGGGGCTAGCTGGGTTGAGAGGTAGCCTCAGTCCCAGCCACAGGAACTTTCACTTCCCCAACAGTGTGTTTGGAAAGATTGAGGGAACCTCTGCTGATATGGGATGCTAGACCCAGCTGTGCTGCTGAGACAAGTCTCTGGGCAAGAAGGAACCAGCACACACCTAGTGAATGCAGAAGCACTGGGGGTGGAGGGGACATGACTGACTGTGGGCACTTACAGGAGGGCAGAGTTCCTGATTTTGATTCCAGGTCAGAGGGGAGAACTGAAGGAGAATATGAGGCCAGAGGCACCATCCCCCATACTCTAGGACTAGAGGTCATTGCAAAAAGTAAGCTACTACAAATTAAAAAAAAAAAAAAAAAAGATGAGCAGGCAAAGGAGAAAGAGTCCAACCATAGAAAGTTACCATGGGACCAGGGAAGACTGGGGTTCATCTTCACAGGAAGATACTGAAGCAAAAAAAAAAGTTTCTCCTATCCAAAAGAGTAACATCAAATGGTCCCCCACCCAAAAAGAATTCACAATTCTCAAATCAGAGAAATTGAGGAATTTTTTAAAAAAAATAAGAACAATCCAAGTAAAACAAGTAGATTATGAAAAGAAAGTCAACCAATTAGAAAAAGAGATCCAGAATCTTAAGGAAGAAAATGACTCCTTGAAAATTAGAATTGGTCAAGGGGAAGCCTGTGAAGTTATAAGACACCAAGAAATAATAAAACAAACTATAAAGAATGAAAAAAAGAAGAAAATGTGAAACATAAGAAAATAGATCTATGGAACAAATCAAGAAGAGAAAACATAAGAATACTCAAGCTACCTGAAAGCTACAATAAAAAAAAAGAATCTGGATACAATAATACAAGAAATAACTAAAGAAAATTGTCCTGAAGCATTGGAACAAGAAGGGAAAAATGGAAATAGAAAAAATTCACTGATCACCACCTGAAAGAGATTCTACAAGAAAAACCTATAGGAATATCATAGTCAAATTCTGAAACCCCCAGATCAAGGATAAAATATTAAGAGCAACAGGAAAAAACCAATTTAAATATGGCCATGCCACAATTAGAATCACACAAGACCTAGCAGTGGTGACACTAAAAGACCACAGGCCTTGGAACACTGTATAAGGAAGAGCAAAAGAACTGGGATTGCACCTGAAAATATCATATCTAGCAAAATTAAGCATAATCTTGAATGAAAAGAAAAGGACAATTAATTAATTGTCAGACTTTCAGGATTTTGTTTAAAAAAAACATGAACTTAATAGAAGATTTGACATATAAGATCCAAGAGAAATTACAAGGTATTAATAAATAATAAAGACATTACAAGAGACTCAATAAGGACAAACTGTTTACCTTTCTATGAGGAAATGTAAAACCGGTGTCTAAGATTGTTATTAGTAATTGGGTAGTCTTTTTTGTAACAGATTGCTTTACTAACATGGCATCCTAAACATTACATGAATACAATATTGCCTACATACTACTTACTGTATCAAACATCACTTCACTGAGAAGTTCAAGGGTACACTTAGGGCTGCTTTAAGAAATGTGAACACTTTGGTTTCTATTTTCATATCACTTGCAAAAATCAATTCCTTTAAAGTGTTTTTGTTTCCTACTGGGATCAATGACAAAGCTCAGTAGAAGGAGGAACACCACTACTGTGGTAATGTTTAAAGGGAGGGAAAGATACCTGGAAGACTGCCCAAGGAATCACCAGCCCCAATCTCTCCATACTCTCCCCTACCACACTCCACAATTACTCAGTGATTTAGTGAGACACTCAGCAATTTTCACTTTTTATTTCACTTTCATCCATTTATAGGTACTAAATCAGAATGATGAGAATGAAAATTCTCATTCTGATTTAGTACTACCCCAGTTCTTATTTGAAGATGATAAACAATTTTGTTGGAAGAGCTATTATTTGTAATAGACAGTCAAATTTTTGTTTTATTCAGATTGTAAATCCACTGAGTAGTGGCATTTATTACATACACTGGCTACTATAGTACTGGCGATCAATAAATTAGTGTGTATTTCCCAATCCATTAAGAAAAATCCCGTCATACTGTACAATTGATTCTTACCTAGAAATCCATGGGTTCTAGTTGCTTGCAACAAAAGCCCATATGCATGGTTGAGAAAGGGAGATCTGAGTGTCTATGTTTGCATTTATTTAACATGCCACTGAATACTAACTTTTTGGCCTAATTTTTAAAATTAGCCAACAGCTGCTAAAAATAGCAGCTACAGCCTTGTGTGAAACTGCTGTTTGAATGAAGACTAATTTCTGTCTACTTCCAAAATTCTGGGGCTCCACTAAAGACTTGCAAAAATTTGTTTCACCTCCCACCTGGGTAGTTCTTAAGAAAGGTTAGGGTAAGCCTGAGTACGATATGATTTTTAAAAGTAAAATCATTTAAGAACAGGTGAAAAGAATTATTCTATAGAAATGAGGTGCAATAGGAAGAATTGACATTGGAATTAGATGGGGGAGGGGGGGCGGTAGTTCTGGAACCCTACTTTCATTAGGAATGGGTTTAATAGGGAACAAATTTAGATAGATAGATAGATAGATAGACAGACAGACAGACAGATAGATAGACAGATAGATAGATAGATAGATGAATAGACAGATAGATAGATATACATACATATATATACACACACACAAGACATGTATGTATATACATATGTATAGACATGTATATATGCGTGTATATGTATGTGTATATATGTATGTGTATGTATATATGTATAAAAGTCTTCTAAATTTGAAGGAAAAGGTGAAGGAGATAAGGAGGGGGAGAGAATAAGGGTGAGATTTTGAGAGGGGAGGGTGAGGGAATAGGAACATACATTTTTGGACATTACCAATGTGGCAATTGTATTTCCTAGACTACTGCATATTTGTTATGAGAGAATACCAATCTATATTCTTATTCTCTCATCTACATAAAATTATAAGAATAATATATATGTATATATGCACATATATATCAAGCATCCTCAATGAAGGTAATAATAAAGAACAAACAATGGGCTTTCAAAAACAGTATTTCCAGGGTAGACCACATCTTCATTATCACTCAGTTGCTACAAGATTTTAAGTATAAATACTTTGCTTATTTTTTGTTTGTTTATTATTTTAAAAGTTGATTTGGTGGAGCCAAGTCCTACCTTTAAATTTTTTCTCCAACAGGGTATATCCTGTGCATACATCACAGTTACCTAGTATTTTTTGTGTAACCCAGGGGAGCTTTTAGAAAGGAATGTTTACTACAAAAGGTATGGTTGCAAATATACATTCTCTCACCCTAACATGTGGGAGGCCTAATTCTTCTATGCCTTGTATCCACTCAGTCTCTGGGGAGGCAAAGGGTATGCATGGGATGGATAATTGTGAAGACTTCACAGGGTATGTCTAATGGAGAGGTTTTGGGATTTGGCCTTGTAGTTTTGGGAAGGCATGCCCTTCCCCCCTCTCTCTCAGATGTTAGAAGATAATGAACTTCCTGTGAGCTATTTGTTCTCTGCTCCAGGAAGGGTCTCTCCTCCCCTCCCCCACCCCATTTCTTCTCCTAGACTTTCAGATGCCACCCTGGCAGTTGAGTTCTGATAGGGAAAAATCTGAATGGACCGGATCAACCTTGGTCCTCTGTGTAGTTTTCGCACCTGGACTGTAAGCCCACCTCCCAGCCAATGGTGAGAAGGGATAGAGGTGGGTGGGAATCTTTTCATTAAGACTATAAATTAAGGCAGGTTCCCTTTTACCTCGCCTCCTCCATTATGGAGGTCTGCCCAAATCTTGCAAGGTTCGTAGAATAAATTTACTTTGTTTCTCCTAAGGATGTCTCTCCTATTATTTAAAAATTCTGTCCCATACAGGTATTAATTAGGTTGATGGTTTAGCTCAGTTCCCATAGACCATAGTTCCATTTCCAAGTCTCCCAGGGTTCTAGTCCCAAGTACCCAGGTTTTTCAGGGTCTCCATACTTACATGGCTTCCTGTTTTACCACTTCATCTGCAATTCTGGGTCCAACATCACCATGGCTCAAAATCATGGTCCTGTGGAGATCACCTTGGGCACCTGAAATTGAGGACAAACAAAACGGAACAGAAACTAACAGCCCTGAGTCCATTTGCTGGAGCCAGGGTAAAAGAATAAGAACTGGGAAAGGTAAATCCCTTTTCCCTCTCAACCCTTCAGTTCATGGCATCAATGCTGGGAGCAGCAGGTAGGGGCAAATGAGAAGGATGGCAAAGAGAGGAACTAGAAGCAATGAGGTTCCATATTAGGCAAATTAGGCATGCTTAAAAGCCAGGTTACACTTGGAGGTTATAATAATGGAGAAAATTTTGTTTACAATGCTCTCTTCATTAATATTGGCTGAGGCATAAAGCTTAACAAAGATATTCATTGTTATAGAAAAGATCCAATGCAAAATCCAGGTAGAATGAGACTTCTCAATGAATAAAGAAATAATTCAAATGACAATGTTTGCAAATAATATCATGCTGGTTACATCAACCCTAAGGATACTATTGAGACTTCTGGATAATATCTGCAATCCAAAGAGCTTGACCTGACCATATATATAGGAAAAAAACTGAAAAAGAATGTCTATTTTCCAAAACATCATGTATTTCTATAGAAAACATGGTGGACAAATAAATGTTCCAAAATATAACTTTTTTATGAGATGATATTGGGCAGACACACACACACACACCACACACACACACACACACACACACACACACGCACACACACACACACACATATCTTGGATAGACATTGAAAAAGGACAAGGTGATCTTGGAATTAAAAAATGAGGACAGGGCTCGGTGCGGAGCTGCTCCAGACAAAGGCGGAAGCGGCTGGCCGGGAAATCCACGTGGGAGACAGGCTGGGAGAAAGCTGGGCGCCCGAAACCGGCAGAGATCCCCAGGCCTCCCACCACAGGACGGCAGTCTCTGGGAGCGACGAGAGGCAGCACAACGCCACCAGCCTGGAAAACACCCAGTCCTGATGCTTGCAAAACCCAGGAACTCGGCCTCTTGAACTTCCAGAAGACTCAATGACCAGGTAAACGGCTCTAACCCCTCCCCCCCTCACCCAGAGAATTCCTCGGGGAAAAAAAAAAAAAAGAGAACTGAAACAGAGGAGAGAGTAGCGGGGCTTCACAGGACAAATACTAGAAGCTCATTAGTCCCAGAGGGGCAGAGTCGGCAGGGGTCAACGCCAGGAGCCCAGACGTAACCTTGCTCCCCCAGGGGAAGCGCCAGTCATCAGCTCAAACAACAAACAGCTGAGACCATTGCTGAAAAGCAAGTGCTGGAGAGCACCCATAGGGAGTGAGACGCCAGGGAGCCAGACCCCTCCCCCACACCTCAGGAAACTGAAGGTTATAATTCTAGACTCACAACCCCCAGAATAAGAAAGCTGGGACAGAAAGCCCCGAGACTCACAGATAGAAATTCGTTGTAAAGCCAGCAAAAGGCAAACCAACATGAAGAAGAACACAAAAAAACCGAGGACAATAGATTCTTTTTATGGAGACAGGCAGGATCAAAATATCGACATAGAAGAAGATAGCAATGACACGGTACATACATCAGATACCTCAAAAGCTAATATGATCTGGTCTCCAGCCCAAAAAGCACTGCTGGAAGAGCTAAAAGAGGATTTTAAAAACCAAATTAGGGAGCTAAAAGAAAATATGGAAAAAATGGAAAAAAGGGAGAAAAAATCCACTGACGAAATCAAGTCCCTAAAGAATAAGATTGGCGAAATGGCTATGGAGATTCAGAATATAGAGAGAGAAAAGGACACCCTGAGAGGTGAAATCAACCAATTGAAAATGGAGGCTCAAAAGCAAAATGTAAACACTAACTCATTTAAAATTAGACTTGAGCAAGTGGAAGCTAATGAATCTATGAGGCATCAAGAAGTAATAAAACAAAACGTAAAGAATGAAAAAATAGAAAAAAATGTGAAATATCTGATTGGCAAAACAACTGACCTGGAAAATAGATCCAGGAGAGACAATTTGAGAGTTGGTCTACCGGAAATCCATGATGAAAAAAGGAGCCTTGACAGTATCTTCGAAGAAATTATCAAAGACAACTGCCCAGAGGTCCTAGAACCAGAGGGCAAAATAGTCATTGAAAGAATTCACCGATCACCCCCTGAAAAAGATCCCAAACTGAAAACACCAAGAAATATTATAGCCAAATTTCAGAGCTATAAACTCAAGGAGAAAATACTGCAAGCAGCCAAAAAGAAGCAATTCAAATATCATGGAACTACAGTCAGGATCACGCAGGATCTCTCAGCTTCCACATTAAAAGACAGGAGAAATTGGAATATGATATTCCGAAGGGCAAAGGAGCTGGGACTACAACCAAGGATCAACTACCCAGCAAAACTAAGCATAATTTTCCAGGCAAGGCGATGGACATTCAATGAAATAAGGGAATTCCAGACCTTCCTGATGAAAAGGCCAGAACTCAACGGAAAATTTGATCTCCAAATACAAACCTCAAGAGAGACATAAAAAGGTAACCAGGGGGAAAAACCCCACAAACTTCATTAACCAATAAGCTTAGGTTGTTTACATCTTTATGTGGGATTATATCATCTTATGTATGTTTTTATGTATATATATATATATATATATATATATATATATATATATATACATATACATATATAAGTCATTCTTGTGAATGGTACAACTATTGTGACAAATGAAAGGGATATACATAGGTTGTGAATGCCTGTATAAATTAACTGATGTAAAGATATAAAATATAAATAAGAGATATAAAGGGAGGGCTATGAGGGAAGTGGTAAGGAGGTTGTAGAAAAGGGTAAATTACACCAAAGGAAGTGGCAAAAAAACATATTATAGTAGAGGGAAAGAAGGGAGGGAGAAGAGCAGTATTTGAGCTTTACTGTCATCTGATCTAGTTCAAGAAGGGAATAACATACTCTGATAAGTTTAGAAATCTAACTTGTCCTACGGGAAGTGGGAGGGAAAGGGGGGAAAAAGGGAGGGGGGAGGGCAGAAGGAAGAGGAGAAGTAGCAAGTGGGTAACGGTAAGATAAGGGAGGGGAATAAAGAGGGAGGGTTAACTGAGGAAAGAAAAGCAAAACTTTGTTGGGGAGGAGAAGGGGAAAAGGAGAAATAAAAGCATAAACAGGGGGAATTAGGATGGAGAAAAAGACACAGATAGAAATCATAACCCTGAACGTGCAGGGGATGAACATTCTCACAAAACAGAAGCAGATAGCAGAATGGATTAAAAACCATAATCCTACAATATGCTGTTTACAAGAAACGCATCTGAAACAGGGGGATACACATAGGGTTAAGGTAAAAGGCTGGAGTAAAATATATTGTGCCTCAGCTAAAGTAAAAAAAGCAGGTGTAGCAATCCTAATCTCAGACAAAGCAAAAGTAAAGATAGATCTAATTAAAAGAGATAAGGAAGGACATTATATCCTGCTAAAAGGCACCATAAACAATGAAGCAATATCATTGCTTAACATATATGCACCAAGTGGTAAGGCATACAAATTCTTAGAGGAGAGGTTAAGGGAGTTACAGGAAGAAATAGACAGCAAAACTATAATATTGGGAGACCTCAACCTCCCCCTTTCTGAACTTGATAAATCTAACCTCAAAATAAATAAGAAAAAAGTTAAGGAGGTAAACAGAATTTTAGAAAAGGCACATATGATAGACCTCTGGAGAAAACTGAATGGGGATAAAAAGGAATATACTTTCTTCTCAAAAGTACATGGCACATACTCAAAAACTGACCATGTACTAGGGCATAAAAACCTCACAAACCAGTGCAGAAAGGCAGAAGTAGTCAATGCATCCTTTTCAGATCATGATGCAATAAGAATCATTTTTAATAAAGTACCATGGAAAAATAAGCTAAAAACTAATTGGAAACTAAATAATTTAATTCTAAAGAGTGAGTGGGCCAAAGATCAAATCAGAGAAACAATTAATAATTTCATTCAAGAGAATGACAATAATGAAACAACATACCAAAACTTATGGGATGCAGCAAAAGCAGTTCTTAGGGGAAGTTTTATATCTCTAAATGCCTACATGAATAAAATAGGGAAAGAGGAGATCAATGATCTGGGCAGACAGCTGAAAAAGCTAGAAAAAGAGCAAATTGAAAACCCCCAATTAAATACCAAATTAGAAATGCTGAAAATCAAAGGAGAGATTAATAAAATTGAAACCAAGAAAACTATTGAATTAATAAATAAAACAAAGAGCTGGTTTTATGAAAAAACCAATAAAATTGACAAACCTTTGGCCAATTTGATTAAAAAAAAGAAAGAAGAAAATCAAATTACCAGTATCAAAAATGAAAAGGGTGAGGTCACCTCTAATGAAGAGGAAATCAAAACAATAATTAGGAATTATTTTGCCCAACTGTATGCCCATAAATTTGACAACCTTAGAGATATGGATGAATATCTACAAAAACATAAACTGCCCAGACTAACAGAGAAGGAAGTGAAATTTCTTAATGACCCCATATCAGAAAAAGAAATTGAGCAGGCCATCAACGAACTCCCTAGGAAAAAATCCCCAGGGCCAGATGGTTTTACATGTGAATTCTATCAAACATTTAAAGAACAACTAATTCCAATACTTTGTAGACTATTTGGGAAAATAGGTGAAGGAGGAATCCTACCAAATTCTTTTTATGACACAAATATGGTACTAATACCCAAACCAGGTAGAGTTAAAACAGAGAAAGAAAATTATAGACCAATTTCCCTAATGAATATTGATGCAAAAATTTTAAATAAAATATTAGCAAAAAGATTGCAGCAACTCATTACGAGAATAATACACCATGACCAGGTAGGATTTATTCCAGGAATGCAAGACTGGTTCAATATTAGGAAAACTATTAGCATAATTGACCATATCAACAACAAAACTAGCAGAAACCATATGATCATCTCTATAGATGCAGAAAAAGCCTTTGACAAAGTACAACACCCATTCCTATTACAAACACTAGAAAGCATAGGAATAAGGGGAACCTTCCTCAAAATTATAAATAGCATCTACCTAAAACCATCAACAAGCATTATTTGTAATGGGGATAAACTAGATGCATTCCCAATAAGATCAGGGGTGAAACAAGGATGTCCATTATCACCCCTATTATTCAATTTGGTTCTAGAAACATTAGCTGTAGCAATAAGAGAAGAAAAAGAAATTGAAGGAATTAGAATAGGAAAAGAAGAAACTAAATTATCACTTTTTGCAGATGATATGATGATTTATCTAGAGAATCCTAGAGAATCAAGTAAAAAACTACTTGAAATAATAAACAACTTTAGCAAAGTTGCAGGATATAAAATAAACCCACACAAATCCTCAGCATTCCTATACATTACTGACAAAGCCCAACAGCAAGAGATAGAAAGAGAAATTCCATTCAAAGTTACTGAAGGCACTATAAAATATTTGGGAGTCTATTTGCCAAGACAAACCCAGGGCCTATATGAACATAACTATGAAACACTTTTCACGCGAATAAAATCAGATCTAAATAAATGGAGAAATATCAGTTGCTCATGGTTAGGCCGAGCTAATATAATAAAAATGTCAATTCTACCTAAATTAATCTATCTATTCAGTGCCATACCAATCGAACTACCAAAAATTTTTTTTACTGAGCTGGACAAAATAATAACAAAATTCATTTGGAAAAACAAGAGGTCTAGAGTATCTAGGATATTAATGAAAAGACATGCTAGAGATGGTGGTTTAGCCACACCAGATATTAAACTGTACTACACAGCAGCAGTCATCAAAACTGCCTGGTACTGGTTAAGAAACAGGGGTGTGGATCAGTGGAATAGGATAGGTACACAAGTAGGTGAAATCAACAAGTTTAGCAATCTACTCTTTGATAAACCCAAAGAAGCCAGTTTCTGGGCTAATAATTCACTATTTCACAAAAACTGTTGGGAAAATTGGAAAATGGTAGGGCAAAAACTGGGCATAGACCAATATCTTACACCATATACCAAAATAAAGTCAAAATCGGTTCAGGATTTAGGAGTAAAAGATGATACTCTAAGTAATTTGGGAAAGCAAGGAATAGTTTACTTATCAGATTTGTGGAAAAGTAAAGAATTCATGACCCAACAAGAGATAGAGAGCATTACAAAATGCAAAATGGATAATTTTGATTATGTCAAATTGAAATGTTTTTGTACAAAAAAAGCCAATGCAACAAGAATTAGGAGGGAAGCAGAAAATTGGGAGAAAATCTTTGCAACTAGTATCTCTGATAAAGGCCTCATCTCTAAAATATACAGGGAGCTAAGCCAAATATATAGGAATACAAGCCATTCCCCAATTGAGAAATGGTCAAAAGATATGAACAGGCAGTTTTCAGAGGAAGAAATTAAAGCTATCTACAGGCATATGGAAAAATGCTCTGGATCGCTGCTGATTAGAGAAATGCAAATCAAAACAACTCTTAGATACCACATCTCTCCTGTCAGATTGGCTAAAATAACAAATCAGGAGAATGATAAATGCTGGAAAGGATGTGGGGAAATTGGAACATTGTTGCATTGCTGGTGGAGTTGTGAGCTGATCCAGCCATTTTGGAGGGCGGTGTGGAACTATGCCCAAAGGGCTATAGAAATGTTCATACCCTTTGACCCAGTAATACCACTTCTAGGGTTGTATCCCAAAGAAATCACGCAAGCAGGAAAAGGACCCATATGCACAAGAATATTTATAGCAGCTCTCTTTGTGGTAGCCAAGAATTGGAAAGCAAAGGGATGCCCATCAATTGGGGAATGGCTGAACAAGCTGTGGTATATGAAGGTGATGGAATACTATTGTGCCATAAGAAATGGGGATGATGCAGACTTCATAACAACCTGGAAAAACCTACACGACATAATGCTGAGTGAGCGGAGCAGAGCCAGGAGAACATTGTGCACAGCCACAGATATGTGGATTCCGTGAGGACCAATCCTGACATACTGCGCTTCTCTCAGCAACCTAAAGGGGCAAGGACAACTCCAGGGGACTCACGATGGAGAATGCTATCTTCATTCAGAGAAAGAACTGCGAAGTTTGAATACAGACTGAGGCACACTACATGCTCGCCTTTTCTGCTTCTCTTTTGTTTTTGTTTTTGGGGGTTTTTTTTGTTTTTGTTTTTGTTTTTTTTGGTTCTGTTTCTTCTTTCTCATGATTCATTCAATTGATCAAAATTCTTCTCCACGACTTGACTAGAGCATAAATTAATTCAATGCGAAGTTATACATAACAGTTATATGAGACTTCATGCCGTCTTGGGGAGGGAGGGGGGAGGGAGGGGAGAAAAACTGGAACTCAAAACTATGTAGAACCGTGTGTGGTAAACTAAAAATAAATAAAGGAAAAAAAAAATGAGGACAGAAGGCTGCACTGCCTCCATGAAAGTGACCTCAAACTTCTCCTTAAAACAATGGCCTATTTTTAAAAATCCTTGTATTTATTTTTAGTTTTTATATCAATTTCATCTTATATATCCCACCTCTACTCAGCAAGCCATCCTTTGTATGAAGATTAAAAAAAAGAAAAACAAATAATTCAACAAAACAAGAACAAACTAACAATCTCTGATAGCAGTATTCCATATCCATAGTCTTCTGATGCCAAAGGAAAATGTACTGCTTCTGAAAGAAAGCCGAGTCATTCTAGGTGCACTGTGCTCAGAACTGTTGTCATTTTTCCAATTATGTTATTGTAACAATATTGAATATTGTTATTCTTGTCTGCTTGCTTCACTTTGTATCAGTACATAAATATTTTCCCATTTTTCTCTTAATTCTAAATGTTGTTCGCTTGTTACAATGCAGTAATATTCCATTACATTCATTTACTTTAGTACTTGCTCTAGTCATTTCCTAATCAAGGAGCATCTTTCATTGTTGTTGTTCCCAGTTCTTTGCTATTACAAAAAAAAATTCTGCTATGAGTATTTAGGTACATAGGGTACCTCTCTGTCTTGATCTTCCTGGGATATATGCTTAGCAGTCAGAACACAGTGTAAAAACATTTAAATCACTATCAGCATCATTATAAGTTACTCTTCAGAATCATCTGACAATTCAATATTTTAGTTTCCACATCTTCACATCATGCCTCCAACAATAACCAATTTGCCAATTCCCTGGGTGTTAGGTGAAACTTGGTTGTGTTGACTTGTATTTCTATTATTTTAAGTGATCTTTCATATGGTTGTTAGTAGTTTGGAATGTTTTGAGAAATGTTCCATCATATTCTTTGACCAATTACTTATTGGGAATGGCTTATATGTGTGTCTTATATGTATGTCTTAAATACCTATGTTTAGACTATTTGACCCACATCAGAGGTTTTTGATGCAAAGCTTTTTTTCTCAATCAGCACCTTTGTTTCTTCTTCCAGCTGAATAGTTTGTTAGTGCAAAGCTTTTAAATTTCCATTTAAGTGACATGGGGTTTTTTTTGGTAACCTCTGTCTATTGTTTGGCTAAGAAATCTCCCCAGTTATAGCTGTGATGTCCACATGGACATTGTTATTACCCTATAGAAATGCTGATGATTTAGTGAGTGTATTCTTTAATATTTATCAATTAGAAAAACCTATAGAATCCGTAAAGACACTAAGTAATCATTTCTTTAGCCAATAGGGCTATCTTTGCCTTATCCAATGTTTCTGCTTTTCGTGCCTTTCTTTCTTTGACTTATCTATCGCTGACATTTTTAGAGCTTTGCCAAATCCTTGTTGTATTCTTGCATTTATTTTTTAAAAAGCTTTTAATGTTTCACCATTGCAAATACTAGCTTTTGCTTTTAGGGAAACTTTTTTCATATTAAACATGGTCCTTCTATGCCTTGTCAAAATTTTAGCATAAATTATTTTTGTATATTTTAAAAGTCTTTTTAAAAAATCTCCTATTTTAATCATGCCATTCTGGAGTGCCTTAAAGTAGGATTCTGTTAATTATTTTCTTAATTTTGGGTCATCCTTATATCCTTCATATGATTCCAACTTGGTCAAAATTGATAGATCATATGCATACATATATGTGTGTATAACTATATTATTTTACCAATTTATTTAAAAATTTTGTGTCAGTATGACACAAGTTGACTTACAGTGATCAAATAACTGATCTTATGATTACTTCTATCTTTTGTTTGGGTAAGAACTCTACCCACAGCCAAAGCTGTGAAAAAGCACATGTCCGCTTTGAGTATATTATATTTGGTATAAGAAGTTAGTTTAAACCTAAGTAGTTTCACATTCTTACTTTTCCCAGCAGTTGTTGTCAAATAGGGAATGAATGCTTCCGTATGTAATTTATGTCCTCAAGTTTGTTTCTGAGTTCAGTTGTTTCTGATGTTTCCTTATCTAGTCTGTTCCCCTTGTCTACTTTTCTATATTCTAACTTGTACCAATTAATTTTAATGATCATTGTTTTTGTGATATAATTTTAAGTATGGAAGTACCATTTTGTCTTCATTCCAACATTTTTTGCTGAATGAAAAGTCTTGAAACATGAACATTTGCACATTTCAATAATAATTTATTTGTAAAAAACTTACACTAAATTTTAGAAAAGAACATATTCAAATGGATCCAAGATCAAAATAATGTGAGTGTTTACAAAATAATGCCAATTACAGCATCTCTATGCCTGCCTATCCTGTTTAACTCTTGTCCATGTTCATGTCCTCTTGTCAGGACAATCAGGAGATCAGCACAACATACCTCAGGGCTTTCCTTAATTTTTCTCAAAATGGCCATTGCCATGCTTTTGTTTTTGTTTTTAAAATGTTTGTTTTTCATCAACATTGTGCCATGGTCAACTGATAGACTTAACTCTTTTCAGCAATACGATGATCCAAGACAATTCCCAAAGACTTGTGATGGAAAATGTTATCCACATCCAGAGAAATAACTACAGAGTCTGAATGCAGATAGGACCATGCTATTTCCTCTTTATTTTGTGGTTTTTTCTTTCTTGTGGTTTTTCCCTTTTGTTCTGATTCTTCTTTCACAACATGACTAAAGTGGAAATATGTTTAACATGATTGTACATGTGTAACATATCAGATTGCCACCTTGGGGACCAGGGAAAGAAAGGGGGGAGAAAAATTTGGAACTCAAAATCTTATAAAAAATGAATGTTGAAAACTATTTTTATATGTAACTGGAAAAGGTAAAATACAATTTACAAAATAAAATAAAATGTTTGTTTTTCCATAAGCTTTATGACCTCACTTGGGCTATCTTATCAAAAATAAATAAACAAACAAATAAACAAACAAATGAATGAGTGAATGAATGAATGAATGAAAGGGGAAAATAGAAGTTCAGCAAAAATAGCAAATTAACCAAGTACTTCTGACTGCTGAGATCAAATGCAGAGTTCCTTATCCTTTATTCCCAATCTCAGCAAAGAAGGAAGTAACAGATATCCTTAGCATTCTCATACTTTTAAGCAGAAGTTGATATACATCCAAAAAGAAAAAAACTATGCTTGTAAGTTCCTTGAGAGCAGTACTGAGTCTTCTTCAACTTCGTTCATGTAACAGTATCTCTTATGATGTCTCACACATAATTCAGGTTCAACAAATATTTGTAAAATTGAACTTGTAAAAATTTGAACTAGAAAAAGGAATTATAAAGGAAAATTATAAGTGAAAAAATATAGGCAGATATCTCCAGTTGAAAGGTTAAGGTCTTTCTTATTCTATAATCCTTTCCCAAACAAGATATTAAGTTATTTCAATCTTAATTTCTATTAAACTTGCTTCCAGTATCAGTAGTTTTCTCTGATCAAAGGCTGATGCAGCATGATATTCTTTATTTATCCATTTTTTTGCTGTTCATGCAAAGACATTTAAGTGATGAGAGAATTTTCTTGGAGTTTTAAGTAAGTGACACTAAAAATGTTAAGAGCATTGTACTTAATTAACAATAATCATCAACTTTCCTAACTTGTAAGGTAAACAATCTCATTTCCTATTCATAATTCAAAATTTACATTATAAAATGTAATAAAATATCATTTTAAGTGTCACCACTACTTTTACTCACAATGTTTAAAATATGTGTATTTTAAATCACTTCCATCGTAGAATAGTTTTCTTGCCCAGTGTGAAACACCTGAGATCAATCCTTTTGTATCCATAAGTAACAACAATTGAAATTAATGGCTTTGGGGACAGCTAACCATGAAATGTGAATGACTTTTTAATCCAGTACTGGACTTTCATCTTTTTTATTTTCTTTTGCTGGAGTTTCAGCTGAAGAAATCTCAACAGTGTTGCCACAGGTAAACCAAACAGCTTTTCCAAATAAGCTTATGGAACCATAGAATTTTAGAATGAAAAAGGGAGCTTAAGCATCATGAAGTACAACCCCCTAATCTAACAGATGACACCCAGAGAGGTTCAGTGACAAGGTCACAAAGCTAGCTGAAACTTGGCACTATCTTAAGAGGTACTGTTTGTTTCAAAAAAGAAAATGCTTGTGTTGATAGAAAATAAGTTTAAAATGGAAACAACTAACCATTTCAATCATGGCAGTAACGAGGAGACTGTGGCACAGTAGAAAAGTCACTAGATATTTTGTAAAGAGATGTGAGTTATAGTCAGCTTTGCTTATGATTGAAATAATTAGTTGTTACCATCTTAAACTTGTTTTCTATCACCACAAGTATATTCATTTATAATCTTTCTGGACCTCAGTTTCCTGATCTGTAATAGATGGTTCTAAGGTCCTTTCCAATAGCTCACATTGTAATAGTAAGAACAAGCACACATTTAAAAGAACAATAAAGTGCTTTACATATGTTTTCTATTGTGGTCTTCTCGAAAACCATACAAGGTAGGTGCTAATATTATCCTCATTTTACAGAGGAAAAAACTAAGGCAGACAGTGGTTAAGTGACTTGCTCAGGGTCACACGACTGGCTAGTATCTGAGGCAGCATTTGTTTCTGGGGTTTTTTTAACACTTAATAATTTTTTTTTTCCAATTGCATATAAAGATAGTTTTCTTCCCACTTCTATTTTACCCTCTGGTTCTAGAATATCAGGGAAGTTTTCCTTGACAATTTCTTGAAAGATGAGGTCTAGGCTCTTCTTTAATCATGGCTTTCAGGTAGTCCAATAATTTTTAAATTATCTTTCCTGGATCTATTCGGCAGGTCAGTGGTTTTTCCAATGAGATATTTCACGTTGTCTTCCATTTTTTCATTCTTTTGGTTCTGTTTTATAATTTCTCAATTTTTCATGGAGTCACTAGCTTCCACTTGCTCCATTCTAATTTTTAAGGCAGTATTTTCTTCAGTGGCCTTTTGGACGTCCTTTTCCATTTGACTAATTCTGCCTTTCAAGGCATTCTTCTCCTCATTGGCTTTTTGGAGTTCCTTTGCCATTTGGGTTAGTCTATTTTTTAAGGTATTATTTTCTTCAGTATTTTTTTGGATTTCCTTTAGCAAGTTGTTGACTTGCTTTTCATACTTTTCTTGCATCACTCTCATTTCTCTTCCCAATTTTTTCTCTACTTCTTTTACTTGATTATCCAAATCCTTTTTGAGCTCTTCAATGACCTTAGACCAGTTCATATTTTTCTTGGAGGCATTGGATGTAGGAGGTTTGACTTTGTTGACTTCTTGCTGTATGTTTTGATCTTCTTTGTCACCTATAGTCTGAGTCCTTTTACACTGCTTGCTCATTTTCCCAGCCAATTACTTGACTTTTGAGCTTTTTGTCAGGGTATGATTGCTTTCAGAGTGGAAAGTGCTTTGTCCCAAGTTTCAGGGGTTTGGCCCCGCTGTTTTTAGAGCTACTTCTATTCTGAGGTGGTATAATGCTCCTCTCCTGGCCTGTGCTCTGATCTGTGAGTGTAGGCACTCCTTTCTGCCATGTAACCACCAGGAGGACTCCCACTCCACAGCCACCACAAAGCTCTGCCACATCAGCACTCCTCCTCCCCCAAGAACTGCCAACCAGGACCATGACTGAGATCCAAGCAGGGCAAAGCAAGAGAACCTTGCCTCAGCACTAGCAAAGCTATCTCTGCACTCCCCTTCTGATCAGCCATTTGATTCCTCCCACTATGTGGGCCTGGGCCAGAAGCAGCCACTGCTGCTGCTGCTGTTGTTGCCACAGCTACTGCAACCACCTCTGCTGCCCTGGGGCTGTGGCCAGATCACCCACTTCCCTCACCCATATCCAGCAGTTTTCCCACTGACCTGATCAGTTGTCTTTGGCATTTGTGGGTTGAGAAGTCTGGTAACTGTCACAGCTCAGTGACTTGGGGCCCTGAGGCCTGCTCTACCCAATCTGCTCCAACCTGGTCTGTCCTGGTGTGGCCCACATTGGGCTGTGCTCAGCTCCCAGCATGGTGCGATAGACCCTCCCCAGCTAGTATTCAGATAGTCTTGGGATGGAGATTTGTTTTCCTCGGTTGTTTCACGGATTCTGTAGCTCTAGAATTTATTTAGTCATTTTTACAGGTGTTTGGAGGGATTTGGGAAAGAGCTTAAGCAAGTCCCTGCTTTCAAGCCACCATCTTGGCTCTGCCCCTAAAGATAGTTTTCAATATTCATTTTTGTAAGATTTTGAGTTCTAAATTTTTCTCCCTCCATCCCTTCCCTTCCCCCTCTCCAAGACAGCAAGCAATTTAACGTAGGTTATACATGTTCAATCATGTTAAAATATTTCGACATTAATCATGTTGTAAAAGAAGGCTCAGAACAAAAAAAGAAAATCCATAAGAAAAAATAAAAACGATTGAAAATAGTATGGTTCGATCTGCATTCAGACTCCATAGTTCTTTCTCTGGATTTGGATAGCATTTCTCATCATGAGTCTTTTACAATTGTCTTGAATCATTGTGTTGCTTCAAAGAGTTAAGTTTATCATAGTTGATTATTGAACTATGTTGCTGTTACTGTGTACAATGTTCTTCTGGTTCTGCTCACTTCACTTAGCCTCAATTCATGTAAGTCTTTCCAGGTTTTTCTGAAATCTTCCTGCTCATCATTTCTAAGAGAATAATAGCATTCCTTCCATTACATTCATATTCTACAACTTGCTCAGCCATTGCCCAACTGATGGGCAGCCCCTCAATTTCCAGTTCTTTGTCACCAGAAAAGAGCTGCTATAAATCTTTTTGCACATGTGGGTACTTTTCCCTTTTTTTTAGGAATTCTTTGGGATACAGACCAAGAAGTGGTATTATTGCATCAAAGGTCATGCACAGTTTTATAGCCCTTTGGGCATAGTTCGAAATTTTTCTGCAGGATGGTTGGATCAGTTCATAACTCCACCAACAGTGCATTAGTGTTCCAATTTTAAAAAACCTCCAACATTTATCATTTTCCTTTTCTATCATATTAGCCAATCTGATAGGTGTGAGGTGGTACATCAGAGCTGTTTTAATTTGTGGTTTTTCTGATCAATAGTGATTTAAAGCATTTTTTCATAAGACTATTGCTTTGATTTCTTCATCTGAAAATGGTCTGTTGATACCCTTTAACCATTTATCAATTGGGGAATGACTTGTATTCTTATAGATTTGACTCAGTTCTCTATATATTTGAGAAATGAGGCTTTTATCTGAAACACTGGCTATTAAATTTGTTTCCCAGCTTTCTGCTTCCCTTCTAATCTTGCTTTAATTGGTTTTGTTTGTGCAAAACCTTTTTAATTTAATATAATAAAATTAATCCATTTTGCATTTCTTAATGTTCTCTGTCTCTTGTTTTGTCATGAATTCTTTCCTTCTTCGTAGATCTGACAGGTAAACTATTCCTTGCCCTCCTAATTTGCTTATGGTATCACCACTTACATCTAAAGTATACTCCCATTTGGATCTTATCTTGGTATAGGGTGTAAGGTGTTGGTCTCTGCCTAGTTTCTGCCATACTATTTTCCAGGTTTTTCAGCTGTTTTTGTCAAATAGTGAGTTCTTATCCCAGAAGCTGGAATCTTTGTATTTATCAAACAGTAAATTATGATAGTCATTTATTACTACATCCTGTGTCCCTAACCTATTCCACTGATCTATCACTCTGTTTCTTAGTACCAAATAGTTTTGAGATTGACACTTTGTAATATACTTTTAGATCCGCTATGGCTAGGCCACATTCCTTTGTATTTTTTTTTATTAGTTCCCTTGATATTCTGGACTTTTTGCTCTTCCAAATGAATTTTGTTATTTTTTCTAGCTCTATAAAATTACTTTTTGTTAGTTTGATTGGCATGGCACTGAACACTTAAATTAATTTAGGTAGAATTATCATTGTTATTATATTAGCTTGCCTACCCAGAAGTAATTGACGTTTTTCCAATTGTTTAGATCTGACTTGATTTCTATGAAAAGTGTTTTGTAATTGTGTTCATATATTTTCTGGGTTTGTCTTGGCAAGTAGACTCCCAAATATTTTATATTGTCTATAGTTGTTTTAAAAGGAATTTCTTTCTATCTCTTGCTGCTGGGCTTTGTTGGTCATATATAGAAATACTGATGATTTATGTTGTTAATTATTTCAAGTAGATTTTTTTGGTTGATTCTCTAGGATTCTCTAAGTATATCATCATATCATCTGCAAAGAATGATAGTTTTTTTTCCTCGTTACATACTCTAATTCCTTTGATTTCTTTTTCTTCTCTTATTGTTATAGCTAATATTTCTAATACTATATGGAATAATAGTGGTGATGATGGGCATCCTTTTTTCACCCCTGGTATTACTGGGAGGTCTTGTAGCTTATCCCCATTACACATAATGTTTGCTAGTAGTTTTAAATAGATACTGCTTATTTTAAGGAAAACTCCATTTACTCCTCTGTTCTTCAGTGTTTTTAACAGGAATGGGTGCCATATTTTGCCAAAAGCTTTTTCTGCATCTATTGAGATAACCATATTATTTCTGTTAGTTTTGTTATTGATATAGTCAATTATGCTGACAGTTTTCTGAATATTGACAGAGGCAATATTGAACTCAGATCTTCCTGACTCCACATCCTTTGCATCACATAATTTAAAAAATAAACTTCCTCAAAACACTCCCTTGAGCTTAGTAGCATTACAATTTCTATTAGCAAAAATAATCACATATGTGCAGAAGAAAATTATGCATTTTCTTTCAAGATATTGCTGTAGGGTACTCTAAGAGTAAGAGTGGTCCCTGGTGGAAATAGCTAAAAACCAATATTATAAGTGCTAAGAAGATGAAATCTTAAAAGTTACAAAAACTAGACAAGTGAAGATAAGATGACAGTGATATCCCAATACCTTAGAACTTGCAGAACTTTAAGATGACATCAAAGAGGATACACAATAACTTTAGAGTCCAGATCAAAACAGATTCACTTCTTGTTAGAACCTTAAAGAGACAGGACAGTATTTTCCAGGCCATCACTAGAGGAGGCAATAGGTATTGAGATCACCACATTAGGCATTAGAGATCACCATTAGACATAGTAAAGGTTGGGGGAGCAGATAATAACTATAAAGGCAAGTCTAAACAGCCAATTCCATGTTAATGGAATGATAATTCAGTAAACAGAAATAAACCAAGAAAGTCAAAATACAATGTCAGCTCTCAATAGGCAAAAACTATTTCTTCTTGTTTTTTGTCTTTGTAGCCAGCACCTAGTATAGTTCCTGGCACAGTGAAGGCTCTCCATAAATAGTTGTAAATTGCGGTATCCTCAGTATAAGATACTTAAAACATTTCAGCATTATTCAATGGTAATGCAGAACTAATATGATAAAGCAATTCAAATTTCAATGTCACTTTAAGTACCATAAAATTTAAAAATTATTGGACTACCTGAAAGCCATGATTTAAAAAAGAGCCTAGATATCATCTTTCAAGAAATTATCAAGGAGAACTGACCTGATATTCTAGAACCACAGGGTAAAATAGAAATTGAAAGAATCCAGTGATTGCCACCTGAAAAAGATCCCAAAAAGAAAACTCCTAGAATATTGCTGCCAAATTCCAGAGCTCCCAGATCAAGGAGAAAATACTGCAAGCAGCCAGAAAGAAACAATTTGAGTATTGTGGAAACGCAATCAGAATAACAGAAGATCTAGCAGCTTTGACATTAAGGGATCGAAGGGCTTGGAATATGATATTCTGGAGGTCAATGGAGCTAGGATTAAAACCAAGAATCACCTACCCAGCAAAACTGAGTATCATGCTCCAAGGCAAAATATGGATTTTTAATAAAATAGAGGACTTTCAAGCTTTCTCAGTGAAAAGACCAGAGCTGAATAGAAAATTTGACTTTCAAACACAAGAATCAAGAGAAGCATGAAAAGGTAATCAAGAAAAAGAACAAGAAAAAGAAATTGCAAGGGACTTACTAAAGTTGAACTATTTTGTTTATATTCCTACATTGAAAGATGATGTGTATGATTCATGAGACCTCAGTATTAGGGTAGCTGAAGGGAATATGCATATATATATATATATATATATATATATATACACACACATATATATATATACACATATATATATATGCTTATGTATATATGTATATGTGAGTGTGTATGTATGTGTATATATATATATATATATATATATATATATATATATATATATATATATATACACACACACACAGAGAGAGAGAGAGAGAGCAGGCACAGGGTGAGTTGAAGATGAAGGGAAGATATCTCAAAGAAATAAAATAAAATTAAGGGATGAGAGAGGAATATATTGAGAGAGGGAGATAGGGAGAGATAGAATGGGGTAAATTATCTCACATAAAAGTGGCAAGAAAAGCGGTTCTGTAAGGAAGAGAAGAGAAAGCAGGTGAGGGGGAATGAGTGAATCTTGCTCCCATCAGATTTGACCTGAGGAGGGAATACCATACATACTCAATTGGGTATCTTACCCCACAGGAAAAAAGGAGGAAGAAGATAAAAAAAGCGGGGATGATAGAAGGGAGGGCAGATGGGGGAGGAGGTAATCAAAAACAAACACTTTCAAAAGGGGACAGGGTCAAGGGAGAAAATTCAATAAAGGGGGATAGGTTAGGAAGGAGCAAAATATAGTTAGTCTTTCACAACATGAGTATTGTGGAAGGGTTATACATAATGATACACATGTGGCTTATGTTGAATTGCTTGACTTCTTAGGGAGGGTAGGTGGGAAGGGAAGAAGGGAGAGAATTTGGAACTCAAAGTCTTAAAAACAGATGTTCAAAAACAAAACAAAAAAAGTTTTTGCATGTAACTAGAAAATAAGATACACAAGCAATGGGGCATAGAAATTTATCTTGCCCTACAAGAAAGGAAGGGAAAAGGGGATGGGAGGGGAGTGGGGTGACAGAAGGGGAGGCTGACTGGGGAACAGGGCAACCAGAATATATGCCATCTTGGAGTGGAGGGAGGGTAGAAATGGGGAGAAAATTTGTAATTCAAACTCTTGTGAAAATCAATGCTGAAAACTAAATATATTAAAATTTAAAAATTTCATTTAAAAACAAAAGAAAGAAAGAGAAATCATAAGGGACTTACTAAAGTTGAACTGTTTTGTTTACATTCCTACATGGAAAGATGATGTGTGTAATTCATGAGACCTCAATATTAGGGTAGCTGAAGGGAATGTACATATGTATATAATATGTATATGTATATATATATGTGTGTGTGTGTGTGTGTGTGTGTGTGTGAATATATATATATATATATATATATATATATATATATATATATAGACAGAGGGCACAGGGTGAGTTGAATATGAAGGGATGATATTTAAAAAAAATAAAATCAAATTAAGGGATTTGAGAGGAATATATTGAGAGAGGGAGAAAGGGAGAGACAGAATGGGGTAAATTATCTCACATAAAAGTGGCAAGAAAAAACAGTTCTGTAGAAAGGCAAGAGGGGGCAGGTGAGGGGGAATGAGTGAATCTTGGTCTCATAGGATTTGACCTGAGGAGGGAATAACATACACACTCAATTGGGTATCTCACCCCACAGAAAAGGAGGAGGAGGGGGATCAAAAAGAGGGGACGATAGAAGGGAGGGCAAATGGGGGAGGAGGCTATCAAAAGCAAACACTTTTGAAAAGGGACAGGGTCAAGGGAGAAAACTGAACAAAGGGGATAGGATAGGAAGGAGCAAAATATAGTTAGTCTTTCACAACATGAGTATTGTGGAAGGTTTTTGCATAATGATACACATGTAGCCTATGGTGAATTGCTTGCCTTCTTATGGAGGGTGGGTGGGAAGGGGAGAGGGGAGACAATTTGGAACTCAAAGTTTTAAAAGCAGATGTTCAAAAAAAAAAGTTGTTCTTGCATGCAACTAGGAAATAAGATATATAGGCAATGGGACATAGAAATTTATCTTGCCCTACAAGAAAGTGAGGGAAAAGGGGTTGAGGGGGAGTGGGGTGACAGAAGGGATTGCTTACTGGTGAACAGGGCAATCAGAATATATGCTATCTTGGAATGGGATGGAGGGTAGAAATGGGGAGAAAATTTGTAATTCAAACTCTTGTGAAAATCAATGCTGAAAAGTAAAAAGATTAAATTGATAAATAATAATTTTAAAGAAATGAAATCATAGCAAAAACACCATATCTCCTCCAAAATATTCATCAAGTTGGACTTATTCTAGAAGTGTAAAGATGGTTCAACATTAGGATAACAAATAGCATAATTAAATCAAAAGAAAAATAGCACAAGACAAAATTACATCAGTAAATGCCTCCCCCAAAGCCTTTACCAATGTACAACATTCATTTATACCAAAAACTCTAGAAAGTACAAAAGGGCTATTTTTTACTCTCTCCAGTAGTCAAATTGATCTGTCATCTTATTTCAGGAATGCCCTCCAACAATGTACCTAATCATGCCTGCCCCTTCTCTGAGATCTTTGTCCATATTTTCCCCTAAGTTTGCCACAGAAGGGCCCCCCAAAGTGCTAGAGGCCCTCTTTGATTTCTGCTTAGATCTTGAGTGGAACAGTAGAATGCTCTCATGGTTTCTCTCTCATACGATGGTTACAACAATATAAACGAGAACTACAATAACAACAACGATGGTGATAAGAATAGTAATGATGTAGTGCTTTAAGGTTTTCAAAGCACTTTCCAAATACATCTCGTTTCTGTCCTTACTATAACCCTGTGAGGTAGGTGCTATTGTTATCTTTACAACTGAAGAAACAGGTTAAGTGACACAGGTAATAAGTGTCTAAGGCAGGATTTAAACTCAGATCTTTCTGACTCCAAGCACACCACTATATCCACTCTACCATTTAGCTGTCGGAACAACAATAGAACCATGAAACTGAACATTGTGTGATATCTGAGGTAGGTGAACATACCGTACGAGACAGATGACAAGATGTTGATTAGTTTTGTCAAACTATTTTTTCCCTCTTTCTTTATATTCTTTGTTATAAGGCACGACTCTCTGGGTAGCAGAGAAAACAGGGTTATATAAAGAAATCAAGTGATGTAAAAAAAAGTTTCAATATAATTTTTTACAAATTGAAATAATATATACATTCCACAAGAAATAGTCATATCATTGAGCCTGAAATGTCTAATGTTTTGCACATGCTCATTGCTGAACAGTACTGTAGGACACGGATGGGAGAGAAGTGAGGGTTGAGCAACTGAAACTGTTCTCTTAGTCTCTTTAGAGTTGTTGATGTTCTCTTAATTGCCATATCAGATTCTTTTCCCCCTTTGATCCTTACCTTTATTAACCTCTTTTCAATAATTGACACTGTTAACCATGCTTTCTTGGATAGTCTCTACGAAATTGGTTTTCATAACACTGCTCTCTTGGTCCTTCTGCCTGTTTGACAAGTCCTCAGTCTCCTTTGATTGATCCAAGGCATACAGGTGGTACAGAAGCAGTTAGTTGGCACAGTGAATAGAGTACTAGACTTGGAATCAGGAAGAACCTGAGTTCAACTCCAGCCTCTGACATTTACTTAGCAGTGTGACCCTGAGAAAGTCACTCAATCACTGTCAGTCTCAGTTTTCTTCTCTGTAAAATGTGGAGAATAATAGTACCTACGTCCCAAGGTTATCGTAAGGATGAAATGAGATATTTGTAAAGTACTTTCCAAGCCTTAAAGCATGATATAAATGCTATTATTGTTGTTATTGTTATTACTATTGATCAATATCAAGTTGATTAACTTTGTGTATACCTCATGCCTATGTCCTAAGCCTCCTTCTCTTGTCTTTCTATACCCTGTCTTGGTGCCCTTATCAGCTCCCATGGTTTTAATTTTTGCCTTTTTATGTTGATGACTCTTAGAAAGATATTTGTACTCCTAGTTTGTCTCCTTAGCTCCAGTCCTACATCGTCAATGGCTTATTAGATTTTACCAACTCAATGTCTAGCAGACATCTCAAACTCACCACGTCCAAAACAACTTATATTTTCTACAAAACCCACTCCTTTTAAAAACTTCCTTGTTTCCGTCAAGGGAATCACCATCCTTTGGGAAACCAGATTCTCATGCTCATTGTCATCCTTGACTCCTCACTTTCACCCTACATACTTAATCTGTTGCCAAATATTGCTGTTCCTTTCTCTCTAATATCATTTACATCATGACTTTTCTATTTTTTTAATTTATTTTTATTTTTAGTTTACAATACTCAGTTCCACAAGTTTTTGAGTTCCAAATTTTCTCCCCCTCTTTCTCCTACCACCCCACAACACAGCATGTAATGCAATATAGGTTCTACATATGCCTTTGCATTAAACTTATTTGCACAATAGTCAAGTTGTAAAGAATTATAACCAATGGAATTAAACATGAGAAGGAAGAAACGACCAAAAAAGAAGGAAAAAAAGAGAGAGAGTAAGTAGATTGCCTCAATCTGCATAATTCTTTATCTGGATATGGATAGCTTTTTCCAACATGAGTCTTTTGGATCTGTCTTAGAAACTTGTTTTGCTGAGAAGAGCCAAGTCTATCAAAGTTAGTCATCACAGATACTGTGTGTCTGTAATCGTGTATAATGTTTTCCTGGTTCTGCTCTCCTCACTAAGTATCAGATCACGTAAGTCTTTCCCAGTTACTATGAAGTCCATCTACTCCTGCTTTCTTATAGCACAATAATATTCCATTACATTCATATACCACAACTTGTTTAGCCATTCCCCAATTGATGGGCATCCCCTTGATTTCCAAATATTTGCCACCACAAAAAGAGCTGCTATAAATATTTTTGTACATGCAGGTCTCTTTCCCACTTTTGTGATCTCTTTGGGATACAGCCCTAGAAACGGTATTGCTGAGGAAAAGGGTATGCACTATTTTTGTAGCCCTTTGGGCATAGTTCCAGTTTTCCCTCACCCTCTCCAGCATTTATGATTTTCCTTTTTTGTCATGTTGACCAATCTGACAAGAGAGATGTGGTGCCTAAGAGTTGTTTTGGTTTGCATTTCTCTAACCAACGGTGATTTAGAGCATTTTTTCATATGACTATAGATATCTTTAACTTCTTCCTCTGAAAACTTCCTGTTCTTATCTTTTGACCATTTATCTATTGGGAAATGACTTGTATTCCTGTAAATTTGACTCAGTTCCCCATATATTTTAGAGATGAGGCCTTTATCAGAGACACTGGTTGTAAAAATTCTTTCCCAATTTTCTGCTTCCCTCCTAACTTTGTTGCATTGGCTTTGTTTGTACAAAACTTTTCAATTTAACATAATCAAAATTATCTATTCTGCAATTTGTAATGCTCTCTATTTCTTGTTTGGTCATAAATTCCTCCCTTCTCCTTAAATATGACAGGTAAACTATTCCTTGCTCTCCCAAATTGCTTATAGTATCAGCCTTTATACCTAAATTGTGAACCCATTTTGACTTTATTTTGGTATATGGTGTAAGATATTGGTCTATACCCAGTCTCTGCCATACTATTTTCCAGTTTTCCCAGAAGTTTTTGTCAAATAGTTAATTCTTATCCCAGAAGATGGACTCTTTGGATTTATCAAAGAATAGATTGCTACGGTCATTGACTACTGCATCTTATGCACCTAACCTATTCCACTGATCCATGACTTTGTTTCTTAGCCAATACCAAGTAGTTTTGATGAATGCTACTTTATAATACAGTTTAATATCTGGTATGGCTAGACCACCTTCCCTAGCATATTTTTTCATTAATTCCCTTGATATTCTGGACCTTTTGTTCTTCCAGAAGAATTTTGTTATTATTTTATCCAGCTCTGTAAAATAATTTTTTTGTAGTTTGATTGGTATGGCACTGAATAAGTAAATTAATTAAGGTAAAATTGTCATTTTTATTGTATTAGCTCAGCTTAACCATGAGCAACTGATTTTTCCATCTATTTAGATCTGACTTCATTTGTGTGAAAAGTGTTTTGTAATCGTGTTCATCTAGGTCCTGGGTTTGTCTTGGCAAGTAGACTCCCAAATATTTTATAATGTCTACAATAACTTTAAATGGAATTTCTCTATCTCTTGCTGTTGGACTTTGTTAGTACTATATAGGAATGCTGAGGATTTATGTGGGTTTATTTTATAGCCTGCAACTTTGCTATAGTTATTCATTATTTCAAGTAGTTTTTTACTAGATTCTCTAGGATTCTCTAAGTAAATCATCATATGAACTGCAAAGAATAATAACTTAGTTTCTTCTTTGCTTATTCTAATCCTTCAATGTCTTTTTCTTCTCTTATTGCTAAAATTAACATTCCTAGTACCAAATTGAATAATAGGGGTGATAATGGATATCCTTGTTTCACCCACCTCCATCTTATTGGGAATGCATCTAGCTTGTCCCCATTACATGTAATGCTTGCTGATGATTTTAGGTAGATGCTACTTATCATTTAAAGGAAGTCTCCATTTATTCCTATGCTTTCTAGTGTTTTTAATAGGAATGGGTGTTGCATATTGTCAAAAGTTTTTTATGCATCTATTGAGATAATCATGTGGTTTCTGCTAGTTTTTTGTTGATATGGTCAATTATGCTGATAGCTTTCCTACTACTGAGCCAGCCTTGTATTCCTGGAATAAATCCCACCTGGTCATACTGCATTATTCTCATAAGTTGCTGTAGTCTTTTTGCTAATATTTTATTTAAAATTTTTGTGTCAATATTATTAGGGAAAATGATCTATAATTTTTTTTTTCTCTGTTTTGACTCTTCCTGTTTTAGGTATTAGTACCATGCATGTGTCATAAAAAGAATTCAGTGGGACTCCTTCTTTGCTGATTTTCCCAAATAGTCTATAAAGTATGGGAATTAGTTGTTCTTTAAATGTTTGATAGAATTCACATGTAAATCCATCTGTCCCTGGAGATGTTTTCCTGGGGAGTTCATTGATGGCTTTCTCAATTTCTTTTTCAGAGATGGGGTTATGTAGGTATTTTTCTTCCTCTTCTGTTAATCTGGGTAATTTATATTTTTATAAATATGCATCCATTTCCCTAAGATTATCAAATTCATGGGCATACAATTGGGCAATGTAATTCCTAATTATTGTTTTAATTTCCTCTTCATTGGAGGTGAATTCACCCTTTTCATTTTTGAGACTGGTTATTTGGTTGTCTTCTTTCTTTGTTTTAATCAAATTGACCAAAGGTTTATCAATTTTATTGTTTTTTTTTTCATAATACAAGCTCTTGGGTTTATTTATTAGTTCAATAGCTTTCTGGATTTCAATTTTATTAAACTCTCCTTTGGTTTTCAGTACTTCTAATTTGGTATTTAATTGGGGACTTTCAATTTGTCCTTTTTCTAGCTTTTTCAGTTGCATACCCAATTCACTGATCTCCTTGTTTTCTCTATTTTATTCATTTAAGCATTCAGAGGTATAAAACTTTCCCTAAGAATTGCTTTTGCTGCATCGCATAAGTTTTGGTATGTTATCTCTTTACTGTCATTCTCCTGAATGAAGTTAATGATTGTTTCTATGATTTGTTTGACCCACTCATTTTTTGGATTAGATTGTTTAGTTTCTAATTAATTTTTCTATTTTTCCATAGTCTTTATTACAAATAATTTTTATTGCATCATGATCTGAAAAAGATGCATTGACTATTTCTGCCTTTCTGCCCTGGATTGTGAGGTTTTTATGCACTAGTACATGGTCATTTTTGTGTTTTGCCATGTACTGCTGAGAAAAAGATATATTCCTTTCTATCCCCATTCATCCCCATTTTCTCATGTCTACCTTTTCTAAAATTCTATTCACCTCCTTAACTTCTTTCTTGTTTATTTTGAGGTTAGATTTATCAAGTTCAGAGAAGGGAAGGTTAAGGTCTGCTACTAGTATAATTTTGGTGTCTATTTCTTCCTGTAACTCCCTTAACTTCTCTTCTAAGAATTTGGATGCTATACCACTTGGTGTATGTATGTGAAATAATTATATTACTTCATTGTCTATGATGCCTTTTATCAGAATATAGTTTCCTTCCTTATCTCTTTTAATTGGATCTGTCTTTGTTTTTGCTTTGTCTGAGATTAGGATTGTTACCCCTGCTTTTGTTTCTTCAACTGAAGCATAATATAGTCTACTCCAGCCTTTTACCTTCACCCTGTGTGTGTCCCTCTGTTATAAATGTGCTTCTTGTAAACAACATATTGTAGGACTTTGGTTTTTAATCCATTCTGCTATCTCCCTCTGTTTTATGGAAGAGTTCATCCCGTTTATATTCACAGTTATGATTAATACCAGTGTCTTTTTTTTGTCCATACTGTTTATGCTTTTATTTCTCCCTTCTCCCTTCCCCTCCTCAAAAGAGTTGTCCTTTTGACCACTGCCTCCCTCAATATTCCCTCCCTGTCAGCCCCACCCCTTATCTTACATTTTATCCTTTACCCCTTTTTCTTTTCCCTTTCCCCTCCTACTGCTCGTAGGGCAAGTTTGATTTCTATACTTAACAGAGTATGTTATTCCCTCCTTGAACCAAATCTGATGAGAGTAAAGCTCAAACACTGCTCTTCTCCCTCCCTTCTTTCCCTCTAATATGATTTTGTACCTCTCCATGTGATGTAATTTACCCTTTTCTGTCTCCTCCTTACCTCTTCTCCCATTATAATCCCTTTTTATGCCTTAGGTTTTTTTTTTATCATCACATCAGTTAATTTATACCCACACCCTCTGTCTATGTATAACCGTTTTAGATGTTATACTAACTATACCATTCTCAAAATATCATCCTCCCATATAGGTATGTAAACAGCTTCCCCTTGTTGAATAACAAGGTTTTTTTTCTTTTTTATATTTTTCCTGTTTACCTTTTTATCCCTCTCCTGAGTCTTGTATTTGAAGATCAAATTTTCCATTGAACTCTGGCCTTTTCATCAGGAAGGTCTGGAATTCGCTTATTTCATTGAATGTCTATCTCCTTGCTTGAGAGATCATGCTCAGTTTTGCTGGATATGATATTCCAATCCCTCCAATCTTTTAATGTAGAAGCTGCAAGGTCCTGTGTGATCCTTACTGTGGTCCCACTATATTTGAATTGTTTATTTCTAGCTGCTTTTAGTATTTTCTCCTTGACCTGATAATTCTGTAATTTGGCTACAATATTTCTTAGAGTTTTCAATTTGGAATCTCTTTCAATCTCTTTCAGGGGTTGATCAGTGGAATCTTTCGATGACTATTTTTACCCTTTGGTTCTAGGACCTTGGGGCAATTTTCCTTGTGATTTCTTGGAAGATGCTGTCCAGGTTCTTTTGTTCATCATGGCTTCCACATAGACCAATAATTCTTAGCTTATCTCTCCTGGATCTATTTTCTAGATCAGTTGTTTTTCCAGTGAGATATTTTACATTTTCTTCTATTTTTTCATTTTTTAAATTTTATTTGACTGATTCTTGATGCCTCATAGAGTCATTAGCTTCTACTTGCCCAAATCTAATTTTGAACAAATAATTTTCTTTGGACAGTTTCTGCATCTCTCTATTTGGCCAATTTTATTTTTCAAGGAGACATTTTCTCCTGTTAGATTCTGTAATTTTTCTTTTACCTCTCTAATTTGGCTTTTAAAATCCTCTTTGAGCTCTTCCAGGAATGCTTTTTGGGCTTGAGACCAGATCATATTCCCTTTTGATGTTTCAGATGTGGGTATAGTGGCAATGCTGTCCTCTTCTGAATTCATAGTTTGATCTTCTCTGTCCCTATAATACAATTCAGTGGTCTTTTTTTTTTTTTTTTTTTTACTTTTCTAGCTTGCTTCTTCATGGTGGTTGCCTTTTTCCTGGCTTTTAAAGTGAATCTCTGCTTTTGGGAACCAGGGGGCTCTGTCCCAAGCTTCTTGTGTTGGGAGCTAAGGACCTGGTTACTAGCTTTGTGTGCTGTGGCCTCTGGTTTTGTCTAATAGAAGCTATATACTGTTGCAGCTCCCATGATGCTGAGCTGAATCTGGCTGGTGTGTGCCAAGGATCAAGGCTCAGTGAAGTCTTTCTGAATTTCCCTGGGGTCATAGCGTTAGTTATGGGGGAGGGGTGGTCATGCTGCTGGAAGTCTCCTCTTCCCCTAGGGCTGCGCTATTGAGGGTGGCCTCAGCCATTGGTCTGTGTTGGTGTCTGCCAATTCCCTTGACTGTGTGAAGGCACACCTGGGGTCCTGATGTTGGTGTTTACCAGCTCCACTCCCCTGGGGCTCAGGAACTCCTGCTGGTCTGCTAAGGTGGGGCTTGCTTGGTTGCCTCCTTTCGTGCACTGGTCTCCTTTCTTCGCTGCAAGAGGGGGGGGTCTCCCCAGCTTTCTGAGCTAGAAGACTATTGAATCCCCATTTCTGGCTCCTCTATTACAGAGTTTCTCCTAGGGAAGTGTTCTCTGGATTATTCAAGGGAGGCATGAGAGCTCTTAGAGTTTACTTGGTCATCATGACTCCCGAAAGTGAAAGAAGGTGATTTCCAAACCTTAAGACTGAGGGCTGATAGCTGTAGAAGTAGCTGCTGCTGCTGCCACAGGTTCTGTGCTTCTATTTCACCTAGCTTCAATAGACTCCTGTCCTGTGCCAAGAGGCCTGGGGATTGCCACAACAGCTGGAGGGTTGGGACTGCTCCCATTCTGGTATGGTCAGGTGTAGTTCCACATACCCAGCACTATCCCAGACAGGAGCAACAGATCCCTCTCTTTCTGGACTCTCCTGGCTTGGAAATCTGCCACACTATGTCTCCTAGGGCCTTCTACCTTTCTCAAATCTGTTCAGATTCACTTCTCAAGAGGTATCTGAAAGAATTTGTGAGAGAGCTCAGGCATGTCCCTGTTTTCACTCCACCATCTTGGTTCTGCCCCCCACATAATTACTTTTCTAGCAACCATTTTAGTTCTATCCTTCATCAGCTCTCACCTGGCCTATTCCACTGGCCTCCCTGTCTCAAATTATCTCCCCATTCTAAGCCATCTTCCACACAACATCCAAGGTGATTTTCCTAAGGCAAAAGTCTAAGTGTTTATCTTCCCTAGTCAATCCCTGTATCTCTAGTTTCAAATTTAAACTCCTCTGGCATGTAAATCTGTTGGGGTCCTCTCATCCCTGGTAGTCGTTGACCAGAGAGGACCTGTCTCGGTACGCAATGATTGAGGCGGGAGTCAACGATGGAAGGAACTCCATTTATTGTTTCAGCAAGTAGGATTTTTATGCAGTACTAGCCTTCGTTACTGGGTGCAAGCAAGCTCGTGCACAATCCTGTAAGCCTATCAGGAGCCCCAGGGCCATGCATCACAGCTCGTGGACAACTCATATCCCGTCCTTATTTGGAAGGGGGCATGTGCTGCTCACAGCCTGCCTTATCAGAGGAGGAGGACCCGAGCCAGACTGTGTAGCCCCAGATAATTCCTTTTTCCCATGAGACTGTCCGTGGGCCTCAACTCCCAAACTTATCAGGCTCTCAAGAGCCCCTTACATAAATCTCTCCGTAATCTGGCCTCAGTCTACCTTTTTGACCTTTATTATTACTCTCTTCTGTGCACATTATGACTAGGTCAATCTGGCCTTCTTATTTTTTATCCTACCAAGCAATCCAGATCTCCATGCCTTTGCATTAGTGGTATCCCATGTTATGAATGCACTCCCTCCATGTCTCGGAATCCCTAGTTTCCTTCAGGGTTCAGTGTAAGCATCACCTTTTGCAAGAAGCCTTTCCTAATCCTCCTCAGCTGTAGGTAATTTGCTTGCCCCCTTCAAAAATCATCTCAAATCTATTTTTTCCTCTATTTGAATATACCTGTATATGTATCCCTTGTTTTCCCTGGTTAGAATGTTAGCTCCTGGGCAGCTAGGTGGCGCAGTCAGTAGAGCACCGGCCCTGGAGTCAGGAGGACCTGAGTTCAAATCCGGCCTCAGACACTTGACACATGTACTAGCTGTGTGACCTTGGGCAAGTCACTTAACCCCAATTGCCCTGCCAAAAAAAAAAAAAAAGAATGTTAGCTCCTCAAGGGCAATAGGTGTTTCCTTTTAGTCTTATATCCCCAATGTCCAACAAAGTACCTTCCCAGAGTAGGTGCTTAATAAACGATTGTTAGCTATTGCTCATTGATTGGGAGAGATTTTTGGTTACAAGGTCAAAGAAAACATACAAATGATGTTTTTAAAAACATAATTCTTTAATTTCACATGCAAAAAAAAATACAACATACTCAGTGCTCACTCGGTGCATGTGTCACTTCTGATATATTGGTTGTTCAGTATGCCTACCAGCTAAACAAAAACAAATTATCTATAAAAGCAAAACAAAGTTTTCTTATCTGTTACCTCAAAGGAACTCTTTCCTTGTGTAATAAAGACTTACCTACCTAGATGCTTATTTGGCATTTACTTCTCTTTCTGCCTGACTTTTTTCCAGATGGGCAGCAATGAAGTGGAAAGAAGACTTAATTGGAGTCACAGGAATTGGGTTGGAATCCTGCTTCTACCATTTACTACCAGGATGACAGGAAACACATTACTGTTTCAAGCTTCAATTTTTTCTTCTGTAAAATGAGGGACCTCTAAGGTCATTTCCAGATCTAAATCTTGAAGCTAGGATCTGGTTAACTTAAGTAGGCAATGTAGATAATTTAGGGGGTAAATGGCTTTTCATGTTAAAGCTGAATAGTTTTTTCTTTGTTTGTGTTTCACCTGGTTTATGAGTTTTCATTTCACTTTGATAGTACAGATTAGAAGCACCAAACACACACAACATTCTTCAGCTGGCTTCAATCATGCTGAAATGTAATTGGGAAGTATTTTATAAATGAAATAAAAATATAATATGAATGTTAATGTACAGTTTTCTAAATCAATATATTAACTGTGGGAGGGTCTTATGTATAGTAGCCCCCATTTCTTTTTGAGTTTGACACCACTGGTATAGGCCTTGATTTGGAAAGGTGTCTATAGAATAAAGGATAATTGTCATTTAAGATGATATTCATTAAAATGATGTTTTAATTTGTTAAGGCAAAAGATCTTCTTGGAGTAATAAGCCAGGTTTACATCTCTATATTTATCCAATAAAACTTATTATAGAGATAGTATGTTTGGTTTTAGTAAGCTTTCATTAGTTGACTCCACAAAACTTAAATTCATTGACAAACGTTTTTTACCTTCACTTTTCATGAAAAAGTTTTCTTTCATTGTTCATTTAATACCATAGTCAGTCCAAGAGAAATGAATATGATAGTTTTAACTTAGTGTTAAGCTGAGATCAATATTATCAAAACAGCACAATTTGTCCTAATGAAAATCTCCATTTTGGCAGTAATTCAGAGATTGAAATATCAGTGGTGATGCATGGCAATCCTAGATCGTTTAAAAATAGAAAAATAAGACCTGGAAATAGTGATTCTTTCCGAGCTGTTTGCTAAAGTTTTCACAAAAGACCAAGCTCCTTATGGATACCATTTAGCCAAGACAATGTGCCAAATTGTTGTTCAGTTGTTTCAGTCTTGTCTGACTCTTTGTGACCACATTCGGGGTTTTCTTGGCAATGATACTGGAGTTATTTGCCATTTCCTTCTCCAGCTCATTTTACAGATGTGGAACTGAGACAGAGTTAAGTGACTTCCAGGCTCACGTAGCTAGTAATTGTCTAGGACCAGATTTGAACTCAGGAAGATGGGTTGTTCTTACTCCAGCCCTGGTATTGTATACATTGCACCACCTAGCTGCCCTGATGTGCCAAGACAATGACTTATTTCATTATTATAGTTGAAATGTGAGACTCCACAAAACTATGTCTGGTGAAATAACATGTAATGTTTTAAACTCCAGTTTGCCAACAGCTTGAGGGCTATCTTTGTTGAGTGATTTACAGTATATCCAACTCACTGGATTATGCATATGTGCACTGAATAGCAAATGGATTATCTCCAGAGAAAAGTAACCTGGTAAAAGGATAGAAGGTATATCTTCACTGCAAATGCAAAATGAAACTCTTTATACCACCAGTAGGCAGTTAGAATTACATTCCCCCACATCCAATCAGTTACAAATTCTTATTAATTTACCTCAACTCCACCTACTGATATCACCCTCTTGCAATTCTCAGTTGCCACCCTAGTTCAAGGCCTCATCACTTCTAGACTAGGCTGCTGAAATCATTTCCTAATTAGCCTTTCCCTTCCCTTCCCTATCATCCTGCTTTCAACCTTTCCCTTCTCCAGTCCAAACTCTATATGGCTGCAGAACCAATATTCCTAAAACCCAGGTCCAACTGTGTCATTTCTCTACTCAAGAAGCTACCATGTCTATAGAATAAAATATAAATGCCTTTGTTCGACACTTAAAGTCCTTCACGATCTGCCCCCAGTCTATGTAAAATCTTACTTCACATCATTCCCCCTTAGACACTCTATATTGCTGCTAACTGACCAGCTAGGCAAACTTCATCATCTATGTCATACAGATAACTTGGGAATCAAAGTCCAGATCTCAAAAGCACAGAAAGAAAAAGTAAGGTCTTATTTATGAAGCAGCAAATTCTGGGAGAAGAAGGAGTAGACAAAAAGAGACAACTGGTGCCCGGGACTGGGGGACAAGCTTCAGTGGCAACAGGCCTAAAGGTTGCACAGAAGGATCATTAAATATATAACTGCACATCAGTTAGTGGTAACAACAAAAACAAAAACATTTCTCAGTGCAGGCTATCCCTAATGACTAAGACTTGATGTGTGTCCCTTCTTCAGTTCTGATCCTTAAAATCCCTACCTCCACCTTCGAGATTCAGTTCAACAGCCCTCTTCTAAACAAGGTATTTCCTGATGCCCTCAATCATTAGGGTTATCACTATGAAACTACTTTGTATTTACTTCCCTATAAACCTGGAAAGCAGCTATGAGGTTGTTGTATTGAACTCTTCAAGGACTAAGGGAAATACCCAAAGAATCTCCCTTAACCCCAACTTCCCCACTCCAGGCTATCCAATAACAGGCACTGTAATATACTCATTACTTCTTTTACATAAGTGTTTCTTCTATCCAGATTTTAACTCAACTATGTAGAAGTCAGGTGTTAATTGTAAATACACACAATTTAAATTGGGACAGACAGCTATATATCTGTATGACAGCAATTTCCCTAACTGGGAGCTCTGAGCTATTGTGATTGTATCAGTAACTTTCAATCTGCTGTAAACTTTGTAAAATAGCAGAGAAAGGAACCCCATTAACCTGAAGACTATTGCATTTGTCCCTAAGCTAAAAACAAACTAATTATTATGAAGGGGTGTGGCTGATTAAATATCAGAAAGGAGGAAGGAAGAAAGAGAAGTTGTTACACAAAGAAAAGATTGTACCCTAACATAATTCCCAAGGAAGAGATTGATGAGGCTGATTCAGCTCTATTCGTTTCCAGAATGGAGGAGCAAGTCAAAAGGACTGAGTATCAGTCAACCAACTCTATCCTTAATGATGACACCTCGGCGTTACACAGCTTGTTCTGGCAATACATGAAGACCACTAGAAGTATTATTGAACGTTGGAAAGAGCGCTGATCTTAGAATTAGGTTTGAATTCTAGCTCTCCCACTTAACATCTGTGTAACTTTAGTCAGATTATTTGATCTTCCCCAGGCTCAGTTTTTCGCATCCATAAAATGGATATAATAAAACTTGCACTATCTTTTTGGATTGCTATAAGGTAAACAAACACTTTGTGAATGTCACCATGGCATAGACATGTAAGCTATCATTATTCTTTATGTTAATAATACTAATTTCCTTATACATATAAATTCTCTAATAGGGAGTCACAAGACATCAAGGATCTTGAAATTGACAAAGCATGACACAAAGCTGTGATTTAGTTAGTTTTTGTTTTAAGGGCTAGTACTCAATGAAACAGCACAGTTGGGCAGGAAGGGACTAAGTTGATGGACTGAGGAAAGAGTGAGGTCCTGAGTTAGGTTCTTAAAATTACACGAAGAGATCAAGTTTAGTGTCAGAGCGAATTACGCAGAGAATATCTACACAGGCTTCATCCCTCATCTTATACATGTGATTAGCCTAGAAGGTTCAGATCTAGCTCTCCAAGTCATAGGAGGTGAAAAGAAAGTTTTTTTTTGTTTTGTTTTGTTTTTTTTTACAAAAAAAGGGGGAGAGAGTGAATAGTTCAAAAGGACCAACCGTTACTAGGGACTGGGGAACAAGCTTCAGTGACAACAGGCTTAAAGGTTGTGCAAAAGACTGAAAAAATATATAGCTGCACATCAGTCTTTAGGGAAAGGAAATAAGACAGAAAGATATCCAGAAAAAAGCCCTACCACCCCAGCGAAAGAGCTGGTGGAGCTGCTCATGGTTTGTGGAAGGAGGTACTCTGTAAAATGAGCATGCTCTAGCTGCTAACAGTGAACAAAGTTGAGAAACCTTGCGCTAGGTTTGAAGGAGAGAGGAGGCTGAGACTACATGTGCCCAGGGCTGCCTCACAAGCATAAATTCAGGTTTCAGGGTTAAACACTGATCATATTCTAGTACTGTTTGCCCACCTCAATTTTTTGAACTCCTCTTTTTCTCCTCTTCTCAACTCTAGCTTTTAGGCTTACACCTTTCTTCCTATAAACTGATACCCTCATAGTCTTGGGGAATAGATTGGCTCTTTGACCTAACATCAGATCAAAGGAGTTAGAGCTAGACAGAAACTTCGAGATCCTTCCGGCTCAAACCTCACAGTCTATAGGCAAGGAAACTGAGGCCCCTGAGGTATTAGGTAAAGTGCCCAAGGTCACAGGTAGTAAATAGCAAAACTGAGATTCAAATTCAGGTTTTCTGACTTTGAATCTGCATCTTGACTGACTCGATCAAGCTGTTTGCCTCCATCTCTCAGCTCCTACTCCAGGACTCGATCTGTCCAATTCATTTTGTCTCCCCTTCCCCACCCCGGGACAAGTAGATGCACTTTTACTCAAAAAGTCACCTAGGTATGGGATTCAAACGTTAACCAAAGCCTTCCTCTGTTTCTTCTTTCCCCTAAAGACTGTCACTTCATTTTCCAAACTCCACCAGCCTCTAATAGCCTGAATATCTTTCTTAGACAATCTCTCTCCACTCCCGCCACCCCCACCCTTTCTGGCCAACAGTACAAACGAAGAGAAAGGAACGTTAGCAAGGCGGAGGGTGGGGAGGAGTGAAAGCAAGCACAGAAAAGGGAAGACAGGAGGGAAGAAGAAAGAAGCGCGGGTTTGGGGCGGAGAGGGGGGGGAGGTTGAAATCATAGCCTCTGTGACTGCAGGACTCCGCCCCTGATGCCAGTGCCCCAAGTATCCCTTGCCTCCTCCTTGGCTCCAAGTCCACTGTGGGAAGGAACCGATCCGCGCTCCAGCAGTAGCAGCAGAGGCAGCAGCTGGGGTGGCAGCTGCAGCAAAGGGCATTCACCTTGCCTTCCTGGCATTTCCCAACTCACTCCCCGTCACAGTTGGCCTCTCAAGTCCTCTGCGGGACCTTTCCAGACGAGAAATTTCAAGCTCAGGAAGGCTCCAAGATAACTCCGTAGCGGGGCGTTCGGGAGAAGTCTGGCAGGTGAGAACGCGCTGCGGGGGCTGTGAATAAGTGGGGAGGGCCGGCTTTTTCTCAGACTAACGAAGCGCCTCCAGAGTTCAGTATTCTTCCTTTCTCATTCCCCTCCCTTCTCAGCCAGGCTCCCCAATTGTTTACAGCTGTGAAGTCCCGGAGCACATATGTGTCTACATGCTAAGTACCTGCGACACTGTCCGGAGACTGGGACCTTAGGGATGGGGGGATAGGGAGATGTTAGGAAAAGGGATTGGAGAGGAGTCGAGAAGGGACGAAGACAGAGAAGAATATACATCTCTACTCTTACAATCAAGGCTCCTGCGTCTCGTCGGGAGAGTGGCCAGCACAGGTAGCGAGAGCGGCTACTAAAGGATTCTCGAGGGATCAGGTGCAGGACAAAACCCTTAAAAAGGGGGGGGGGGGGAGTGGGAGGAGGGTCACAGGAGAGGAATATTGCCACTTGCTGTAGTCGCAAAAATAGGAGGTAAGGAGGGAGGGAGAGAGAGAGAATGAGTTGGGGCCGGGGCTGGAGGAGTGGGGTTGAGAGAAGGCTTTTGTCAGAGATTAAAAGTCTGGAAAATGAGAGTAGTACTTAAGTGCTTCAATGGGAAGTGTGTTATGGCGGGGGGAACTACCAGGGCACGGGGGCGATGCTCTGGAAACACAGAATTAGCCTGCTGAGGACGTTGAAGATCCTAGCATTGAAAACTTGAGGGAGGAATGAAATAGATAAAGAGTGGAAGTTGGCAAAGCATTTAGGGCTGTTTTTGAGATAACATCAGGATTGATGTACCTGGGGTTGTCCTCACCTAAAAGACAAAGTAGGGAGCTGAAACTAGAGCCCTGGGAAACAGAGCTGAACTTCCCCTGGTTGTAAGATACTCCTCACAATTTATTTTCTGCTTCCCTGACTTGGAAAGTGCTTTGCTGAAATCTTGGGGGGAGTGGTGAAAATGATCCCTGATAATAGGCATTTTTGTTATCCGTGGGTGCTATCAACTATTTTTTCTAGATTTAATGTGTTAGATTTATGTCACTTTGAACTCTTTTGGCAGGCGTTCTGTATGAGGGGAAATAGAAAAAGCACATATCAATAAATATTTATTAAGTTCCTACCATGTGCGAGGCACTGTGCTAAGTGTGGGGGATACAAAAAGAGCCAAAAGACAGTCCAAGAAAGTGTCATTATTTTTCTTAATGTTAAATTTAAGACAAGTTTAATATTGAGAGACAAATTGGATTTAAAACTTCTGGTTGTAAGAGGAAGCAAAACAAGCGATACTGTGAACCTAAAGGCAAGGGGGAAGGGAATGGGGGACATAGGAAGGTGCTCTAACCAAAGGAAATTTGCTGAGCAGAATGAAGTTAAGGGCCTCTGCTCTTTTTCCTCTCTCCTTTCCCAGTGCAGTTTCTTGCTCTGATCCCACCCCAACCATACAGTTTTATTTCTATTATAGTAATTGTCTTTTTGTCTGGTCCTTAGTAATACCAATACTAAATTTGTATTTCAAGGTCAACCTTGAAATGCAGGGTTGTTATCCTTATTCATCCATGCTAACATAACTTCACATCCAAATTACATTGTGTAGCAGCTGTTTTTCACCAAGACTAAAATCCCTACACAAAAATAAAAAGGTATCCTGCCTACTACTAACTGAAAGTTACTGGATTTCAAAAGAGATTTTGTTTTGTTTTCACCCAAGGACTTGCATGCAGCCCTTCCTTTGAATACTCTTCTAATCAGCAATATTAGCCTGTGTAAATGAAGAATGAAAGACTAACAGGTATTTGAAAAGATGTAGGCTTAAGTTAAATCCAGCAGGTTTGTCTACCCCTCCACCTGTGGCTTTTTTATTAATGTACAAGAATGTTTAAATCATTGCCATAAAAACTTGTTTTAACAAACAGGATGACTTTTTACTCACCTTTCCTGTCAGTCTAAGTGTGTGGATGATGGACTGGGTAATATTTGTTTAAATATTTTCATCATTTGAGGGGAAAAAATCAGATTTACTTATATGATATGTATAACATCCTTTAGTTTATATAATATTGATGGGCAGATAGTTATTATAGAGACTATCAGGAAACCATTAATCCTCAGTAGCATGTTTTAAGACACTACTGTTTTTGTTTTGCTAAATATGCTTTGAAATAAATTATTTTTTAAATGAAATTATCCAAAATTTCTGTCAGATTTTATTTGAAAGTTGGGAACAGGTATGTTTTTTTCTCAATGTCACTTTCAATGAGAGTCTGACTATGTGTGTGTTTTGTAATTGGTATTGAACTCCCACACCAACAATCTGAAAGATACATCCTCATCTACTGTTAATGCAAATAGGTTTGTTTGTGAAAAGTAAGATGGGCAGTATCACATATGGTAGACCACCTCACACCTCCTTATTTTAAGGTTAATGACTTTAAGAAGTCAATGACAGCTAAGGAAACCTTCATTGCTTTTTGGAGCATAGGTCTACGATGAACCTACCCTCAATCCCAAATGTGAGAGGAGGAAAAAAAAAATGAACAAAGTTGAGGCCCTTGGTTTCCCATTTGATTAGCCTTAACCTAGGCAAACAGGAATTATCCTTTCCTGTTTCCAGTATGAAGATCTGAAGACCTGAATTAGCAAGTTACTTCTACTTGACAAATAAGAGCCACAAAGTATAGGTGTGAATTTAAGTTGATAGGCATTGTGCCATAAAGTCCATTGAAATAATAAATGATGTCAAGTCCTAAAATAAATCAAACTCGTAAGTGAAGAAAAAAGCCTCTTTAATTGAAATAAAGAGGGTCTCCAGCCTGGGACACTGCTACTGGCACACTTCTTGGGAGGCCACCAAGAAACTTACAGAAAGGTTTTTATACATTCAGGAGAAAAAAGGGGGAGGGGGTGTCCTATGAGCAGTGAGGCCTGATCATGAGGTCTTAGCCACCTTTGGCAGTCTAAGCAAGAAAACCCACTTCATTCTGGTTGTTTACCCTTCTTGATCCAATTTGTCCCAAACCTTTGTGAGGAGGCAAGGACACTTAGAGTCACTTTTGGTAGCTGTGGTTAGCCCAAGCTAGTTCTGTTTATGGGATAAACAGAGCTAAATATTCCCAGTCCAAGCTAATTGACAATAAGTGCGTCAAGAGCAGGAATACAAGGACATTACTAAGACATTATCCTTTAAAGGGAGGGGCAGGGAATGTTTTATTTGATATTAACTATATTAAAGCTAATTTTACTGTCAATAATAACAAATGATATGTGTAGATATATCAGAATCAGTGGATTGTCTTCTGTAAAATTTTATTTTATAAATTCTTGAGGTAAAGGAAAGTGCCTGGCACATCCTAAGAACTTAATAGATACTTGCTGCTTGGTTGATTTCTGATTCCCACACCTCCAAGTTCTGAATGTCCACCTTTTAAAATTAGTTTGTATTTACTTTGTGTTTTCTATGAGAGGGATCATAGTGTAGTTGATTGAGATGATCTTGAAGACCTGGATTCAAGCCCCCTCTGATACAAACTGCCTTGGTGACTCTGGGCAAAGCATTTAACCTCTCAGTGCTCTAGGTACCTCTTTACTTTTATAAGTTGTGGGGAACATGCTAACTGATTGGTAGGGGCCTTTTTGGTTTTGGTTTTGTTTTGCTTTTTGATCTGAGAAATCCCCAAACCAATAAAATCATAGACTAAGCTGTTAACCCCATATATTTTTGTATATAGTTTATTCTGAGGTAGTTAAGTGGCTCAGTAGGTAGAGTGCCAGACCTGGAGTCAGAACAACTCATCTTCCTGAGTTCAGATCTGGCCTTAGACGCTCACTACCTGTGTGGCCCGGAAAGCACTTAACTGTTTGCCTCAGTTAAATGAACTAGAGAAGGAAATGGCAAACCACTCCAGTATATTTGCAAAAACAAACAAAATTTCCAAATGGGGTCACAAGGAGCTGAACATGACTGAACAACAACAAGAGGCTTTATGTGTCTTTGTGTTATTTTCCCAGATACAATGTCAGCTCCTTGAGGGTGGAGCTATTTCGTTTTTGTCATTATATCCTCCTGACCAAGCGTATGCCTAATACTGGCTTGCTTAACTTACAGAATAACAGCGTTAATAGTCAAAAAGGGGCTTCAGAGTCTTGGAGTAGTTGATGGAATCCCTTCTACAATATCCAGTGTTGGTGGTCATCCAGCCCGCGCTAGACCACTTCAATTGGTTGCGGTTGTTGCTGTTGTTGTTCAGTCATATCTGACTCTTCGTGATCCCATTTGGGGTTTTCTTGGCAAAAATACTGGAGTGGTTTGGGTTTCTTTCTCCAGGACACTTTATAAATGAGGAAACTGAGGCAAATACAGTTAAGTAATGCCCAAGGTCACACAGCTAGTGTCCGAGGCCAGGTTTGACTCAGGACTTCCTGACTCTAAGCCCAAGGCTCTATCCACTGTGACACCTAGGTGCCCCCACTTAAATATACTACAGGTAGCCATTTCCATTCCTGAAAAGCTTGAATTACAAGAATGTTCAATTTTATAACTAAGTCAACAACTGGCCCTCTATAATTTCTGACCATCAGGCCCAAGTCTGTCCTCTAGTACTACATAGATGTAGTCTAATTTATCTATCAGATGACAGACCTAAAATATTTGAAGAACACTGTCACACCTTCCCTACCTACATCTTTTTATACAGATCAAATATCCCCATTTCTATAAATTTACCTTCATATGACACACACTTTTAGCTTTTTTTTTAGTTTCCATTTCATTCTTTAGTCTACATCTACTAAAATCCAGAGATCTTTTTCAGGTGAACTGTTGTTGAGTTAGGTTGGTTTTTTGAACCAAAGTATAGTTCTTTAAATTTGTCATAATTAAATTTCATTCTGGGACTTTGAGCTGGAATTCCAATATGTCAAGCTCTCCTGAATTTCTGATTCTGTATTTAGCTACCCCTTCTAGTTTTGTGTCCTCTGAAGATTTGGTGAGAATGATATGTCTTCAGAATTTTTATATGAATAACTTTTATGTAATCCTACAGCATGACATGAGAGACCTCCCTCCCATTTGAGATTAATCCGTTGATCACCACTCTTTGGGTATGGTTGCTGAGACAACTATGAATGGTCTTAACCGCTGTGTCATCCTGCCCATGTTTCTGTTTTGTTCACTGATATCATAAAAGATGAAGTGCCTAACTGAAGTCTAGATGTTATTTCAATGTTCCCACTCATAGTGGGAATAGTTCCCACTCATAGGCCAGGACCCATTGAAGTTGTTATAAAAGATTTTCAAATCTGTATTGCTGTTGTTCAAGTCTTGACTCTTTGTAACCCCATGGGCCGTAGTGTGCCAGACCCTTGTACGCTCCGCTATCCCTCAAAGTCTACCCAAGTTCATACTCATTGTTTCCATGACAATATCTATCCATCTTACCCTTTTCCTTTTGCCTTCCATCGTTTCCAATATCATGCTCTGTTTGTGATCTCGTTTGGGGTTTTCTTGGCAGAGATACTGGAGTGGTTTGTCATTTCCTTCTCCAGCTCATTTTACCAATGAGGAAAACTGAGGGAAACAGGTTTAAGTGATTTGCCCCAGGTAACATAGCTAGTGAGTGTTTGAGGCCAAATTTGAACTTAGGAAGAGGAGACTACCTTGCTCCAGGCCTGGCATTCTATCTGCTGTGCCACTTACCTTCCCCCTTCAAATCCATAGTTAAGCAAGCATATCTTCTATAGATTGAAAAGACATGGGCATATGTGGATTATTTTCATTTGTATGAAGATGGTTATGATTGATAAAATAGAAATCGACTTAAAATCCTTGGGGAATCTGTAAGTTTTTGTTGTTGTTTTCTGTTTCCCCAATCTATAGATGATAGTATGACAACTACTCTTGGTGGGAGTGTGTAGTTTTTCCTTTTTTTCTAAACATTTTTATTCCTCAAGTTGGAAAAAGGGCAGGAATTACTTGTCTGTAACATTGCTTAATTTGGCATGACTCCTTCTAATAGACAGATAGATCTCTTTCCTCAAAGAGAAGTCCAGGATCATCAAGAATAGTTTGAGAAACATGCTCTCTTCTAAAAAGAACAATATTCATTCTGAAGCCAGGAAAGTTTTCATCATATTTATTTTGCATTTATTCTTTCTGAATAAATGGGTAGCTGGAGTACGTTTGCTCAGACAAATGCAAACCTTTTATGCTGTTCCCAATTTGAATTTCCCTTCTTCTTCCCATTGGCTAGGCACTTCGGGTTTCCTAAAGCCCCCCCTCTTGTGAATCTACACTCCTGCCACATTCCTCATTTGCTTCATAGAAAGACATGTCATGAATTCTTTTAAAGGAATTCTCTTAATTGATAAGAGGCCAAACCCAGGATGTTTTAACTTTCCTACACCATTAGCATAAGAAGAATAACGAAATTGTCCTCCAGCCTTCGAAGTTGTGGATTTTATCTAAAGTACCAGGGAGGAAATGTTCACCTTTAGATAATGTAGATAAGGGGGAACAGAGCCAAGATGATGCCTGGAAAGCAGGGACTTGGTTAAGCTCTCCCCCAGGTCCCTCCAATCACCTATAAAAATGGCTAGGAACAAATTCTAGGGCTGCATAACCCACGAAATAGCAGAGGGAAGCAGGGCTCCAGCCCAGGACAGCCTGGATGGTCGCTGGGAAGGGTCTATCGCACCATGCTGGTGGATAGAGCAGAGCCCGGTGTGGGCCATGCCAGGACCAACCAGATCGGGAGCTGGTGGAACAGGTGGTAGGGCCCTGAATCATTGAGCTGTGGCAGCTACCAGACTTCTCAACCCACAAATGCCAAAGACAACAGAGAAGGTTACTGGGAAAAGCTGCTGGGAGAGAGTGAAAGGAGCTCATGGTTGGCCACCCCCTGGGGGGTGGCGGAGGTGGTGCAGCTCTGAGGCTGCTTCCAGAGCTACAGCTGCAGTTTCTTTTGGCCCCAGGCCCACCTGGTGGGAGGAATTAAGTGGCTGATTAGAGGGGGAGTGCCGAGCTTGCTTTGCCCAGCTTGAATCTGGGCTGCAATTATGGTTGGTGGTTTTGGGGGAGAAGGAGGGCTGGTGTGGCAGAGCTTGCTGTGTAGAAGTAGCTCTCAAAACAGCAACGCAGCCCCTCAAGCTTAGGACAAAGTACTCTCTACAAGCAGTCATACCCTGACAAAAAGCTCAAGGGTCAAGTAGTTGGCTGGGAACATGAACAGGCAGCAAAAATTCAGACTCAGACCTTGGAATCTTTTTGTGGTGACAAAGAAAAATAAAAACATACAGCCAGAAGAAGTCAACAAAGTCAAAGAGCCTACACCAAAAGCCTCAAAGAAAAACACTAATTGCTCTCAGGCCATGCAAGAGCTCAAAAAGGATTTGGTAGAGCAAGTAAGAGAAGTAGAGGAAAAA